>NC_047532.1:57421631-58041318 GCF_012275295.1 Melopsittacus undulatus | reverse complement strand
TATGGCCTAATCCCATCACAGAGTTCATAGAATCTTAGAACAGTTAAGAGTTGGAAGGGACCTTGAAGTTCACGCAGATCCAATCCCCTGGTGGGGGACACATTCCAATAGACCAGGTTAGTCTCAAAACTTTGTCCAACCTGGCCTTGAACACTGCCAGGGATGAGGCATCCACAGCTTCTCTCATCTAACCCCAAAGGCCATTTAATGCAGTTAGTTGTCTGGTATACCAGACTAGTTTGTTTAGCCTACAGCTACCAGCAAGAGCTGCTGTTGACCTGTTGTGCGAAGACCACTCAGAGTTGCTAAGCAATTTATTTCCCTGTGAATTCAGCATCCTCTATCAGCCAAGTCCTGCTGCAACTCCTCGACCTGACACACAGCCACCCAGCTATCCTAGGCCAAGGACACACTAACCTCTCCACTCCTAAATAAATCTTTTTTTTCTGTTCACTAGTGCCAATAATTGCAGTAACGGCTGCAATCTTGAGACTTAAAGGTTAGGATATGTTGGCTGATGAATTTGAGCTAAACCCAAATTAGGTAGCAGTATCAGGAATTCCTACTTTGCCTGCAAGGTCTGTTCTCTGCTAGCATCACTGAACAGCCTGGATACATTCCCCACCAAACGGTACAAACTGGAATGCTTCCTAATTAACTGCACAGGAGAAGATAAAAATTCCCTGCTTTCCCCAGCCCTGCAAAAGTCAGCAACACGAAGAAGCCACCGCACAAGCCTGACACTGGTGCAGGGCAGACAGAGCAGCCATGGTGAAACACGTACTCACCAACGCAACCATTTCACCTTAATCATCTAGGGCACATTAGGTGGCTATTTTCATACGGTGGAGCACGCCCACAGGTCCAAATTGTGGGGCCTGGAAATTAGAAGCATCACAGCTTGAAGCACAGGGATGCGCTCTGCAGAACTCTAATTGCATGCTGCTAGGCGGCAGACAAGACTGTCAAACAGCTGGCAGAGCCAACCCTGTCACCTCCATGCCTGCTGTTACCTGACCCAAGCGCTTCAACCACAACATCCTTCTCCAGATCCATTAATTCCTGCCAAACACAGCAACTCTGAAGAATGGCAGAGAGGAAACCATGCAGCTTGCTAATGCTCATCACATACCGCAGTCCAAAGCCTACACTGACCTCTCCACTGGCCCCATGCCTAATTCTCGGCTGACAGATTCAGAGAGGATCAGTTTTGAAAGGACCTGCTACAGCCAGTGACCTTTCACTCAGGATCACAAAGGCCACAGCTAAAGGAGACACCAGGCTCCCCGTGGCAGTCATTTTTCCAGCTCCTTGCTGAAGCTGTTTCATCACTGCTGCACTGGTTGCAGGAGTCGTTGCTCCGTTCAGCTCCCAGCTTTCCTTCCTGTTATCCAAATGTGGCATGCCCGCTATGATAGGGAAATCAAAAGTACCACAGAAGTAATGAATTATTGCTCACAAAAAGTGAACTGAGCCCTGAAGTTCTGGGGTGCAGTGACCTCTGTGACTATCTTCACACGTGCTTTGAGGATTTGGTGTCTAAGCACTGAGGCTGCACACTAAACCAGAGATTAATGCAGAACAGAACAGAGTATTCCTAAGTGAGAATACAAAGCAGAACAAAGGCTACCTTGTCATGTCTTCAGTTCCTTTCCCACACTTGCCTTTTATTTATTTAATTTACTTTACAAAAGACTTCCTATACCCAACTCCCAGCTTTCCACCCTGACTTCGCAAAACACAACAACATCATAGTAGCTCCCCCACCCTTCACGGGAAAATAAAGATCCTGGAAAGCCAAGTCCCCAGCAGATTTTCCAGTCAGCCTTCCCTCATGCTGCTTCCAAGAGGTTCCAGCCAGACACCGTTACTTTGGACATCTACCCTTTAATGCCAGTCATCTGCACCCAGGGAATCACACCTAGGTGCAGAGAGCCCCAGCAGTCAGCAAACCCCATATTTTGACCCTTAGCAGGAGGCAAGAAAGTCTTTCTGGAGTCACTGTTCCACCTGCCTTCAAAATGCAGCCAGAAATCCCGCTCTGCATGCGTTAAAGCAGAGCCGTGTGGTGGGGTTTTGCACTGCACCCTAGCAGAACGAGCAAGTGCACATCTTCCATGCCTTACACTGCTTATAAAACACTCTGAAGGCCAGTCAACAGCAGTTGTTATAGAATATTGTTCTCCTTTCAGGAAAACATTTTCAAGGTCTTCCACTTGCATACACACAGCACAAAATTATCTCCCAGAAGGTGCTGGGAGATGTTCACACACACTGCAGTGAGCCATAGCAGAATGCTACCACCACACACTGGGGCAGAGAACTCACATTAACAAGGGTAGGTCAATCAGTTAGAATCACAGAATGGTTAGAGCTGGAAGAGACCTTGAAGCTCACACATTTCCAACCCCCTGTCGTGGGCAGGGACACCTTCCACTAGAGCAGGTTGCTCCAAGCCCCATCCAACCTGGCCTTGAGCACTGCCAGGGATGGGGCAGCCACAGCTTCTCTGGGCATCCTGTGCCAGAGCCTCAGCACCCTCACAGGGAGGTCGTAAGACATAAGGTCTCCCCTTAAGGAGCCTTCTCTTCTCCAGGCTGAACCAGCCCAGCTCTCTCAGCCTGTCTCCAGGGCAGAGCTGCTCCAACCTTCAGAGCATCTCTGTGGCTTCCTCTGGACTCACTCCAACAACTCCACATCCCTCTTGTCTTGGTGGCAGAAGCTCTTTTTTTCCAGTGTGTGTAAAGAGGTTGCTTACTGTGTGCAGCCCCAAACATTTTGAGTTTCTCTTATCCATGTTTCACAATCAAGCACACGTCAGAGAGTGCAGATTTTGAGTTGTTTTTAATTTTTAATGGGCAAGAAATAAGGTACTGTTTGCACTGGACAGGTTGTGAAAGGTAGTGTCTCTGATCCATGTGAGGAGGCACCAGGGAGAGATGACTTATAGAGCAAGTAAATACAGGAAGACTTCCAGCTGCAACACAGACTCTGGGACAACAGCATTGGTAAGATACTACACCAAGAGGAACACAGAGACACAAATGCACTTGTGTCTATTTTCTACACTACAGCAAAGGGTAGAAAGCACTCTCATGAATTTCAATGGTAGAGGAGCTTGCATGCCAACGCAACGGCTGGTTCTGACCTATTGACATTCCTGCAGGCCCCCGATTCATACACGGGGGCTGTCACTTTAAATTTGAGTTGCCTGTTTTTTCTATCACATGAGCCTGGTATTTTCTGTTTGTGAAGAATAAATATTTACAAACCTTAACTCTCGCCAACAAAAGCATTCTGTTCCAGAATTTTCTGAGGTTTTGTTCTGTTTTCAGACAGTTTTAGAAATAGTTGCCCAACACTTTCATTTCTGTTATTAAAACAAGCAGCACAGTGAAAGATACATGAACAAGGGGACAGACCTCAGAAGCTCACTGTTAATGTTCAAGGTTTTTCAGTGACACGTTGAAGAACGCCTGAGAGCATTTGCAAGAAATGCAAATGATAATAGCATAGCAACTCCAGACAAGGACAGTTCACCAGCCTGTAGAAAATACATTTTCTTGGTTAACTAATGGGGGTTCAACAATTTCACACAGGCAAACCTGAGGCTGCCAACAGACTGAAAGGAAAGATTCAAGACAAATATGCACTCAATGGGTCAGCCCATCTTCTCCAGCCAGAGGAGCTGGCTCCATGCTACTCAAACGTCTAGAGAGCTCCAAACAAAAACCAAGCCCTGGAAAGAAGCAACCAGCTCACCATTTAACAAGCATTTGTCACCCCTAAGTACCTGACAACCCACATGCATGCACACATCATTTCCAAGTGCAATCCACTTCACTGAGATATAGATGGGGGCTTAGCAAGCCACTTTCGGGGCAGTGAGCGAAAGTCAAGGTACACATCTGACTACACATAAGCATCACTCTGAGGCTTCAGCATCAAGCTGAGGCTAACCACACTTTCTCTGCCCAGTGAAGTACAAAGGGAGTTGTATTTCACATTGCTACCTGGTGCTGGCAAGAACATCGTGTCCAGTTTTTGTATTCACACTTCCAAAAAAGTGTCAGAAACAACGAGTTCAGATAACGGCTACAATAATAAAGTGAGAAACTTAAGGAGTTCAGTCGATTTAGTTCCCTAAGAAGAATGTTAAAAAGCAACTTGACTCTGGTCCTTGCATTCCTACATAAAACAATTTCTGATGTTAGTAGCTCTTTAATCTTGCTAACAGCAATCCAACAGTCAGACTGCAGCTTAAAACATCCAAAAACAGACCTTAGGTGAAAATTGTTGCCATATGTGTCTTTAAGATTTAGGTGTCTTTCCAGAAGAGACGTTCCCACTTGATTACAAATGGCTGTCCACACAACAAAAATTCAGGGGTCAAATTCTCCTGCCTGAATTATGCTGAAGACAAAGCACTTACCTCTGATTTCAACAAAGCCCCATCCCTCACCCATCCCAGCTCCAGAGGTGATAATGGGCACCACTTCAGACCCTACACAGGTTATACAAAGCTGGGTGAGAAAGTCAGGCAGACCACACAGCTGCAGCAGTATCTGCTTTCTGGATGTTTATTGTGGGAACACAGTGGGCAAGCAAGGACATGGCCATGGCTGAGCTGCTGTGGGACAGAAAAGGGAAACTCAGAAGGGGAGAACTCCAGCATGTTTGCATTACAGTCACTGCCAGAATGGGCAATCTGGCAACTCCTGTAGACAGAGAGATGGAGAGACCAGGCTGGGAACAATGAGATAAATACTAGAGAGAGAGATGATGCATTGCATACCCCACACACAATATATAGCTGCTTGACTCTATTAGGTAGATGGATGGCAAGGAATTTAAGGAAAGAAATAGATTTTTTTTACTAAGCTAATTAGCTAAAAAGGCTTGTCTGGAAACACAGGCCCCATTGTGTCTGAAGTCTGCTGACACATGGCTCACAGCAACATTTTTCTTCCCTGTTATTACTCTGCCTCCCAGAGCATCCTTCACAGGCGCATAGAGGGGGATGCTGATCCCTGCAGCAAATCACCCAAGCCATCCAACAAGATGCTTAAGTGACACAGTAAATACACATGTATACACATGTATCAGTGCACACACACACATGTATATGCATACATCCACATATATACACAAATGCACATCACTTATAAATACATTATATACATGTATACACAAGGAAAAAAGTTAAAACCATGAAAGAGCACAGTTTGCCGCTTCACATTAGCCTGCCCCTTAATTTAAAAGTAAACCAGGGGATACTTGATGAAACAGAAGGGCTGTAGATTTGAGGGAAATAAAAGCAAAATACGACCTGACCCAGCACAGTCACCTCTGGAATCCACTACCCCAGGAAGTCATGGAGACACACACCAGTGGAACAGACATTTTAAAGGACTGGATAATTTTATGAGCATTAATAACATTTGCAGCTATGCAAGCTAATAAAATGTTACAAGGGTAATCAAACTTCATGCTCCAATGTGTAAGCTGATCACCTGTGAGCGCTGGGAAGGAATTTCCTCTCTGGTGCTGTTGCACTGAGCAAGTAGCCAATTGCACCACAGGGGCACTTTGTTAAAAATAAAATATATACACTTAAAAAAAAATCAGTGTCACTGCTGCTCTGTGATTTGGTTTCCTCCCTCTGCAGTAAACGGCACCCATCAGAGAGGCTAATTTCACAATACCAGTGAAAATTTTGCTGTCAACTTCCTATGGATTCCTGGTGCAGTTTTGGAGCAAGGTATCTGCCACAATCTGAAAACAGCATCACTTTGCCTTTAGAGGGTTGTTTCGATATGCTGGCAGCAGGCTTATGCCAAGCTTAACCTGTTGTTCCAGGACCACAGATACCACGTGTGCTCTTTACTGCTCCCATATTGCATGAGTTGTGCTGGCCAGCAAATCACTGGCTCTTCCATTAAGATTGCTCTGAGCCTTGTCACAGCAGAGCTCCAGGTATTATCAGGCAGCTTTGGAGCCATCTCTACCAATTCAGAACTACCCAATATGTTAGTTATAACATCTGAGAAGCAACCTTGGTATTTCTAGTGTTTGCTAGTCTCAGAAGTTAATAACCTTGTAATTAATGAGCTGACAGAAAATGTTGCAATCTGCTGCCACAGGCTTTGCAAGAAAAATGACAGACTTTGCTCCTGTGCCTACCCTTCTGTTCGGGGGAATCCAGATACAGTTCAGCCAGCTGGGGAGAAGGCTGGAGGGAGAATGGGACATAGCAGAAATGTCAAAGTAATCCTTCCACTTAGAAAAACCAGCACAGAGATTTACAGACAGAAGTCCAAGGGGCTGAAGAGGACTAACGTGTGCTGTCAGGCAATTGGTGTGAAAACACAAAAGACATGGTGATGCTAGCAATCAAGCAACAGATCTGTTCCAGGAGCCTTCCTTGTCCAGAACAAAAAGAGCTGGAGTATATTGGCAAAACATCTGCTCCAGACTCTCTACCAGCTTACCATGGTTAGTCCACAGCAGGGTTTTGCATGCTTTCCTGTAAAGTACAGTCCCTGGGAATGCAGGATTAGAGCCCCCTTTATGTCCAAGAGCCAGCAGTCTAAAGTTGCCTCATCCTTTGTTGGAAGGGGCAAGACACAGTTCCCTGGGATAGGAGGAAAAGCCATCTTGTTAGAATTAAGAGGTACACCACTTATCACCTGGGGTCTTTTTTATCCACAGATTCCTCATTTGAGCAGAAAGTATGTTCAAACGAGTACCATGTAGGTCCACCAATCAACCTGACCGTGCACGAGCCTTGGCCCTCATTACCTCTCCTTCCTATTTGTCCTTACAGAACATCAGTTCAATATTCCTTTGGGAGAGAGGAGGCAAAGGATGCAAGGATTACATGCGTCAGTCACCCTTTCATCCCTTAATAACCATTCTGACCCTGACAGTCACATCCAGGCCACAAACCCCATATTTTTTCTGTATACACAGTATATGAAAACTACACTCACTGCCCTCCAAAGACCCTTCCAAATTATGCTCCCTCCTCAGCAGCAGCTGGCCCAGGACACAATATGCACTGAGAAAGCTGTAACTTCCCCCATCAGGACAGGAAAGCCCTTTAAATCACAATTAGAAGAGCACTGCCATCAGCGGCTGGAGCTGACAGCACGTGTGATATCACACGCATGAACCCCAGCATAGTGGCAACAGCCATGGGCTGAGATAGATTTTGAAATTATCAGCTATAAAGCATGACATCATGATGACATCATAGAAGGATAAAATTTATTCCCAGCTCAGAGGCTATCAGTTACTGTTTCATTCTCAAGTCTGTCATTATCTGCATGAGCAATGAGCAAAATCAATCACTTCCAGGGGTCTTTATGTCCACCATAAATTCTGAACACTTATGTCTCAGCCTACTTTCCGTATATATGCAAGCCCATCTGCTGGCTCCCGCGATGCTCCCTCAAAAGCCCAGTGCAACAAAACCCAAGCCCCACAGGCACATTTCAGGTGGAATCACAACAAATAAAAGAAATTCATGGCTGGCATGAGATCACACACGTTTGGCTTCAGGTACATCTGAAACTGTAGCTCTGAAGATAGCTCTGCACATGGTTTTCTTCTCTGTCATGCTGACACACAGGGGTACACCACAGGCTAACACACTGACACACAACCTTCAAAAATAGTTTTAAAACCTGTTTTGACAAGCACTTTAAGACAGCTGCTTCAAGATTACCAATTACAGGCTGCCTATCTCACCTCCCCCTCTACCAAGGCACATAATATATATTACTAAAGTATTATTTTCACATATATATAAAGCACACAGCACAGCAGGTTACATCAGAGGCAGAGGTGATTGTGTTCTGCAAGTGAAGTTGAAGCAGGTGGAATACTTTGGGATGTTCTTGTGAGTAGCTGATAATAATCTGGCTACTCTCACAAATAAGGTCTGGCTCATGCTGTCTTATATTTAACTCTAGTCTTCATAAGACCTCCAACAGTGATAAAGAACAGACTTTTCATAAGATTCTTGATACAGAAGAGGTGCCCCTTGTCTGCCTCACTCTTTTTTTACCCATTCCTCTGAAAAACAAAGCAGTGACACAACCTGATAGATATCTCCTATAGTATCAAAGTATATCAGAGACCTTTGACTATGTTATTTCCAGTCATAAGCTAGGAAATTTCTCCATTGCAGTGAACTGTCATTTCCAATTTCCTGACCTCCATAGCATGAGATCCAAACAGTCTGATCTTTACCAGATACCTTGGAAATACAGAAATATCCTTCTGTTTGCCCCCACCAAGATGCAAGATACAATTTCCCATATGTATTAAAAAAAGTGGGACTGACTAATTTTCATCAATTGCAACTGCACTTCTGCTAACTGCTTACACATCCCATGCACAAAACTCATCAAGTACAACAGTGATGCCCCTACATTATCAGTATGTTGGGGAAGGATTGGCAGGGGGGGTGGAACTAGATGATCTTAACGTCCTTCCCAACCCTAACTGTCCTATGATTCTATGATTGCCAGCCCCTTGAGACCTTCATTGACTAATTCTCGAAACCCTAGACCAGGATGCTTCATGGTGGTGCCTTTCAGGGAGTTCAGTTGAAAGAGGTCAAACATTGCATCAAGTTTTAACACACTTTTAACTGTTTCTTAACGTACAGCGTAACATTGCTGATCCCTGGGGAAAACATAAAATCACAGCGATAGCTGGACAGAAAATACTCTGCTTTTGTTAAGGGAAACCTCGGTAGGAGCTATCAGCTGGATTACAACTCAGTGCAGAGTTCACTTCATTTTCAAGATATTTGATAAGATTGTATAGAGATTATCTCAATTCATTACTTCTGCAGAAAGATCAAGGATAACACTGGGATTTGGAGATGAAAAAACTCTGCAAGTCACCTTCTCTTTTCTCACAGGTGATGAATAACCCAAAGAACAAAGCAGATTCATTTAAGAAGGGCTGTTGGACAAGTCGCTTATGAGGGAACCTGGGGAAGGCTGTTGGTATTCAGGAAGGGCAAAGACCTGCTAAAATTCCTCACATAACAGCCCACTTCAATTCTCAGGTCTTGCAGTCACAAAAATCACTGTATCATTTCAGATCTGCACCTCTGATTACTTGCAGGCTTTCCAGAAGTGTGACTTCGCACTAATATCCAGTGCTGAGAATGATTTTAAAAAGCCAGTGTGTTTTTCCTAACCCAGGCTCCACGGTCCTCATCAGCAGCACATGATTAACAGATAACTTGAGGCAACTTTTGAGACAGCAGCCTCGGTGCAACTCTCGCCATGCTCAGCATGGCTGACACACTGTACAGCTGCCTCTACGCCAACCAGAAGACACAAAGACAGGCAAAGAATTGACTGTATTCCCTAAAAGTTGCTGTATAAATGTAGCTCAGAGTTAAAACATCCAGAGCTTATGCAACCAAAGGACCAGCAATTACTGATTTTTTTACTGCTTCAACTATCATGACAGGCACTGAAATAAATCTCATTTATATGACATACAGTCATCTAAAAACACCTTTTTATTTTTTTATATGTTCTTCCAGAATGCCAATGTGCTACACATGGCTCTGTTTTGAGACCTCTCCAGACTGGAGATCAGGCAAGACATACAAGCCTTTCAGTCTGCCAAGTTTCGTATTTGTTAAGATTAAGCCTGAATTCTGAACATTTTCTATATGGTGCCTCCATGAATGAGATGAAAGAAGGCCTCTTGCCATTAAATGTTGGCTGGGTGCATGCAACACACATGCTTGATTGCTGCTACAACCTTTGGGAGCAGGGTGAGCAGCCCTGACTGCTGCAGTCACCAAGCCAGCAGAATGCAGTCTGGGAGTAAAGACAAATTATATCTCTTTCCCTGGCTAGAGGCTTTCAAAACCACCTCTCACCATCCTGCAGTGTTCCCTCAAGGCTGGGTTTGTCATTGTTGTGCTCCAGGCACCAATTTTATATTTGCCTCTGTAGCTGAGGCTCAGGATCTTTCTTTGGAGCCTGAAACAGAGCACAGGCCTTGGCCTTCAGGCATCCCCTCTGGTACCCTGCATCCTCATCCTCCTAGCACACTGACACAGCCACACCAAGCTAGAAGACAGGGTGGGATGAGGAGACTCTCAGTTGTTTTATTCCAGGATGCCAGCCCTCCCATGTGCAAGGTCTAAGCAGTAGGTTACTGATGGCAAAACTCACCAGCATCTCCTTCAGGAGGTCCTGCCTCCAAGTTCAGAGTGGTTGCACCCCTGAAAGCATGGTCCTAATGCTATAGCTTCACCACATCACTCTTTCTTACTTAGGATGGGGACATTATGGCAGATGTTGCAACTAGGACTGATCACATCTACCCACTGAGCAGAGAAGAAAACCACCTGTTATATTCCTCCATTTAAATATCACACTACCACAAATTACAGCTCAATTAGTCTCTCCTGGAATCCATCACACATCTCCGCAAGAACATGTTCCCAGCTACGGCGCTACCCAGGCAAGTTGAGGCAGTAAATAGAAAAGTCTAATTGGGGAAGGGGGGAGATGCCATTTCCTGATGTTAAAAATATCTGACACTTCCAGGAAATAATGGTATAAATAGAAAAAGAAACCATTACTCTTCCAAAAATATTTCATAATTACATGTCATAAAAATAATTAGGTTATGGTGAATTAGTACAAATGTTTACAACAAAATTGCCATGCAAAACATTATGGGTAATAACATGCTAATTGCTGTAGAAGCAAAAGCTGATTATGTTTCAGCAATATTAAAAGTTGCCAACTCGGCGCTTCTATCCAAGCTTCAATCTCTCTCAGCGGTATCTAGGGACACAAAGAAAACTGGTGCTGAGCAAAGGAGATGGCAGGCCCATACCCTGCTCCGCCAAGCACTTCCCTTGTTGAGTGGCAACTCCTAGAAAGCTCAGGTTGGGTAATACGCAGTTATGAACACAGCACAATGGAAACACTCAGCATAGGTTGCTGCATGGTCACCTTTTTGTCTGCTGTGAGATTACCCAGGCTGGGAGCTGCCCAGCCAGGTCAGAAGTAGCTGAGCTACCTCCTGCAGAGCCAGCTCCAATCCAGAGCAGCGCAGTCATTCCTGCAATTGTTATCTTTGAGCTGGTTCCATGCAGACAGCATCTGCTCCATGTAGACAGATCTGTCCAAAGGTAGGCAGACAGCCTGTGGCCAGCAGAGCAGCACAGGCTGCTACGACCTCATAAACCTGGGCAACACCATGCCACCGGATGGTGCTGAAGTAGAGCTGATATGGCATGTCCAGAGTGTCCTGCAGGGTGGAATACTCAGTCCCTCTACATTGCCTTCTCCAGCACACTGCCCTCCACAGAATACCTGCTCAACTGCCTGGAACATCCCAGCTCTTCCCACTGTTTCAGGTGTACGGTGCATTCCTTTGCTGCATCCGAGAGCTGCTATACAACCTGCCCAGGAGCATCCAGATCCCTGCCATAGGATGCACCAAAAGACAGTCTTAGCCCACGGCTGATCCCAGGGCAACGCACCCTCTGCTCTGTCTACTCCTGTTTCTGCTGCCTGGCACTGTGTGACCTCAGAGGATGCAATGTTCTTACTTTGAGGCAATCCTACAGCTGAGCAAGAGCGGATGAGTGTGCACACAACTGTATGAGCAGCACCATTATGCACAGAAGTGCCCTCTGTTTGCTCAGGTGCATATCTGGAGCATCTGGACATGACAACAGACCCACAGCACCCTTCCTACAACCCGATGTATTCTCCCTCCTACTTTTGGTAAGGGCAGGGGTTGCCATGGCCTTACTTCCAACAGCCACCACATGCCAAAGCTGAGAGGTTGACCGCTCCTCCATGCTCTTGTGCTGGCCACATCAGAGCAACCCCCTTGATCATCAGCCAGCAGCCAGAGAGTGGCCTTTGTCTATCAAGGGGTCAGGAATTACTTTTTCAGACCACCATGCATTGCCTCCAAACTTGCATTCCAAAAACCCAAGCTCCTGCTTGGTCTCAAAAGGGATGAACTACAAGTGCTAGCAGGCTGTGATGTGGTTTGCAGTAGCTGCAGCCTGAAGATGCCCTCCTGGGAGCTTACCTGTCTGGAGCCCACATCTCCAACCTGCTGCTCAGCTAACCCATTGCCTGATGTTTTTTGGTATGGATTCCCTTCATCCAAAATGTCTCAGAAGAACTGGGGTCTTAAGTATTTATAGAGTATGGGCAGGAGTCTTTGATACACCCAAATAAACCAATTGAATTCCTTTTATCACCAGATGTGGCTAACCATTATCTCACAAGAAGCATTAGGTAAAGTTTGGACGTATTAGTTGAAGGTGTGGATTTAAAGTGTATTACTTCCAAATCAGCAAATCCCTACAGGGTGCTCTCATTCAGGATTGAAGTTACATTAATTGGGTTTACCAGACTCATTTCCAAAGCAAATTATGATAAACCAGATTACATTTGAATAGGGCACCTTCCCATAGAAATTTAAAACAGTTTAACTAATCTTCTTTGAGAGCAAATCTGGTTTAAATCCTCTAAGTGCCCCATATTCCAGTTTTGCCTGCAGGAGAGATGCAGAGTTTTACTTTTTAAAACTTCACTTTTGTCCCACCATTTTTAGGTTGGAAAGAAGAGGTTTTCCAAAAGGCAGGAATTCTTCATCAGTCTCTAACCCAGTGCCCAGAGCTCTCAGACCATTACAGAGGAGAGATGACCTGAGTAAATGGTCCCAAGAGCAGGCAAAGCCCATCTCTTTCAAGGGATCAGCCACCTGCCCATGTCTAAACTTCAGCGATGCCCCTTGCATTGACACTGTTGAAGCACCTCCTTATCCCAGCCTCCCAAGTTTACAAATACTGAATGAAAGGAGCCCTGGAAATATTTCTCATTTTCCTTTAAACAAAGCATGGTTTCAGATGTTAATTCTGACACTGGCTAATGAGGGGCTTTTGCTGTGAATAGACTCAGCGAGCTGCTCAAAGCCCAGCCTCTCTCCCTCCTGCTCGGCTCCACGATGTTAAAAGCGGTGTTTCGCGGCGCTGGAGCACTACCATCTGCTGTGCCCCGTTCATTATGCACCGAGTCACACCGGGCAGCTCCCGGCAGAAAGTAAAGACAGAGGTAAACTAGTATTTGAAAACAAAGGAGGGCTCTCTCCATCCTAATTAGCGGCAGGTTGTAGAGTGCAGCGGCGGAAGGCGAAGGTCACTTCCCACAAGGCTCTGCTCAGGATGCCAAAACACCCACTTAATTCAAGCAGCTCAGCGGGCAGAGTCAGACCAGAGCAATTATGCTCCCTGGATTTCCCCAAGGAAGGTTTTAACAATGCAACTCTTAGAAAAAAGATGACTGCAGGAGCTCTTTATTCTGCCACCTTGGAGCAGGAGGAAGCGCAGTCTACCCTGCTACTGACTCCAGGAATGGCTGCTTCTTTGTGCTTCTGCACTGGGAGGCAAGCTTGGAGGGTTTTGTTGGGTTTTTCCCCCCCTTAAGAAATGAATAAAGGCGAATCTTAACATTTGAAAAACAAAGACAAAAAAAACCCACAAACATAAAGATTTTTTTGTAGTGGGTCAAATTCCCCGAACACTCCAGGTTTCCTTTCAGATGCCTGCCAGTGAGAATTAACCTTTAAAGGAACCATCTAAGCTTGATGCTCTGGGAGCCTTCTTGGAAGAAGCAGCTCCTCTGCTAGGATACTCTTTGCCTGGCTCAGCCCAAGAATTCAGCTCTTCTGTTAAATGATTCCCTGCACCCTGGCCACCACACACAGCTCTTCCAAAATGTCAAAGCATCATTTATAACATCAGCTGATATTTCCCCCTTTCACATGCCCTGGGCGATGTTCATCTACATCTGCCCTACTGCTTGTACCTCTCACAGTTTCATGATGCAGCATCTCATCCTTCAAAAGAATCTGCACAGCCATTGACATCTTCTGCCAGTGCCAGGTGCAGGAGTGCTACATAGGAACCCAACTACTTTCATCCCTTCCAAAGGGGGCAGAGAGCAGAATTTCATTGGGAAAGAAAGATGGAAGGTTTTCCAAAATTTCAAGTTTTTATGTTTACCCCAATGAACAAAAGATGCAGACACCATCAGCTACAAAATGTTGTCCAAACCCCTCTCCGCTCGTCCAGCTAACAGCAAGTGATCACCACCACATACTATACATGATCCACCCCAATCTGCTCTTGGATGGGAAACTACTTCAGGCAGCAGCTCTGCAGGAGACAGTAGCCATAAGTTTATTGCAGTCTTCTTCAAATCATTTGCAAAATACTTCTCAGAAGACAACCTGCAGCTCTGTCCCTCTGACACACTACATGCTGTTCAGCAATCATCTCCCAGCACCAAGGAGTTTAACAAGACCTACTGCTTTCCAAGCCTGAGTCACAGTTGACTTGTGCTATACAGCCATCCTCTGTGCTGTACCAACAGCCCAGGCAAAATCCTTTAGAGATGCAGTTCCCCCTTATTTTCTCTCCCAGCTACAGCAGCAGTAACTAACACTCAGCACTGGCATTACAGAGGTTTCCAACTGTTTATAAGCAGTGCATAAAATAGCCAGCAGTGTTTGATCAGGCTCTAGTGTTTGCGTGTCATAGCTGTGCCCACTGTTTCCAGCAAACAGAACTGGTTGCATGTTTGCCTTGGCACACAGCTAGGGACACCAGATTGATGGGCACATCATGTGAGTCTCAACTGCACGCCACTCCTGTTTGGTCACAGACTGTAAAGCCTCTATCTATCCTGGCACATATCTTGGCATCAGATTGACTTTGCAGATCAGTGTGGCTGAAGCTGAAAAGTGGCCTTCTTCTTGCTCAGATGTTTGCCATGTCCCTTTCTGAAATGACCAAGAGGCAGTTTTCAGTGGAGGCCTGCCAAAAACAGTGATGCTCAGGGAAGGGGGTTGCCACCAGGGATGTATGGCTCTCCATCAAGTTGGTAACCCCACCACACCTCCATCATTCATACTAAAGTGCTGATGTGTCCCATTTGCACTCTGGCTGCACTCCCCACCACCCCCAGCCACAGTTCTACTGACAGATCCCATCAAGGTGACAGCTGCTGCTTCTCTGTTGTTCAGATTTTCTCTGCAAGCACTTACTAAGCAATAAAACCTACAGTCACATGAAAGCATTGCCAGGCATGCCACCATCACATCATTCCAGCACATGTGGTGAACATGCCTTCATCTCCCAGGTCTCTACCAGTACACAGGGCAGTTAGCTATGGTCAAGCAATCAGCACTCATCACAACCAAAACCACAATAAGGGCACCCACATGTACACCCATTTGCTTCTTCTCTGTGTTGAATACAAACTTACAAAAGCAACAAGTACCTCATAACCAGCAATTCAAAGTTAGGTCACCCCGCCTTCCTCCTCCTGACACTCACTGCCTGCAGAACCAGAGTGAAGAGCTGTTTACCTCTCCTCTGCTACTCCTCCACATCTCCAGAACCTCTGTTATGAAGAAGTTTCAGCTGCTCCCTCTTTCTGCACAGGGTGGTTCTTGACCTGCTCTTTTTTTCTGGTCACATGCATTTCTGGGAGATCACTCAAGAGATGAGAAGCTGCTCAGCTCATCAAACATCCTTTAAGCATTTGGCAGGGCATCTGCTGAGCATGACAGCCAGTACCAACAGAACTCATCCTGTTGCTTTTAAGAACTACGCCTCTCGGACCTACTAGGCTTAAGAAGAGGGTGAAAACGGAGCAGTGCAGCTCAGCTCCCTCCCTTCACACACTACAAGAACCACGAAAAGTCCACAGTGAACCTCTTCCAAGGAAAGAGATGAGGGCCAGCAAGGAGAAATGAGTGTTGGAGCATCCCTGTATGGCACAGCTGTGGCACTAAGCCAGTGCCACCACTTCCAGTGATGCCTCCTATGATCCTGCTCCACAGGCATTGGAAACACCCTGAGACTAAAACCCGTTCTCCCTACGGAGAACGCTTTGCCAGCAATCTCCAAACCCACAGATGGGAGGACATCCCTGCCTTCAGTGCTCTGCTGACCGATGAACCCTCAGAAACACTTCTTCTCCTTCACCAGCTCCACCCCCATCAGCAATTAAACCTTCACTGCCTTGGCTGGGCAAGATAAATGGTGTTTATTGGGATCACTTTCCTGCATGCCAACATAAAACAAAATGCCAATCGATAATCCCAGCCGCCTCACCTGGCTGTTTTATTTCTCTTATTTCTCCCACCCTCACTTTTAATTTTGCTGCAAACCAGAGCTCTCTGTGGGGCTTGCATGATGGTTATAAACCAACACATCCTCATTAAGCCACGGCCTGTGGGCAAGTGCAAGCATTCACCTTTTCTCCCTCTTTTTCCCTTTTTATTTATTTTTTAAAAATAAAAAAAAACAACCTCTCCCTCTATCAATATTTGATGAAGGTAATTTCAAAGACTTGTTTAGTATGATCTCCACATAAGGAGTCCTTAGGAGTGTTTATCACGTTCGAGGTATAATTACATTCAAATCCTGAGACACAGTTGCCAGGGTTACAGCTGCTGGTCGTTCCTCCAGCTTTTGTGTGTCTGGGGTTTCTCACCACCCCCCATGCACACACACACATACACCACATTCTCTCCTCCTTTTGCTGTTGGGATAGGAGAGGAAAATGATGGGCGGGTTATGGACCAGGTCACAACAGGCATCTCCCAGCCTAAAGGGGAAGTCAGCATCACCATGTGGGATAGGATAGAGGGTTGAATATTGCTGACAGAAGTATTATAGTAAGAACCTCAGTGGCTGTAGAAACTCCATGGAAGCAGAGACAGCAATATCTTTCCTTCATCACTTAAATCTCAATTCAAAATGAGATCTAAAGAGTGAAGACATGAATTGACAGGGATATACAGTTGCGTAATCCCAAAGGAGAGGTCCAAGAAAGGCCAGTGCTGCTGCTGTGCCAGCCTAGGCTCTCCTTGCAGTCCTAGCCTTCTCCAGGAGGAACAGGATTACCATGCAGTCCTTCTACAAGCTCCTCTGCTCTAGCTAAGCCAGAAGTCTCCTGAAAGGTGCTGGATGCCCAAAGACATTGGCTCAGGAAGCCTAACAGAACATAAACTGGGTCTAGGGCATTCTTGCAAACATACCTAGCATTAGGCTGGTTTAAACCATGTATATACAGAGCATGGGCTACGTGCTGGAGACCTGGATTCATGTTACTGAACCATGCAGAAAGGAGAAGGGGATGACAACTCTAGCTCCCTGCCTCAATTAAGTGTTATTATCCCAGCTATGCACAACGAAGTCATGTGCATGAAGCTAACTGTGACCACCAAAGCTGGGAGCACCCTAGCACCAGTGTTAGCTGGTAGTGTGGATCTATTGAAATGCCCCCAGGACCCTACTAAATTGGAAGACTTTAGCAAACTAGAAAGAGAAATTAAAACCTTAGCATTTCTGCTGCAACACCACATTGCCTTCCTGCTGCACCAGCTACCTGGTTATCTGCAGGACAAAGGCAATGCTTAACGAGGTGTTAATAGCAACCCTCACGGCAGGGGCAACCCAAGTCATTCTCCCCTCCTGCCCATCTGTCTATCCAGCCACATTCAACTCCTTTGCCTGGCCTCAAGACAGGCAGAAACTCAGCTCATACCTTGCATTTCCTGGACAGTGCCACTAAATGCTACTTTACCATACAGCAAGGAACTGGAATTGAATTGCCTTTGTTCTAGTTCCAATTTTAAATAATATGAACCTTCATACAATAGGCAGTGTTATCACTAATCCCCACAGTTGAGCCTGAAATAAGCTTGCAAACCATGCAGCAGTCACTGTGGGAAGAACAATTATTCTAACAAAGGATAGAGGGGGCAGGGAACAACCACAAGCTCTTTGGGTTATATGGAGAGTGAACACAATTGTTGTCAGACCACAGTAAATAGATAATAACAAAAAATGTTCATAAAAAAGCACATAAACAACTGCAGTGTGAAGGCCTGGTAAAAATATTTACAAATATTTCAAGAATAGGAAATATTACCTCCTACAGTCAATAGGCTGTAAAACAAATTCGGATAGAACCTATTGTTTACCCCTAAATCAGCTCTAACGCACTAGCAAATGTGATTATCAGCATTCTGTGGGGAAGGACAGCATCAGCATTCATTACAGGTGTGCTCAGTAAAAACTCTTTTGGCCACAGGTTCATTTGCAATTATTAAAATGCATCTAGTTAGCCCGCACAGAGCATGCAGCAAGTTCCAAATTCCTGGGCACCAGCGTGCAGTATTTGCTTTAATTTATTATGTGTGCTTTATGTATTATTTTACTGTGTCAATGCCACAGTGCAAATGAGAAACCCTGTCTCAAAGACGCCAAATGGAATAGAGCTTAGCATTTTATGTCACCTATGCACTCGGAGTTGGCACATTCTTTGTTCCTAGGGGGAAAGCTTTTACATCAAGGACAAGCAACCAAAGAGCTGGCAGCCGTGGCAGCTATTCTCACTGCCAGGGGTGGGGAAGGGACTAGCACAGTACACTAAGGGGAAAGCAATAATATAGGATCAGGAAAGCCTTGTTATCTTCCTAAGGACACAAACGAGATCACTGCTGGGCCAACCCTGAGCACTGTTGTTATCCTACAAATACATAGAACTGACAGAAAACCAGGAAAGGAGAAAAGCCATAAGATAGTTTGCAGTATGAGAGAAATAGATGAAGCATGACTCCTCTTACTTACCCAAGAGAAGAGGGAGAACAAAGCCACGCCGGAAGTCATGGAGCAACTATGCCTAGGCTGAAGCTTCTGAGGAGAGTAGCCCTCAGTTGGACAGACCTGAGAGGGAAGGTTTGGGTCTGTAATGTGTGGGGTTTGTTCATCAAAAGGTTTAAAGGGAAATATTGCTTGCTACACTCTTAAGACACTCTCTGTAACTGTCACTGTGTGAAACCATATTTCTTTTTTTGTAATTATTGTACTTTGTGAGTTATAAAGGGGAGATCAGTTGTATTGTTGCACGGGACTGGGGGCAGAGGAAGCCCCGAGCCCGGTGCTGAGGTTGGAGCCAGTGAGATCGAGCTGGTGTTCAGAGCGCACCCCTGCTGATGGAGGGAGGGGGAGTTAGGTAGTATGGTTACATGCACCATATAAGGAATAGAGGTTCCGGTGATGGGGAGGCTGGTAACAGACAGTTCTCGAAGCTTCTGGGAGCTTCTCGAAACCCCTCGACGATGAGACCCCCAGCAACAGAGGGAAGCAATGGAAAAGCGCCACATCAACATCCAGGCGAAAAGAGGCAGCGGGATTGGCTGAAGCCTTGAACCGAGAGGATAAAGGACAGCCCCCCAAAGACCCGGTGTGCACGTCTTGGGCGGAGCAGAGACTCTGCAGTGCACCCAGCGCTGGTTTTTATCTGCTATCGCTTGCTCAATTTTATAAATTTATAAATTTGCATTTTAAAACTAGATTGGCTCACTCATTGATAACAGGTCTGATTATTAAAGGGACCAGCACAAGGAGATACCAGAGTCACTGGGGGCTGAGCACCTCACCCCAAATGCATGTTACTATTTCTAAAGCAGAGGGCCAGGTGGAGATCTGACTCTTAAGTATTTTCAAACATCAGGAAGGAGGATGAGGACATTGAGATGAAGGTCCAGAGCAGCATAAAGAGCACTGCTTTGTGGTCCCACCTCAAAATCTAGTGCTACAAGGGACACCATTTATCAGAGCAAGAAAATGGGAACAAGGTGTCCACGGACCTTGTTTGAGCATTCACATTACAAGCAGGGCTTGTAAGGCACAGGATCTGACATTTAATACCTCTGTTTGTAAAGTGCTTGACATTCACGATAACAGAAGTGACAGAGATAGGCAGCAAGGCCTTCTGTCCTGCTGGGAAAAGCATGTGCACTGCTAAAACCAGCCTGGCTTTCCCTGTTTGCTATCTGAGTCCCTGGGATATGTGAATGCATGGTGGTGTGTGTCTTATATGAGCACCTGCAGCACTCGTGGGACAGACTGCCTCCAGGCTCCTGGAAAAGTTAGCTTATCCACTTGTTCCTCAGCTTTCATCCACAGAATATGGATCATCTATTCTGCTTGCAGGCTCTGCAGGACACATACCACATAGCCCTAAAGAGCCAGGTTTTTATCTTACCTGGGGCTCTGAGGAGCCATTGTAAGAAAAATAAAGTTCAACACTCGTTCCTCTATTGGAAAGCTATGGATTACAGCAGACTGGATGGAAATAACTTACTTTAAAAGGTGCCTCACCTGACAGCAGTTCAGAAATTGAAGTGGCAGAGGAGGAAGGAAACGATTATTAGTTAGGGTCTCAGGTAAGCCAATGCTCTGCAACAACTACAGCCCTGGAACTACATTTAATGCAAGACTCAGCTTGGAATAACATAGCTGCCACCACTGGTGTGGGTAACCAGCAAGGAGTCCCAAGTCCTGGGAGGTGACCAGCCTGGTCCTCAAGGGAATATGGTTTGAGAAACAGGATGAAGCTAGTGAGCAAAATAAACACATAATGGAAAGATAAAAAATAGAGTAACAAATACTACCAGATAGGCTTAGCATCATTACAGCTAACTCTCTTCCCAGCCAATCTGATCCCAAGTGTTCCTATGGGATTTCCACCCCTGGCAGACAGTCTTGAGAGCTGGCTTGTCCTTCCCATCCCCAATCCCCAGTAAAATTTTCCATTGCGTATTGGTTTCCAGAGGTTCTGCTGATGCGTGGCTGCAGAGTGGTCTACAGGAGCAGACAAGTCTCAGGGGTGGTTTCCAATGGGCCCAGGGTTTACAGGGCAGGACCTGGCAAAGCTGGGCTGGGGAAGGCTGATGACAAGACTAGTTAGTATTGGCACATGTTACCATGCTGCCCAGCAAGGAGAATATAGACAACTGGTGGTGACCAGGAAGGGAGCAGAGCCCAAAGTCTTTGGAGCACAGCACAAATCCCTGCTCTCTAGCTCATCCATCCACCTGTATCTTCTCTTAATTACCTTAAAATAACACTCTCCCGCCTCATTTTTTATTATTAGTAATGAACAGATTTAAAGATTTCCCCCTTAAATTATGGTTCACCTGAGTAGATAATTAAAAGACTCTAAAAGAGATACATTTTTATGTGCAATTACGCCCACTTCTGCTGCTGTATCAGGGCTTTAAAAATATTTGCAAAACAACTCAAAACTTTTATTTTGTCAGTGCAATAATTGCTGCTTGTCATGGCTATCCATGCGGGTGTCTCTGCTCTAATGAGAGCAGCTTTGCTGAGGGAGGGAAGGCAGAGCTGGAGATACAGAGCATCAGCACAGCTGAGCACAGCATGACACCGAGACAGCACAAGGCTGGCACCAAGTTCACCAAGAGCCCAGGATCCAGCAAGTACAGCTTCAGGAAAAAGGATGCTGTGAGGATTGGAGCAGCTCTGCCCTGGAGACAGGCTGAGAGAGCTGGGCTGGTTCAGCCTGGAGAAGAGAAGGCTCCTTAAGGGGAGAGCTTAGAGCAGCTGCCAGTGCATAAAAGGGGCTACAGGAAACCTGGAGAGGGGCTTTGGACAAGGGCCTGTAGGGACAGGACAAGGGGGGATGGCTTTAACCTGACAGAGGGGAGATTTACATTAGACATTAGGCAGAAGTTCTTTCCTGTGAGGGTGCTGAGGCGCTGGCACAGGGTGCCCAGAGAAGCTGTGGCTGCCCCATCCCTGGCAGTGTTCAAGGCCAGGTTGGATGTGGCTTGGGACACCCTGCTCTAGTGGAAGGTGTCCCTGCCCATAGCAGAGGTTAGAACTGGATGAGCTTCAAGGCTCCTTCCAACCCAAACCAGGCTGGGTTTCTATGATATTTGTTTATATTCTATGGGGAGATGCGATGATAGAGGGGAGGATCAGAATCTTTCCCTGAACAGTACAAGGTTTGTTCTCCATCCATCGTATTAGCGGGCACACACACGGCTGGATCTCCTTCATGCACTACTGGATGCATCTGGTTTTGGTTGGCACACTAAAGTAGAATCATAGAATGGTTTGGGTTGGAAGGGACCCTTAATGATTAAGTATTGCACCTCCACCTTACAATAAGCTGAGACTTCTTTATCTAGACCATGTTGCTTAGAACTCCAACCTGGCTTTGAACACTGCTGGAGATGGAGAACCTACAGCCTCTTTGGGCAACCTGTTCCAGTGTTTCACCACCCTCACAGTGAAAAATTCCTTCCCTATATCTAGTCTGAATCTACCTTATAGTTTAAAACCATTACCCGTTGTCTTAGCCTCATAGACCTTACTAAGAGGCTCAGTAATACCAGTGTGGGACCCAGCTGCCACCTCCCTGAGCTGATTTGTGCCCCAGGCACATGAGGAAGAAGGGTAAATTACTCACTATGAGCAGGAGGCTCTTGCAGAGGAGCTGAATCCATCTCCATACATGGTGGTAGCACCCACATGGATGTAGCACAGAGGTGCATTCATGCTTCTGATGAGAACAGGCTGGAAATGGGTGTTTGCTGTTGCTCAGGAGGCTTCCTCTGGTTCAGTGAATGCAGGAGCAACCGCCTCTTCTGGCAGAGAAGGTCTTGGCTGCTAATACCTTGGTCCAGCTTGACCCCATGGAGGCCACAGCTCCCTCCCAGCACTACCCAGCAACTCACAGGCTGACAATCCCACAATGCACTTCAGCTGAGCTAATTGGTTTAGTCTCTGAGACACCTTGTTTGTCAATTAGGCTTATTAGCACAGCTCAGCACCTTGTGAGAAAGGTTCAGCACTCCCAGCTGGTTCCCAGCTATTGCACATATCACACTCCAGTTAATGAATCCTCCCCAAGCTAAAACCAGTCCTGACCTGACACCTGCTGCCCCGGTATATGCTGCTTCTCTCCATATTCCCTGGTGAAGTCAGTTGGGAGAAGGGAAAAACTGAAAGAAAGGGGTCCAGCAGACATCCGGGCAGAGGGACACATGCAAAGCAGCAAATAACAAGTGAGCATGGCAAAAAGATGCTGATTCTCTGCAGTGTGAGGCCACCTAAAGAGTGAGGAAGAACTGGGGAGAGCAAGGAGCCCAGAGCGCCAGGAATGATGGAGGGCACAGTGCCCAGGAAAAAGGTTCAAGGGAGCAGCAACTAAGGTCTGTGGCCCTTGGTGCAATTCAGAAAGCAGAAAAGAGGGGAGGAAAGCTTATTTGTGGAGACATAGACCTGGTGGGCATGGAAAGCTGCAACCTCTTCTGCAGCATTAAAGCTGACAGGCTTCCCTGAGTACACACAATGCAGCAGTCCCATGAGGGGAGTCACCACATGTGACATTGCATCCATATGTTTGCAAAGCCATGTGGTCAAACAAATGGTCATAGAATCCTACAGTAGTTAGGGTTGGAAAGGACCTCAAGATCATCTAGTTCCACCCCCCTGCCATGGGCAGGGACACCTCACACTAAACCATATCACCCAAGGCTTCATCCAACCTGGCCTTGAACACTGCCAGGGATGGAGCATTCACAACCTCCCTGGGCAACACATTCCAGTGCCTCACCACCCTAACAGTAAAGAATTTCTTCCTTATATCCAGTCTAGTAGGCCCCCTTCAGATACTGGAAGGCTGCTATGAGGTCTCCACGCAGCCTTCTCCAGGCTGAACAGCCCCAGCTTTCTCAGCCTGTCTTCATATTGGAGGTGCTCCAGTCCCCTGATCATCCTCATGGCCCTCCTCTGGACTTGTTCTAACAGTACCATGTCCATTTTATGTTGAGGACACCAGAACTGAACACAATACTCCAAGTGAGGTCTCACAGGAGCAGAGTTAAATACAGGAAGATGGGTCCTCCAAGAAGAAGGTACTACTGGGATAAAGGCTGAGCAGGGATCACCCATATGGGGGCCAGCACCAGGGTGGGCATCATCTGCCCTCCTGCTGGGATACCTGGAGCCAAGGAGCCAACATGCCAGTGCCAAACCAGTGCTTACAGCCTCCTGGGGTGTCTACATGGCTTTGAAGTCCCCAGATCCATGCTAGAACTTGCTGTGTGTAAAGAAGATGTAGTATCCCATCTCCCTCACAAGGGCATTGGGAAATAAATTCATTAGTATTTATAAAGAACTAAGAAACCCTGATTAGAGCCGTGGAAAAAGCCCATGAGGAAAATGAATAATTCGGCATGCAGTGCTGAGCTGGGAAGGCACACAGTAAATAATGCACGGACTGCGCGTGGCACCGGCAGATAAAAGGCTTGGAAGTAGCTCTGGTACCATGTGCCAAGAGCAGCAGCAGTCCAGGGAGGGCAAAACATCCTCTTAGTGGGGGTGGGAATGACCACTTCATAGCACCAGGATGTGAGGGGCTCTTCAGGCAGGCAGCATGGGTGTTTCAGGGTTTGGACTTTCTGTGTTCCTTCAATGAGAGTGGACATCAGCCTGTGCCACACAGGGAGCATCAATCCCTCTGTCCATGTTGCCAACAAAGATGTTCAACAGTGCCAGTGTGTCAATACTGACCCCTGAGGAACACCACTCATCACTGGTTCCCACTTGGACATTGAGCTATTGAGCACAACTCTCTGAGTGCAACTATCAAGCCAGTTCCTTATGCAGTGAGTGATCCATCTGTCAGATCCATGCCTTTGCAATTTAGAGACAAGGGTGTCATGCAGGACCATGTCAAATGCTTTGCACAAGTCCAGGTAGATGAGCATTCCAGAGCATGAGCAGAATCAATAGCAGCAAGCTGTTGCCCAGCCAGGCTGGAGGGTTTCATACCTGGTGCTGGTGGTGGCTTTGGGGACAGTGAGGGGTTAGCCATGCAGGTTTAACCAAGGTAACTAGAAACCAGCTAAAAGCAATTGAATGTAGTAAATCCTGCCCTGTTCCAAGCATCCTGGGGAGCAGGAAGGATGCAAGCTGTGCACACACACACACGTTAGTGCATGCATGTGCATCTTGCCTAGGAGGTGTATGCAGTGTGACCTGATAAACGGAAACAAGCAACTTGGCTAGTGACAGGAGGTGGCTTTCTGGAGAGCATCCCCCAAAACCTCTCCCACAGGGCCTGGAGGAGATTTTCACCCAGCCCTGCTCCATCCAAGCCCTCCTGGCTTCAGCACAGGCTCTCCAGCACTATTGCAGCCTGCCAGGCTTGTCCTCCAGGAAAAAAAAAACAGCACTTTTAATAGGCGATAAGGCATCTCCAATAATTCCAGCAGATGCTGCCATTTAATGCGGGTTGGCACATAACTTTATAATCGGACCATATTGCTCCAATTACAATTTAGCCTATAGTCCTCTCGGGCTTGTCTTTTATTTGTCTTTCATTGCCAAGCATGGGAGGGAAGGAGGGAAGTAGGAGAGGACAGGGGATGTGTGCCTCAGACCTTCTCCTGCTCTGCCACATCTCTTTGTGCAGCTGGTAGCTTCCCAGCCACCTCTCTTCCCCATGGCCAGGGCAGTCCTCAGGCCAGAGCTGTGCCCGATGCCTCATTTGCTCCATAGTATTGGAGTAAGAGCAGTTGTCTCCCGCCAGACCCCAAGGGTGAGCAGCCCCTTATTGCACCCCACAGGGAGCCAGCACTCTCCGTCCCCATCCTGTGTTGAGAGCAGCCACTTTCTGGATGTGGTGGGGTAAACCAGGAACTACTCTATTGATGATTAGGCTGGCATTGAGCTGGTGTGCTGGAGTATCGGGTGTATTGAAATTTCTGAGGGCTGGTGCAGAGTAATTGGGGCCAACACACTGCTTCCATTCCTCCAACCTGAGCCATGAAGGAAGGATTTTTCATTTTGAGAGTCAGCCCCTGCTCTGGCTGTGACAGATGCCAGTATCTGTATTCAAAGCTCAGGCAAAGTTTTCTGGACACTGTGTGGCCTTGGCAAATGATGTCTAGTTCCAGCTGGGATGCAAGTGACTGCATCCTGTGGGGAAAAAACCTACAAGGGACAGAGCCTGCAGCTGTATAAGCCTGTATCAGCATGGTGAGGCTGCATCAAGGATTGTCCCCATGCTCTGGCCTCTGCTAGAGACCCCACACAGCTTCCAGCCATCCTTCAGAGCCCCATTAAGCCATCAAACTGCCAGCAGGGCTCCTCCAGACCCTATTAAAAGGCTATTCCCAGACAAGCTACTTTGGTAACGTTAAGCACTGGCTGTAAATGTCTTTTGGTTACTTAAATGGAAAACCTTGGGGCAACCTGTGTAAGGGATATACCCTCTCTGTGCCCCAAATCCCAGAGGATTTGAGAAACATGAACACTGGTAGCTCATTAAATCAAGTATCTATTCAACTAAGGGCACACAAACAGCTTCAGCTCTGCCCTCTGTCAGCTGCTGCCCATTTGCATCTTGCATGTCCAAAGACCTGCCAGGAAGCCGGATTTGATGCAGAGGAGTTCTGGTTTCATTTGTCAGGATGGGTTTGGCTAAAAACCCTGCACCAAAACACCTCAAAAAACCCATTTACTCCAAGCTTGCCATTCTCCCCCTGTGCACGAAGCATGAGGCAAAACTGACTGTGGGCCCAGGGTAGCAGAGTCCTGCCTGCAGGGACATGGAGCTGTCACCATGAGCACATGAAACTCTCTTGCTCAAGAAAATCCTACAGCAAAGAAGCCAGTTCTCAGTGATCCTGGAGACACAGCAAGAACTTGGAAAGATCTCTGGATAGCAGCCGTGAGAAAGCCCCATATCAGCAATACCTCCGCTCTGAGAATTACAGGGCAGCAGGGACCTCAGGGATGTGCCAGCGCTACCCACAGCAGACACCTCCGTCCTCATAAGATCACATCAAAACCACAAGGCATGGGAATCACATAACTCGAAAGCTCTCCCTATAGCAGCTCCTCTTTCTGAACCCCAAATACCTGGGTGGTGGTGATATATTTCTAAAGCTATCTAAAGCTATTTAGATATATATCTAAAGCTATCTAAAGAGATATATATATACATATATAAATATATATATATATATATGAAAACCTAAACCTTCCCATTCCAGCCTTCATTGCTGGCTGGAAGACATTTCCTCTGGTCACCCAACGCCAGCAGGGTCAGCTAATCTCAGGCAGCAACACCTGGATAGGCTGCATGGTCCCAGCTGGATAAAAAGCCTGAGCATAGCCAATGCAAAAGGAAGAATCCATTTCCCTGCAATCATTTACAGTAATCCTTAAGGCAAGCACGTTCAAGCTGAGCATTGGCCTTTTAATCGACGGGCTCCACCAACGCTGGGGAGGCGAGGAGCCACTGAGCTCCCCCAGCACAGACGGCGCTTTCATCCCAGTCAGCACTTCCAGCGTGGCTTCCCCGAGCAATTCCACATCAGGACTTTGAAATGCACTCTGCAGAGAAACCCATGCCAAGAGAATTCCTTCTCCAGGCTTCTTGCAGCAAGCAACCTCCAATAGGGATCGCTGAGAATCGAGTCACTTCATTTACAAACTGGAGAGCCAAATCTGATAGACATCAAAATCTGAGGTAAGTCAAGGAGAGATGGAGCGGTGCCAGTTCCCCAAATGAATATTCATGGCAAATATTCACCCAGCTCCGAGCTGGAGAGAACCTGGCAGCAGAAAGGCTGCCCTTGGGAAAGGGAAGGAGAGGGATCAGGCTTATTTCATCATTTTTATTGAGTGCAATTTTCTCTTTAGTACAATATTCTCTGAAAGTTACTGTTACAAACTCCGACAATTTCAACACAATCAACAAATTGGGGAAGGAGGCAGGGGAGGGAGGGCAAAAAAAATTACAAGGGTTGAAATCTTTTACAGACATCTCACTGGTTATGTACAGGACAGGGTAGGGCTGGCTGGCACAGGGCACGCTGCGGCTCAGGGGGCATCACCATCATCATCTCATGGGTGGCAGAGGGCAGCGGTCCCCAGGGACCAGTGTCAGTCCCCTCTCCAGTGCCGCTTCGGTGCTGGACTCGATGCCCCTGCAAGGAGGGAAATGAGAAGAGGATGAGAACAAGCATGTCCCATGCTGGGAGATGCAGCAGCACCTCCCCAAAACCATGTGCTGGAATGCTTTTGTCCTGCAGCCGATGGCAGCTGCACCCAGCAGAACCCAAAGACTTACAGCAGATCCAGCCTCTCAAAGAAAGAAAGGGAAAAAACCCCACAAAAAGCAGTGTTTAATTAATATGCTGTCAGAAAAGTGATGATTTCACTGAAAGCTCTCATTTTTTTCCTCAGGGAAACAAAAAGGAATGGAAGAGACACATTTCTTTGTGAAGATGAGATGCTTCAGCGAGCAGAGACTGAGCCTTGATTTTGGGGGCGGGAGGGTTACTGTGTACCCCAGCAGTGATGATGCTTTTCTTTCTCCCCCCTCGCACTGCAGTATGAGTACCCTCAGGTCTAAAGCAGAAGCGAACCATCAGGCACCATGAAATCACTTTCCAATGTAACAAAACCCACTCATTTTCTCTGCTGCCAGGGGGAAGCCAGAAGGTCTCCAAACTAGAAGAGCAGCACCAAGAGTACCTCCTTCTCACCCTACAACCAACAAGTGCTGTGCAGCAGCAAAATCACATTATTTAGCTGCTTTGGAAAGGCAAAGATGCTTTTAATATACAGCTGCAGCTTGGAAACATAAAGGCACCACATTAAATAACAAAGCAGTTGACCGCTGTGTCCCTTTGCTGGGCCACTGACAACTGGGGCTCAATGGCTAATTATTGCCGGGTGCCTCTGTGCCTCTCTGAACATACCAATGCTTTCAAAAAACAACTCCAGCTGTGTCTGACATTTCAGTGCTCTTAAAATTCATCATTCTCCTGAATGAAAATAATTTTTTTTTAGCAAACCTGAGTAGCAATGAAACTTTTATTTAGTAATTTGGTGTTTGGCAGAAAAAAGGGCATGGGAGAAAGCATGAGAGAAATTGAGATGATCTTAGGGAAAAAAAAGAGCTTTGGCTGGGGGAAAATACATCATTTCATATTCCTTGTGCACCAGGGTCCATTTGCAGTGCTTGGAGATTCAGTCTCATGGCTCCCATTAGCATTAACAGGAGCAGAACAGCTAAACGGCTGGAAAACCAGTGACAACAGAAATGCAACTGATGTTTTACAGAAGGCAGCAGACACAGGGTGCAGCAGATGCTGCCAAACTCACTGCTGAGCCAGATGGGTCCACAGGGACCCAGGGCTGCAAATCAAGGCAGCTGCACCCAAGTCAGTGGGGTGGCAGTGATTGGTATCTGCCATGGATTTGGCCACATTAAAGCTGAAGCCAAGCAATGGCTCCAGCACCGCCTTCTCCCTGTGGCCTTTCCCAGCACATTTAGCCACAGCCACCCAACCTGCCCAGCAGCAGTGGAGCTGGGGAAGGGTTTGGGGTTTATATTCCCCTGAAGAGCCTGTGCCTCTCCCAGGGGGGTGAAGCTGCAGCCCCTCCCTCCATCCAGGAACAGCTATGGATGATTTGCAACGATCCCAAAGGACCCAAAGGTCATGAGCAGCCAGGAGATGATGGGGAGGGGGCAGCACATTTGATCACACCCCCAGGTACACAACCACTGAATCACCCCATTGCACATCCTTCTTCCCATGCTCCAGTGTGGGAGTCCCTGCAAGCAGCACAGCACAGAGGGCTTTGATCTCAGCCTGTAACTGTTGGCATGACACAAACAGCAATAAAAAGGCCACGTTTGTGAGATGGGAAGGCATTCCATAAGGGAAGGTGTTATCAGCATCAGTGTAGCTGTAGGAGAGCCAGCATCGTGGTTGGGATGCAGGTAGCATGCCAGCCCTCGGGTGCTCTCCCTTTCCGTGCTCACGGGAATAGGACAGCCCAGGCAGAATTGCAAATATCCCAAATGATCAAAGGATTGATGGTATTGTGAACGCAGCTGCTATTCCTGAGTGCTGCTGTGGAAAAGGGGAGCAGCTTTGGAGCAGGTAAGGGATGGAGGCATGTGTGGAGCTGCCCCCAAAGCCATCACTGTATCACAAACCACTTCTGAGAGCCCTTCTCAGGCTCTGGCCCAGCTCCTGCCCTTTGGGCAGGAGCCTCCTGGGACTCTGTCCCCATTTGGGCACCTCTGGGGTTGAGGTATGGCACTGCCACCCCAGCACTAACCCCAGCCAACAGACCAGAGCCAGCAGCATCTGGCTGTGGACACCTCCCCACATTACCATGGTGGGGAATCAAGAGGTCACCCTATAGCATGATGGAGGAACAATGAACCAACTGGCCTGTGCACATTTCACAGCTACCTGCCCGTGAGAGCATCCCCGAGGCTCCAGCCCACATTTCCGACACCAGGCTCACCTTGCTTTTTAGGCAACACTTGGCATGGTCTGTACCTCTGCCATCAGTCCCGCTCAGTGCTAATTAGCATTGATAATTGCACTGATGATGACCATAATTTCCCTGCTGTCTCTCCCCCCCCTTATTGCAAGGGTTCAATTGCTTAGTAAGACCCCTGAGGATAATCACTGAGAGAGGAGCAGTTTCACCCCCACCATGACGTCAGCTCCTGGGCAAGGTGTGGGGATAGGAGAGCAGAGAAGGGAAAGCCACAGCACAGGCTGGTGGATGGGGAAGGCTTGTTTATTTGGGGACACAGAGAAAAGTTCACTCCAATTAACTTTTTAAGTGGATAGGCATTAATCTCCCTACACTTACCCAGAATTAACACAGCCTTAAGTAGATTTTTGCCTAATCCACTTGCACATCCGCCCTGAAAGGGCGCGTCTGTTTTGGGAAGGAGCAGAGTTCAGCTAATCCACTTAAAATTCATGCAGCTGGTTTGTCCAGATTAACCTCCTCCAGCACTTCCCTCCAGAGATGGTCTGGGAGATCTCAATGCCATCCCACCTCTGCCACTGGCACGGGCATTCTGTCCATCATCTCACAATACAGCTGGTTTCTCCTGCACTTGCTGTCTGTGTGTTAGGGTCTGCTGGGACCCACCAATCCCCCTAAAACAGGCACAACGGAGGCATGCAGCAGGGAATAGACAGCCAGGGGCTTCACGGCATTTTAAAGGCCAATGGTCAGAGGAAGGAGAGCAGAAGCAATAGAGATGCTCAGACACAGATGGGGAGGGAGCAGGCAGCTAATCCTGGGCTGGAGGGATGCTCAGAATGCTGCACCGTGTAGGACAGCCAAAGCAGATAGGACAAATTGGGACACTGTCCCCAGAGTGCCAGCAGCTCTGACAACCCAGAAAGGCCCAGCTGAATGGTACCATAGTCACCACAGGAAGATGCATTTCCTTCCCTAGCACCGATTTGCTTCTTGGATATGAACTTCTTCTCTAAACTTTAAGGTCCCTTCTAAGTCAAACCAATCTAGGATTCTATGACTCAAGAGACCAAATTTAATGCTGTGGATACTTACAGTACCCAAAGGCATTTGCCTGGTTCCCATCTCACATTTCCTCTCCTGACCAGAACAGCCGCATCTGCTCCTCTTTCCAAGCCAAACCCTGGGATAGCAATATAGTCCACCTGGTCCAACAACAGATGGACACAAGCCAGCAGACATCCCCCAAGACACAGATGCAGAACCACAACCCAAGTGCATCAAAACTGGGAGAACGCAACACAATGGCAGCTCTCACACCTCCCAGAGACAGGGTTTGGAGAAGGTTGAGCACAGCCATTCTCCCATGGCATGAGAGCTGGACAAGATAATCTTTGAAAGACCCATCCAACACAAACCGATTATTTGAAAAATATAAGCTGAAACAGGAGCAACGGAGTAATCACTGACAGGGTGAAATAACTTGCCATGGGAGTCCTATGGGCATGGACTTCATCTGTTTTCCATCATCACTTAGGAACTTTCTGTCTCTTCTGAAACAGAGATTCACTGGGAACTGCTGGAAAAGGTCTTCTTCAGGCTCTTTGAAGATAATATGGAAGGTTTCCAAATCATAATTAGATCAGCATCCACTCTGGCAGGATCTTTCATAGACGAGGCACCAATGCAGATGATGACATGGTGGTTAAATAATCCCCTGCAGCTCCTTGCACAGTGGGGACATTAAGGAAGCAGGAGACACACAGCACCTGCATGAATGCATGAGCTGGATGTGAAACCCTGGCCCCAACCACCTCCCTTTCCACCTGCAGCTGGAAGAGGATGGTTGGCCTTGGAGCTGCAGAACATTCTGAGAGCTTGAAAATCCACCGCAGGGTCTATGAATCCATTCCTCATTTTAGAAACTGATTGATCCCTTTTCCTTTAAAGTCAAATTCGATGTTTAAGAGTAATGATTTCCAAGTGAACGCAGAGTGGCTCAAATATATCGGCAGCTTTTATGGATCAGAGGCAAAAGCATTAATTCAGACCCCAACAAACGCAAACGTGTCTGTCCCCATCATACAACAAAGGTGTTGGTGGCAATGCAATAAAAAACATCCGTAGGTGATGCCCAACAATTTATACTAGGCCACAGGCCAGCTGTGATGCTCCTCTGACTCCCACAGGGATGCCCTCAACCAGCAGGCAGGGATGCAGCCAGCTTCATTGACAAGACCTCTGCAAATCAACCCCAATACAACCCTTCCCTCACTCCAAATCAGCATCCTCCCCACTGGCTTGCCAAGAGGATGCCATTGCCCTTCAGAGGAGAGGAAATCAGAAGAGAACCTTCAGGGCTAGGCTGGTACGAGGGAGCTCCTGGAGGAGAGATGGAGGAGAAGGGAAGAGGAAGATGGGGAGAGACAGCCCCATTTTCTCTAGGGAAAGAAGCATTACAAGCACCAGAAGCTGACAGGCTCAGAAATAATGGTCTGAACTTGCTGTTATTTAAAAACCGGCTGCCTGCTGTTTTCATCGCAAGCCCCGCTCTGACTTGCAGCAACATTTAAAATTAAATATACATAAGTGCTTTCAAAGAACTGTTAATTTGAAGGTCATTAAATGGCATAAAATACATTCTTTTTTTTTCCTTTTTTTTCTAGAAAGAGGCACATAATAATGCTATTAATACATGCTCCTCTTCCGCGTTCAAAAGCTCCCTCTCCCCTTGGATGTGCAAGTGGCTGAGTTCACCTTCGCTTGCAGCGGCACGACATCTCGTTTTAATTACTGCTATTGAGAAAGCTGCTGCTGCCTCCTCCATCATGCACACTGCAGCCCACCAGGGATGGGGTTATACAAAAGACACAGCAAAGCCCTGGGGGAAAAGATGCAGCTGAATTGTCAGTGGGGGTTTTTGTGGGGGAATGTGGGGAGCCATACAGGGGGGCTGGCACCAGAGGATGCAGAAGAGAGAGGGAAATGTGAAGCCAGTCGGCAACATTCAGTCTAGATGGGATCACCTTGCCCACTCACTCTCACACCAAGAGCTGGGGCCAAGGTCTGAAAACGGTTTTGTAGCAAAATTCCATTTTATTAATGTAATACAACATGAAAAAAAAAAGACAAAGCCAACACAGACACACACACAAAAGATACAAAAGGGCTGAGGTTTTTGCAGTTGCCATAGGAATGCAGAGAAGGAGCTGACAACTGCCAAGCATTCCTGTGAAAGGACAGGAGCACGGCAAGCACGATGCGGGCTCACTTGAAGGCAACCCAGGTGAGCAACCACATCCGAGTGCTGCTCCTAAGCACAGAGGCAGGAGCAGTCAGAGGAGCAAAGTGCCATGACTGAGCTTCAGCTACCAGAAGCTACAACCCACCCCAGCAGAGTCCACCAGTGAAGGGCACCTCCCAGCACCAGCAAACGGCAGATGAACCTACCAGGACCCTGTGTGATGGATGAAACCCAGCCTAGAGGAGAGGTCTGTGGAGTTGGTTCATTTTGACCAGAAAAATCTTTTTCTAACTTTCATTTCTGTGCAAACCAAAACTGCGGGGGGGGGGGGGGGGGGGGGGGGGGGGGGGGGGGGGGTGGGGGGATGATTTTTGAGCCATCCCTTACCCTTTGGGATCTAAAAAAGGAATTCCAATGGATCAGAAGACGATGTGAAACAGAAGCTTTAATTTTTAGACCACAGTTAGTGGTGTCATTTTATTTTTTTCCACTTTTTTTTCTTTTTTCTTTTTGCCAAATGTGGGGTCCATTCCCTACATTTGACAAAACTGCTCCACGTTGGCAAAGCATCCAGTGGATCCAAAACTGCACCACTCCTCAGTGCACAAAAACATAGCTCCAGGTCCCACCACTGCCTGTGGCTTCTGCCTCATCTCTGCACAAGGCAAAGTGAGAGCATCTTGACTGCTTCTCCACAACATCGTTAGTGAAGGAGACTTCTTAAATGACCTGAGCCAACCAATGACCAGCCAAGCACTCAGGAGTCTCCTTCTGACACAGAGGACTGAACGCTGGCAGCAAGCCTTGACTTAGGCAGCACCTCTTTGATGGGGCCCTGCACCTCCTACCCTGGTGAGAGCTTCCTCCTTGGCATCTGATGAAGGAAAAGAAGAGCCAATGCAAAGACACACAGCCATGCTGTCATGACTAGGCAGAGATAATGCTATCATTCCTGGACAGAAAGGCTTTGTGAAGCATGGGGAAAGCTGCAAATCTGTGCTATGCAAACACGGTGCCACTCTCAGACAAAAGCCTCTCCCTCCTCCATCAGTGGCAGACCCGGGGCCCAGATGTGCTTCCTTTCCATGCTGACACCCACAGCACAAGTTCTTTGCAAGCCAGAAACTTGCCTGCAGCAATGGGCATGGGTATGGGCAAGGCAGCAGTGGTACTTTGTCTATCAGTGTTTGGCAGCTCAGGTGAGCCAAGAGCCAAGGAAGGTCATGAGCATTATCCACACTGGGAAATCAAACCAAGATGTAAAGCAGGGCTCAGTATCTCTGAAAGCATCTGAGTACTTGGGCAGCCAGTTTATCCACTTGTAGGTACCCCATCTGCTGGGTTGGATGTGCAGGACTCGATGCTTCATGTTACAAGCTTTATATTAAGAAAGGGCTGTGATGCCATCACATCATCCCTCCATCCAGGAGGATGCAGAGCAGGGCTGCCGGACCAGCTGCTTCACAGGTGCTTGCGCAGCCGAGCAACATACACCAGGGGAGTCATAAAGGTGGGGTTTTGATATTTAGTCTGTGTCGCTCTCATGCACTTCTTTAAATGCCTTTAGCTTCCTTCTAATAAAAATCATAAAAAAAACCCACAAAGGATCCTTCACTGCCAGCGAATATCAATGTGGTGAGGCAGCATATTAGCATGCACAGTGCCCGCTCCATCTGCATGTTGTATTCCGTGTGACAACATCCTGGAATACAGATTTGGGCCGCAAGTATCCCAAGAGGTATTAGCAATCGTCTATCAGACAGGACGAGGAGCAGTCCCTGCTGTTGTAAACAAGGGGTGTTTTTCTCTGTCTCCTTCTCTGGGGGGAGTTCAGTGATTTGAAACAAGCTCATTCCTGTATCTTGTTAGTTCCTGTTCTTCAGCAGAGCAGTGGGCCATCTTCTTCAGGCAATTAAAGAACTAAAATTGCAGGTGTAAAAAGCACCCCATCACCAGGGTCCTTCATCTGCTGGTGGTGTCAGCCACCATCCTCCTGAACCAAGTACATACTCTCCATAGGACACAAGGGGGTCCCCTAGCCAGAGAGCAGGACGCTGGGCAATCCAATTGTGCAGATGGACAAGGAGCAACCCCATGGTGTGATTGGATGTGAGGCATCTCCACAGCAAGGAAGGACAAGGGGGAAAATCCACAGCACAGGTAGACAGGAGACATCCTCCAGGCACCAATGGACAGAGCATCCCCACGGCACAGCCAGATATGGGTACCCCCATAGCACAGACACAAGGTATCCCTGTGGCAGAGCTGGATGGGGTGCATCCCCGCAGCCCAGGAGGATGCAGTACATCCAACACAACATGGATGCAACAGGGCGCAAGCAGATGTGGGGCATCCCCCCAGTGGGGGTGGATGCTCAAGGAGGACAGAGTTTCTCACACATGTACAGGCCACCGAATAAGAGCAGGGACCAGCAGCCCCTGAGGCACAATGGGCAGCCTGCCCATGCCGCTGCTCTCCCTGCCATGTGGGTGCTGCCTGCTGCCAGTGCAGTGCCTGGAAGACCATGGTGATGGATCATTACAGCCTGCACACAACCATCTAAGTAAAAGCCTTATTAAGAGTTCATTCATTTTATAAACTCCCAGCGCGATCCACAGAGGGAAGTCAGATTGCCCAGTCTTAAAATATTCTGTGTAAACACTGACACGCGTCTAGTAATTTTAACTAGATCAATTTGCAAAAGAGACCGACGGTGGAACAAAAAGAAAATCAAATTAAACACAGGGAAACATTCACTGGAAGAGGCTTTAAGGAAACAAGTAGTAAAACACAGCAAAAGGACAGGTGGATGAACAGAGACATACACAAGACTAATGGACCTACCTCTGAAGCCATGAAACCTAAGTCTGTAAATCAATGTCAAAATCCTTAGGTCCACAAGACGGAGAAAAAAGTCCTCCATAGCCATCTTCCACGCATCGCTGAGGCTCGGGAGGCCTTAGCAGTCTGTTTCCCAGAGCACCTCTCCTTCTCCAGCAGTCACCAACCCAGTCACAACCACACAGCAGCTCCTCCAGTCCCATCCCGTCCCCATCGCACCGGCTGGCCCTTGGCATCCTCCTTGATTGCAGGATGCTTTGCTGTTGGGCACTTCCCTGCTCCCTCCCACTCCTGGGAGCTGTGGGTACAACCCCTGTTCCCCCCTGGGCTGGGGACCAGCTAGCTGCTGGCCGCAGGGTCAGCGGTGATCTTCAGTCATGGACAAGCAGTGAGTCCACGGTAGGGTAACGACGTACACACGCGCACGAGCGCACACACACACGGGAACACCTCTTTCTGTTTTCCAGGATGGATTGGTATTTTTTTTTAATCCTTTTTCTTTTTTTTTCCTTTTTGGAAAAAAATGCAAGCAAAAGAGAAAAAAAAAACCAACCAAAAAAAAAACCCCAAGGTTTTCTATTGAAGGTACATCACTTCTTCAATATGAAGACATTAACTGGATTGAGTCGGATCCTCCATGCAGTGGTCAGTGAAGTCCTTTGGTAGTTGCTGGAGCGGCACCCGGGTGGGATGGCAGGGAGCTGTGGAGAAGTCTTCAGGACTTCCAGTCCATGAGCAGAGAAGGGAGTGGGGTGAGCAGGGAAGGACAGGGCAGGGAGGGAGGTCAAAAGAAGAAAAGGAAGGTGGTTTCTCCGGATGGGATGCTCCATTTCATGCCTCTCCCTTCCCCCTTCTCAGTTTTGACCACTGCTCACTGGTGGTGGGATTGGAGTCTGGTCTCTAGGGTTTGGGTTTGCTTCCCCAATGCACATTGGTTTGTCTTCATTGTTTTTCTGTGTTTGTTTTGTTTTTTAAATATATGATTTGTACATATTTATATGTATTTATAAGCTGTTCCCCATGACAGTGGTAAGTGTGCTTTTGTTGGTGAGGAACGGAAGTCACCAGTTAGAGATGAGTCCCAGGAACATCCTTCATCTGCGGTCACAGTTCCCCAGGCAGAGGCAGCATCTCTCCAAATGCTGCCCATGGGGCCTGTCAGTTCCTCCCCTCCCACCTCTGCCCCTCCACTACGTGCCCTCCCCATCCCCTTCCCCATCGAACAAGGGACGTCATGCCATCGAGGTCGGAGACTGACTCATCTGTACTCGCATGGACTGGACACTGTTCAGGATCTTCTTCTGGTGCCCAGCCAAAGTCACCCCTATTCTCAAGAGGTCTCTGGAACACAGATAGACAGAGAAATATCAGTGGGCAGCTGCAGGCCAGTGTATCCAGTTTGCTGTCTCTTGGTGTGGTGAGGGATGTAAATTCAGCTGGTCCATGCCTTTCAGCAGCAGAACAGCCACAGTGCTCAAGTGCAGCCCTGTGAGTATCACTGGGACAAAGTGGGACCAAGAGCAGGGAGACCCACACACTGATGCCCAGATGGTGAACACAGCCACCTCCAGACTCAGGGTGCTTCAGCTGATCAGTGTGATGGATACTTGCACCCTTCCTTTGCAGGTGCCTTAAACTGACCTTCCCACCACCCTGCAACCCCAACCAGCCTTGGACAGCATCCAGCTTTTGGGCATCCCTCACATGGCACCCAACTTACTCTGATGTCATCTGGGCAACAAGCTGCAGGGAGGTGAAGCCAGCAGTCAGGAAGCTGTCTCGGTACTGGCTCATCTTCACAGCGCTCAGCCAGTCGTCTACTGAGGTAAAGGCAGTGAAGTCGGGGATGGAGCGGTCAAGGAGGGGCTGAGAAGGCCTGCAAGAGGACATACTGCTGGCAACAAGCCCAACCAGTGCCTAGGGGCTGCCATACAAGAGCCCAGCCAGTGCACAGATGCCCTCCCCAAGCCTGTGGTCTTGTGCATCCCCCAGCACTACCCTGCTCCCACCAAATGTCTGAGACAAGGAAGGCCATGAGGAAGGCCTGTCCCATGTGAATACTGCTCTGCTGATCAGCAGTTTGCAACCCCACACGTTGTAATCCAGCTGCAGGAACTGCAGGGACAGAGACACTGGCAGAACGGACACTGCACCCGTATGGTCACACACCATAAAGAATCAATAACAAAGAATTATTGCTTGGCTTGACTGAAAACTATGTGTTCTTTGTCTGCCTGTCAGGCAAAGCAAAGACAGAAACCCCCCAAGCCTGGCAAATGATTGATGAATTCCTATCATTCCCTCCAGCAGCACAAGCTGTGCAGGGAGCCTGTCGCCATGGCTTGGGATGCAGACCTGAGAGCATTCCCCACGTGCTGGGAGACTCACACAGCGGTGATGGTAGCCACAGTTTTGAGGCTTGCCGGGTTGCGGATCATTTTATCCAGGGTGTTGACTATCTCGGTGAAGCGAGGACGGGTGTTGCGGTCCTTCTGCCAGCAGTCCAGCATCAATTGGTGCAGGGCAGCAGGACAGTCCATGGGTGGTGGGAGCCGGTAATCCTGCTCAATGGCATTGATGACCTGCAGGGTAGCAGGGAAGAAAGCAGCATGTGAGGAGGATGAGGGACTTGGAGATCTCATATAGGAAGAAAACACAGCCAGAGCAGTCGGTAAGCCACCCCTGCCACTCCTCATTCCGAGCCAAGCTCCTTGTGCGGGCAGAGGTGCTACAGGCAGCGCTGCCACAGACTGGGAAGGCAGCTGCCAGCCCATCTGATCAGCAGCAAAGGGAGCAGGAGGAGACTCTCCTGGCTCCGACAGAGCTGGGGCCCTCAGAGGTTAATCTCTGCTCTGATGCTCCGCGCACCGCAGTTCCTCTCTGCAGAGAGCTGCCACTCATTATCTCAGCAGATCGCATCGGAGTACAGCAGTCCAACTACCAAAGCTCTTTCCCTGCTCACAAACCCTCTGAACATTTTCAAAGGCCCTGCGGCTTGCTGAAGTCCAATTACCAGCCCACTGGCTTTTCTTCCCAATTTTCCTCCTTGCATCCTCCTGTTCCCTAGCCTGTTTCATCTCCAAAACTGAGTGCTGCCGAGGCTTCATGAAAGAGCAGATAACCATTCAGCCATTGTTTTGGGAATAAGCCCACCATCACCTCCAGAGCTGTGTGAATGACCCCAGTGCTTACATCTTGGTTGGACATGTCCCAGTAGGGCCTCTCCCCAAACGACATCACCTCCCACATGACGATGCCATAGCTCCAGACGTCGCTGGCCGAGGTGAACTTGCGGTAGGCAATGGCCTCTGGTGCTGTCCACCTGACAGGGATCTTCCCCCCCTAAGGAAAAAGGGAGAGCAGCTGAGAAACAGCTCCCTTGGCAGAGGAGCCTGGACATCCATGAGCCAGGGTTGGAGCCATTCTGCACAGCCCTGGCTGCCAGTCCTAGGGATGCCACCAAGGAGTGAGCTGGTGGTACCCGATGTGAAGAGGAGACAGGAGCCAAAAACATGCCCATGGACGTATCATGTACCTGCACAGAAAGGCCTCACTAAGCAAAACAAAAGGGTTTATCCTACTCACATGTGACCTCTGAATGACACCTCCTCACTCTGGCTGCCCTACAGGACCCAGCACATCAATAGCCTGTCCTCAGGTCCCTTACCCAGGGAGACAGCAGGTGACAAGGGCTATTAGCAGGACTACATTAGTGCTTATCACAGGTTAAGAAGCCACAGCTATCCCCATGCATCGGCCTTCAATGGAAACAAGGTCAAACCTAAAAGCATTCTCTTCAGGATCATCTGGGCTCCCACAACTGTTGGAAGGTCCTTCCAGCCCTACTTCTGGAGAGGGATGCAAATATGAGAACATCTTTAAGCCTCAAAGGAGACTCAGAAAGCACTGAAATAGGAAAGCACCTTGGACACAGGGCCCCTCACTTCTCCTAAAGGCTCAAAATCAGGCTCAGTGTCTCAAGCCATCCCATTAGCTCCTGGCAGGATGGGAAGAGCTGGAGGCCATGCCAAGAGGGCAGGGATGCTGTGGAGGGACAGTGTGTACAGAGGGAATGCTCCAAGGGAAAGCAACCCTGAAATAACAACAAAACCAGCCAAGGGATGAAGGAAAACCACAGACATGTCCAGTATTTACTGGGGGCAGAACTGCACTGTAAAGCGTTCAGTGCAATTGTTTTGCGTAGGCTTTCTGCCGAAGTGTCAGCTGCTCTTGAAAGATGAATGGCAAAAAATGTGATTTGAATAACTACAAATGGAGAAATTAACTGCTAGGTTGTTTTTCCTGCCTTTTCCCCAGAGCTAAAAACCTGCTGTGGGAGGCAGAGTGATGTAATCACAGGCACAGCATCACTTCCCAGCTGCCGGGCAGATCTATTATGGCTTAAATTAAATAAAAACACAGATGAGACAACCTCTTTTATCTCTAAAGGTGGTGGAAAGGCTACTTCATACCTCATCCTAGCAGCTACTGCTGGGTGTCTGACCCAAGGCCACTGCCTGCAGCACAGGTCTGGGCAAGGAATGAGGCAGGTCCAGTGTAGGGCGAAACATCCCATGAGCAGGGGATAAAGAGCAAGGGGCTGCAACTGGGCCAAAACACAAAGTCAGCCATAAAGGCACTCCATGTGTTTCCCACTTTGGAGGCTGGAGCTCAAGAAACTGCTGCTACAGGAGTCGGTGCTGCCTTGTGTTTGCACCCAGTGCATGGTCTTTTAATTAATCAATTAGATGAGGCCAAGGGGCTGCTCATTCCCTTCTCCTCTAATCATCTTTAACACCACTAAGGGTCTCATGAGCTTGCTGGCCGGAGAATGGTCATGGTGGGGAGTTGGGTGTCCCCTGGGGTGGCAGGGAGCAAAGGGACAGTGGGGCTGCCATTACGTACAAATGAGTTAATTAAGGATGAGAAGGGTGGCTGGGGAACAGCAGAACTCCCATTAGGCTTGACTCTTTCATTAATGCTGGAACAAGGTTCCAGCAGAGAAAGGCATACCAGACCTGGAGCACCAGGGAGTTAAAATGCCATAGCTGTGCCATCAGGAGACGCTGTGATCTCCCTTACTGTCTCTGCAGTGACTCCTCCATGCACCTTCCCTTCATGGAGGAGAACGAAGGGGCTTTTCTGGAAACTGCCAAGGGCAGAAAGGTGCTTGGAGGAGGAGTGATGCAAAAAACATAAAAGAAGGAAGAGAAAAGAGGCAAAAGAGGATGATGGGTGGGAACCACAGCCAGGGGCCCTGGGCCACAAGCCTGTGTGGTGGGAACCCTCCTGAGATGCTCCCACCCATGGTGGAATATCTGGAGTATACATCCAGTGCCCTTCTCCCAGGTCCAGCTGGCAGCAGATGCAAGGCAGGCACTGGGGATGGTGGGCAAAACAAAACCTCACGAAGTACATACCAAGGAGCTGGTGTAGGTAGGGTCAGACGTATCATCCTGCAAATAGCGTGAGAGGCCAAAGTCAGACACTTTGCACACCAGGTTGCTGTTGACCAGGATGTTCCTGGCAGCCAGGTCTCGGTGCACATAATTCATCTCTGCAAGGTACTTCATCCCAGCAGCAATTCCTCTGAGCATCCCCACCAGCTGTATCACTGTGAACTGGCCATCATTTTGCTGCAATCAGAAAGAGCAGGCACTGGGGTGAGCATACAGACCCCACAGCTGCTCAGCCCAATCTTAAGAGGATGCTGCACCTCCACAGAGGACTACCCACCTGCCCTAACTGATTAAGGCAGAGGTATGCCAGCATCTTACCCGCAGGAAGGAGTCAAGGGCCCCATTCTCCATGAATTCAGTGATGATCATGACTGGTCGGCTTTTGGTCACCACCCCTTCCAGCCGAATGATGTTGGGGTGGTCAAACTGCCCCATGATGCTGGCCTCGCTCAGGAAATCCCGGCGCTGCTTCTCAGAATAGCCAGCTTTGAGTGTTTTGATGGCCACGTAGATCTCCCGCTTGCCAGGCAGCTTCAGGCGTCCTTTATACACTTCTCCAAACTCCCCTGCAAGTGCAAGACCATCCGCTACCATCTACTCCTCCACAAAAAACATTGCAAAGCATAATGGTACCTTGAGCTGCTTGGTCTCCAAACCCACTGGATGAGGAATTACCTTCGGCAATACTCTCCTCTATAAATCTATTCACCTGTCCTCTTTAAAAGGGGCAATGTTTGCTGCTGAGGAAGTGTTTAGGCTTGCAATCTTCTCCAAGGTGACCAATAGAAGAAGAGGCTGGGGTTCCTCTTGCAACCCCCCTAATAAGGATTTGCAGAGCAAGAGCAACAACATTTAAGGACTACCTCAAATATCAGCTGTCAGCCTTGATAATCTCAGTTGCCTTTTTGCACATCACTTATCTTGGAATGGAAAATAGTTGGGTTGTTTGCATTGCTGCCCTCTGATTTAAAATGCAGAGAAAATGTCCTCTCATTTTCAGCGGGAAAGCTTTTCCTTCACCAAGGCAAAATTTGCCTGTGGAGGGATTATGTTTAAGCCAGGTTTGCAGCCACTTTGCCTTGATGAGTAGCAAAGGGCAGCTAATGCACCTCTGAACTTGATCCCGATCAAACTAGCTCATTGCTTCACCACAACTTCCCCTGGCTTCTCACTTTCTCTTCTACAAGTATAACACGTTAATTTAAAAATGGCAATAAAACCAGCACAGATGACATACAGATATGTGCATGTATGTATATATACATATGTATAGAAATATGGCACAGACTAGAGCGAGATCTGATTTTTTCTTGTTATCTCATGGAAAAGCCAAATGGGAAATCCCAAGAGGCCCCACTGTCATCTAGCAAATATGTTCATAGAGCTTTTCCTGCCTCATAGAAACTGTAAGAACACAAATCAACTTTGTGTCCACCCGAATTCATCATAAAACCTGATGTCTTGAGGCTTCCTGGTCTAGTGGGCAGGTCCCTGAGGACTGGAGATTGGCCAACATGACACTTCTCTACAAAAAGGGCAGGAAGGAGGACCCCAGAAGCTACAAACCTGTCAGCCTGACCTTAGTGCCAGGGACGGTCATGAAGCAGATGATCTTAAGTGAGATTATAAAGCATGTGGGGGAAAACACGGGGATCTGGCCCAGTCAGCACAGGTTCATGAAGGGAAAGTCCTGCTTGACCAACCTCATCTTCTGCAATAAGGTGACCCACCTAGTTGATGAGGGAAAGGCTGTGGACTTTGTCTATTAGGAATTAAGTAAAGCATTTGACACTGTCTCCCACAGTGTTCTCCTGGAGAAACTGGCTGCTCATGGCCTGGATAGGTGTATTCTTCATTGGGTTGGAAACTGGCTGGATGGCCTAACACAAAGAGTGGTCGCAAATGTTATCACTTCTTGTTGGTAACTGGTCACTAATGGTATCCCTCAGGGCTCAGTGTTACGGCCAGTGTTGTTTAACATCTTCACTGACGATCTGGATGAGGGGATTGAGTGCACCCTCAGTAGATTTGTGGATGACACCAAGCTGGGTGGGAGTGTTGATCTGCTGGAAGATAGGGAGGCTCTACAGAGGGATCTGGACAGGCTGGATTGATGGGCTGTGGCCAATGGGATGAGGTTCAGAAAGGCAAAGCACTGGGTCCTGTATTTGGGCCACAACAACCCCATGCAATGCTACAGGCCTGGGGAAGAGTGGCTAGAAAGCTGCTTGGCAGGAAAGGACCTGGGGTCCTGACTGGTGGAGCTCAACATGAGCCAGCTTGTGCCCAGGCAGCCAAGAAGGCCAACGGTATCCTGGCCTGTACCAGCTCTAGCGTAGCCAGCAGAGTGAGGGCAGTGATCATCCTCCTCTGCTGGGTGCTGGTGAGGCTGCACCTCGAATCCTGTGTTCAGTTCTGGGCCCCTCACTACATGAGAGAGATTCAAGTGCTGAAGTGGGTCCAGGGAGGAGCTACAGAGCTGATGAAGGGTTGTGGAGCACAAATGTGATGAGGAACAGCTGAGGGACCTGGGGTGGTTTAGTCTGGAGAAGATAAGGCTCAGGGGGAGCCTTATCGCTCTCTGCAGCTACCTGACAGGGTTGTAGTGACGTGGGGGTTGGTCTCTTCTCCCCAGTAACAAACAATAGGACAAGAGGTTGTGGCCTCAAGCTGCACCAAGGGAGGTTTAAACTGGATATTAGGAAAAACTTCTTTATCAAAAGGTCAATCAGGCATTGGAACAGTCTGCCCAGGGCAGTGGTGGAATCACCATCCCTAGAAGTGTTCACAAACCATGCAGAAGAGGCCCTTAGTGACATGGTTTAGTGAGTGGTCTTGGCAGTTCTGGGGTAATACTTGGCCTTAATGATCTTAAAGGTCTTTTCCAACCTAGTAAATTCTATGATTCTATGATTCCTTGAGGATTTCCCGTGAAGGACCACATGTACACCCCAAAAAACTGCTCCAGGTGGGTGTCTGGCCATGCAGGAGCAGTGGAGAGGGCAGGAAGGGATGGGCAGCAGGCGATGGCAAGACCCACCTGCTCCAATGACTTCTTCAATCTTGACGAAGGATACATCAATCTCCTTAGCGAACTCTCGGACTGCCTCATTGGGATCCTCATAGGTGAAGGGGTCAATGTAGATCTTCATTCCTGGAGACCCTTGTTGCAGGAAATACAGAAGCAAAGCAAAAGGGAGAGAAAATAACAGCATTGGCCATGGCCAAGAACTGGAGACCCCCATGTCCTGACACTCTCTGTATGCCCGTTAAGATGGCTGCTAATACTGTCCTCACATGTACCACCTCCATAGACCCCTACCATCCTCTTTGGTCTCCCCTGTTCAACCTGACTCTCCCCTACATTCCCTCTTTCCCCCCTCTGCCTCTGTTCCTCCACTATTATCCTTCTTCTTCCTCCTCCCTGGCAATGGGGAGCAGTTACAGACGTGAACTACAATTAGCTGGCTTTACAGTGAGGGCTTTATGAGGCTCAATGCATTAGTGAAGAAATATTTATTTACCAAAAAAAGCCTCTGATAGCTTTGTGGCAGCTACTAAATTGACAGAGTGCAGCAATTATAATCAACAACCTGTATGGAGCCATAAAATACAGCTTGGCCTGCCTCCATGACAAGTGTGTGGTCCCTCGCACAGGGGCAATGCACACAGCAGGATCCAACCATGCTGCAGGGAGATGCAGTAAGTGGGATCTTGCCCTTTTCAAATGGCAGAGAAACCAAAAGAGGCCCCCAGATTCCCTAGATGGTGTTAGCAGACATCTTATCAGGATGCTCTGGGGCTTGCAGAGCGGCAACGGGCAGAGCCGCAGGTCAGAGCATGCCCATGGCCATCCCTGGGCCTGAGCTGAGCACTGGTGCTGTACAACAGTCCCCAAAGAGGACCCGGAATGGGCTGTGGTCCTCCAGTGGGGGATCAGCCTCCTGTGCCATTTCTTAACCAAAAGGGGACTGGAGATGGTGTAGCAGCCCCTCAAGGTCATCTCTGGAGGAGACCAGGAGGGATATTGCCTGGTCCTCCTTCCTGAGCCACCTTGCACTTACTGTGATCAACAGTGTTTGATTCCTGTCACACTGGTGTTTCCCAAAGCCCTTCTAGAGGCAACCATAGATGAATACATGGACCACAGCGTTGTCCCTGAACAGCTCCACGCTGGGAATCCAGATCATCTCCCAGACACATTGCAAGTAATTTGGGAGGAGGCATGAAAGGTTCACAGAGGGGCAGAGCTGGTGCAGAACAGCTGCCTAGGGAGAACTGCTTGCAGGGCACTCAGGACTTGGGAGGGACCGGGCAGGAGCATCCTCATGCCTAAAAGGGCCACCTGGGGCAAAAGCTCTGCACCTTGGAGGCAGGCGGGGAAAGCTGCAATGAAGCCATCTGTGCATCTCCCAGTTCATAAATCCCTTTATGGCTCTGTCTCATACACTTTAACTGCCCCATAAATTTTTTTACAAGAGCAGCTGATGCTCCAGCCAGGATTACAAAGGGATTTACAGGATCATAACTGAGACTGACTCACTGATCAAAATATTGAAGAAATAAAGCAGGCAATAATGCTGGAGTTTCTTGCCCACCATCAACATAGGCTGGTTAACAAACACCCTCTGATGTGCCCTGGGGTCTGCTCCTAGGCTCAGTGAACACCAGGTTTAGCTCCCCCCCTAATGCTCATCCCATCCAAACAAATGGGATTAGGTCACCTAAACCCATTACTGATCTCTGCAAACCTCAGGCACTGGTTCATCATCACTATGCTGGCAAAACCTAGGCAAAATGCCAGGTACCGGAGCACAGCACCAAAGGCAACCCACGCTGAGCCAGCCTGCAAAGAAAGGTCTGCACTCGTAAAATCACCCCGATACTCCTAGAAACTGGATTAGGCCATTTATCTCTACTGCAGATGATGGCAAACCTTTTGTCACTCTGAAAGTTTAAGCGCTCTGCCCTACAACCCTGACTCCAGCACTAGATTCTTTCTGACATCATTTTTCCTTGGGAATAAATATTGCCGGGACAGAGAAAAACCCTTTCACACTGAATCACCGCCACTCCAACAGGGCGCTTTCCCTATCTTCCCTATCTCAAGGCTCCCAGCGAAGGAGTGGTAGAGATAAAAGCATGAGAAATGGCAACCTGAGAGACCCCATCTCTCCCCAGAACCAACCTAGGGCAGTCCTTATCAGCTGGCAATCCTGGGGTGCTCCTGGGAGCAACAGCAGAGCTGCAATTGCTGTGCTGCTGCTAAACATGTGGGTGATTTGTTCCAATGGATGCACTTGTTACTCCATTAGTTGCTGGCCACAAATTTCCCACCTGTTTTGCTCAAGCATCTGCAGTAACCAAGCGCCTGGAGGCTCGCTAACCTTGAAAGGGTTTTGCTGTGCAACCAGGAGCCCCAGCACCCTGTCTTCCTGGCACTGATCCTCACATATCCCAGCTTTAATACTACACACAGACACATAATTTGTTTCTCTCCTACCTGGTATGAGCACCCTGTGTTTTGGAGTGCTTAGGGTGAGCTAGGAACACAGCCAGGGTGTGAAATGTTTCAAAACAGAGGAGAAACAAAAGAAATAAGCCCAGCCTGACACAGACCAAGCCATCAGGCATCAAATAAATCTTCCCCTGACATCCAAGGTGCAGAAACACAGAGAAACAAGGGAGGAAAATCACAGGTCCATTGTATTTAAGGATCACGGAGTGATGTTCAGAAAGCAGTTTATTGTTTGCTGGGAGGCTTAAGGTCCCCCACAGCCCTGCCATCATGTTGGGAAGGTTTGGTATGAAGCTGAGAAGGTCAAGAGTTCTAATGTGCTGTTGCTGGCTTGGCTGGGCTCACCTGGCTGCCTCCAAACCCCCTCCATCCCTGTCAGCACTCCTGTTTTTCTCTGCTAGACTGATCACTCCATCCCCACTCCTCCCCATGCTCACCCATCCTGCTCCTGCCCTTCTCCAGCCACCCTTCACTCATCCCTGCATCCCATCACCATCCCTTTTTTCCCCAAGCAGGTGGTTTCTTCTGACAAGGAAAGCAAACTCCACCTGGGAGACATCTCTAGGAGAGTATAAATGGGATTTACATCCTGTGGGCATGAACCCTGTGAGCACTGGGTGGCAACTCCTCACCCCGTGAAGCTGCTTCTTTATTATCACTTCTGACCACCACAATGGCCTGCTGGCTGCTGCAGGGGCGCCTGAGCAGACATTATACACAACAGTGGAAGGAGCAGCCCAATACTGGGCTGCGGCAGGAAATCAGCTCATCCTCCCTCTGAATACCACCTCTCTCCTCCCCTATCTCCTTTGGAAGTCTTCACAGCACCCTCTCCCTATCTCCTCTGCACCTTACATCTCCCTCTCCCCTCAAATCCATCCTCATCCCCCAAATCCCCCTCATCACTCTTCTTTTCCCACCCTCAATGCTGCACCACTGACACACAGTCTGGGATAACTCCCAGACACACAGTTGTGGACATCTCTACTCTCACCCTATGGCCCTCTCCATCTGTCCCATGGGGCTTTCATCCACCTGCCACACACACTGAAGGTGGAGGCATGGGGCACATGCTGGGTGCAGGTATAGGAGTGTTTCCCCAGCCCACTTTCCCCCACTTACCTCGCCCAGTGCTGTAGTGCTGTAACTTATCGCTGTACACCGCTTCCTTGCTATAGGCACGCTTCCTGGGAGACAAAGGGAGAAAACAAGCCAGGCTTGAGGGACCAGTGGCTGGCAGAAGCCCCAGACTGCTCCCCTGAAGCAGCACCTGCTGAGCAGTGACAGCTTGGTGCTCCCTCCATCTATGGGATCTCCCGTCCCTCCCTTCTTACCCCACATCTCTCCCAGCTACATCTTAGCACCTCCACTTCCACGGACACATCTCATGGGGACCCACCTGCTGCAGACAATGGAGATGGCCACCAGTGAGACAATGAAGACCACCCCAGCCGCTGCGGACCCCGCGATCAAAGGCAGCTGTTCTCTCAGCTCTGACTTGTAGTCGTCTGCAAGACAAAAGGGAAGGGGTGAATTCTCCCTTGCACACTCATGGAGCAAGGGCAGCCTTCTGGGAATGCCCCCTCTGATTCCACGGGTGCCGCTCCCCTGGGAAGGTGGTGGGACAAGGGGGATCCAGGCAGGAATGTTGGTTGAGGTAGGTGATGAGTCTGTGCTGTACTGCATAGGGAATGATTGTCACACTTGGCTCACACATACTTTGAGTTAAAAATGTAGAAGAGAAGGTCCTGGGAATGAAGTCAAACCCATCACGCATGGGCCCAGTTTCCTGCAGAGATGAGGTTCACAGGATGGCTTTGTCCATGCCTCAGCAGTTTCTCTTCCCTCAAAAAAATGTGAACCTGTTGCCATTTTGACCAAATTTAACATGAGCCAATTCCTTTCATAGAGCCACAGCAACCACAGCACCAAGCATCCCTCAAACCCCCTGCATCCCCTTGGCCACCTGCTGTGTCCTTCAGCAGCAGACTGACATGAAAGCCAAGCTGGCATAGGTAGGACTGGACGAAGCCCAAGAAAGCCACTTGTAACCTCCATGTGTCTCCCCACATTTTCCTCCTCTTCTCCCCTGCCCCATTAGTGGTGTGGGTACCCACAGTGAGCAGTATCCAGCAGACCCCACAACCACAGGGGCTTCTGCAGTGCTCCAGAAACATCCCCCTACCTCCAATTGTCCCCAGCAAGGTCTGCCAGGCTGTGCCAGCAGCCACAACTGAGTTAACATAAAATTCACTCCAAAAGAAGCACATAAGCACCCCTTTATCTGTATTTTTCTATTCCGCAGTTAATTAGTAGCAACTAGATTTATCTCCTGCATGCTGCTTAAAGCCTGAGAAATTCTCATCTAACCATCAATTATAATTTAATAATCTACACTATCCGTTCTTATTAAATTTCAATTAATTGCTTATTTGAGGCAGGATTTTTCGTCTCGCTTCTCTAATCTTGAATATTCGAGGTACTGGGAGGGTTTATTACCATTTCCTTCCCTTTGGTCCCCTGCATGGTCCTCCTCTTCCCACTCCACTCAATGTGAGTGCAAGCACGGGGTGACCCGGTTTTAGGAAAGGAGAAAAGCCTTAGGAAAGGCAGCCAGCAGAGCTGGGACCCGTGGATGTCACCTGTGTGGAGCAGGAACCATGCAAGCAGCAGCAGGAAAGGGCTCTCTGAGGGGACTTCATCTGCTCCAGGAGTGCTTCATTCACTGATTTCTGGGTTACTTCTGAAGCTGGGATTAATGAAGAACCATCCCATGGGTTATTAGTCTCTAAAGGGATCTGGTATTTGTGGGTGCAGGGAAGGACCAGGGCCAGGAGAATGACTCTGGCAAGGAGGCCAGAAGCCACAAAGGTCATGAGCTGGCCCCTTCCCTTCAACACACCACCTCAGGGTGGCAAATCATCTTTCAACGATGGCTTTGACCTTTCCAGCTTTGTCCTGAACATCCCACAAGAGCATCCCAGAGTCCTTCCTCCAGGGATCTACAACCCTCCTCTCCTCCCCACCCCACAGTGCCAGGCTCACAGCTGGTGGCAGGGGATCTCTGCCACCACAGCTGGAGGCAGGAAAGACAGAACCGCAGCTAAATAGCAGGGGGAAAAAAGGGAGCTGAGAGATTCAAACCAGATTACTCCTCCAGCTGGCGATTAATAAGACACTGCTGTAAATCACCTGGCTTTTGCCACGCTGCCCTCTGGGAGCGAGCTTTGCAGAGGCAAGTTCATTTAATCCAATTAGAGCCTGAAGCTGTCACTGGAACAAAACAACCACCCCCTTTGCCTCCCTGTGCCTCCCTCCCCAGACTCACCATCCGTCAGCGTCTGGAAGCACATCTTCCCACTGTATTTGCCATAGCCGGCTACAGTGCGGGCTCGCACTTGCACCACATACACCATCCCGGGTCGTAGCCCCTCGATCCTGGCAGTGTTGGTCTGGCTGCGGGCCATGGAGGAGTTGTACTCGTTGTGATCCTGAAAGCATCACCGAGAGAGACAGTCAGATGCAACGGGAATGGGGAACAGTAGGGGGGACGATGTGCCCTGCAGCCCACCCATCCCCACTGATGGCAGCAATGAGTTTCATCTTCAGGAGAATCAAGCAGTAGCCCTGGTTCTGCTCCAGAAGGGAAAGCACTGGAGCCTGGGCAAGGAGGCTCAGATCCTCCTGGTTGCCCTTGATCCTTGATGCAGAGAATCCTGCAGAAACAGGTCCTACAAGCTCAGCTTGGCTTCTGAGGATCTGGGGAGGTCCCACAGGCAGCCCTCCTGGTCACCACCATAGCAAAGAGCATGGAGCAGTGGGGAAACAATAAGAGCATCCACAGCAAAAATATTCATGAGCAGCAATTTCCTCCTCTTTGAACCACTGATGTCCCTGCACATCATGCAGTTACAGAAACACCATAACACGCCCTACGAGACCCTGCTCAAGCAGTGTCAAGGGCAACTGGCCTGACAAGAGCCCCAACCCCTATGATCCCTGCTTCGCTAACAAGGGTTCTTGTGCTAAACCTTGCTGGAAGCCTCATGCATCCCAAATCTCATTTTCTGCAATGCTCCCCAGTGTTTTGCTTTCAAGGGGCTCTGGTGAGATCACCTAATTATTCACATTTAGAGGAATTCATTCAAGCTGGCAAGACACAGGAGGGATGAACAGCTTGGCCATGGCACGGTACACCACAAGGGTCGAGCGTGCATCCCCTGCGGGCAAGGACAGCGGCCAGTGAAAGGACACAGTGGGAGGCAAGTGACCCAGCACAGGGACAACCCTGATAACCCTCCCTGGTGCTTGCCATCCCCTCTTTTCCTCCTGACACTGACCCCAGCCTCCGAGTCACTGCTCGCTTTAGCAGATACCAGAGCCAAGCCAGCAACAGCACTGATGTACTGGAGGAAATGCTGCCACAGGAGAAGAATTAGCATTTGTGGCCACATCTCTTCCCTTCCTCTGCCTGCACATCATTCCCACCCTCCCAAGCCAGCGCAGGTGACCTGCTGCCTGTTTCACCCCCCATCCCACCACTCTGACTCTTGTCAGCAGAGAGCCTCATCGATGTTCCCCATCTCCCAGCAAGCTCAGGACCTGAGCATCCTCCCCGGCAGCACAATACAGAGCTCCACATGCCCCCAGCCCACGCTCCATCATAAGGTTTCCACCCGAGCTTACCGCTGCTGGCCTGGAGCCCACAGTGTTGCTGACATCGGGTGTGCAGATGCGGCTCAGCTTCTCATAGTAGCGGATCTCATAATCCAGGATGATGCCATTGGGTTGCTCAGGCTGAGGCCACGAAAGCGTGATGCTCCTCATTGTAGCACTCACCTGGTGCATGATGGGGACAGTGGAGGGTGCTGCCAAGGAAGCAGGGAGGAGTTAAAATTAAGAGAGGGGTAGGAACAATGGCCCTGGGGAAGGGGAAAATTCCCTGGACACACAGAGCATCCCAAATATCCCATGCCTGTGGCTGTTCACCACATGAGACAGGCTCACACGTTAGCAGTGGGATGAGCAGCATCTCAGCATCTTACATGGAACCAGAGCAGCAAGCTGCAAGGGAATTCTGGTATTTAAACCAATGACTTTTTAATTAGTGGGTTAGAAATCCTCAGTGCTCCTTCTCCCTGGGATTGCTTGCTCCAAGGATGTCTCCCACAGTGGGGCAAAGACAGCAAAGCTCTTCCCAGCAGGGACAAACCAAGACTCAATGGCATTCTTCAGCTCTACTTGCCATCTTCTGCTGTAACATCCTCTCTGAGGGAGCCAGCATCCAGCACTGTAGGAGCCTGTACCACAGCTGTGACCCCATGTGCTGTTATAATAGGATGTAGGAGCAAAACTCTGCCAACTCCCAGGATGATGATGGGAAACCAGCTCAGGGACACCCCAGCCCAGCAAGGGGACACCAGGATGCTGGAGCCTGTAGCACAGCTTTGGCTTAGCCCTGTCCCAGAGGAGCTGCTGGGTCTGCTCTCAGAGCTCTCAGGAGATGCTCATTCTCAATACCCAAATGTGTCTCTCCCAGAAGTTTTTTCCAAACCCCAAACACTTGCAAAACACTCTCAAACCATCCTTCAGCTCCTCACCCACACAGAGTTAAGAGAGCCGGTTTCCCAAAATAGCTACCAGGCACACTGTCCCCACTGCTCCTGCTCCATGTCCTGCTCTCTGCTCACACTGGAGCAATCCCAGGGCTAATCCACGCCTCAGCATCCCTTCAGCCAAGCACTCCCACAGGCAAGTATCCCTGGAGATGAGCATCCCAACAGCAACAATACCATTCTTCCACTATCAAGGACACCAAGCTACTATATTAGCTAGGAGCCACTTTTCCAAAGGCTTTTTGCCCTCCAAGTTATTCTTGAAAGAGTCAGAGCCAGCAAATATGGCCCTGATCCTGTACTTAATCCTGTCAAAAAGCCTCCCTATCATGACCAGGGCAGAGCTCAGCTTTGCACAACTAGCTTGGAGCATAGGATAGTGCCATGGAGATAATCTGGGTGTGATGGGAGCTCTATTCCATGTGGCTCCGCTGGGAGATGTCGATAACTTGGCACTGCCTTTGTTTACCTGGCATATTTAATCCTAGTTGTTTGGGGGTTTTTTAATCTCTCCACATCCATTCCAAGATGTTCATGGGCTGAAATTAAACACTTCGCTTGATTGCTGTTAATTGCTGCATTCCACACCCTGTTAGCATGGATAGCAGTGTGCAGGTGGATGGGGCTGGGAGCAGCCCTGTGGAGTGAGATGCACTAACCAGCCTGGATCCGGCTCTGCTGTTGGAAAAGCCAACTGCAAACCAAGCAATTTTACATGGACAGCACTGATATTGCCCTTGACATGTCTAATGCATTTCCATCACATTACCCCCCAGCCCATCCTGTGGCACTGGGAGCATTTCCATGTTAATATCCGTCCTTTGCAAGACAAGCAGGGAGTGCTGGGATATGAACAGGTAGCCACAGGTGGCCTGGCTGTTCTCAGCTTCCATACAGGCCCAGAGCAGGATTCAAGCACAGAAATGCACCAAAAATTCCCCTCCTGGAAAAGAAAAGGCCTGGAAACAAGAGGCAGGCTTGACTGCACATGGTTCAGGAGACAGTGATACCAGCCAGGCACAAGTATAGATTTGTACTGGCCAGAGCCAGGAGACTTAAATATTTATGCAGGTGTCTCCATTGCTCTGTCCCAAGGGAGCACCTTGGCAAAATCCGCCTACATGACACGTTCAGCACAAAGCAGGAATTACCATCCCCTTTCTTTGCCCAAAGCAGATGGGCTTCCATCTCCTCCACTCCCTGTGCTCCTCATTGCAGTCTGGGACCGGTTTCCCCCTTGTCATCTGTACCCCCAGCCTGCTGGCATCCCAGTTTCACTCAGAGCTGTTGTTCAGCTCCTGGCACCTGATCAGAAAAAGGGAGGGAAAGGGGAGCCTGGAAAAGGGGACAAGAGGAGAGCAATGTGCCAGAGGAGACAGAGCCTGAACTCAGCCCTGCTGCTCCTTCCATGCTGCAATGCAACCAGGCTGCATTTCATGGCTGGATTCACCCCATCTCCCTGATCCCACTTGCGAAAAGGTGGGAAATGGTGATGCTATTTCATCCCCAAGCAATCTAGAAGTGGATAGAAAACAGGTATGAGTCTCCTCTCTCCCACAACCCAGTTTGCACTTTTCCCATCCCATCCACCTCGCTAATGCTTTCCCTTCCTCTTTTCCTGGTCTTTCTTGCCTCTTGCCACCTTCCCCACAGCCCACTTGGGGCTGGCTGCAGGCTTACCACATCCATCACAGACCACTCACACACAAGGAGCTTTATCCTCCAGATATGGAGCTTCCTTCCACATGGAGCTTTTCATTGGTAGAGTATGGCTAAAACCCCCTAGCATTGCATCATGCCAGGACTCACCTGCTTGGTTGGTGGTGATATTGACGGACACGTGCTGCTGTGGGAAGGGGCTCTTGTTGGAAACCCCATTGACAGCCTGGATCTCAAAGGTGTAGGGCGTGTGTGCCCACAGATTGCTGATGAAGACCCTGGTCTCCGTCAGCCCCAGCTGCCTGGGGACAAAGTTCACGTTGTCATCACAGCGGGAGCAGGTGCGTCGGTCCGACCGGCACTTCTTGCAGATGATGTTGTAGGTGACATCGTCCCGGCCCCCTGTCTCTCGTGGCGGGTGCCACTCCAGGATGATGGACGTCTCATTGACGATGGAGATGACATTGCGGGGACCAGATGGGACACCTGCAACAAAGGAGAGCCCTTGAGACAGCCCTTGTCCAAAATGTTATGCTCAGCCCTCCTGGGGTTCAGCGGGAGCCCTGAGGGCTCCAGCATGGCTCCGTCTGTTCATCTGCCCATCACCTCCTGCCTCAAGAGGAATTTGGTCTCTATAGCTTTGTCCAAGTCAGGGTCAGGTTCTCCCCATTGGCAACACTCACCACCTGCATCACCAGCCGCAGAGGGGGGTTTCATAGTTCAGACAGGGACTCCTGTGGCACAAACCCACTTAGTCTCAAAAAAACCCAAACCATGCAGCGTGCACACAGATCCATCTGCAAAGATGGACTCACTTTAACAATCAGGAGATGCCGAGATGGAGATGTCGAGATACCTCCACTGCTCACATGGAGAAGCAACTCAAAGAGATTATCACAGTGAGAGAAACTCCACTTAGCCAGCACCACCAGATAAATGGAGGAGCAGTGGGCGAAGAGAGTCAAAAATGGAAAGTGGTTATTAATGATTCAATATCTCAAGTTGGGAACCCAGATATTTAACAGCACGGAGGAGAGCCGGCACCACTCTCCGGTTTGCAAGCAGCTCGGATGTTGGACGAGAGATCAAAATTGCATTGATCAAATCTACTGGGAGCCGTTGCAAATGCTTCGGAGGATGGGAATCGAACATAGCTCCGACTGCAAGCTCTGCTGAAACAGGGCCAGAGTCCACAAGGAGTGATTCAGGAGGAATCCAGGCAGGACAGCATCACTGAGGTACAAACATGCATCTACCCAGGTCTAGGGAAGGATTTGGCGTTAGCCAGGACAGCTCTGCATTCAAACCCACAAAATCCAGCTGCTGTGTTATGTCAAATAAGGAAAGCAATTAATTACTTGTGCTGGATGGGTTCAGTGCTGCACTTCCAAGGAAGAAAAAGGAGTTTGCCGTGATGCAGGGAGCAATAAAGATGATGGATGGCTTGACCCGTGAGGAAAGGTTAAGAGTGCGAAGCATGCTCTGTCTTGGGGAAAACCATCCCAGGGGAGCCCTCCACGTGTGTGTGCTGGGGAACATCGCTACTGCCTGCAGATAAATTAGCCCCATTAGTGGCCAGGGATGGCCTGGACAGAGGCAGCTTCATCAGCATGGGGGTGACATGGCTGGTGGGATGGATGGAGAGGTCATCCATGTAGGATGACCTCAGCTGATACCCTGCTCTGCTCACTGCTCCCAGCCAGCCCAGGAGGCCGTGGGTGGCCACCCCTGCCCAGCTCCCTGATTGCACTGCCCTCTTCCCCTGCTCCCTTAATCCAATCCCCCTCTTTGTACTGTAAGCAGACAAGCTGTTTTTCCTCCAGATAAAGGAAGAAAACTCTTTATTCTCTGGCCCAGCAGCAAACCGCTGTCTCCCCAAATTCCTCCCCTTTAATTGCAGCCCCTTCCCTCCTCTGCCAGGGGTATGGCGCAGGGACCACACTCGCAAGCATTGCCCTTGGGAAGGACTCTAGTTAAGGGACACAGCTCCACAGTGCTATTTACTCCTCTAACACAGAGAAACTGTCAGTGAACAGCTGGCACCTCAAATAGAGCCTTGTAAAATTAAGCATCGACAAGAAGAAATGAAAATCGGCAAATAGACTTTTTTAAACTGTATTTGCATAGCACAGCAATACTGTAAATCAGCTGTGTAACGAGACATAATAAAGATATATAGATTATCTGCAGTTGTGCTACCTGCTGAGTACCTCTGGTTTGACAGCTCAAGTGATCCAGCAAAGCATGCAAATCCTTTCCTCATTTCCAACCTGCATTTCAGGCACTTCCTAGCACCAAGGGTCCAGAGCATCCTTGTGTTAAAGCTGTTTGACAGGCTGACACCAAAACCCCATGGAGAGTGGGAATCGAGGCTGGGATTCATATTCTCAGTGGGCTCAAGAGCATAGAATCTCTTTTTTCTCTCATGGGCTGTTTTCTCACCGAAAGACAGGCTTGAGGAGGCTGCTGCCATCACAGGCAGCTTGGGCAGACACCCAAGGAGCAATGCATTGCATGCAACATCGTGCTGAATTCCAATGCTTAACACACCTTTTCCCCTATAAAAATAGAAATACTCCATCTGCAATGCTATGAACCAGACAGCAACAGCAGGTAACTTTAAATTCTAATTTGTCCTGTGGACTATCTCTGTACCATCACCACCACTGCCACAGTGAAGTATAAATCCACGTGGCTGCCAGAGAGGCAAGTTGCAGGGCTGTCCCGTCACTCATTGTTTGGTGTGTGCCACAGCAGTGTCCCAGGCAAGCACAGCAAAGGGTGATACAACAATTTCTATAGCACATTCCATAGTGCCATGTGGAAAGGGATGGGTGTTCACTATGGGTACCCCAGCCCTCTGCAAATCTAAACCCTCACAGTGGATTGACCACAGATGGCAACCAAATGTCCACCCAGCTACAATCTTGCTCCCGTCTGCAGCAGGACAGGGGGAGAAAAGAAGACAAAAAAGCTCCTGGGTAGAGATGCTATCCCCAGCAGCCCTCCCCACCAACCCTGATCTATTACTCACTGGTGCAGGCAGCTGCCGGTGGGTCAAAGTCTGCCCGGTAGTAGCCATTGCGGCACGTGCAGACCGGTGAGGCCTCGGCGGTGGAGCGGCTGTTGGAGGGGCACGGCACGCAGACCCCCGCACCCTGGCTGGCCTTGAAGGTCCCTGCTGGGCAGGCTGCAAGAGAAAGGAGAGGAAAGCAGTTGGGTGCCGAACCATCCCAGAGTGGAGGTGAGAGCAGGTCCTGCCCTTGAAACAGGGCAGAAGGAAAGACATACAGAAAAGCCTCATGCCTGTATCAGAGCTAAACAGGGTAGCACCTTCCTGTTGAAGTCTGTGTGGCCAGAACTTAACACACTGACCATGAATTATTTCTGTGGCCACCAGGAATGCACTGAAATCACACAGTATTCACAGTATTCACAGTATTAGCCAGGCAGAACAAGGGGGCTGCAGAAGCTGCTTCACTCCCCACAGCTTGTACCCAGACATGGGGATGGAAGGACCCCTGGCCCAGCAGCACCCATGGGGAAACAAACATGAAGGAGCAGGACAGTGTTCCCCTTCTGCTGCTCTGAAATGTCCTTTTCCACCACCCCAGGGGTATGGTTCAGGTCTTACATCTCTTTTGCCATGCAAAATCTGAATATTTAATTAAGAAGCTGATGGGAAGCCTATGCCAGTGTCTTACAGATCCATCCCCATTAAAGCCCTGCAGCCCAGGGCTGGGGATAATAATCCTCTTGGCCTTTGGCCTCCAAGTTAATTCAAGCAGGAAATGGAAACTAATCCATAAACAAGAAGATGTACCAGTTACAGCGAGGCTTTAGTCAGTGATAGGGAGAGATTTCATTCATCAACTGCTTTGCTGCTTTGCAGTTAGAGGGTGAAGGTGGAGTGACAAAGATGGGGTCCCCAGTCCCTGCTCACCCACCGGTCCTCACAAACTAGGTGCTGATGAATGGATGCTCATCCATCCTGGACATCTAATAAAACCCCCAGGTGGCCCCTATAAAACAGATGGCTGCAGAAGGCGTTGTCTGTATTTTGGCACATGTACTTGAGGGATCAGATCTCCAAATGAGATCCACCACCCATCTGCGACGAGACTGTGCCTAGCCTCACATAGAGTGGTCCCACCTCTGTTTGGCTCCTGGCTTTGCCCCTGTGATGCTCCCACCTCCAAGGCATGGCTCTGCAAAGAAACACCCCAAGTGTCTCATAAACACGGTGATGACTGAGATAATGCAAAGTGCCTCTTAGCCCCTGTCTGCTGCATCAGGATATGAGGCATCTCCTAGCAGCTGTGAAGAGGAAATTAATAGGAGCGAGCAGGAGTAACCACTTTGATGCAATTTCCTTGGGAGATAGTGGACCATCTAATCTTTATTGGAGCCCTTTAACCTGTCATTCAAAACTCATGAAGGCCTCTTGCTCACACAGTCTTTCCAGATATTAAAAGACGACAAAAAAAGGATAACTCAAAACAATATTTTACAATTTTATTATTCAGGGGATTTATTCCCCTGCCTAAGGCACACAACTGGCTACACTGAACCATCTCTTTCCAATGGCACTAACAGCTGAGCAAGGACATGGCATTCAAAGGGATCAGCCATCATCTCATGCTGCCCTTCCTTCTCCCTACCACTGCCAAGTCTTCTGCATCCTACCACAGCTATCCTACACATATGGCATCTTACAGAAGCTCTTAGGGCCATAAACCACCTTCTCATAGAGACAAACAACTAGGCACACAGGGTCACCACACATCACAGGACACTGGGAGGGCACATAAGGCCTTGACGGGGAACTGCAGGATACCCAACCAGAAGGCAGATGGATGCAGACCCCTCCCTGAACCCCCCCCCCCCCACAGCCCTGTGTCCCATAACAGCATGAGGAAGCACAGAGCTACACCAGGCACACAAAGCAGGAGAAAAAATCACATGTGGACACCAAGACTTCAAGGTCATCTCCATTTCTCCACCTCTCCCTTCCTACCAGCACCTCCTCATGACATCCCTGCAGCATTACACTCCTGACAGCAAGTGTTAGCATCCATGAGGTGCGCAATGGGCTCTAAAGCTGAAGGATATGTTCAGAAACATGCCTGAAACATGCTGGGCTCTTTGGAAGAGCGGGAAGAGAATGCAAGGTTACTAGGGAAAGGCCATCTGCATTTTTGATGGGAGGAGACAGAAAAGGGAGGGAGGAAGATGAAAGGATTGCAGTGCTACAAACACACCATAGTTTTAAGCACAGGGGCATGTGGGTGGCTTGGTTGAAGGGGTTTGTCAATTTTTAAGTACAACTAATGGAAGTGATGCTCTGTCACGATACCCAAACATCCTCAGGTTTCTTTCATCACTTTGCTAATTCATAAATTCCTGTAATCTGCAAGCACATGGCTCTTCATTGGTAATGATAACAATTAAGTTTTCCTCTCCTATAATTACACTGTGCTTGCCTAAAGTCTCCCACAGTGTCAGGGGAGGTGGATGTCTTCTCCCTCCTCCCAACCTGCTGCAAGATGCAGCCATCTGCTCTCACTATTGCCTGTGTCTCCCCTCTTTCAGGGGGAGCTAAACCATGACCTCACACTGAAGATAAAGCTGGAACTCTCAAGCCCCCACAATGCCATAATGGGATTTAGAAATCTGTGCAGCATGGGATCCATAACCCTTCAGATGGTAAATGTGCAATCTGAGTGTAAGGCTCAGATAGAGGGCTCAAGACCAGGAGGAAGCAATAAATCACCCCATTATCGGCAAGCGTGATGTTTACCTTGATGTAAGGGCTGCTGCAAGAAAGTTTCCCAGAGCTGGCAAGGTCTGGATCCACTTTAACACCTAAGACAAGCACGGGATTAGGCTTTGCCTTGCCTTTCCCTATGGAAACGTGCTCCTTCTGCCAGTGCCCAGGCTGTGGCGCAATCTGCATCTCTTCAGCCCAGAGAAGAATTAATTGATTGTTGATTATGTGGACAGGATAAGATTAATGATGTGCTTAACTATCCATTTCCTTCTGTTTTAGCACTACGGGTGTGTTTGGAAATGATGAGGCACAAAACTCAGCAGTAGTGGCACACAGCAGCACTGTGAGGCTTTGTAACTGCTGCTGGTAACTTTCCTGTCTTAACAGCCTCTATTCTGCACCCTTATATTTCGGGTGCCTGGGGACCTAGAAAGAACCAGAGGTAAATGAGATCACTCTGATCCTCCACCCCTGCTCCTACCCAAGGCAAGCCACCCGTTAACAGACCAGATGCTCTGCAGAAGGGGCGCAAGTGCAGGGGCATCCAAGCATTTCATTCTTCAAACTAAATCCTCTCGGTTAGCACCTGGAACTTGCACTTTTTAATTACTCTCTCAGGGAAGCTTAGTCTGGAAAAAAAAAAAAAAAGAACAAAGAAAGAAAGAAAAGAAAGAAAGGATACATCTCCTCTATATTAACTGGCTCTAAAGCTCCCTGGGGATGTGGAGTGGCAGTTTTCCTTATCAGGTTTTAAAATAGGAGCTTCTGAAAAGAACTACAGATTTTAGCTGGCCATTCAGTGAGCCCATTTCCTCCCCTCACTGGTACCCCACCGTGGCTCCTTCACCCACAGCAAACTGAGCCTGCGCCGCCTCATTGTTCCCATGCCTCTGATGTCTCTGCTGGGGCAAAGCTAACCACAGTTGCCAGGTATTCCCAAATTCATGCTTGTTTTGGGTTTTCTTTTGGGTCCAATGCCTTTGCAGGACAAACTCATTGTGTTTAAGCACATCTGTGGTTACGCTGGCTGTTCTGGTTATTTTTTCCCTCCTTCCTAGTAGCTGGTGCAGTGCTGTGTTTTGGCTTTAGTCTGAGAACAACGCTGATAACACACCAGTGTTTTAGTTGTTGCTTGGTAATGCTTACCCCAATAAAGGGCTTTCAGTCTCTCATGCTCTGCCAGTGAGGACAGGCACAAGAAGCAAAGAGGAAGCAGAGACAGGACACCTCACCTGAACTAGCCAAAGGGATATTCCATACCACAGCACATCATGCCCAGTGTATAAACTGGGGTGAGTTACCTGGAAGGCCCAGATAGGTGCTCGGGTCGGGCTGGGTATCAGTCAGCAGGTAGTGAGCAATTGTATTGTGCATCACTTGTGTTTATTGTTTTCCTTTCCCTTTTTAGCTTTATATTCTTTCCCCTTATTATTTGTGTTATTATTGGTAGTAGTAAATTTATATCATACTTTAGTTACTGGACTGTTCTTATCTCAACTCATGGGATTCTTTCAGTTCTCCTCCCCATCCTGCCTGGATGGCAGCGAAGAAATGAAATGAGATGAGCAAACAACTGCGTGGTCCTGAGTTACCAGCTGGGCTTAAACCACAACACTGGCACAGCACGTGACAAAGAGATGGGTTAGAAGTAGCAGTGCTGCAGAATGTGATGCCTTCAAGCAAGCTGGAGGTGCAGAGAGCACTGCCACATGCAAAGGCAATAAAGAGCCTGGATGGTCCAGCCTTGCTCCAAAAAGACACGTGGATGACACCTACCAGAACCCACAGGACATGGGTAGCTGGGAAGGTGCCCTGTTGCATTTGAGGACACCACAAGCCATGAGCAAAAGAGGAACTGCAGCTCATCACACTTGCAGCCCACTGGAAAAGGATTCAAGGCCACTTCCACCCCTTCTGCAAATAACAATTTTCATTAAGGAAAAAAAAACTTGACCATAAACCAAACACTTTCTGCAAGAGGCTCATGAGTTTTCAATGAAACCAAAAATAAAGAGATGCTTTACTGGAAACCCCTTATACATTTTGCCCACACCAAAAGCATTTATCTTTAAGCACACTAAGAACAGAAGGTGAGGAGAAAGACCATCAATTTTTCAGCCTTCAAACTAATTAGCCCAAATGATAGGAATTCTAGCGGCAAGGCAGCTCTCTTCCCTGTCCCACTGCCTCCACTAAAGCCTGTACACAGGCTAGGAACCCCTCCTGGATGCTTTCAGCTGAAAGACACCATCCAAGCGAATAAGCACCCAACTGAGATTGCATGCCATAGAACAACAACATTTAGAGGATGTCGTGATTACAGGGGCAGGCAGCACTAGGAGACTGGTGATACCACATCCCGTCTTTTTGTGCTCTCCACAGACATCCAAGCAGGGAGCAGGCACTTGTTGCCAGAGGTTTAACTACTTGATGCTCTCCCGTCATCCCTTCCCTCCTGCATCTCTGTTAGAAAGGGGGTTGGGGTTGTTTAAGATTCCTCCCCCTGCCTCCTTGCTACTTTTTAAATGATCCAATTCCCTTTTATACCAAGTCAAGTGCTTCTCCTGAGCACCTCAGCCCTGGCATGGCCACACCAAGCTCAGCAGGCAGCCAGTAACACCCGTGTCCACACTGCCATGCCAACCACTACAAGGCATCTGCAAACTAAACTGAAGAGGCTTCTGTATTAGGAGCATTGCTATGCTCCAGCAAGGAGGGGTGGGAGGGTACCCACCACACACATCCTGCCTTCTTGACCATGTTGAGAAGGGAGACGGAGGTCAGACCCAGCCTTGAAACACCCGTCAGACACCAAATATCCTTACCTACATCCAGTCCTTGGGGCAGGACTAGTAGCATGACCCAGATGGAGAAACAGGGAGGCTGGAGCATCCCCAACCCCTCAGACAGATGTGTGCTGCTCCAGAGAGGAAGCTCAGCACAAGTCCCCAAGTAATGCCAGAAACCACAGCATCCTGGGGACAGAACACCCCAACAGAGCCACATCTCAGGGAAAGATAAAACCTCATTTTGGTGCAAACGTCACCATTTTTGCAGCCAAACACACAAGTTCTCATCATTCCAAATCACTTAGAGCTGCTCCTGCCCCAAGGCCAAGTGCTCACTCAAGCTAATTACAAACAGCTCCTGCTTCATTGCATTGCCTTTCTGTATTTCAACACTGTATAGGCAAAAACTCATGAGATAAACATGAGCTTCTAGCATCTGGGTTCGCATCCTGCAGGCAACAGGCTGCATCTCTCCCCAGTGTGTGGAGGAAAGAGGCCCTGGCTCTTCATGGCACAGATGGTTAATCAAACTAGCGCCTTACCTCTGGAGAAATGGGTTTAGATCTGCCTTGGGACACATGTAAACTGAAGTCAGCAGCTTCTGAGCCTGGCCTGCCATGGTTTATTCGTGGAAGTAAAATTCAATGTGTTTTTTTTCCTTCTCAGGGGTTTTTTTTTTGCTGCTGTTCTCACAGATAAGGAATCAATCAAAGCAGGGCAGGATTTCAATGGCACTTGCAGGTAGCTGTGCGAAGCCAATCAGAGGTAATAGAGTGAGAGTGCATCTGCATTTGCCTCTCCCGAAAATCCCATCCCTCATCAACCAAGGATCTGCTCCTCCAGGGCAGAACAAGGTACCTGCAGACTGAGCTATGTCTGCTTGGCTGCAGCAAACCTCAGCCGATCCTCATCTGGAAGTGTTTTTCCTCCAGGAAAGCAGGTTTGGGAAGATTAAGGATCTCTGGATGCAGAAGAGCTGTTTAGGTAGTGTCATGACCCTAAACAATGAGTTTAAGTCTAAAGTAGGGCACGGAAGCAGTCAAGATTGGCTCCCACGTGTCTGCAGCACCCATCTTTCTAACAGGTCCACACTTGCCTATTTAGTCACCACTTCGGGCTTGACTTTCTCTGCTTTTCATGGTTAGAAGGATTCTGAAAGTCTAAAGATGAAATCTGTCCCAGAACCATTTGTTGGATGAGAAAGGGGAGAGCATGTGTGCTCTGGGCAGACGGTGCTGCAGGGCTGCCAGCTCACCACAGAGCAGGGAAACTTGCTTTGCTCTCCGAAATAGACAACAGGGGGTGAAAAAAAACCACTTCTCAAAGTCACTTTTGCAGATCACTTTTCTCCCACCTGGGTTTTGCCCCACTTCAGTTGCCCGCTCTCACACCACAACTTCCCCATTTCCCCTTTTTTCCATAAATAACAACACCAGATCTTCTGCTCCAGCAATTTTGCATGGGAAATCAGGCGTGAAACATGGCTGGAGGGCACCTGGCAAAGCTCATGGAAACCCTCAAGACCACTTCTATTTCTCCCCAGCGTTCCAGCTCTTCCTCCTTGGGAATTGAAGCATCGCTATTGAGGGGAGCAGGGATACCTGCCTTGCTCTCAAAAACAGTGAACAGGGAGGCACTGCAGGGAAGGACACTGCCTCTCTGAGCACCCACGGTCAGTGGTCAAACACTAAATAATTTGACCAAGCACTACACAATTCATCTGCACAGGCAGGAGCAACCACCAGTCCCATGGCCACAGCAGTGATGTGCACTCGCTGCTCATCACAATATTGCCAAGCTTATTATTCTGAGTCAACAAATGAAGGGGGGATGTAGTTCTCAGCCATGACTTGAGCTGATTTAACCTTCTACTCTTCTTTAAAAACATATTTAGCAGCTGGAGCCTGACATGGGCTGTCAGCCCCACAAGCAGGACAGGGCTGGTTTTGTCATCATTGCCCCAAACCCGCATGGGCTGAGGGCCAGGAACTTCCTGAATAGTAGCTGCAAATGAAATGCCATGACCTAGCTCTCCCTGGGGATGAGATGTAAGGAAAAGGGAGATTGATTTTCTATGGAAATAGACAGCAGTGTCCAACCCCCTTCTCCTGGGCTTCCCCACCCTTACCAGCGATAGATGAATATTTACATCTTTGCTGGATGTTAAAACCAGAGCTAAAGGGTGGGAAAGAAGCCACATGGGAAAACCCTCACAACCAGGGGCACTCTTGGTTTTAATGAGAATGATAAAACTAAGGCTGAGCTAGAGATGGCTGGTTCTACAAAGGCAAGAGGTGCTTCATTGTGTCACATTGGTGATGCTGATGGCCAAAAGATTGCACCAGCTCTGGTCGACTGGGCTAAGCATGAGAGGGTACCACCAAGACATGTGCTGCTGAGCAAATGCATCCCCAGCACTGCAATGTAACTTGCAATGAACCTCCTGATGAACTTGGAGCAAACAAGAGGGGGAATCTAGATTCAGGACAGGACTCACATTCCAAAAACACAAGCCCCAGAAGATGCTTTACTCCTACCCCAAGCACTGGTCTCAATACAGAATTAATTCCAACCCTAACTATTCTATGATTCTATGACTCATGGCATGAGACTACGAGACTCCAGGAGTCAATAGACACAGACTGGAAGCCATACAGAAGAGCTGATTCTTTGATGTACCACTTAGCACATTCTGTTCACCACTCAACACCTACATGAGCGATCGAGCCACCTAATGAGCAGGAAAGTGAGCTGCCACAAAAATGCATGGTGGTTCTCAGAGACTAGCTGTTTCCTCAGGTACAGAGGTGCTACCAGGGGCTGTAGTTAGAAGCCCCCTAAAAACAATCCATCTTTGCTTTGCAACCAGCAGAAACTCCCTGGGGATTTCAGGAACCACCAATGTCACACATAACTCCAGCACTTTTCCCAAATGGGAAACTGTAGCAGCATCGACCCTGGGCTCCCTGAAGCACAAACCCCTCCTGGCTGGGATTCAAACATCTCCCACTCGTAATCAAAACAATAATTAAGTACCTTTCCCTCCTTTGCCAGCTCACACCACACAGTATCCCCTCAATCTAGAGAGCATCAAGTGCTTATTAATTACATCTGAAGTGGTTCCTTGTTAGTGCTGACACCATGAAGATGAGTCACCCCAGGATGGGGGATAGCTTCAGCTGCAAGGACAGGCTTGCACTGCTGGCACAGGCAGGGACATGTGGACACACGGCTTCCATGCATCCTTGCATTGCACTGGGGTGGTGGGATGCCCCATCATGGAGCAGAACCTTGCCATCCTGGTGAAGATGAGCCTCTGGGGCTGTAGTTTGACTGACTGGTTGAGGACCATGCCTAGGGATGGTTTTGGCATGGGAGGATGGATTCAGCAGGGGAAGATGTCCCAGCCAAGGTGCAACTGCTCCCTGAGACCCCTCATTTCCCCCCAAGAGCCCCATGCATGGAATTAATTAGAAAAGTAATTAAGAGAGCTCCCCTATGAATATTTATAACCAAGTAAGTCATAATTATTGTTCCTCAGAGGAAAGGCACGTTCCTACCCAGCCACAGAGAGGAGAAGGGAAATGTAGCACTGATGAGGGGACTAAAGGCACCCTCTGCTCCTGCCTTCACATCTACTTGCCCGCACACAGCCCTGGTCCTTGGGAAACTGCCTCCATTAATCCACAAAGGCATAAGCTTTCCACTCCTGGGGGTCGCATTTTCAGCAGCAAGCTGCCATATTTCCCACAGCTGAGTGCAATTTACTATTATTTCTATATATGAGCATCATTTATGTATATTCTGTACAGAGCAAAACCCACAAGCATCAAGTAATCCCTGCTCCCAAAGAGAGCAACCAGTTCCCTGTGTGCCATGCTGGCATGCATTAATCCATTCCAAAGCTATGTCCAGGGTAGGTTTATTGATCAATTGGTTTTAAGTGTCTCAGTAACATATAGTAAAAAAATAAAAATAAGAAAATCAGATCAAAATAAGTCGATATCCATCTCAACTCAAAGGCAATTTACCCTCTTGGCTCCTGAACCAGCAAGGGGATAGCCAGTTGAGCTAGGGTAGAAATTCAATTCCTATTCACTTCAACTCCCCTTATGTATCAATTCCCCAGGAAGCCTCTGCTTTTATGGACCAGTTTTAGACAGCAAAGCCCAGAAACCAGACCTGAGGTCACCTCTGGGGTGACACACAGCCCCTTCCTTACCCAAAAATGCAAGGAGATGGCAAAGCTCTGACACACTGACCAGAGCATCATCCTGGAGAGGCCCCAGGAAGTCAACAGATGAGATGAGATGGCATTAGCCCAAGCATCACTCCCTGCTCACAGGGATGCTGCCACTGGGAGATCACCGATTAGCATGCGGGATGCAGCCACACCAATAGTATCACCACAGTAGCTAGTCGCTACACTGAGGTAACCAGGTCCTACTCTCAGTTCTCTCCTTCCTAACAGCCATTTTCATACAAGAAATACCATATAAGCAGGTAAGTCCTGAGTTTAACATAAAAACCAAGCAATGCAGTTCCACACCATGACATTAATTGCATTTCCTTGGTTGCTGCTCGCTGGGTGAGGCTCCCCTGGGAATGCAGTGTGGGGGAACATCAATTCCCTCCTCGTCCAGGTTTGCACATCTTAATTTGAGGCACCCACAGCTGACTACTTCGTCTGGTTTGATGCTCCAATAGACAAGGCGTGGATCATTTCTTGTCTGCAAGTCTGCTGCGCTGGCTGAAGACGAATGGATTTTCCCCTGGCTCTGCAGCCCTCCTCCAAAAGCCTTGCTTAAGTGCACCAGTGATGCTTTGATTTAATCACCACGCTCCTGCTCTCGACGCATCCTGAGATACAAGACACCAGGTGTGACAAACGACCACTTTTAACACACTTGGAGCTAACACCCAAGGCACCGCTCCATTTGTCACTGGCTGGGTCCAGAACAACCCGGGTAGCACATGCAGGGGGTTTGGAGAGGATGGGAAATTAAAACCTCAGTAATCTGTGCTGATTTCTTTTAGTCCTCACTGTGGTGGGCTCCATCCTTCTTCTGCATATACACACAGTGCCACAGGCCCTGGCTGGCAAGTCCAACCCATGCAAAAACCCCTCTGACAGCCCAGTGAAAGCAGTGTGAGGTGCAGCAATGTGACATGCTCCACCACATCCATGGCTTTTACATGGCTTGCATTTACACAATGGGTCTTTTCCTTAGTAAAACATCATCAGCAAAGGCCTGTTTCCCAAAGCAGAGGTTGCAGGAGACCTGCAAAGCTCAACTACACCCCAAGGGCACAGCCTAGCTCTCAAACAACACCCCGCACAGGGGACTGCCAATGAGTTATCTCATGGCTTGGGATAAAAAAATGCCCAGTTTATTACTATTACTATCAGCAGGGGTAAAAACACTCCTTTATTTTCCCTTTTAATTATTATTACTAGCCTTCTGGGAGACATGTTCACTCCTGAAGAGTTTGTCATGGGCTGTACAGTGCAGCACAGCCCCAAACACAGGTAAGATGCCCATCCCTTGGCAAACAAACTGCAGCAAAATCATGGTTTGGGTTGAAGGGACCTTAAAGCTCATCCAGTTCCAACCCCTGCCATAGACAGGGACACCCTCCATCAGACCAGGTTGCTCCAGGCCCTATCCAACCTGGCCTTGAACACTGCCAGGGTTGGGGCAGCCGCAGCTTCTCTGGGCACCCTGTGCCAGTGCCTCAGCACCCTCGCAGGGAAGAACTTCTGCCTCATCTCTAACCTAAATCTCCCCTCTGTCAGGTTAAAGCCATTCCCCCTTGTCCTGTCCCTACAGGCCCTTATAAAAAGCCCCTCTCCAGGTTTCTTGTAGCCCCTTTAGGCACTGGAGCTGCACTGAGGTCTCCCCAGAGCCTTCTGCTCCCCAGGCTGCAGAAGCCCAGCTCTCTCAGCCTGCTTTCAGCACAGAGGTTCCAGCCGGAGCTGTTCCCAAAAGAACACTCTCATGACTGAAAAAAGCAAAAAAAAATAAAAAGGAAAAAGTTACAGAATGGCTCCAAACCCCCCGGGCTGAGTCACTGAGCTTGCCAGGTGCTGACTGCTTGCAAACAAGGGTGGAAACAATGCAGGGCCCGGACATGGGCCGGATCCTGCGCTTCCTCACAGCTCTCCCATTGTCCGGGAGAACAATCCCAACGCCAGCCGGAGAGGGAAGGGCCTTCGGCATGATGAGGGTAGGGTGAGAGCTGGGTCTCCTGGGCTAGTGTAAGCAGAGGAGGCAGGAAAACTAAGCAGGTTTTGCAGCCCCACCATTGCAGGGATGCACAGACATGTGCCCACAGCAGTTCCTGCAGCATACAGGGAGCTTTGCACCCCAATATCCCCAAAGAAGTACACTTCAGCTACCACAGAAAGCTTTTTAGATGGACCATTAACAAGCCAAGTGTTTGGAAGCAGATTTATGCTCCCATTTGTAAACAGGCACCCTTGGAGATGTGGAAATCAAGGGGGAATTTTTCTTCTTAAGACTGGAATAACAGAAGTTCCCATTATAAGGAGAGAAAACACATAAATGGCCCATGGTACAATCTGAGAAGGAAAGTACTGCATCAAAATAAATACACACATACACCCACCCCCCCATAGAGGTAGGAGGCCATTCCCTATTCCCTTTTGAGGTCATGAACAGTGATGGTGTGGCCAGGGCAGCCCAGGCTAGTGATGCTTGCCTGACCTCCACTCACACCTTCTCCTGGGCATTATCCAGGTTTCTCTTTCACTTCGCATTTGGAGGGGTCTGGATTGCAGACATCACCCAGACCCTGCTCAGGGTATGGGGACAAAGCCAGAGAGCAGTAGCTGCAGTGCCTGAGCATCCTTGACAGCAGCATCCAGGGCACACAGTCCTTCCCCATCCCTGTGTTGTGGGAAAGGAAAGGGCCTGAATCCACCAAACGAACATTTTGGCTAATAATGTCTAATTAAGACTTCCATTAAAACCCATCACACTCATTAGAAAAAATATTTAGCAAGGCTTTCTGGACATTTTCCTTGCAAAATTATCACAGAGGTTAATGGATGTCTTCATTAAGGCATAATTTAAGAAAAATCACACTTTTTTTTTCTTTCTTTTTTTCTTTTTGGAGGCGCGGTGATTCAAATGCTTCCCCTCTGCAGCGTGGCCGTGGTAAAACTGGGCTGCCTGTTCCACCCAGTGGTGGAAGCAGGGAGATGGCTGCCAGGCAAAGGCAAAGCCCCTGCAACAAAGGGGAGCATCCCTCCATCCCTCCCTCTGGCATCCCCAGCAAGAGCTGGGAGAGCTGCCACTTTCTCAGTAGTCAGGTTTGTGGCTCAGCTAAACATAGAATAAAACACTCTCTGCTGCCATTAGGTGTGGAAGGGTGCATGGATGTTCTCACTTTGGTCTGAAATCAGGTTTTCTGATGGTAAATGTCTACCAGGCACCCAAGCCCTGAGGGAGCAGAGGTGCAGCCCCAGTGTGCCAGCACACAGCCCAGCCACCCCTTCTTTAGGTGTTGAACAGGAGAAAAGCTTGAAATCCCACTTCCAAGCACACAGAGAAACGTCTTCCCCACAAAGCCACCTAAAGCATCGTGAGCATCAATTGCAGCCGCAGAGTCTCCCTTCCATCCGAGCTGTCGGGCACACATCCTGCCGGTGCAGCAACCATGTGTCCATAGGTACAGATTGAGACAGAAAGGTTTGGAAACAGTCTGACCTTGTCCTGGTCTCCAGGAAAGAGTTTGAGGAAGTTTAAAGTGGGTTTTAAGCCCAATTATTTAAGATTGCAGGTGGGGTTCTCCATGGGGATCCCAGCCCTCAATGTACCCATCCTGCTCTGGGATGCTGCCGGCCCCATCACATACCCTGCTATAGTACAGGGCCAGATGCCATTGTGCCATTGCACCTTAGGGACATCAGAGCACCCCTCCACCTTGCCACCAGACAGTGCAACACCCACAGCCACCAAACCAGGGATGGGGAGAGGGTTGCACTTCCCAAAGCAAGCTGGGAAGCTGTAGCTCCACTAAACCAAATCCAAGGGAGGGCAAAAGGAAAGATGGGCAGAGCAAGCACTTTCTTTTTACCTCTTTGTTTTTCCCCTCCTGTTTTAGAGGATAAAGTGCTCAAAAAGAGATCACCTGTGGGGCAGGCTGCTGGAATGAGATGCTGAAGAGAAAGCAGTGGGGAGGCAAGAGGCAGTGAGGTCTTTCTGCAGCCCCTGCAATGCTTGGAGTGGTCACCCTGATCCAGGTACCAGGGCAGCTGGGCATGGAACTGCATCTTCCCGGAACACATGTACCCCAAGGCACAGAGGAGCAGGATTCTGTATCCCCAAGACATGGTGAGACAGCTCACAGCCTCCCTTGCTGCTATCCACCCATGCAACAAAACCAGCATCATCTTCACTCAATGAAACTTCTACTGGGTGCTACACACAGTACAGGGGCACTGGACCAGAACATGGTGCATGAAAAAGGTAGTCAAAAGCACAGCCAGACAGAACAAAAAGACCCAGTTCTCAGCACAAGCAACAATTTGATGTGGAAAACTTGATGTTTCCCTGGGTTTAAGTGTTAGCAAATTATTCTGCTAATAATTACAAAATGTTCCTAATTATTATTAAAAACAAAATCACTTTATAAATCCCATGCTCTGCTATTGTTTCCAGCCTTCTGTGGTGGATAAATAATGGAAATCAATAATTATCACCAGGGCTGCTCAGCGAGAGTGGAGGATAATAGGGGGACTGGCATGGGCTGCTCGCTCCTTGACATTCCACTGGTAGGAAATTTACCCCCCACTACTCCTTTCCCAAATCCAGCCCTCCATGCACAAGGAAGGAGAGAAGGACAGAAAAAGGAGACAAAGAAATCAAAGGGATGTAGATCACCAAAATACCCCCCCCCCCGACACACACACACACAAAGCTTTGGTAAAGTCTTGGCAAAGCCTGGTGCATGGCAGCTGAAAAAGGGCTGGGGGACCTGCAGATGGTGAAGGGGACTGGCTGCCTTGTGTAAAGCCGGGATACCTGGGAGCAAGGATGCTTGAGGAGCAGTTTCTGGCTCACAGGCATCACAGCCCAGCTTTGCTCTTGTGGTTTGGGTTTAGTTTTTATTTTGCCATCCCTGCTAGCTCAGCTGTTGCACGCAAGCAGGTCGGTTCATTATCCCAAGCTGCAGCAGCTTGGAGGCTCCTGACCACACCACAAAAGGAATTTGCCAGGAGGGAAAACACAAAGGCAAGAGAAGCTTGGGAAGCAGCAGGACCACCCTCACCCCTTCTCCCTGGGTTTATAAATCTTTTATAAAGCCAAAAGATTCAGCACAAAGCTGATTCAGATCCAGACTTCTCGCTGGCTTCTCTGTGCAACCAAATTATCGCCTGGTACTGAGAAGGTCAGAGAGAAAGAATGCGTGATTCCAGAAGACAAAAGTACAGTGCCCCATCCCCAAAATCAAAAGGGATAAAAGCCAAGACACTCGCAACTCCCATCATTCTCATGAGGGGTTACCTTGCCATCATTAGGTTTCAGAGTAAAACACCACCAGAGAAAAGGTTTAATAATCTTCCGTGAGGAGAACAAACAAAATCCACCCAGCACGCTCATACAACGTCTCAAATGATTTCCCTGGCCTCCCAGTGATCCCCACTCCCACTTTTCCTCCCACCTCCTCACCAGTAAAATGATGCATTACACCTTGACCATGCAAGGAAGCCATAAAGCAAGGCTGAGGGATGGAGCAGAGCAAGATGAATGGATTTAATATCAACCCGAACGGAGCATGGGCTATCACACCAAATGAATTATTCATTTTGAATTCAGTAACAGCCTCCATTTCACATTGACCCACAAGCTCTCACTGGCATGAGATGCCAAAGAGGATGCAGTAGGCAGTCCAGTGGGTTTTAGGATATGGCATGCCATCACCCATATGAGAGCAACACAACTCCACATCAGCCAAGAGGTCTGTGCCAAACCCAAACAGCCTGGGAGGGAAACGAAAACCAGGCAAGATGGATAAAGAAAACCTCCCTCCACCCCCACCTTAGTGATGTGTTGGTAATGACCCCTCATCACTTTGACCCTAACACACAATAATAATCTCTTCGGGACGCAAAATACCCCCAGATGAAGATTGCATCCTGCCTGTGCCTTTTGCGAGTGGCTAAGTGCCGATAAAAGCTAGTATTAATGAATCCCTCAGCGGCCCCGAGCTCTGCTGTCAGCACGAAACCACTCCAGTCTAATAGCCCCATGACAGGCACAGCCTCTATCCCTGGGGGTGGGGAGGGAGGAGAGAGGACTGAGGGGGGGACTAAACAGCTCAACCCTAATTTTTCCCCACCGCTTTAGAATTAAGCCCATTTTGTGAGCCTTAAAATACCAAGGGAATTTTCCCTTCTTTTTTTCCTTGGTGACAATTCCCCTGGGTTTGTTAAGTGGCTCATCTCAAGCTGACGAAGGCTTTGAGCAGATGTCAGGAGCACGTGGCTCCTGGGAGCTGGGGTCCAATTCTGGTAGCATCTCTGCAAGGTGAGCCCAGCAGATGAAGAAGGCAGGCGAATGCAATCCCTTTGAGAGCACTGAGACAAACAGAAAACCAACAAATTATTACTGCTAAACCTTGTGATGTGACACCTCATGCCCACCAGAAGGGCAGCAGTGTGCCCAGGTCCTTGCAGTATCTCCAAAACCTAAAGGGATACAAGGAGAAACGTGTTGGCCAAAGGGTGCACACGAGCCACAGAGAAGACAGAGTCCAACCCAAGGTCAGATTTCTATTCAAATGCACTTAATTTTTCCAGCAGTCCTAATGCAAGCTCTGGCTCAGGCTTCTAGGACTGGTTTTAATGAACCTTCAGGAGGGGCTGGCAGGTTTAGTGGTTTTGGGTTCCTCACTAGTGTTGAGGGGGAAATTCAAACTCACAGGTCCCACTTACAACCCTAGCCTCTCATCTATCACCCCAACATGGGAACTGGGACATACTCTCACAGTACTGGGAGAGGAGAGTTATCGGAGCTCTGCTCTGAAGACAACATCATACCAGCACCCAACAGTGCCCACAGGATCATCAAAAAAGCATTGTCTCATCATCACGCATATGCTTGGTGCCATTTAATCACCTGCTTGGTCTGCATCCACAGCATACTTCGGAGCCTTTCATGATCCCAGATTATGTCAGTCAATCCATAAAAGACATTTCTACTGCCTTAGGCTTGACAGGATCCCGAATTTTCCCTCAAGGAGCCCCAATGCAAAGAATGCTCCCCATGCAAAGGCAAAATGCTCACTAGAAGCTCTGCAGAGGACACACTAGGGCAGCACAAGGGGTTTCTCCTTCAGCATCAGGACTGCTGAGGAGTGGGACCACAGCTGGAGACAAGCACTGTGGCACAGAGAACTCAGCAAATTCCCAGTGTACAGGGGTCTGGTCAGCCCAGCTTTGATGGCATGAACACACCATGACTGTTTGGGGGTTTGCATGAGAAAAGGAAACAAAAGTAGCCATGGAGATAGGCCTTATGCCCACCCTGAGCAGGTTTGCTCCCATGCCTCTTTATAGAGTCCTAGAATAGTTTGGGTTAGAAGGCACCTTAAAGTTCATCCAGTTCCAATTTCCTGTCATGGGCAGGGACACCTTCCACTAGACCAGGTTGCTCCAAGCCCCTGTGTCCAACCTGGCCTTGAACACTGCCAGGGATGGGGCAGCCACAGCTTCTCTGGGCATCCTGTGCCAGGGCCTCAGCACCCTCACAGGGAAGAACTTCTTCCTTATATCTAACCTAAACCTCCCCTCTGTCAGGATAAAGCTGTTTCCCCTTTTTCTGTCATTACAGGCCCTTGTAAAAAGCCCCCTCTCCAGATTTCTTCTAGAATCTTGTGTCCTCCTATCCCCCATTCTCTGCCTTGTCCCATACAACAAGCACTGGGTAGGTGCAACAATCTCCTCATGGGAAGTTAGAAGCATTCAAGACCCCAGCTTTCTCCACCACCCCAGGCAGCAGCAGATAGAATAGTCAACATCACCGAAACCTGTGGCAGTTTTACATTATCACTGTTTTCCCCACCTTTTGGCAAAATGACATTATTTCCCAATTCCAGTCTTTAGCTAAAATTACTATTTATTTTTCAATGACGAGAAAATGTCATTTTGCCATAAAACCATGTGCGCTTTCTGTTTGTTTATTCAATAGTAGAGGAACGTCTCGCCAGAAACGCTCGGGTTTGCAGAGCCCTCTCTCCGACAGAGCACTTCAGCTCCTCACGGGAATCCATCTCCTAGTGGGAGCAAAACCACATTCAAGATCAACCACAAAACTGAATGGAATCCACCAGCGATGCTACTTGATGGCAAAGCAAGGACTCTGGTCCTTTCCCAGTTGTTGTAGCCCTGGCACAGGAAGGCACTGCTGTCCCTACGTCAGTCAGGCAGAAATGTGGCTTTTCATGGTAAAAACCTACACAAGTTCCCAGGTCTAAAGCAGATGAACAAACAAGTTTCTCCATAGCTTGAATCCCAGCTTTGCAATTTTCATATATCCAGAGTTACAGGTGGAAAAGAAACACATGGTGGCCACCCAAAGGAGCATCACAGTTGCTGCCACCTGAACCAAAAGAGGTTCAAGTCAGACCTCTTCCCATCACTCTGCCTCCTCCAAAACCAACGCTAAAGCCTTTTGGCACCTGTCTTTAACCTTCTTCTTCCCAGTCTGGTGGTGCCTACCTTCTGGAAAGCACAAATGAAATGAGGTTAGCTTCTCATGCAAAAAGACCTCTCCTTTTCCCTCATTCCAAACAGTATAAAAAAAAACCCATCTTAATTGTGAAGGGACAGAAAGGGCAGCAAATAAAGCCAATCCTCCAACAGTAGTTGGAAAATATTCATCAGAACAGCGAAAGGAGATGAAAAGCAGCGAGATCTGTTTTTATTGGCTTTTATCTTATATTTATAACCCTGAGCTATGGAGGCCTCCAGCAGGCAGCAGTGGGCTAGGGAAACCCAAAAAACACAGCAAAAAAAAACCAATTAATGCTGGAAATCAGAGCAGCTTCACTGCAGCTGGGCCCGACGGCAGCTCCCAGCTCCCGCAGCTCTGCTGGGGGAATAACAAGGCAGATGAAAGCAGCTCAGCCTGCGTGCCACTTTGAAGGTAACAGATCACAGAGGAGGCTTCCAGTGGGCTCGCAGCAGGAACTGCTCATGGAGTTTGGTCATGGACTGACCTGAGCATACTGAGAAGACACAGGCTGACCACTCCCAGACCCCTGCCTGGTCCCCAGAGCAACACCGCTTCAGGGCAGGCAAACGGTGCAGAGCCCATTTCACAACAGGCATTACCCAAAAGAGCTTGTCTGAGGACAAACATTTTGTTAAGCAAAGCTCAAAACCAATAGAAGCACCTTGTTAGACAAAACAAACCTTACCTTTGCAAGCCACATTGTTCTCCGGCTCATAACCAGCCTTGCATGTACAGCGGCCAATGGGGACCATCCACTCCCCATCCCCATTGCAGTACAGTTTGATGGGCACATCCACCTCCTCAGCATTGGGGATGCAAGTGCCACGGGCAGTCACTAGAGAGGTGCTCTCCGCTCCTGTCATCGTCTCTGGGAAGATGGCAAAGTTCTGCACCACGCTGGGGCACTTCTTGAAGAAGACCCTGACAGACAGCAGAGACATACAAGCCCCATAGTCCTGGAAAGCCAGGTAAAAGCCATTGCGGGTCAGGGGCCCAAAACTTCTCACTTCTGTGTTCACCTTCATCAACCTGCCACCAAAGTCCACCTGGGAGAAGCTCTCGTCAGCAGCAATGGTGTCCACTTTGAGGTAGGGTGCCTCTGTCCAGAAGGCAGACTTCTTGGTGGCAATGACAGAGTCTGTCTCGTAGTAGTAGAGGTTGAAGGTCTCTTTGCAGGAGCCAGGGACGTTGGGGAGGCTGCTGCAGTCCCGCACAGTGAAGCGCATCTCGGTGTAGATGCGGTGAGCTCCACGTCGGTTGATGAATGTGGTGAGGAGCCAGTTGTTCTGGTTGGGCTCGAAGACATTGCACACCTGGTACGTACGAATGGTGTTGAGGTTTTCGTCGTAGCCACTGACTTCTTCCCACTGCAGAAAGGAGAAGGAAGAAGTGATAAGATGGAGGCAGAGGGACCGGCAGTGGCCCATGAGCCATGGAGGTGCTGCTCACCCTGCACAGGAATGGAAGGAGAATCCTAAAGCCCCAAGGGGACTAGGAACATAGCCATGGACACATGACAGGATGCATGGGCAAAAACATCACCTGGGACAGCATCAGAAGAAATCCTTACCCCCTTGCCCCTGCATGTCTTCCCCCATCCCTCCCATCTGAACATCTTTTCCATGTAACCATCTTAGCTGCCCTGAGAAGATGTAAAAATGGGAAGAAATATGCTCCAGGTATGTAGAGGCAAGAGGAAAAGCAGCACACAAGGGTACAGCTTCATTAAAGCCTAAGCCAGCCCATGGGCTGGAGAGTGAGACTGACCCCAGGCTCTCAGCACGATGGGATCATTTCCCCTGGGAAAGAAAACTAACTAAATAAAACATCACCGCTGCGGAGAGACAGAATATAGATTTGCAATTCGATTTATAGAAGGGCATTAATATAATCCAGGCTACAATTTCAATTAAGGGACAGCGGCAAACTGTGAATAGTCTGTGATGGCATTAGAGTCCTACAGACTGATTTACAGCCTCATAATCCATTCATTTTAACTAATCCATGTTTACAGTCTCTTCATAACAGCGTTATTCGTATGGCAATCTTTAAACAGCACTCTGAATATCATGCATAATTTCCAGGAGCAATGCTATGGCAGCACTCATGGGTGTTTGTGCTTACATGGGGATACAACAGCAGATGGGTGATGCCAACCTGCTCCGTCATGTTGAGCCTTCCCAAAGAGCTCATGCACCACAACCAATCCTGTAACCCTGATTTTGCCCTCTTCCATTTTCCATTTAACAACCACTTTCCTCACCTACTCCGCAAGCTTCCCCCTTTTAAAACACAGCCCTGATGTAAAAAAATCACAGGTTCTTATTTTGTTTTCAAAGCAGGGTCCTCCTCATGCTGCCAAGAAGTGCAGCAGAATGCTTGCTCCTGGGTCCACCTACTCAACTCCACTAAGTTTAAGCAATGATCACAGCTCAGGGTTGCATGTTGTTGTTAAACAATGTTTACCAAGACAGCAATAAACTCTCATGCATCCAGCTGAGTGCTCTCCCTTCTCATTCTGTACCATGAAAGCACTGCAAAAAAACCGTCTCCACTGTGGATAAAACATGTGAATTCACTTCCCTTTCATTATCAAACACCTTTTCACATGAAAAAGGTCCTCCCCAAACCAAGGGGCTGGCATTGTTCCCCAGTCCCAGCTCCCACCTGGGATGTGCATTACAGCCCTGTCATCAAATCAACACCAGATGACAAGCTCTTTTCCTGCACTCACCCACCAGCATTAACACCAGCTCCACTGCTCCACTGTCCTTGCTGCAGAAATCCTTCTCACCCTACCCACCAGCTCCTACACCCCAGCCAAGGTGCATGGTGGGGGGGGATATGACCTGTTATCCTTTATTCCCAGTGCCCATCTGGGAGCCAGCTCTCTCGCCACCTCCTTCTATGGAGCATCTCCTGAGCTTTGCTGCTTTCCTTTGCATGGGGGTTGCAAACAGGGCCCCAAAACTCAGAGCCGAAGCCTGCCAGCAGACCCTACCTGCACTTCAAGCACCCAGCACATGGCGCTGGAAATAACACGTAGTGTCACTTGGAAAACCTTCCTGAGGGTTTGGGGCCAGACCCTGACGCTCCCTTGGGAATCCCTTGAGTTCAGCAAGGGATGAATCCTGCAACCAGGCACTGAAGAACAGCAGGTCCCTGTGTCTGGAAAGACCCATGGTGCCAGCAGCTGCTGCCATCAATGGTCTAACAGTAACAAATGCATCATTTTGATGAGATCCCACTAAATAATTCACAGGGAGCTGGAGATTAAGACAATGTTATTCTCTGTCTCTACTGAGATTTAAAGCACATCCAGTGGGGAGAGCAGAAGGACAGTCCACATCCCACTGCAGCCAGTCCTCAGCGACCACAGCCCCTGCTGCCCAGCTGGCATCTGAGCCCCAACACTAATGTCAGCATCCCCGCTGAGCCCCAGGGCACATCTGTGAGCCAGAGTGAAAAGTCACTCTCAGAGCTCAGCACACTATGGGAGGATACCACTACCCAAAGGGACTCAAAGCCTGCACAGAGCCCATGCTGATGGCAACCCCAGGATCAAGAGCGGTGGCTTGTCAAATCCCTGCATCTCCAGCCCCAAGAGGAATCTGGCAGAAAGAGATGACACTCCAGCAGTAGCCAGGAGCCCCTCTCTCATCCCCTCCCTCCTGCCCCAAGGTGCAGAAAAGTCCCGTTTATAGATGGCAGCTACTCTTCTCCCTGACAAGCAGAAATTCACACATGTATCTTAGCATCTCTAAGCCAGGTTGCTTGGATGGGTGACAGTCTGCAAACCCTGGCACCCACACTCTGGACAAGCTTCACCCAAATACTGGCAATTACCACTGGACAAGCCAAGAAGTGGCACAAATCTGCCCCCGAATATTTGTTGTGAACTATTAAATGGGACAAACCCTAACACTAAGAGCTGTAACCAACCAGCTCATAAAGACTACTGCATGCCTGGAGCAAAAGGTGTGCAGCCTCATTTCGTTTGAGGATCTGGCCAAGTCAGTCACACCCTAACGAAGATGCAGGCTGGCATCCTTTCCCCTTTGGTGCCGTGTACTGGAGGCCCTGTGGACAGACTCTGCTGCTGTACTCATCCCTGCCTAATCAGGTGCCTGTGCTACCATGATGCCCATCTATCAGCTCACATCTCCTCCTACCACCACTTTTCTTCCCCACTGGCTGAGTCTCTCACTTTCTCTGCCAGGGGAATGTGAGTCAGGTTATTTTATGCTTCCATTCCTCAAAGGCTCGTATTATATAAAAAAGATGTTTTAAGTGCCTCAGGGTGTTTTGTTCCTCATTACTTCATAAAAGTGACATTAATAGCCAGGGAAGAGCACTGCTGAGTGCAATTATGGATGATGTTGCAGGTATGAAAGCTGTTTTGAGCCTACTAATGTTTCCTAATTACAAGCCTTTGGGCACAAGGAGAGGGAAGGCGTGAGCAGAGGGATGGAGAGTGATGATGGGGATGGACCCTTTACCTGGGAAGAAGGCAGGCAGGGGAGGAGAAAGCAAGCAGATAGAGACCACCTTTGCTGAGCCCCCAAGACTGGTTCAGGGAAGGGATGCTCAGCCCCAGACCAGCCATGCAGCTTGGCACAGATGTCCCAGTACTAGCCCAATGGGGCACCACTGTTCCCACTACAACTTCTTCAGCTCCCCACCAGCATTTTAAGCTAAATATCCCATAAGAACCCCAAGAGATCATGTAAGGATCAGCTGGAAAAGTGACACTTACCCCTGAAGGTGGGTTGGCGGTCCAGCCCAGCTCGGCCGTTGCTGTCCGCGTATCCATCAAAGTTTCTGAGGAAACACAAGAAAAGGAAAGCAAACTATTCACTCCTGAAGTTTTCGATGACATTATGAACTTGAAGCCGCAGAAAAACATCCAGCTGGGTTCACATGCATCTGACCCTTGGAGCTGCTCAGAAATAAAGCAGCAGATGCCCTAAAACATCTAATGAACAGCTCCACTCCAGAGCAAATGGTGCAGGACAAGACTCTTTGCAGAGTCTCAGACTGAACCAAGCCCATGCTGCTATCTCTGACCCTTCCAGCAATGTTACCAGCTAAAATTATGTAAAAACTAAGAAGGATGCTGCATTTCACGGAGTCATTACATGCACAAACATAACCCCATGTAGCCCATAAGTGAGTTTGTATTAAGTCCTTGGAAGCAGCAGGAGACTGGGGGAAAGACTCTAACCACAGGCAGAGCCCACCCTCTCCTCCAGAGCCTCCATATGGGCTTTTCAAGTGGGTCCCATTCAACTTGTTCGCAGCTACTTGCTTCGCCCCACAACACCAGACATCCCATTTTATGCACTGCATCTGTCTGGTGCTCTGAGTTGCCCTCGCACACAGTTGTTATTTGTCAGAGTGATTTCATATAAGCAAATAAAAATCACACTGTTTGAGCCAGTTTAGTCTGCTGGGGGTCTTTTGATGGAGAATTTGGTTGGAAATGTTTAGAAGCTGCAATACAGCTGACATATCACTACTTTCAGTCTTTAAAAATAAAATCCAACAAAACACAACAAGAATAATAGCGAGAGCAACAACATATAGAAACAGATGGGGAAAATGCTCCAGGTTTTATTTATTTGTTTGCAGCAAGCACACATGCAGATTCATTTCCTCAGTTCTTGTGTCTCGAACAAGCAGGAGGAGGAGATGCCGGCATAGCTGAGCATCCCCCGTCACTCCCCTTTCCCAGGTATTTGTGGCAGCTTTACAGTGCCAGGAAAATGGGTGCAACCAGAGAAATAAAGGTCAGGAAATAAAAATCAGCCCAGGAACATGAACTGCCGCCGGACTGCTGCTTTTAATCTCTCCACGCCTGCTCCAGCAATTGCATGAGGGAAATGAGACTCCTATTAATCTTCCCACCCCTCCCTTTGCTGGCTGCTCTGGGATGGGAAGCCAGAGAAGCGTGACCAGGAACTCCCCACCCTGCTACAACTGATAAATGCTCTAACAAAATCCCTGCCAGAGCTGCTGGCCCAGCCTGGCTTCCAGAGGTAAGCAGAGCCATGGAGGCAGGGAGAGCAAGGCAACCACTCCAAAGAGGGAATGAAGGGGTGCTCGAGAGCATGCAAGGCTTCTGTGCCCCTAACCAGTCCCAGGATGCTGCTGTGGCACTGCCAGGGGGCCTTCAAAGCCCACAGCACCCACGTATTCACCTCTACAGGGTACACAAAGGCACGGTGGCCTTCATGCTATCACAGCATGTTACTCTATGCAGTTTCAGCCCTTTTCTGTTTGGCAGAAGCCAGACAATATGATCCCAGCTCCAACTCCTCAGGACCCGGGGCTCCAGACCTCCAGGAAGTTTCTGCTCACCACCAAGCCTTCTATCCCTTACAAACAGCCCCACACCTCATTAAGTTGTCATTTAATCCTCACTATGGCCCTTCAAAAAAGCAAGCAGACATGCCCACGCATAAATGGGAGCAAAGGCAGAGGCAAAAGGCCATGCAAACATCTCCCAGTCCTGTCCCGTCCCCCCCATCAGGGCTATGCAGGGAGGGATGCTCTGAGAGCCCCTAAAATGATTGCTGCTTTTCCCCACAGCAAATGCTGTATCCTTGTGCCATGCACAGGAAACTGAGGCAGCAGAGTCCGGGGTGATGCAGGGATCGTGGCCGGGCTGGGACCCAGCTCACTCACCCCATGGTAAGTAAGGACACACTCAGTTACAGGAAAGGCACTTCTTGCAAGGGTTTGTTCAGGCAGTATTCTCACTCCATCATCTCCCTTCCTGTTCCACACACTTACAGCTTCCTTGCCCATGTCATTGGGTTGGGATTTGGGATTTTTTTTGGGGATGGGATGATGACAGAGGAATGTACTTCTGATAAAATATAGCTGCTGTGCGGGCCAGTAGCACACAAGGACCAGTGCTGCTCTGAGGTGACATCCACCAGGATCCCACCCAGTGGATCTCACCCCTTTGCTCCAGTTTCTCCCCAAAGGCTCTTTTGGAAAGAAGGCAGGGAGGCACAACAGCAATGCTCACTAAACAGGAGACTTCAAAATAACTAATTAAATAAATTAACTGATTGAAACACAGAGAAGCTTTCATTTGGAGGTTGTTGGAGCCCCAAGGGGACTGTGTGGCTGTGGCCAGGGAGGTCACAATCACAAGGTTTCCACACTGATGCATAACTCGCACTGCAACAGCTTTGTGTTTCTAAAGCAATTTGCACACCCAAGGAAAAAGAGGGCTGAGAGCCATTGCTAAAAGCTCGACCCTCTTCAGACCACCTCTTGCTCAGATCCTGCCCTGATGCTGCCATATACAAAGAGATCCATAACCTGGTAAAATGGTTTGGTTGGTTTGTTGGGGATTTTTCTTACATAAACTGGTTAAATTTCAGTTCAGATTCCTGCTGAGCTCACCCAAACCCCGTGACCGCAGAGGCACTGGCACCAGGAGGACTCGGCTGAGCAATTTCCCATTGACCTCTGCTGCTTCCTCTTGGAGGAAATCTTGGCTTTTACTTAATTTTCTGGGAGGTTCAAGTAACCCTGTGACACCAGAGGAAACCCCGCAGGGACGTTTATGGCCGGGCCACTTAGGGCTAAGGCTGCTGAGCACCCTCCTTCCGCACTGGGGGGTTGTGGATGACTGTCTCTTGCCCCAGCTCCTCGCAAAGCAATGGGGAATGAGATGGAGCTCTCAGCACTCACGTCTCCATCTCTGGGCTGCAAAATATCACTACCAGCGTGGGGACACAGGGGTCACTTCCCCCAGGCATCCAGTCCTTGGGAGCAGGCAAAGCGGGGCTAGGAAGTGAGATCCCTTTTCCTGCTAGCAAGGGGATTGCTGCAGACCAGTGCCTGAGTGGCATTAACCAGTGGAAAAGCCACACAGACACCTTGCACCTCTCCTATTGCCTGCCTCATCCTGCTGTGAGGACCAGTCCTTGTTATTTGGCACTGGGTATTAACACTATCATCTCCCCGTGCCTCCTACATCTAGCATGACACCATTAGCCGTGCCATGGGAACCCTGTGCTGCCTGTCCACCTGCATCAGACAATCCCAACACCTCCACTGTGCCAGCAGGCAAGCTCAGTGCCTAATAGGCAAATGCTGGTAAGGCGCTGCTCCCCTTGCCTGCTCAAGGTACAGCTCCTCCAGCAACTCCTTTCACACACGTGTGCAGAGCAGATGCTCACGAGGGATCTCAATACAATTCACTTGGAGAAGTCTTCAGGACCTGAGCCTCCACTGAAGGCAGCTGACCAGGCTATAATGGCTGAAGTCCTCATTATGGAGAAGACAAGCTCTGCTACCAAGAGCTGAGCTCTCATAGTGAAGAATCTTCAGCTCTATACAGTAGATTTTCTTTAATGGACACATTACTTTAAACTAAGCCTTCACCATCTGTTCCAGTCCCTAATTATCAATACAAAAACAAACGTCTACTCACAATTACACTCATAACAAGTAAAGATGCCAGCAATTAGAATGCACCAGCATCCTCGCTGCTGAGCAGCACATCCATCTGTGATAGTGCTCATGCAATCCAGGCAGGGAGGACCCGCTGCCATCCCAGGCTCCCTTCACCCTCCTGTGCAAACCAGTGAGAGATGTGGCCAGAGCTGATGCCTGTGGTGGGATAAGCTGGATCTCAGAGAAGCAAAGAGAGGGCCTGCGTCATTCAAGTCACTCAAGGCAAGAGTAGCCAGGTGGGGAGCAGGGCAGCAAAGGATCGACTGCAGGAGCTGATGCTGTCTTACCAATCACCCTTCCCAACGGGATTCAAGCCTCTTCCAGAAAAACCTTTCTGAACTACCCACAACAAAGTGAAACTTATTTCCTGAAATCCCCAGCTTGAAGCCTGTATTTCAGACCTTTACAGCATGGAGGGCTCCTGCCAATCTCATCAAAGAAGGTGGGACTTTTCCCTGGCAGGATCCAAGGTCTGGCTACAGGCAGAGAGAGGCAGAAGAAAGGAGACCAACCCAACTTGATCCTGTTTCAGCACTGTCATCTGGACAGAAAGAGGTATGACAACAAATCTGTCCAGGGGGGCCATGAAGAAACTTCCAGGAGTGCTGCACTCCTCAATAGATGCCTTGGGAACATGGTCCCTCTCCCAAAACAAGAACCAACAGCTCTCCCTCGTGCAACATAATGGCAGGAACCAGCCTAAGGCACTCAAAAGCAAATGCTTGGGCATATGCAAAGAGAAGCAGGCATGTCTAAGACAACCAAGAGGAAAAAGACAGAAATTAAGCAAAATAAGGAGAGAGAAGGCTTGGTAACAACAGATGGGTAGAAGGAGATTTGGAAAGGATGCCAGCTGCTGGAAATAAGCCCCCCAAGATGCGTGGGGAGCAGAGGGGTGCGTGTCAATAGCTGAACCTTCACAGGGAGAAGGGAGGGCAGGCACTGAGCGAGGGCAGGGCACATGCGGCCATGCAGGGCTTGGGTCTAAGGTCCAGAGGGACAGAGGATGCTTTGTGGGTAGGATCTTCAGAAACTCATCCTGATGTGCTACAGCATCAAGCAACCACTGATGGGCTCACTGCATGGTCCAGCCCCAGGGCATGTGTCCTGGGCAGGCCCATCCCCATAGCACGACTTCCTGAAGGGGAACAAAAGCAAGAGTTTTTTTCCACAAGAAAAGCACCATATTTTCCCCTTTATTTCACGCTCATAAATGCCAAGCTTTCTTTCTACCCCCTCTTTCTCTCCCAAGAGCTTCAGCAAAATCAGCCGAAGGCAAGCGCACAGCTTGGGAAGCTTCTGTCCAAGTTTGGTGACATTACCAGAAAAAGGGAACTGTAAGGAAACAGAGCCAAGATGCTTTATTACAAAGACTAGGGCTAAATAATATTAACTGCTATGATGCTGCAAGCTCTGCCTTCCCATGGTTGTCATGACTTCAGGCCAAGCCAGATTGCATCCATGGCTTTCATTATCGTTAGCTGTATGTTCATGATTGCATCACACCTCTCAATGTCAATGGAAAGAAAGTCTCACAAGTGCCAGGGGAATAATCTGAATTTACTCTTATTTCCCATAGATGAAGGGGTTCAAGCACACACCAAGAGGTTGCCTGAGTAATTCCAGGTGCTCTCCATGACATTGCTTCTGGCCACAACATCCTACAATGTGGTTCAGGTTCACCCATGCAAGGGTTCAATATATCCTGAGCTTGGACCAAGCTGGTAAAAAGGATGAACTTGAGATGCGTGTGGCTCTGCCACAGAGACCAAGGCAGCAAAGTGCTGGGTACACATACTCCACAAAAAGCCTCTTCTGAAGGAGGAGTCCTCATCTGGTTCCTGCTCCTAACTGGGAGGGGGCACTACTACTCATCCCTTATGCCACAAAGGAGCTAACAGCTACACTGCATGAATGCCATGACATCTCCAAGACTGTTTAATTACAGTGCTGTAGAGGTAGGCAAGGTAAAAGCAGGATCAGCCTCTCTCCTTCGGTAAGAGCTGCTGCTCTGAACAGTTTCCTGAGAGCACCAGCTTCCAAAAGAGCCTCTTAATGTATCTAAATACTTTCAATCAAAAATATTACAGCAACAACTAATTACATCCCATCATTCCCATAGCTCTCTGCCTTTAATGGTGCATTTTGCTGCTATGGAACGATGTTGAAACTGCTCTGGAAGTGCATAACGAGCTCTCCCTGTCAATCTCCCGTGGGTTCGTTATGAAGGATTACCCAGTGAATAACGAACCCGTTGAGAAGGGGGAGGATATGCTCAACAACAACAAAACAAGTCAACACCCAGCATTTTCTGCCTGTGTTTTAAAGGAAACCACCAATGCTCTGGAGTCTACATGAAGCTCTTGTGGTAGAGGAGCCTGCTCTGCAAAGACACCTCAACCATGACACTACCATCAATGGCCACCAGCCAGCACAAGAAGATCTGTGGTGGCCGAAAATGCCCTGCTTTTGGTTGGGAAAAGAAAGAATTTATACATATACATATGTTTATCAGCTGAGGACAAGTGTGCTGTGTCAATTTGTGATGGGATGCGTTAAGCTGTGGCTGCACAACACAGTCCTGGACCTCCTCCGGGATCCCTTGTCAATGGCATGGATTTCAGCACACAATGAAGATGCATCACAGCAGGGCAGGCAATAACTAAATGAAGCTCAGATTTGGGGCTGTTTGCTCAGCAACTATATAACAACTTTATCAATAAGCTGCTGCCTGCTGTGACTGCAGGATGAAGCGCTCTAATTACAAGCAGCAAACATTACCCATATCAGGATATAGCAAATTGAAATATACTGGTTGATGTGTCTGAAAACAGACAGTAAAATACCCGCTTAAATTCCTGGAAGTGTATATGCATACATATGACTAATCCAGCATATCAGGCAAGAGCAAAGCACAGGAGAAAGACCCTCCACCAAGCCCAAGCTTAACACTGGCTAAAAAAGTTCAGGAGGTGATGTAAAGTTCGGCCCACGAGTCCCACTGACCAACACTCACTGTTCTCTGCACACCATGCAGAAGAGACCCAGCCCCAGCATCCCCCCTGGGTTTTCACACTTGGAAGGGGCTTGACCCAGCATGGGTATGTGGTGTTGGATGAGCTCAGCTGAAGCCATACAATCCATTAATCATAATCCTACCAAGGAGAGAGACAGTAAATCAAAGAGACAACCTGCCTGCAAATAAATTACACGGGGGAGGTGGAGGGGGAGAGGAATGGAGAGGAAAAGAGAGAGAACTGCAGAGGGAGAGATAAGGAAGAGGGAAGGAAACAACAGCAAATTACCAAAACAAAAAGAGCACGCATCACAGGGAAAAAGAAAAAGACAAAGGGGACTAAATCACATATAAAGATAAGAGAGAGGAGATAGGGCTTTCAATACCTTTTGTTTTCTTAATTGTAAACCTACTTCAGAAAAACTGGGAACAAGTTTTAATCCACCAAGGTCAAACTCAGATATCAGATGCTAGGGGAAAATCTCAGGACAGCTTGTTACAGGTAACCCAGTATTTTCCAAATATAAAAGTGCTCATTTGCTCCTGTGACAAAAGTCAGTTGCTGATATCATACTTTTTATAATTGCAAACAGGCCACAGATATACAAAATCCACACACAGGTCATAGTCCAAGCCTAAGTGTTTACAGATGGGAGCAGATGTGTTTGGCAACTCAAAATCAAGCAGCAACAAGGGCCAAGAAAGCACTTTAGTGAATGCTCTAGCCCACCAGGACAGAACCAGCCATCCCAAGAGCCATCCCTACCATCACCATCCAGGAGTACATGCCAAAGCAGATGAAGACTGAAGGTCGGGTGCCCGAGGACACTCTATCCCTTGTCACACAGTCAGGTGGCTTCAGCATCAGATGGGCACAGCACCTTGCATCCTGGACCTCTTGGGTAGAGACTTGCTGACTTGAACAACCATCTCACCAGCCAAGCAAGTGAGGAGGATCCAGTCCCCCAGCCCATCACAAGTCCCAGGGGCTGCACAGCACCTTAAGGGATGGCAAAGATAAACCAAACATGGGGTAGTGATGTCAGCAACATCGTGTTTCTGCTACTTTTCTGTAGCTCAATACTTGGTCATCAGCCATGTATAGTATTGGCTGCACATGGTGTGCTCCAGGCAGGTTGAATAGAAGCAAGCAAGCTCACTCAATGAGAAGGATATTCTGCCAGGAGCTCTTCCCTTGGAAAGAGATAGCTTGATCTTCATCATGCTATATATGAGAAGAGAAGGAACCCCCCTAAAAGGAAATAAAAATAAGAGCAGCATTTAAGATTTCACAGACAAGGACCATTGAAGCCTAATGAGTTCAGTGAAACTGGGATTTCCCTTGGAAATGATAGCCTTTAAATACAGAATTAGTCAACTAGGAAGACAGAGCAACCATAAACATCAATAGCATCCACGATTACACATGCTAGGATAAATTAAAAGGATGCATAGTTTTCATGTGTGGATACATAGGATATTCACCTGTGGAATTGCCTAAGGATCTCCTCAACATCATGTTCATACATGTCTCACGGCTGCACCATGCTTGACTACAAAGCCAGTCTTCAAGGCCTACTCCAGCATTGCCTCTGTGCTGGTGGTGCATGAAGTTTTGCTGAGCTACTGCACCAGACCTCTCCTTGCTTCCCTGCTGGATTTATTTTGCCTTACTGTGGGATAGCACTGCCTATGAAGGAAGCTCTAAAACCCAAAACATTTATCCTGCATTTCCCTTCTTTAGAGATTCAGGATGAGTCAGAGTCTTGGACCACATTCTCCAGAAAAGCTTCGCGCTCGCTGTAAGAACATGCATCTCGCAAAGCCCTAAATCTAAAATGCCAGCCGTAAAGAGCCCTCAAGACAAGAAATGCACCTGGCATCGTCCAGCTCCTATTTACTAGATCTGATTTTAAAATGTCAAAGGGATTCTGCATGAGCTATGAACATGACAGACTGCTCAGATGGTGAGCAAGCACCATCAGGGGACTGAAGCTTAGTGAACAGCATCCCTTCGCCCATGCGCATCTCCTCCCAACACAGTCAGGGGCTTGGTGTTTCAGACACCAAAATCTGGGAGCAGAAACCTCCTTTTTCACCCCAACAAACACCCTGGCTGCCAACAACCAAGGCCAGACTGCTTGGTCGAGCCAGAAAACACTTTTCCAATCAAAATTAGAGGCTTGCAAAGAAAAACCCCACTCTGGACAAGCATGCAGTGAGCTTGCTGGCACAGCCCAACATAGAATAACTGCAGCCAGACTGTTCCTGTATTTTTAATGCAGCATCCAACATGTACTAAAGCCTTCAGGGAGGCCAGTCAATTATTTTTCAGGTGTAAATAATAACCACACAATAGCAACAGTACTGCTGACACGAGGATGCGTCCTGAACATCGTGCCCTGGGAGCCTCAGAGGGCAGAGAGGAGGCAAGGCAGGGTAGCATGGCTGAAAACACGTAGGGATGCTCTGGTTGCCACTGGAGATGTGGAACTGAGCTCTGGCCTCAGTGTAACACAGGCATCGAGGGGAGGAGGTGGAAATATTGAACCTCAAATGGAAGAAGCTGCAAAAGCTTGTTGGGAAGTGGCTCCTGCGCCACCTCCCTCCCAGCACCGGCCGCCACTCCAAGCATCAGCTCTACAGTTTTTGCACCATATGGAGTCATCTCACGAGTGCAAATGAGGCAAAGAGCATGAGAGGCAAAGTGAAATAAATCTGTGCCACCAAGGGGGCTGCCAGCAGCATGGGAAAGCCTCTGGTGGGACACAAATGGGAGTGGAGGAGGCTCCGCTGCATCCCCCGTTGGTGGAGAGCCAGCCCCACCACCTGCCCAGTCCTCCCAACCATAAAGCTACACACATGGGAAAGGGAAGGAAAGGGGATGTAGCAAAGTCAACAGGTCCTTCGCAAAGGGCACAGCACCCTGTGAGCAGACCCCAATGTTGTTTTTTTTTCTCTGGCCCCACAGCCAAATGCTGTTTCCCAAAATGTCCTGCAAACCCATCCCTTGGCTTTACAGCTTTGCCTGGAACTCACTTTTTCCATCTTTTTATTTTTCTCCACTCTGATACAGGCTAAACAGCCAATGGCCAGGATCTGTAACTATCCTACATCCTCTCCCCCAAAATTTTACTGTCAATCTGAGCTGTCTTTAGGTACGTATGCACTTGATATCTGGTCCACTGAGTAGATAAAATGTGTTTGCCAAGGTGTCTAAACACCCATCCACACAAGGTGCCACACCAGCTCTGACAGGTCAGTGGAGCTGTCCTAAACCCTTGCCTAAAACTACTGACAGCTACAACCAACTGCACTCATCCCTTTAGAAGGTGTTCTTCATTAATGGGGTGCACTGCAGGGGCTGCAGGACCCCTCTTCATAAGCTGCTGGTGCATCACCTTAACTGTGCCAGGAGCAGTTAGCAAACTGCTGCCTGCCTTCTCCTGCTCCTGGCCGTGCCAGCACCAGGCCCTCTGTCCCCCAGGTTTCTCCCCACCAGGATCTGTATTCTGTGAGAATAAGGGAAAAAAGGAGCACTGCTGTAAGTCAGCCTCAGATCATAGGGTTTTGCTTAGGACTCTGCTTACGCCAAGCTTTTCCTGCAAGCTGCAGCTGACTGAGCTGCTGCTTGTCCACAGCTCCCACCAGCCCTGGGAGGCAAGGAACGACGAAGAGAAGGATGCTGGCAGGAGGCGCTGCTGGCCTGCCCAGCATCCCCTGCCTCCAGTGCCTGCATGGGAGCAAGCTGGGAGAAGGCTCTAGCATGAGGACAGCCATCCATGTGCTGGGAGTGGTTCCCAGGCAAGGTTGGGGGATTCTTTTCCCTACACACACCCCAGGATGGTCTCCTTCCCAAGTGCACAGGTAAAGATGACTTAACACACAGGTGACACCTCATCAAAGCACTTCAGCATGGGGCTGCAAGGAGGTAAACAAGAAGTCCACTTGAGCCGCCTCCAGCAGCCTGCCAGTCACTTGCCAGATCCCAGGAAGGCACCTACGATCCGCTGTGAGCAAGGGATGGTCCCAGCATGACCAGCACAGCTCCATTTCATGCAACATCAGCTCTGCTCATTTTTAAAGTGGCACCACTGATGATAAAGTTCCCCCTAAGCTCATCTCCATATCAACCTCTTCTCCTGATGACGCTGACCCATCCTCCCTGATTGTAGTTTCCTTACTGAAATAAATCACTTTAAGTGCACGTTGTGCTCTGGGTCTCATTACTGTTCATCATCTTCTGCACAACGGAGCTGTCACATCTTCACAAACTCTGTCACCTGGGTGACACAGAAGCAATTTGGGATGGCAGGCAGGTGGGGAGAAACCACTCACAGCTCAGCAGGGCACCAGAAGCTTCCTATCCATCTTCCCTGCAGCTTTCAGATGGTGGGCTCACACTTTCCAGACCCTCACATACCCCTCATGGCACAAAAACTCAGGAGAACAAAAGCACAAAGGTGCAACAAGAGTGTAAGATGGGACCATTGAAAGCAAGTACCCAGAAGGATGTCAGGAGCAATGGCAGATACACATTGATGGCCAAAAGCAACTTCCTTCAGTGAGGTATATATCTGCAAGGAAACTTCCTCCAGAAGAGGTGTCAGAAATCCTCTTTCCTCCCTCGATTTAAATCACAAACATCTAAAGAAGGGAAAGAGGAAGAGCTGAGCACAAGGGCAGCAAGACGGTCACCAAACCTTCTCTGTTGTGGATCCTAGGCAGCACCACATTCAACTCCTCATCACAGATGGGTGCTTCCAAGTCCACCAGGTTACTCCAGATTAATATAGAACAGAAGATCACAGTTGCACTGCACATAGTACATTAAAAGCTCTGTGCCAAAACCCATGAGGACAGATCAGACAGAAGCAATGCAAAGGCGTTGTTTGCCTGTCACATCACTTTTGAAAGCCAAACACTCAGAAGGCAAAAAAGGGAGCAACTAAGGCTGCTGCTGATCTTGTAGTGCCCACAAAGACAAGCCTGTGGGGTTTTTAATTGAGGAGTGTAAGTGTTACCAGTTTCCAGATGGCGAGCATCCCCACAAGGGGCTGGAACCTGCTCAGCATCAAAGGCTAACATCACTGGCAAGGAAGGAGTAGCTCATTCATTGCCATGCAGCTGACACCTGCATCCCTGCATATCAGCATGGCTCCGTAGGAAAAGGAGCTGTTTCCCAATGCAGTTTTTAGGAGAGCACAAAGGTTGGATTTCCCAAGTACACAACACCTACATACACCCCTGAGCATGGACAAGGAAAAGATGTGCTGCTCTCATGCCTTCCATAAGGACAACACTCATGCTTGTCTCAATATCTCCACCTCCACCATTTCATCACAACTTCATTGCGAAACACCCTTCACTGCCCCAGTGCCCACAGCAGGAGGAGGATACCCCCAGAGATGCAGGAGGAGAAGATCCCGGAGATGCATGTGCACTAGGACATCTAACACCGCCAGGAAGGATACCTCAAGTGATTCCACAGGCTTTGCTCTTCTCTCCCACTATCCCACCCCAAAAACCCAACCAGCCTACTGCAGCCCAGCCTAAGAGACCCCGTGTCGTCCCCCCCCTTTGCCCAGGGCACTTGCACACATGTTCGCACACGCCAGCACGGAGCAGGAGGGGAAGCCGTGTTGCAGAAATAACACAGGCACACAAACAAAAGAGCACAAGCCATTAATCTGGGTGAACCAAAGGAAATGAAATCATTATGTCTGCAGCTACAACATCCCGAAGAACAAATTTCCTGCCTGGATAATAAATGGATTCTTTTGTTTCACATTGGCCCCAACCACGTGAGTATCTTGGCCTATTCCTCATCCAAAACATCTTGCTGTATAAATACCCAGACGGGCTCGAGTTTCAGCTGCTAAAAATATGTTTTAATTACAATAATATATAACAACAAAAAAACCCCAAAAGCGCTAGATCTACGAGCTCCCCTTGCCTCCTAAACAACCTCTGATGGCTTTCCAGCATGCAGGCAGGCAAACAAAAAGTCCAAAAGTTGCCAATTACAGCTGAACAGCATAAATGCAGTCTTTAAAAGTAAGACCAAGGCACATGAGAGGCAGCCCTGGGTTAATGCCCAGAATAAGTAACCCCTGCCAGAAAGATAAGTGATGGGTTCATGAGCATTTGAAGCACTGATGCCCCAAAAGTACCTTGTAGGTATCTCCCAGCAGCAGAACAGGCACACTGACAGCTGCTCCTGACCTCCAAAACTTCAGGGCTGTGCAGGTTTTCTTCTGAGCCAGATTTTCTGCTGGTGTCTCGCTAGGGCTTGGGATTTATTAGCTATATGGATGGGGAAATACAAGTTCTGGCCCCTCCTGGCCTGGCAAGGGTATGTGTCAGCTCTAGGAAAGGCTCTGGGGGTCTCAAGGGAATGCAGACTTCTAAGAGAGTTGCGTCAATTATTGGCTCCAACTGATACTTTAACTGCAACTCCACCAGATCGCTCTGTTAAAACCATTTTTGCATCTAACTATGTATTTTGCTTCTGACTTCAGCTTTTTTTTTACTCGCCTTCCCAGTTTTACAAACACATAGCAAATGCTGCATCAAGTTTCAAAACAAGACATGGTTTTGAATCCAAACATCAAGCGCCTTGGTGCAAAAAGTCTGAACTGTTTGGATGTTAAAGAGAGAGTTACTTCCATGAATGGAAATAAGCTGCAAAATCCCCCCAACCTAGCAGGCAGCTGGAGGCAGAAAATTCAACCAAGGCCATGACACTCAACCACAGCTCTTACAGTCCCTGGGTTGTACTTGCTCTCCATCACCCCACACATCCCAGCATCCCAAGGCAAAACACTCTTCAACTTCAAAGACAAGCAGAGGAAACCCCGTTTTAAAAGCTGGCTTGGTGCATCGCACCAGCAAAACTTCATTTTCCTTTGTGGGTCATCTTTAATGTCAGTTACATTGTGGACACTGGGAGAAGTGTCCAAGCATAGCTGCTGCCTCATTCCGATCGCTTATCACCACTGTTTCTGCAAGGAAGTGGAAGAAAAAAATAAGAAAGTCCTTGGAAACTAAATATTTACACACCCACGTACGCTAATCCCAACGGATCCAAGGGTGGGAAGCCTATTTAAAAAGCCATCCCTAATTACTTTCCCATTTGAAAGCGAATAATCTGGTGATTAGCTAGAATGCTTTATGTTAGTAATCACATATTTTTGAAGAGGAATAATCTGCTGGTGTGTGCACAGACAGTACAGGGACCCAACAAGCAGTGCCATGAGCTGGAAGCACAGTGGGTTATTAGTGCAATACACAGATTTATCAAGAGCATCTTTCAGTCCCTTTTTGCTGATGTATTAGCAAAACTAACTCTCTTATCAGACAGTAAGGTGGTTTCTGCTGGAAAAAGGCTAAATAATCCAGACCAGGGGATGTACACAAGGATTTCGAAGGTCCCCCTGCCACTGCAAAGCAAATAGCAATAATTCGCTAATTGGCAACAGCCACTGCGCTGCTCAAGGAAAGGGCTGAAGCCTTCAGGATAGGTGAAAGTTTGATTATAAGACATGCATGGCAGATCATTTAGAGAAATAAAACCGCATTTGCTTTGCCACAGCCAGCTATTAAAAGTGGAGAATGTTATTTCAGGTAATAAAGAGCAAGACCTGAGGACCAGCCTGGGAATTCAAATTTACAGCCTGTATCAAATTCATACGCTGTAAAACTTCACCTAGTTTATAAGTTTCTCACCAACTTCATAAAACATGTTTTATTATTATTGTTTTCTGACTCTCCTGCCTTAATAAAATTCCTCTCCCAGCCCGTGTGGGTGTCGCATTATAAACATTCGCACTTTGATTCATTCAAGACTGAAGAAAGCTTTCAAGGTAACCTATTAGGAATACTTTAAATGTTTCAAAGACATCCCAGTTTCCTCTGAACGTTGCAAAGCTTTAAAGCAGTAAATAAAAACGTGTCTTGCCACAAGCCACCTCCAAAACTCTGCTGGGCTGCTGACTCAAGAGATCACATCTGGGGGTGACCGAGTTGCATACCAGCCCAGCAGGGTCCGTGCATGGCATGGGATGAGAAAACACAGGGGTTATCAGAGCACAGGGGAAGGCAGGTACCCACCCATCACCCCCCAAGCCCCTTTAGCAGGGAGCCCTGAGATGCTGCTCAGTGGGTCCCACTGGTTGAAGACACTTCCTCACAGTTAGGAGCCAGACTGTGGAAAAGCAAGGGTTTCCCCATCCCCAATCAGCCCCAACACTGGCACACAAAGGCAGAGCAGGAGAGTGCTCTAAGCAGCATCTTTCTCAAAGAAGCCCATTTTCTCCAGCCTCAGCCAAAGCCCGTTGAAGTTAATGAGCGTCTTTTTATAGCTTTCAGCAGGCTTTCGAGCAAGCCTTTCAGTGCAGGGGACTCCAGCATGTGCGCAGTGGTGCCAGCCATTGCAGTAATAACCCACGCACAGTGCAAGGAGGGATAATAAAAGCTGGTTTTTATAAAGATACTGAACACAATTAGCTTTCAACCTCACAGCTCCCACCAGCCTCCTTCAACCTCCTCCCCTCTGCAAGGTCAGCTTCAGCATCCATTGGAGGGGCATCACCAGGTGATGGAAGAGTTTGGCAAGGTCCTACCTAAGCTGGGTCCAAATTAAAGGCATAAGTGCCTTTAATTCCTGCACAGCTGAGGCTTCTCTCCATTTCACTGAGGAAGAGTGAGGCTACCTGGTACAATGCACATGGTTCAAGGAACCCCACCATCCCTCCCCAGGAAACATGGCATAGAGGTGATCCTCCTATATTTTATTAATCCAGTAATTACCCCTTTACAGCTTTGTACCTGGTCACAATAACACTGCTACACATGACCTCACAGTGCCTCTGTCAATAGCCTGACAGGCTCAAGCGATTTAGACCCTCACCAGCAACTCCATGTCAAAGACCATGCATCTTCAGGAAGTTCACCCACTTGCATGAAGCTTCTGGACAGCTTCAGCCAAACCCTATGGGATGAGGCACGCAGCATCTCAGGCTCACTTGCAGCCAGGTCATGCTTCTAATTGCCAGTACTAAATAAAGGATGCAAAGACCCAACATCACTACTTAAAAATCGTTACAGCAATAGTTATATGAACATATTGAACATATTTGTTTCATATAAAAAGCAGAGCTGATGCATCACAGAGCGCTCTGAGAGCATCTTATTCCTGCTCTGTCCCTGTGTGTCCATCTCATTCCTTGGGTATCTGGAAGTTTCATGGGATTCCAGCAACAGGCACTGTGGCTACTTCCATCCCTGTGACAAGCACTGCAGCTACTAAAACCCTTGTAACAAGCATTGTGAATACTTAAACCCCAGCAACAGGTCCTGTGGGTACTCAAACCAGAAAAGTGCAGTGGTGATGGAATCAGAACTGGCTCCAGCAAACAACAACCCAAAACCACACACCATCTTTCCTGCCTTAATAGGCAGTGATGACAGATGGAGCCCAAAGTCATGGACTAAATTAACTCAATGGACTTTTACAGGGATGGTCCATAGACTAAGGGAATGATATCTCTGTGTGTATACCTCAAATGTCTGGAAAGGTGATGGTCTGTCCCTATGCATCAATCTCCTTCCTTGGGCATATACCAATATGAAAGCATTGGGTGAAAACCAATAAAATGTAGGTGCCCAGTCATCTACCAAAGCCAGCACCCAGCTATTTCTTTGAGCTGCCCCACCTTGTCCCCAGTACATGAGTCTGTCCCCCTCCCAGCTCCCCCCAGCCAGAGGACAGCCCAATGGGACTGGAGCAGATCCCCTGCAGCCAGCCCTGTTCTCCTGCCTCCCAAGGGCAGCGCTTCCTTTTCAACTCTTCTGCTGGGTTCCTGGTTTTCCTAGGGAAGATATACTTCACACCCCTTCGCCTCTTCCATGGTGATTTAATGTCTTTTGAGCAAAAAGCAATTATCCTCATATCAACAGGACCCTGGTGAGGATGATAATGAGTCAGCTCCGACCCTGGGGCTAAGGAAGCAGCTGAAGCGAGTGGAGGCCTCTGGTAATCAAAGGCACATCTCCAGCCTCCAATAGCATAAAGAATAAAAGAAAAGAAAATGTAAAGCCCCCATACAACTTCTGTTGTTGCCGTTCCTTGTTCCATCTCTCCAGCCATGGCATAGGTGATAGCATCAGGAAAAAGGGGACCAACATCAGCCCTGGGTCCCTTCCACTTTGCCTTGTAGATGCATTTTGGGTGTTGCCTGCCAGCTCACCCACAGCACCACACAACAGGGAGCTGGCACAGGGGGGTTGGTCTCATGCTCAAAAGCCAACACCACATGCCTGTTTTCCCAGGTTTTGGAGCTCAAGGAGCACCCCCTATTTGGAGTTAAGCCCAGAATGAAGAAGACCTGCCCTGTCCCAGGACTGGCATGCAGGGCCAGGCAAAAATGGGTGTCCCCATACTCTGCCCTGCAAATGGAAAGAAAATAGGAAAAGGGATGCAAAGACATGTACCTGCAACAGGCCTGCAAGAGGCTCCCCAGGAGATAGCAGAGCCATGAGGAGAGCATCCAGTGATGCCAAACACCAGGGCAGTGTGCTGGGGTGCTCTTCCCCTCAAAACCATGAATATATAGCCAAGCAAAGACACCAAAACTCAGTCACGTTCAAAACAATACAAGAAAGATGCTAGTTAGGTTTGAATAATCCAAAACTTGGTGCTCTGTTGCTGCTGGCTTGCAGCATACACAGTACCAGTGCATTAGAGAGACAGGCAGGATGCAAGAAGGACTTTTGAGAGAAAACATCATGAAACAATCCTTTAACATCATGACAAAGCCCCTGTGTGAGATGAGAGAAAAGAGACTAAAAGCTAAAAGGATAGCCACAGCCTCTCACCTATTCCCAGTCTCCATTTTTACTCCTTGCATAACAAATCAACACTTCATCAGCTTTGAACAGCAGTAACACCCACTGGATGCCTCCCCAGTTGTGTTTCTTACTACACAACAAGCACATACCTGAGGGTTTATTAATAAGAGCTTATCACTTGGCAGGGCTATTTCCCAATTTAAATAAACAAACAAACAAACAAATAAATGTTGTAACCCCCTATCCTCCCCAAAACCCCACCAAAATAAACTTAACAGGTTTATATTGGAAGAAGGGAAGCTGAAGGAAAGTCATCTTCCTTGGCCGGGGCTCAGCGCAGGGCCCCTTTCCCTTTGAACTGTTGCCTCTGATTTTTCACCACAGGGCTCCCAGCAGGAACTTATTAAAACCAGACCAAAGCACGTATGCTTTAATAGTAATTAGGTCACCCTGGGTTGTGGGCTTAGCAGGCAAAACTATAATTATTTAGAAACATCAAGTTTAAATGCCAAAGAGTCTTAATGCAGCTGAGCTAATTAACTAATTTCAACTAAGTAACTGATTAGCTTAAAAAAAAGGGAAAAAAAAGAAAAATCAATGATCATAGACAACATTTTCTTTTAACAGGTTGTTTTCTTGCAGCAATTCTCAATTGCACAAAAGAAGACCAACAACCCCCGCTAACCAAATATTATTGTAATTAAATATTCAACAGAAAGCCTCTTCAATTATTCAGAAGACTGATAACACTTGTTTATAATTGGGGTGGTGGAAGAGGTTTCCAGAAGCAGGGATTCTGCACATCATCAGGCTCTGCTCACAGATGCAAACCCACATGGGCAGATGGGTCGTGGCATCAGTACACAGTGCCGGCTCCGGCACAGCTCCAGCCACCACTCCCATCCCTCCTGCAGAAACTAAACTTGGGAGAAGGATGCTTTCCAGCCTGGACATAAGAAAATGGACCATATGGCCCACATGCTTTCTGGATTTTTGTCATTAAACCAAAAATTTAAGGGACTAATGGCCAGTTTCCAGGTTTCACACCATTTTCCAATGGTAGCGTTATTCCCTCAACAGAGAACCAGGAGGAAAAGCAGACCCTGGTGTATCATTATAACTCACTAAGCAGCATTACCATAGGAAATTACAAATTAGCTTTTCAGCAAAGGATATGGGGATATTTAGATTAGCTATAGAGGAACTACAGAACCTTTCAGTCCATTTATCAAAGCTCTCATAGCTCCAACTTCCAGAGAAATGAAACAATAATAAATATTGATCAGGGAAAGTTAATCTCTGCCGAATGCACTTTAATAATTCAAAAGTTATGAGAAATTAATAAATAGAACAGACCCTTCAGCTCCTACAAACACACATCACATTTTTCTCACCGTTTCTCATAATGTGACTTTGTGGAAAATGGATGGTGACGCAAAGAAGAAAACCCAAACCAAACCACAAATATCAGCTATGCCTGGGAGCAACCACATCTACAGTGCAAGATGGAGCCATGCCTGCCACTTATCTGGAAGCAGTAGTGCTGATGTGGGCAAGAGTCTGCTCTCTTTGTCCCCAAAACAAGGGCTGTGGTGCCTCTACCTGCTACTGGATGGTGTCCACATCAGCCCCCTGTGCCTGCTCCCTCTCCTGCACACTCTGAAGCAGCCTCTCCAGCTGCTCACCTTTGTAAAGACTGGTTTTAGCCCCTAAAAGCTGGACTGTGCAATAACCAGCCTGGTATCCTGGGGCCATCCAAGGTCCCAGCTCTCTCCTGATGCTGCTCTGATATCACTCCAGCCTCTTCTCCTCCCACACCAACCTTCACCAAGAGGGGAAAATGGGAGAGATGCCAGAGGCTCAGCCAGCAGAAGCACCCTCTGTTCACAGGTGGACCATGATGCATCTGAAAGTCTTCTGGATTCATGTTCATTTGACACCCCCAGCACTTGGCATCACTTACTCTTGGTAACCAGTGGACTCAAACTTCCACTATTTGGGCCATCCACACCACTCCCACCACCCCAGCTCCATAGACCTCCACAAGCAACAGGCACTCTGGCTTCGTAACATCACAACTGAGGCTGTGCCTTTCCAAATTGCCACCCAGCAAATACCCAAGCTTAACATTTGCCTTGTGCGAGTATTCAAGCATGCAACGCTTGATAGCTCAAATGTTTGCAGAAAGAGAACAAGGTCAAATTGAAATGCACTTTCAAATTCTAATGAATATTTGGGGAAAACATTCCCTCCCCCAACCCCAGCTATTTACTCAGCCTCCCTGTGCTGCTAAATGACTGCTTATACTGACCATGTCTGTTCAGAGGGAACGGAGCACTGCAGCACCTTTTGGGCTGTATCATAGAAGTCTGGGTATCCTGCACGAAGCTATTTCCACATCAGAGTATGATGAGCTCATACCCACAGCTGGGAGAGGTAAAAAAGCCTCCTTGAGCTGGCTGTATCTCAGCTGGAGTGGTGCAACACACACCACAGGTATTACAAGAGCAGCACTCTGGGAGCCTCAGCCTTGCTCTGAGCATCTCTTCCATCAGCCTCATAAAATCAACTAGATTGGAAAAGACCTTTAAGATCATCAAGTCCAACCTCTACCCCAGGACTGCCAAGTAAGTCCACCATTAAACTATGTCACTAAGGTCCTCATCTACATCCCACAGCAATCCTGCTGCACTAGGGACCAAGATCTTGATGACCTGATCAGCATTGAGTTTCCCATTGCCCAAGGAACTATTTTCCCTCTGTCACCAAATCTGAGTTTTTCTTTCACTTACAGAACCCATTTCTGCTAGAAACATCTATTATTTAGCACCGTGGCCTGGATCCAGAGCCAAACGCATTCACGCCTACTTCATCAAACATCAATATTTTCTTCTGATTTTTGAGCCCAGCAGAAGATTTTTACTCTGTCCTGTTGCGTTAGGAGCTGCATCTGGGGTAGGGATGAGGCCACCTGACAAACCTCCCTGGCAGCTCATGCCACAATAGACAGGGCCACTAAACACACTGGAGCACAGGACAGCAACCCTGTGTCCAAAGGGAGACAGAGAAGAAAAATATACATATTTATCACAAACCCTACATTTTCATTGACTGGAGATACCAGCAATTAGTAAAACCAAAAAAATACCAGCAACACAGGTATCTGCAGTCTCAGGCCAGTTTTCCATGACTTGACAAAATGCTTTCCCTTCAGGCTAACAAGATCTGGGCTCACTCATCATGCCAAGGATAAAGCGTTTCCCCTTAGGATTTTTGGGTTTTTTCTTTCCCAAATAGTTTCTGCAAAAAAAGTAAGAGTAAAGGAATGGCTAGATGTCAGCACCTGCAAATTCCCATGCAGGATAATAGCACTTGCAAATCTCTCCTGAAGACTTGTTCCTAGCTTCTCCTCGAAAACAGCTCTGCTCCCAGTGAAGCAGCTGGGCCAAAGGTGGAAGCCCACATGGTGAAAGCAGTGATGGGAAGGGTGGTGCAGCAGCCACCGGCTCTCAGCTTGCTCGGTGCAGGCACCACTCCGGCGCCTGGCGGAAGCAGAGGAAGTCCAAAGGATGCCTGCAACAGATGTGTGTATCCTGAGCCAAAACGGGAGGAGAGAGGGAGCCTGGAATGGGCGGCACGCAAGGAGCAGGAGCCAGGGACAACACGCTCTATGCAAACTCCCCATCCCCGGTCCTCCCTCAAGCTGTGATTCTGAAGGCCAGGCAGGTAAGCGAGCAGATAAGCACAGAAAGCAAAACTAAGCTGGATCTGCCAGCCCTGAGCAAGGCTTTTCACCTCCCTCCCTGCTTTGCTTATCGTGATGCCGCAAGCAGCAATACAGGAGATGGAGAGAAAAACCTGTCTTTTAAAAGAGTAGGCATGAGGCAGGGAGATGATGGATAGGTGAGCAGGTAGGCAGATCAAATAGCCTGTGTGGAGAAGCTGCACCAAAATGGACATCAGCCGGAACTGAAATACCAGCACCTCAAACTCCAACAGCTCCTGTATTAAAAGGTGCTGCAATGGCCCATTACCATCCTCTCTATATGCTAAATGTGACTATATTTGGTTCAGTTAACACAGGAGAGAGCAGGCAAGTGCTGCCTAAGTGATTGCAGGGTGTGGGAGAGATGGAGTATTTCTTCCTGTCATCTTCTCTTGTCCCTCTTCCTCTTCAGAAGCCACAAAAAGAATTTAAAACTACTATAAAGATCCAGGTGTCCAGCAGAAAGCAGCCAGCCAAGCCCCAGGATCTGGTAAAAATCAAGTAACCATAAGAAAACTCAGATAAGCGACTCCACTATCTCCAGGTTCACGTGCCGCAGGCAATGAGTTAGCAAGGTTTTATGGAGGATAAAGAGATGTTTGCAGGCAGCCCTGACCTCAGCTGCATCCTCCTCCCCCTCCGACCAGGTCCAGACCCTCAAACATCTCTCCCCCTACTCCCCGCCACCCCAGAAAAAAAGACTTTTTGTTTCAATGGCTCCTCTGGGATACAGGGAGCCATGGCACAGCCGTGCTCCCGCCGTGGAGCTCTTGCTGTCAGAGAGGGCTGCTGACAAAACCGGTCTCACGGCTGTTCCAGGGGAAAAGCCAGACCCCAAGATAGGTCAGGCTCTAGAAGATGCTTCAGCTTGGGTAGCAAAACCCACATTTCAATCAAGCAAATGCAACCTCTGCACCAGGAGGATCCATAAGATTTAAATAAGCTCCATAAAAAAAGTGTTTTCCTTATATGACCATGCCAAGAGACTGTCGCCTTAAGTCCAAATCAGATTTGCTTTGCCTCAGGAATTTCTCATCCAAAATTTCCCCTTAAATCTGAGATCTCTCCCAGGATACTACTTTACTATCCAAGCCATTTCCTCAGCTGGGTAGAAATGACACTGCTCTTCAACAGGTTCAGCCCCAAGCAGGGATGCTGGCTCTGAAACCCCAGCACACACTCCCAGGGATGGCTTGGGGCAAGCTGGGGAAGACCCTGCATGACAGACAGACAGACACATCACCCAGGAGAGTGCTCTCAGACAGGGACCAAGCCGAGGTCTCCCAGCCAGCCGCGATGTCAGCAGTACCTCAAGCAGCTGACGCTGCAAACACCAGCTAGCTGCTAACAGGTCTGGCATCTTCACGTGCGGCTTTGCGACCAAGCAAGCATGCACCCGTTTGCATCACGCTTAAGCAACGCATCAGCATTTCCACCTCGAGTTATTTCTATACAGAGACGCAACGAGGGAGGAAGCCTGAGAAATAAGAAAAGCAAACGCCTGGCTCAGCCAAAAGCTGGCAGAAAGTAGATGCTGCAGCAAATGGGCCTGGCTGCCACAACCCAGCAGGCATGCTTGTGAGCAGAGGGCAACCATGGCCAACACTCCCACCCCACTGGAGACCATCACAGCAGCATTCCAGCTCCTAAACCAGCTCTGTGCTGCCCAGAGCTGAGCTGCCACTCTCCAGCCAGCTCTGTCAGCTTTCAGTTCAGCTGTAACCATGCTAATAATAGCTATATCACCCCAAAAGGGGTACAAGCCCCACACAGGCCAGTATCTCAGGTAGCCCACAAGACCGCACACATCATCTTTCTGTAGCCACATGCTTCTTGTTGCCACAAGCAGGAGACCCCACAATGTTCCCCACTCACAGATATTGCTCAAGCACCAGGCAGCCGCTGCCACAGCCTTTTTGCTCGCGTTGTACCCAGAGAAAACAAGGCAGTAGCAAAATAAAGCAAAGCAATAACCCAAGAAATACTTCCAAAGCCACATCAGCCAGAGCAGCGATGCACCACCAACGCCAGCCTGGGGCAACCTGGCTGTCCTGCCAGGCCCAGCACCCAGAGGCTGGGTCTCAACCATGGGCACCATCCCAGTGCACAGTCCCACAACAGGGCAGGTGGTGGGGAAAAAAGACTTCAGCCCGACAGCACGGACCTCACTGAAGGGATGTTCACACATCTGCCCACCAATGGGACAAGCATCTCCTGGACCAGTCCATCCCAAGTAAAGGGGACGCCTTGCCCACATTTCAGGTGCACCCATCCTCCTTTGACACAAAGCTCTCAGGGGTGCTGGGAAGCACGGGAGGAGGAAGACAGCCGGAGGCAGCCTAATGCACAGCTACGGCCCCTGGAGGTGTTCCCCACCGCGACCCCAGAAGGGCTCTGCTGGGGACGGCATCCGGAGCAGCCGCCGGTCCCACGCAGATCCGGACGGGTTTTCCACAGCCGCCCCCGAGCGCTGGAAAAGCCCCAGCCCCTTCCCGCAGCCACCCACGGCCGCGGGCGAGCCCCGTGCTGCCAGCACCGGCTCCCCCCGGCTGCGGGAGAGCGGCTGCCGCGACCGGCCGGTGCCAGGGGGAGCTCCGCGCCCCTCGAAACGGACAGGGACCGTGCCTGGAGCCAGCCCCGTGTCTTTGTGCCGCCCCCGGCACACTGCGCGACGGGGGAGCCGGCTCCCCGCGGCGCTGGGACTCGCGGCTCAGCATCACCCCCCGACCCCTTTGCCATTCCCGATCGCGTCTCACCTTCCACGGCGGCCGCGGCAGCGGCCAGGCAGAGCAGCACCACCAGATCCACAGCCATCGCCTCCCCGGGCTCCTCGCGTCTCTGCTCCGCAGGCGTCAGCCGCTACCGGCGGGCGGCCGTGAGCGGGCATGGGGGTGCGTCCGCGGGACGGGCAGGGGTAGGTCGGGTCTGGCCGGGACGGGGCCGGAACCGCGCCGCCTCCCCGCGCCGCCCGGGTCACATCGCAGCCGCGAGTGGAGCAGCGGCCACGCCGCCGCCGGCCCCCGCCGCCGCCCGGCCCCGCCCCTCGCCACCGCCCCGCCAATCCCCGCGCCGCTCCCCGCCTTCGCCCCGCCCTTGCCACCACCCCGCCAATCCCCGCGGAGCGCCCCGCCTCCGCCAGCCGAGACCTGCTGTTCGAAGGGGGACGGCGCCCCCTGGCGGCTGATCACCGCCGCCGTCATTCCCCCCCCCATCATTCCTGTTGGGGGGACCCCACCTCCCCAGAGCGTACCCAGAGCCCTCGCCCTGGAGAGGGGAAGGGTGGGTCCGGTTCCTCCCTTTTGTCCCCGACAGGAAGCTGGAGCAAACGGGCAGCGCCACGCCGAGCCAGGCCCCCGGCAGCCCAAAACACGGCTGCTCCCATCTCAGGGTCAGCACGCTGCAGCCCCGTAAGAGTCAACGTGGGGTCTTCCTCAGCCTCTTGCCTTCCTCCGGCATCCTCATTGCTTGCAGGGCATCGCCCCAGGGCCCAAGGTGAGATGGCACCCAGGAAGAGGAGGGCAGCCAGGGTGCCCAGCGTGCAGCATCCCTGTCTCTGCCAGCAGAAGGTGCTTGTCCCAGGGGCCACATCCTTGTGCACATGAGCCTTTGGCAGCATGGGGTGTCACCGCAGCACAGATGGGAGCTGAAATGAGCCCTGCAGAAGGGGATTCACCCTGTCCCCACCACCCCACGCACCACGACAAGGCAGCTCTGTGTTACAGAATTGGATCAGTTTGGTTTGGATTGGAAGGGACCTTCAAAGCTCATCTAGTTCAAACCCCTGCAATGAGCAGGGACATCTTTAACTAGATCAGGTTGCTCAGAACCACATCCAGCCTGGTCTTAAATGGCTCCAGGGATGTGCATCCACCACCTCTCTGGGCACCCTGTGCAGTATTTACCACCCTCGATGCAAAGAACTTTTTCTTCACATCCAGCCTGAATCTCCCTCTTTTAGTTTAAAACCATCATCCCTCTTCCTATCACAACAGGTCCTGCAAAATAGTCTCTCCCCATCTTTCCTATAGGCCCCTTTTAAGAGCTGAAGCAATAAGGTGTCCATGGAGTCTTTTCCAGGCTGAACCTCAACTCTCCTATTTCCCCCATAAGAGAGATGCTCTATCCTGCTGATCATTTCTGTGCCTTCCTCTGCACCCTCTCCCGCAGGTCCATATCTTCCCTGTAATAACGCAGAGATGGATGCAGGACTGCAGGAGGGGTCTCACCAGAACAGAGTAGAGGAGCAGAATCCCCTCTCTTGACCTGCTGCTCATGCTGTTTTGGATACAGCCCAAGATACAATGGGCCTTCCCAGGGGTCAGCATCCCCCTTAGCTCCCCAACCAGGCAGTCGCTTCACCTTGTTCAAAGATGACCTCATCCCTCTCTCCTGGAAGGTTCATGCACCCCAGCACACAGAGGAAAGAGAGGGGCAAAATTTAGAGCAGGGAAAGCAACAAGGGCTCATTCAGGTCATGGACACCTGCCTGTATCCAGGGTGCATCTGCTATTACAGTGGGACAAGCAACCATGCAGAGGTACCAGGCACTGGAAAGCAGAGTTATAGAACAGTTTGGGTTTGAAGGGACCTTAAAGATCATCCAGTTCCACAGCTTCTTAGTGAAAGAACACACAAAAAGCACCATTCAGCAGTGCCACAGGAACAAGAGCTTTCTTTTGCAGTTGTGCAAAATGTATTTTGAGCAGGTCCTATTCAGTTGAGCAAATAACAGGGAAAAAAATTGCCAAGAAGCTTCTGGTGAAGTTTTAAGGAAATTTGCTTTTATCTTGACAACCCCTCTTCATTTCCTTCCCATGAATATCTCAGCAATCCAGTTTACTCACTCAGAGGATCACAGAAAGAAAACTGTGAAGTAAATGTCAGTATTATTTGCATCTTTATCCAGTCTGCCACAAAAGCAACACCATGTTATTTATCTGATCTAGCACAACTCAGTAACAGCTCAAGTATAGAATATTCATGATGTGCAAAGCAAAAAAATGTTAATCATTTGAAAATACAAGAGGCAAAGAGCTGAGCCTGCGAGTTATCCAGAGAACTGCCTCAGTTATCTTTGGGGGAATAACCAAACAATTGCTATCCACTGAAAAACTTGCATTCAGAAGCCAATGTCTGACAAAGAAAAAGAGCCTGACAACTTTTGTATAAGGAAAAAAAGAATAAAATGCATCAATATTCTTCTGATTTCTTTTCAGCTGGCCAAAGAGTTGGCTGTGCTGGGTAAAAGCCAGCTGTGTTTGTTCAGAAAGCTTTCTGTTCTGTCAGCCTTGCTCCAATTCTCTCAACAGCAATGCTTCACTTCCAGAGGAAGCAGCTCAGGAAAAGCCTCTTTGCCATGCTATCATTCAGAGGGCAGGCACAGGGAGGCAGCATCATTGTGCCATAGGGCCACTCTTTCTTGCTCGCCTGATGAGGTTATGGTCACCAGCTGCCACAGAGATCACAGCCACACCAGCATCCCGCTAAAGGACACACCAAGGGCAGTAAAGCTGGCTGCCTGTCATATTTTGCCCCATTTCACCCTCTGAACTAGCCATGTTTGGGATACTTCTCCTGCAGTGCCCCATCCATCAGGATGGACTTCCTACAGATCCTCACTGAAGGGATCCTTCAGATCCCCACTGACTTCCTTCAGATCCCCACCTGAAGACCAGAAGGCCACCGTCAAGGTCCTATCTCATTTGCTTCTCCCCAGAACCCCACATCCCAGAGCTGCAATCAGAACAAAAGGCCCGAGACCCCAGGCAGCGGCAGCAGTGCATTACAGTGCTCAAAGTGTCTTGCAGAAGGCAAAGCACCCCTCCAGGCCACACATAACCCCCAGTGATGCCTACCAGGCATCCATCCAGGAAGGACATAGGGCTAAAAAGTCATGCTAAGAGCACAAAGAGCCTCCAGGAGGGCTTTTGGCAGCCCCATGCCTGCTGTGCATGGCCAGTCTCTCTGCTCCTACGGCACAGCCGGCAGCACATTGAGATGGCGGCAGTCAGCTGCCAGAATTAGCTCTGTCTTAATTAACAGCTTTGCCTTTGTTCTCTGATGATGCTTCAGGCAATGCCAAGCCCTTTCTGGAGGATGAAGATCTGGGATCCCAGTGAAAGGAAACATCAAAAGTTATCACAGACTGCAGCACAGATCTCCCCCTTGAAACCACTTTCAGGACCAAAGGTATCATAGTCTGTGATTGTCCCATCCTTTCCCACCACACTGCACCATCTGAAACACAAAGATGAATCCCATCTGGCTGTCCCTGTGCATGTGGTGGCAGGAATCATGCTGCAAGAGGGTTCTGGAAGGGTCATCCCAAATCCTTTTAGCTGTGAACTAGCAAGCCCAAGCCTTGGGAGTGTGACACCTCTTGCAATACAGTGCATTCATCCATAGGGTGACCAGGGCTCCTGTCCCACAGCAGAGCTACTGCCCAGCTCAGACTGGAAGGATCACTGGGAAGGTGCCCTTGGTGGCAGAGGGGCCCTGGCAAGCTGCTTGCTAACATAGGAGCATCTCAGAGCAGACATAAAGGTTAAACAAGCCTTCCACTGAGTCAGCCCCACAAGCACAGTGCAGACCCACAGGCAGAGGGGCCTCCTCTTGCCAGAATAAGCACAGGCACTAAAGCAGCCACAATGCTCCCAGTTTATTTACCAAGCCAAAGCCAGGTCTGTGAGGAGGGCAGGAAGATTTCTGCACAGTGCATCCTCAGCAAGTGCTCTCGCAGGGAGCCATCCTCAGCAGCGCTCTTGCATCCCTAATCCTGCTAAGGCAGCACAGGCTGCTCCCAGCAGCTTGCCTGTGCATTAATTGCAGAGGAAAAGCATGCACCTAAAGCATCCTCCCAGCAGTCAAAGCCTGAGGAGCTGATAAATCCTCTCTCTGATAAGAAAAGCAGATTCCTTCTATTTTTCAGCATTTCAGACTTGTCTAGTGTGCCCCAATACAAGTCATGTGAGACAAGTAAGCATAGGCGATGTTGGTGAGCAGCATCGAGCCCCTGCAGTACTGCCTGTGCAGTAGAACCCCCTCCTACAAGTCTAATGTAATATGATGCAATAACATTAATTAGCTCCAGTAAGTGCTTTAGTGTATTCACCAAGGGCAACAACTCAGTCACTTGGCACACTGCAGTCCAAACTGCTTACTGCACTCCAAGGAGAAGTAGCCTTGGGGAGACTTATGGACCTAAAATACCACAGGGAAACTGAAGGGAGGAAGGGAGAGAAGGTATTCCTTTCTTCAGGCATTCACAGAAAACTCAGGTATCTTATCAGAGCAGAAGCTGTAGGAAGGACAACTCCTTTTGTCAGGTGAACAATTTGAGGACTAAATTGAAGTGAGATGTGAAGAAAAAGTAGGTGAGATGAAGGTTAATTTGGCAACCAGAGTGAGAACAGAGGGAGCTAAGCTATGGAAGAGTCTATTAATTCCCTGGGCAAGAGAGATGCACAGTCAGAGCTGGGACTCGGAGTAACTCCCCGCACAGTAGTGAAAGATAAATTGCAAGTTCTTCTTGTGGAATATTCTGTTTATTAAGTACAGGAATAAGAGACAGTCAAGTGCCAAGTGCCTTGAGCCTCTCAGTGCCTGAGAGCATATTAATCACTCCACATGATTGAACAAAAGATGAGAGCAGCATTAAGACAGGCTCTAGTGCCACGCTAGTCACCATATAATAGAATGGACGCACAGCTTTCTCCACTCCACACCACCAGCTACAGTGGTGGGGAAGGCTTCTCCTCCTCTAGCAGTGATGACCTTTCTCTGCAGGACAAGGTAAAGATCAGCAAATTCTCATCTTAGGAGGAAAGAAAACCCCACATTACTTTGATTCCATAGATGCTGCAACTTCTGCTTCCTGGGTTTTCCCTTTAATTGGGCTTTTCAGGATGGTTGCAAGGCTGCTGGACAACAGAAGCACAGATCAGGCATGCTGCTTGCACCACATTTTTCCTTCTTTCCAGCCTCTCCAGGTGGAAGAATCTCTTTGTTCCCTTGAAGGCAGAAGATTAACAAAGGCAAATGCAAAAAAAAAAAAAAAAAAAGAGAAAACAAAGCCTCCTTTGAGGATGGATGACTTCTTTTTATCTGTTTCTAATCTGGCTTCAACTTTCATTTCTTCAGGAGAAAAAAAAACAACTGAAGATTAAATTTTATGCCAAGGCAAGCTATAATAAGTGACAGAAACACTCTGTCTCAGGCTCTCTGCTGGCTCTGTGAAGTCAGAACATTCATGGGGAAGAAAGCGAAATACAGACAGGAAAACACTTTCAATGGAGATTTAAAATAAAAACTCTGCTCATGTTCCGAATGCAAAAGCTACAGAAAAATACGCCTCTCCTCTGAGGAAATTTTGTTATCCTGAAGCAAAATGCAATTTATCTTTGGAAGCTTTAAGAAAAACAGGGAGGGGAACCTGCCACGAGAGTTCCACTTCATCACAGCATCTGGCTTGTTGCAGTCTGAGCTGTGGTCCTACTCCTGGAAGCAAACAAGAGATGTGAAGTTTAAGGTGCAAGACTACCCAAAGCAGCAGGGAGGAGGGAGAATGGACCAGCCCACTACACATCAGCTGTTTCAGGGTCTCATTCAGATGTTTCTCTACTGAAATCACTTAGAGTGCAAAAAGCTGGCTGCAGTGGCTGGTTTGGATCAGATTCCCTTCTCATGCAGAGGAAAGTTCCCATTTTCCCCTACTACATCATGATGAATTTCCAATTGTCACCTTAATCAATGGTCCTGTGAGCAATATCATGAGGGTAATATGATTTTTTTTCCCCTTTTCTTATCACTCACAGGGTAATTACATGGATGATTGCACTCAAGGACAAGAGCATCTGTCCTGCACCCTTGCACAGAGCACAGCACACAAGCACACACATGGCAAAATCACACAAATTCTTCCCCAGGTGAAAGGAAGAAAGTCAGGAATATTTGATCAAACCTACAACCCCACATGTAGACATGCACAAACAAGTGAATGCCACTGCAGGCACTGTAGCCTGCCTGATGTTTTTTGTCATCAGATCTCACAGATGGATAGATGCAAAGGCCAGAAGGACCTGCTGCACCCCTGTAACCTAACTGCATTAGACACTAAACCTCACCCAGCAAGTTTTGCCTTGCTCATTTGGCTGCTTGCAAGAGAAACCTGCATCTCAACAAAGTCCTTACAAAGCTACCCATGCGAATACCCCAGGTACATATCTAAACTGGCCCAGCAGCTCCTGTGGCAGTTTGAATGCCACAGGTTCACTTGACATGACTCAGGCTGCCCTTCCCAAGCCCCTCATAGGGAACCAGCTGCCAAGACCATGAGATGCAGCACCGTGGCTTCTGTTGTGCACAGCTTCTTGCTTTGGCAGCCAGGGTCTACGTGATCATAACCCTGCTAGTGACCTGCACATCCCTAGCTCTACTTTATGCCAGCAACAAGGAGGGGAGGAAGACAATCTCGTTACTCTGAAATGCAGGAGAGTACACAAGATATACCCTGTGCAGTGATAACTGCACAGTTCTCAGCTCCCATCCCTCCACACCACAGCACACAATGCCCAGGCACTTTACACAGCCACATTCAAGTGTAATTCTTAATACAAGTATCTATCTGGAAGAGGAATGAAATAAGTCTTCACTAGGTTTGATTGGCAAGAGACATCAAGAGCTGTGCAGGAGGGGATTTGAGGAAGCCTTGCATTTCAAACAGGGCAGGCAGTCAGAGGTTTACCCAGAGCAAAGAGGGAAGTAGCAAGGCTGTCGTTTCATCGGTTAACATCTGGCAGCTGCAGAACTCGGAGATAATTCTGCCTCTGTCCTCCAGAGAGTTCAGATCTGGGAGGGATGCCAGAGACATGGCAACCAGGAGGGATTGAAATTCCTTCACAGAATCCAAAACAGTCAAACATCACAATATTCTTCCTCCCTTTAAATGAGCAACTGCCTGGTGCTGACTGAGCCTGTGGAAACTGGGGAAGAGGGAGATATAGTAGGAGAAGGTGAAAACAGACAACAGCTTTTTTACCAAAATCGCAGCTTTTTTGATCAAAACCTGCAAAGACAGCTTTTAATAGTTACTTATATTTCTATTTTCTAAAAAGCCAACAAAGAAACCTAATTGTTTCCATTTACAAATACCAGGGCTTGGTTACAGACAAACAATAGAAAATTCTGGGGCTGGAGAAAAAGAAAGCTAAGCCTGCTCTGATCTTCCAGCCAAAACTTGAAACTTACTCAAGGGCAATTCTGCAAATTAACAAGCATGTGCTATAACAGCTTGTGTAACACCATCACTTGAAATCAGATTTATTTCACTGCAGGGAAAAGGATAATCTCCACCTGAGCGGCATCCTATGCCCCCTGCCTCTCTGCCAGCTTTGCACTGGAGATGACCACAGCCCAGCCTGGGAAGGTGGTAGTCTTCACCAGGAAGGGGTAACAAAGCAGTGAGGCAGGTTTTTCAATCACAAAGGAAGTTGTTCTAGTGAAGCCTGAACACACAGGCTGCCCCTCCACAGGCACTTCTCTTACATATGCCGCCAAGCACATTCCAGATCCCTTTCCAGGTTGCACATCCCTGGCTCAAGGACACAAGCCCTCAGAGTGGAGAAGGGGCTCCTTGCTGGTACAAAGTAAATGACATCCTTTGGGGGGGCATCCAAGCAAGGAGAGCTGCTCAGGGCTTCACCCAAGCTACCTGTCTCCATTCCCAGTTATTCATCCATAAGCAGCAGTGTTAGGCTGAGTCCAGACACCCCATTTTGCTGCTGCCCATACTGCACCCCGGGCTGGGGGGCAGCATCCCAAGTCCCCTCTTGGCCATACAGATGACAGAGGTTTTCTCCCACCAGCCTCTGGAGGTCAGCAATCAGCAGCACTGGGGCTCTGCATTAGAACTGCCATTGCGGGAGGGGATGACCAAGGAAAGTAGTGCAAGGGAAGACGCAGTGGTCTGAGCACAGTATGCTCGCTGCCTGCATATCATAGGTGACCCCAAATATTGCAGGTGCCAGACACACACATCCCACACGCATCTCCCCTGCACTGCTTTTCTTCCCAGCAGGCATGCAGGAGTACAGGACCTTCCTTGTTAATAGGAAATTATTAATTTCTAAAGACTGTTTTTCCCATTTAAAAGGTACGGTTTCATGTCAATTTGTCCACAAGAAAGACCCATTTCTGGGAACCCGAACGAATCTGCATTGCACTTAGCCAGCCTCCAATATCAGCTTCTCATTTCGTATCTCTTGGCTACAGCCAACCCTTTACAGCTAAATCATTACTGAATTTACAGAGGTTAGGAATTGCTGGTAACAAAAAAACTCTTGTTAAATTTATTACCTGTAATCTGACATTGTCCTGCATAAATCTCAGTGTTCCTGGTAAATACAAAGACTTCCAGTAAATGAAAGATACCAATAAGAGTATAGGCAAGTGAACTGGAGAGTTATCTGTTATGGAGGGGAAGCAGGGCAGAGACCCTATCCAGACCCATTAGAAACCTCCAGCAAAACCCACTATGCAAAGCAGGGAAGGAAAACTTCTCCCTCACCTGCTCCAGAAAGATAAATAGTGAAGGAGGAAAGTGGGGAAAGTCCCTCTGCCAGGACAACACTGACATCACCTCTCTGGGATACAGTTCCCTGTGCATCAGCAGGAAAGCCATCAGCATCCCCCAGAACCACTGCTCTGCTGTTTGCCAAAAGCTAAATATTAACCAAAAGGGAGGACTGCTACTGGATAGGGATATAACAGAACATGAGGGCTCCTGGCAGGGCTAAAACCTGCTACCTGCTAGCAGGAAATAAGTTTTCCTGCCCCCTGGGAAAGAGTTTTTATTGCTGGTTTCCATCCAGCTCTCTAGGAAAGCCAAAGTCCTTCTTGTGGGAGAGGATCATTAATCTCATTATTTTTAGATGACATTTCTAGGTGCTTTCTCAAAGCTTCAGGCTCATGGCAAAAGCACAAACAAGAGGACGGGTCCATCATGTACTAACACAAGATCACACCCCCAAAAAATGGAAGCAGATAAAAGGGAATGACTCTGGGACTCAGGAGATTAAAGAGGAGTGGAGGACATGTGTCAGAGGACAGCCAACTGCTCCCTCCTCTCCCCAGCCCAGCAACAACATCCTCCCTGAAGTACTCAATACAGGCGCTCAGCCTCTGCATCAGCACACCAGCTCTGCCCTGCCTGCAACAAGGGAAAAACCAATGTGGTATCCAAGGGGAGAGTGCAGACACAATGGATTTTCTCATGACCCTACCACCTCAAGGGATGAGGTCAGAGCCATTAAGGCAAAGTGCTGCTCCCTTCATGCACTTCCCACGAATCAGAAGCCCTGTTACACAACTCTGCAATGTTATCAGATACCCATCTTTCCCAATCCAATGGCAGATTCTGCAAACATTCACCTACTGCAGGTAGGTACTTCACCCTGCTTCACTTCTGCACACAGTCCCCATCACATCTCTGAAGCTGCTTGCAACCCTGAGTACCACAGCAGCTAGCCAAAGCCTCCTACAGTGCACTTGGGTCCTTATTTATCTTATGACCACATCTCAGCTGTGATTCATCTCATCCTAAAAGGGCTCCTCTGCAGCTGGGCTTGAGAGGGGTCCAGTCCACAGGTACAACCTCTCTATCAACGCATCTTTAGCTCTTCCTCACCTGATGACAGCTCTCAGAGACTTGCCAGATGAGAAGGAGCTGCCTATGCTGAGGAAGATGCTTCAAAAGCAGCAGGAAGGGGCATTGGGCTGGGTTGATTGGTCATGACATGCTCCTAACCCAAACTGCTCCACACTGACTGTGGCCAGGCAGCCACAGGGTTGCTCCCAGCACCTTCAGTGCTCCCATCCATCAGCATCTCCTTAACACCCACCAGCCTGCACTCACCCATGGTATTGCTCCCACTTTCTCTCTGGGAGCTTCAAGCATCTCCTGAGGACTTTGCTCTACGCCCTCTTCCACTCCCTGCCCTTTCATTTCCCTCATCAAAGTTTCTTTTCATCTCCCACCTTCTTGCCTCGGGGGGTTTTGTTCACCTCTCGGCAGCCCGCAGAGCCATGCCGCTGTGCTGGGGAGTGCTCTGCACCCAGCACGGAGCGGGCACCAGTGTGGTGCCTTTCCAGGGGGGAGCAAACACCAGCACCAAAGCAGCTCAAAGCGGCCCTGAGCCTCAGGAGCTCCCCATGAAACCAGCAGAGTTACAACAGAGTTATGTGGGATGAAGTGCCTGTCTGTCAGACAAGCACATACATAGGAAGAGGAAGGCATGTAGTAAAGTATGTTTTAGCGAAAGCTCAAAACATTAAACCTGTGGGAGTCTACACACCCACAAACTCAGGTCGTGTCAGCACAGTGAAGCACAGTGATCCTAAATGCAAAAGGAATAAATGGGGACAAATATCCCCCAGGATGGATGGGCAGACACAGCCAGAGGCACAAAGGTTATCTCCAGATTACAGACGTGATGCTCCCATCATTAAGGTACAGACAGCACAACACACGAGCAAGACCTGAGAGAGGGAGAAGAGATAACGGCTTGAGTGAAGCAACACTTTGCAGCCTCTTTGGCAACAGCAAAACCATCCTTTCGTTTCAGATTAGCTGATTTTTGTGCCTGGTTTCTTCTAAAGGTCAGAACATCTGTGCAGGTTTGTGTGTGTGTGTGCATGTGTGTTTGATGCAAAACACTGACCCCTTTTGAGGCTATTCAGTGTTACATTCAGTTCATTCCCTTCATCTCTTACTAAGTAATTTGGGAAAAACTTTAAAATCACTCACACTCAAAACCAAACTGTTCACCGAAATGTCTTTGGTTTTTAACTGTCCATTGCTCCTTGTACACATGGTTTTTAACTGTCCATTGTTACTTGTACACAAGGGCATTACCAGCAGCCCCCAGACTAACACCAGCCTCCTTCAGTTCTTGGCTGCCTATCTCCACCTTGTCCAAGAGAGCAGAGGCTTTCCACACACATGATACTTTCTGCACAGTCACATACACTGTGGGCTGACCCAAAGCCACCAGCAAATCCCTGTTGTGACATCCCAAGGGCAGTCCTCAACACAGACAGTCCACAGCTGGGAAAACATAATGAAGAATGTGAGATGCACTGGTTTGGAAACACAAGAGGGTTGATGCTGTGCAGAGACATTCCTCTTTTCAGCTAGAAGTGTCCCCTGCACTCAGCTCATAGTGTGCCTACTTGCAAAGCATGCCCAAGCCCCACTTGCCCTGCTCCAACCCACATGGCTGGCAGCACATAGGCTAGACTGAACTGAGGCTTCTGGGACAAAAATACACTTTTCCCCATCGCACTGACTGCTGACAATTTGCCAGCATCCTAGCCTCACAGCTGGTGGTAAATCATCCATCAATCACTAGTTAAATAAAACAACCCCAACCCTTTACCATCCCTCATCCCCACAAGCGAGCCAGGCCAATGCATGACAGAGCATGGGGATGGGCACAATGCTGCTGCCTCAGGGCCAGGCAGCACCTTGGGGCTGACACACACCAGCCTTAACTATACCTGCAGTTGTAAGAACTGCATAAATGTATGTATAAAATAACCTACATAGCTCTCAAAGTATAATAAAACTCAACAAGTTGAGAGCCACAGCACGAGAGACAACCTTAGCTGTGAGCTCTTGATTTTTATATGATATATCGAAATATGATGATGCAATGAGCAGAATGTACTAATTTTGGTAAATGCTGATGGCCTGAGCACATGTATGCACTGTTGATCTGGTTGTCTTAAAGTCTATGTATATTTACAGTGCCAGCTTGTTTGCATTTCTAATGATCTGAAACACTGAGAAGGTAATCAGCTCCTCTAGTGCATGCAATCAGCCCCGCGGCATTCCCTGCTCTGTTGTGGGTGAAGCCACTAAGACTGTAATTTCGGAGCTGACAAATGCCATTAAGCTGTTAAACGGAGCAGGGGAAGGCTGCTGCTGGGACCAAGCACTCAGCTGGGAGGACACCGGGTGCTGCAGGAAGATGGAAGCAGTGAGAAGCAACACCAGGATCCAGGGCTCCCCAGCAACCATGATGGGATTGTGCTGATACTTGGAGGCTGGCTGCAATTTAAGTCTGTGCATTGGCTCAACTCTTTTCACCGGATGTTAGCATTCCCATTTCCTCACCTAAAATCCACTTGAGTAATCAGCCACAAAGCTAATGACTCGGGCCCCAGATCAGCAAAGTACTTGAGCACATGCTGAAGTCCCATTGAAAGAAATTAGACCTAAGCAGACTCTTTGCTCCAAAGGGAGGGGGCTTTCTGTAAAAAGAAGAAGGAGGTTCCAAATAGGTGAAATATTCTATGGAAGCAAACCATGCTCGCTTCAGTAACCTCCAAGCACCTTGCTCAGTGTCTGTAAGGATCAATCTGAATCATGGGAAACCTACAGCCCTAGACCTGGCTTTATTTTCTTGGCAGCCAAACCTGAATAGGCTTCAGAGGATGGCCCTGGGACTTGCAGGCTGTTCCCAGATCATGTGCATCCTGCAGTCACACGCTGCAAGAACACCTCCTGGTGTGCCCTAAAACAGTAGCCGGGGTGGGGGAAAAGTGATGAAGGGCACAGCATCCACAGTCACCCAGGCAGGACAAGCATCTCTGCATGGTGCCACACTGGGTTTCCCCAGCGAGCTGCAGACAGTCTCTGAGTCTGATCAGTGAGCTGCAGACAGTCTCTGAGTCTGATCACCACCACTGATCACCAGTTTACAGCCCAGGGACCCCAAAATGAGCCCCATCTTCTTATTCCAAGGATGAGTGCCCAGGCGGGACTGAGTGTGTACATTCCAACAGCCATGCTCCCACCCCAATGTTCCCCCTCACACCCGCTTGTCAGTGGATTCACAGAAACCCATCATCTCAGCCCCCCCAGCCTCCTCCCTCCCAGTCACGCTCTGAAGTGACGGGAAGAGCAACGATCAAGTTTCCCCATGCACCAGAGAACAGGAATAGCATTCACTCCTGCCAAGGACAACACCTCACTCTGGCAGGTTGCACAGGTATCCACCCAGAGCAGTTGAAATCCAACTATAACTTGCCTTAAATATGGGATCTTACAGCCTGACATGGTGTTAATACATACATATCGATATTCATACAGATCAGCAACCAACCCCACCAAAGGAGAAGGTTTCACTGGAAGTTTTCCAGCATCTAGATATCTTTATTACAGTGAATTACTTAGGTCAAAGCCCTAACTTGTGTAAACTGGCACAGCTCTGCTGAAATCAATACCTTTACGCCAGCTTCTGCTGTTTGATGAGGTGGCCTAGGATCTCTGTATTGGTTTTACTGTCTTCTGCTATCATCTGGTTAGTTCCCATTGCAGGGCCTCTTGCTGAAGTTTGTGAAGAAATACAGCCAGGAAGCACATATTCAGACTAAAACAAACTGTAAACAGGCCTCAGAGAGGGTAAAGAGCAGACACTCTGAAGCAGGTGGTGATTTGCTGGAGCCACTTGGTGCTGAGTATCATGCCCAGCCCTCTGCTAGTCACCAAGTGAACTACTGAGCATACCCCAGCTCTTGGGAGACAGTTCTGCTCAGAGATAACAGGGAGGCTTTTAGAAGTGATAACAAGGACTGAGATACTTGTTGGGTAGGCTGAGCAGAGCTGGTGCCTGGCTATAGCAGGATGTAGCGGAGAGCTTGTGCCAGGGCAGTTCCTGCATTCCAGCACACTGAGAGGACTTGTGCCCTGCACCATCACGGTGGCTTCTAGCACTCTACTTTTTCCTTCATGGAGTAAAAAACAAAATGCAACCCCATCCGTTCAGCTAATCCATCCACAATTGCTCTAAGCAAACAGAAAGGCTGAATTTTTAGTTGACAATTTTTAAAAGATACTCAATACTTCTATTTTCAGCTCATTTTGGTTTTGCTTGCAGAATCCTGGGGAGAGGGTTAATTCTGCAAGTGAAAGAGTGCACCAGAACAGCTTTACTTGTAACTGAGTAGCTCAGTGGTGTTCCCTGTTTCAGCAAGGGTTTGCTTTCTTGAGGTCTCACAGTGCTTTGGAGATTATTCCTTAGTTTCCTGGAGATCCCCATCTTCCCCTTAATCCATTCTAAAGAGGCATCCAATAGAGGGCCAGCCTGAGACAAGGTGGACCAAGAGCTATTCATGCCCTTCCACAAGCACAGAGCATGAAAAGACAGGAAAAAAACCTTTATTATAACAGCCTTTTGCAGAAAGTCAAAAGCAAAGTCATATCAGACACCTTTTACAGAGGCAATGGCAGCCAGAGGGGTAAAAGAGAAGGCCACGCTCGGCTTCTCTGGTGGGACTGGACCAGTTTACGTGCTAATCCCAGTGTGAGCAACCAGAGCTGGCTCCAGCCGGAGCCAGTTGTCTGACTTCAGCACTTGGCAGGGATGAACAGAGATCTGTAGCACAGGCACTGGCTGCCTGAAGCCATGGGCTGCTCCGTGTCAGCAAATGGAGCCAGATGGAAAAATAAATACAGAGAACATCTTGAATTTGGAGAGTGATTCCCGCACCACTACAGGACTCAGCAGTACCCCTGCCTTGCAGCATGCTTTATGGTGTGGCCAAGGGCAGGGAGAAAGCTGCCATCCCTTACATGTGCAATGCCTGCAAGCTCAGGGATATTTCAGCTTTTGTTGTCACTGAAAAACAAAAGAAAAAACCCGATAATTCTGAGGCCAAAGCAGAGAATTGAGGGCAAGGAAGGGATTTTGGCAGAAAGGCTCTGGAGGATGATGCTGTGGATAGGTTATATTCTAGGGGATGGTAGCTCGATGCTCCCATGGGACAGCCAGCACTGTCCTCGCTGACAGCCCAGGATCCAAGCATCCATCCCCACAGATGCTTTTGGAAATGCCACCTGTACATGTATAACATCATGACACTACATGCCGTTGTGACAGGGCTGGCAGTGCAGGGGGCACCAATGGGGAGGGAGCGGGGGATGCAAGGCAGCATACAGATCTAAATAAGGCCAGAGAAGTAAGGGCAGGATCATTTTAATCAGTTAAAGTTTCATTATCATGGATACCACACGGGGGGAAACATTCCCTATAGCAAAGGGTGAAGCATGTACTTTCTTTTCCCAGATGGCAGGTTTTGCCGCCAGCCTCCCTGATGAAATGAAGCATGTCTGCATCCATGTCCCCTCCCTACCCCTCAGTTTTAGAACCTGTTGGTTAATTTTAGCCAGGTCGTAGCGGGGGATGTCTCAGGGGACTTCTGCTCCTATGCCTTCTAGGAAGTGGAGACAGACAGCCATGGACAGTCCCACTCACAAATCCCACAGGGGAGATGCTGCTACCGCAGGACACAAAGTGCACTCATGCGCTCTGAGCAGTAGCTGCATAGCACATGTCCTTTATACCCATATGTATTTCAGGTTCAAGTGAAAACAAAGCAGAAATGGCTAAATACTAACCCTGCTCCTCCTCCCAGCAATGCACCCAGCAAAGCCTCCCCTCCTTCCCTCTCTAGGGAGAGCCAGGCAGCAGGGAGTGCTCAATGGGGCACAGCACGCTCTATTCTTTGGTCGATATTTCAGCCTGTGGATCAAAAGTCTCAATTTCCAGCCAGCTTCCCTAGAGGATGCAGATAGCTAAGGCAGTATTTTCTCCCCTGCTCAACTTCCCATTTTTTTGGAGAAAAGTGGCAGTGCTACTTGTTCAAAAGCTTATAATATCCTTTCAACCAAAAAAAGAGAATTAAAAATACTTCTGCTGGTGCAGCTGAATGGCCAAACCCCAGCCAAGCTCAGTGAGTGCACTTCTGATTCAAACTCTACCCATTATCTTGTCCAGCTTGAACAGCACAGATTTACAAGCACCTAGCAGGGCTATACCCCATTCCCCCCCCCCCAAGGTCATTGTCATTAGCATTTCTGAGACTGGTTGAGACAGCTCTCTGCTTGGAAATAATCAAAGGCAGAAGTTATTGGTGCCTTGGCACACCAGACACCTCATCCAGCCTCGTTTTGTGAGTCTGTGCTTTGCATCAGGGTAAACTCACTGCTACCTAAGCGGGTTGGCTCAGGGACAGCTAATTAAATAAGGCCAAGCAAATCAGCCATTGGAAATCACAGCTCTAGTGAGCCTCACATCTTCCCATTCCAGTGAAGTGCTTGTGAGTTGTTCCGTTCTTTCATGTGTTCACTAGGGAAAACAGAATATATCATTTTCCACAGCATGTGGCCCCATGTCTTCCCTAGCATTTGCTGGCAAACCATGGCACTGGGTGCATCTACTCTGAGCACAGCAGGTAAAACTTTTCTCTTTCTAAAAGGCCCTATATCAGAGGACAGAAGGGTTTTCTCACTCCTTCTGAGGCAGGCAGGATTCTGGTATCACCCATGGACTCCAGCATCCCACACTGCCAGAGTGAGGAAGATGCTGGGTAAAACCCCTGTGTCTTAACTAAGCAGAATCACAGCAGTGATTGCTTCTCTGTTTGTTTTTTCCTGGTCTATTCTGAACTTTAATTGGATTTGGGGCTGGAGGGGCAGCAGCCTGGTCCCACTCCTGTTGCAATCCCAGTGTCTCTCCCACGGCATGGGGGAGTTAAATCAAATTGCACATGGGCCAGGTAAGGAGTAGTGGGGTTAGAAGGCAGCTGTAATATTTCCCTTTTAGAGAGCAGCAAGGCAGGGGCTGGAAGCTAAGTGGCAATTGATCTGACTTCTGCAGAACAGCATTTCAAAGTAAACTGTTAGGGATGAGCCAGTCATTGCAATTTACATTTCCAGTGGTTGATAACAGGCTCCAACTGCCCCAGAGAGGAGAAACAGCACAGCTCATCTAGCAAAATGCCAAAGAGCACAAACCATCTCAGCAGCGGTATATTCATGAGTGGAAAAGACCCTTCCCAGACAGCCAGACAGAGCCAGTGTCCTGCCAAAGTACCTCTTGGGAATCTCCACTGAAAACCATCTCTAAGCCTCTTAACCACTCCCTCCACTATCACAATGGATTTGCTCCACTAAGTTAGGCAGCCCCAGGACTGGCTACCGGTGTGTACTTCCGCACGTCTGCAAGCACCAGACTGGCCTCGAATCTGAGCCACAGAGTTGTCATGAGTATTAATAAACCTAAGTTCATCATCCTGACTTTGGCCACTGTCCCAAAGCTGATGGGTCCCTTTTAATATGGTGTACAGGCTGCTCTTACCTCTCTGAATTTGGACACCAAGTGGAAACGCAGCAAGGTATCACCATGTTTTAAACCTGTTGGATCCTAGCCTGTGCATCACACTTTGTGCTTGTAACAGCCCCGCACCTCTCTGGGTGTCTGTGCACAAAGACAGGCAATGTTATCTTCCCGCAGCTCTCTTAACTGCTTATCGACCCCAGAGAGCCTCCAAATGGATTTCTCTAGCTAGCTATCATCCTCCATAGCCTGGGAGATCCCTTCCATATCATAAAGTAGACATCTCAGTTATAGCTTTATTTACTGAGAAAGAGCAATTAAGCCATCCCAGTTTGATTTATGGCTAGCACAGATAACTCCTTTTAACGCAGGCCAAGACCAGCTTAACTTTTGGATGCTTACCTCTTGCTAAGCACAAAAAAAAAACAAAACAGCTTCATTTGTGCACTTTTTGCATCTCTAGCCCAAATTCAAGCCTCACCTGTGATCAATCATGTACAAGCTGGGAAATCATCCACTAGAAGTGCATTTAGTAGATTTCCACTGTGGTCATTGCACAGTCACAAAGTCAGAGCTCAGCTCATCTAGCTTTATTTTCTGAAAGCTGCATCCTGAAGCTGGCATTCAGGATGTGGTGGTTTTGATATCCAAAGGGAAACCTACAGCTTCATATTCGGGACAGCATGACAAAGCCACCAGGCCATAAGGTACGTAAGGAGAAAGGCATACCCAGCCAAGCCCAGGATGCTGCCCCGCTTTACATATGAGAAAGACACAGTCACCAGGGCAAGGCCACCCAGCTGGGGATGCAGTGGCCCAGCCAAATATCCAGCCAGTATGGCAGGGGGCTGGAAGCCAGGACATTCCTCCCAGCCCCTTACTGACATGCTCTGGGGTACACCATGACAGTCATCACCCCAGCACACAAAGCCTCTTGCGGGTTTGAGCCTTAGCTGCAATTCCAACAGTTTTCAATGGATAATGTTCATGCTTTACAGCTTTACAGAAAAGAGCACTGAGATTGATACAGATCTGCACTTTATTAATTTTTCCAGCTACCAGCACTGAACTAATCCAGTTGGAGACTGATCTAATTTCTCAATAACATGCAGATTTTCCATATTATCAAATTCATTTCTCATTACCCATTAGGGCAAGTGGAGTTTCCGTAGCAAGGTGGATACCTCAACACTGCTGCGTAATGCTCCTTCCAATAATCCACTCGGCTGATAAATATCCTCTCTGGGTGAGAGTCTGTGCTATTTAAAGAAATTCTCTTTTCAACTAATTTTATGTCTAGGCAGGACAGAGCATTAAGACTGGGGAGACCAGGGTGAGCAGTAAATGTCTCAAGGTGCTGCTTTTGCTTAGTCATACACTTAGAAAGGTTCTAAATAATACATAAATAAATAAAGATATCAACAATAACAGCCTGGCTATTTTTGAGCTAATCCTTGCAAACGAAGATGGGCTAGGCTCTGCATGCCAGCCCTGCTTTCCTGGTGCATTTGCATATGTGCTTTCAGTCACAAAACCCCATCTCAGCCTGTACATTTGTACCACACTTCGCCAGGTAAAGGGTCCTGCTCCTTTGCGAGCCCATGTCAATGGTACTGTCACTGAGATTCAAGCTCACAGGTACAGAGATCACCCCAGCAGGAGTACATACTTCATCACATTTCCTCCTTTTTCCATAACTCATCCCAGTTACCCTAAGAAAAGCAGACCTACAACCTGTTTTTCCAAGTCCCAGAAGCTGGAGCTTTGCTTTCATCCTCACCTGCATGGGAAACATCAGGCAGGTTTATATGCTCACTTGCCTGTTTGCTCTCAGACACAGCAAAAACAAGAAGGGAAAAAAATAAAGACCCATGCCCTTTGTATTTTTCCCCCCTTCAGCACTTCAGACAATGTCTGAATGTTAATTTAACAACTTCTGGGCAGGGCAGTAGCCTTATTTAATGTACGGTGACAAATTAATTTACGAGGACAAAAAAAACCCACAAAGCCATTCAGCATCTGAAATGCAGTATTATTTCCTGCAGCATTAATTGGTGGCATCAGTACTGTGTAATTTGTTACTGGTGGCACATTTCTGTATGGCTTCATTTCCTTAAAAGCGTGAGAATTAATTAGGGCTTTGCGGCAGCAAGGGACTTGGCAGGCACCAAGCATAATGTGGGCAATCACCAGAGAGGCTTCCTGGCTGCACGTGTGCATTAAAGGTTAGTAAACCACTGGTGTAAATACCACAGCTCCCCTGACTTATGGGGATTCATTTACTCTGAGGCAGGTGTGTTTACACCAGCTGAGCACTTGCACCCCTGTGTTTAAGTGCAGAACAAGAAATCACCTCTTCTAAGTGTTATATGGCAGTGTTTAATCATTGGTATTTGTTTCTAGGTAGCAGGGTTACCGAGGATGCCTTTTCCCAGTTAACTGTTATCCCCAGTAATTTCTGCTGACAAGGAATTCAACCGGGCAGCTCCAGCCCTGAGATGCCACTGGCCATTCTGCTGACACCGTAATTGTGTTTCATCTCCATTTCTTTTATATGCTGAGTAACTCCAGGTAGCAAAACAGAAGCACGCCCATGTCATTCTGTCCAGGTGTCATCAGCAAACTTGCTGAGGGTGCATCAATCCCACTATGTCACCGGCAAAGATGTTGAACGGTGCTGGTCCCAGTACCGACCCCTGAGGAACATCACTTGTCACTGTTCTCCACTGCCAACATTGAGATGTTGACCACAATACTGTGAGTGCAACCATCCAGCCAGTTCCTTATCCACCGAGTGTTCCTTCCATCAAATCCATGTCTCTCCAGTTTAGAGATAAGGATGTCATGCAGGACTGTGTCAAATGCTGTTGCACAAGTCCAGGTCCATAGGACAAGATCGATCTGTATTGGTGCTATGAGATGGATGAGGCTGGCGTGGAAGAATAAAGTGCTCCACGTGAAGCTTCATGCTTTGCAAGTCAAAGAACACTGCAGGGCTACAAACAACAGAACTGTGGCAGGCTGCATGCCTGGAGAGCAGAGGCTCATCCATGCCTGGTTCCTCAGCAGAGGCTCAGGAGGCCACACTTATGGGCACAGCCAGCCCTGCTGCAGCTCTGAGAGCTGCATTGATGCCAGGTTCCCCACGGCATGCTTTGGGCTCCCCAGCACTACAGCAGAATTACTGCTGCTGGTGTGTGACGACATTCCTTGAAAACACTAATCACCTTTTACCACTTCAAGCGGTGCAATACGCCATATAACGAGAGCATGAGTTTGGCTGGAAGCTCATGAGACTCTGTAGCATGTGAGTAATGCTGTGATTTGATAGCCACAATGTATGGCTTGAACACCAACAATTTAAACTCCATTTTGACTTCAACACATGGCCAGAAAAGCTTATAAATCAAAATATAGTGTGTCCAGGGCTCCTCTGACCTAGCACTAAAATTGGTTACCCTAAAAAAACCTTCCCATGTCTTCCAGTGGTTCAGAATTTATTCTAAAATGATGTATTTTATACATATGCATTATATATTTATATAAACCTGACCTTTAAAGAACTGCCCTGAGCACTACATATAAACCAAATACGAAATATTTCAACCAACAGCTTCAAGATGATACGTGGGTAAAATTCAGGGCTAGGGAAAGGAGAAAAGAGGCAGGCTCTGAAAACTGAATACTGCAGAAAAACGTGCTTCTAACCTTGGCTCTGCATCAGGTTCACGAGATGTGTCACCCCCAGACCTTGGTTCTCACTCTCCAAGACACAAGCATGAGCTCAGATGACCTATTTAAGGTATGCTGAGATCCCAGAGGACAAAAACTAGAGATGCAATGGTTACCTTTAGCTGCCCAAATCCTAAATAACTAACAAACACTTTGGGGGCTGGTCAGCAAAAGCAGAAATGTAAGTATTCAGGAAAAAATACCCAGTTTCATACTTTCTCATGGGCCTCGTTTAAAAGACCTTTCCTACAGGTAACTTGATAACCCTGTCATCAAACCTTCACTAAAGCAGATCAGAAACAGCTTGAGTCTCCAAGTCATAGCTGATGACTTGTAGCAGTGCATCTCCCAACACAGGGCTTGCAGTATTAACATTTACAAAATCACAAGACCCTGACGCTAAGTCTCATGACCTTTAAGTCAACTAGATTCAGGTTTCTTTTTCTTTCACTCTCACTGCACTTTTGGGATGGAAATAAAAGACCTTATTAGGTTTAGGGAACATTGCAGGGAGCCACCATCACCCATTTCTTCTGACATTTATGCTTCTGGTCCCCTAAATTCAGGCACTGTAAGCACTGATTTATTTTTCAATAGTTCTTTTCAATTGATGCATTTTGATAATCTGTGGATTTAGACCAGTTCATGAAAGATTTTAGAGCTTGATTGAAATTTATCTCCCTTTGAAACTCAGTCTGACCCAAACCAGCATTAAACAGGTCCTGAAGGTTGTCCAAATTGGCTCACAAAGAAAACCTCTTTCCACTGAGCTAGGAGTGGCCTTATGCATTTTATAGGTCACAAGGAAAGGAGAAGGACTAAGATTCAAAGAGAGGATAATAGAAAATTCCCTGACACTGAGCCTGCACCATGGCCCTAGGTGCACAATACCGGAGCAGTCCTTATTCAGTCCTTTCACCACATTTCTGCCTTTGATAACATGTGGAAAATGAAAACCAAGTTCAGAGAAAGCCTTGCACTGGACTGCATTTATGTGGCTGGCTGAAATAAAAAAGCAGAGTCAGGTGTTTGATGGCTGCTCTATGGCACTGAGTGAAAGCCCTGCACTGCTAAGGTGTGCATTGTAGATAAAAGTCCCATTTCTGACTGAGGCACTCACTGCTGATCCCATTAGTGAGAGGACAGGGTCTGCTCCTGCTCTGCCCCATCTTGCTCACCATCACAGGGTGACTCCTGGCTTTATCGGCCATGATGAGCAAGTGGGAACCCCTGACATCCCCTTCTCCATACTGCAAACAGGCACCAAAATCCACCCAATCCTGCTGCCCACTTTTGGCAACCCCAGTTTTCTGCCTTGCTGGCTGCTGCCCTGTGAGCCTTTTGGCTGCTCTACACCAAGGCTGGATGGAGGCGAAGGCACAGTGACACTGTAAGCCAGCTCAGCATGGCCCAGCACAGCTTAGCGACACCCAACTGCCTCAGCTGGCTCTATTTGTACGTACAGATAAATATACATTAGACAGAGCTGAAAAGACAGAGTCAGCTCCTCTCTGAGGCACTTCAGCTCCTGTTACCAACAGATCCCCTGCGCTCTGTGGCACGCACGCTCTTTATAGCAGCCGTCAGCCTGGCACAGCATAGAGCAGATGGTCATAACGACTTGGCCCACAGCCGCTGTCAGCCCCCAGCTCCTTGCCTCACATGATGTTCAATGGGCCACCTGGGCCTCCTGCACACCTGTGGGGCCAGGCAGGACATGGTGCAACCAGGGATAATGCTGCAGCAGTTGCTGGCATGGCAGGGGTTAACACTGGATGGTCCCAGAAATCGCTGGCTCATTCTGCCCTGGCGTCTCCATCTACCACCAATGATACTGCTCCTGCTCGGGGTAACTGTGGGCAGAAACTGGCAGGGAGAGATGCTCTGAGCAACACTGAATGGCAGAGAGAATGCAGGACCTCCAACTAAACCTCAAAACTCTTATTACCACCCATTAATTACCTGCTCTTGGTGCTCATTGCTGATGCAGCTTCATCCTGTTGCTGTGGCAGAGTGGGGCACATGGCTAGCTCTGCAGGAGAGAGGCAGCAATAGCAGGGGCAGAAAGCACACACTTTACCCCTCAAATCACACGTATTACCCCCAAAGGGGTGAGGAGCCAAGGGGCAGCCTGGGCACAGCCACAACCCATCACCTCCATGAGGCTGGGGACATGGGCAAGAGACAGGTCTTGCAGCCTGGCTGCAGAGAGCCTTGGGCAGAAAGAAGCCATATGCAGAGATTGGCTGTGTGCATCAGTCAGGTGTTTTCCACCACCACTGGAGGTTTTGCACTGTCACCAGCAAACTGCTTGGTTTTGAACCAAGAGCAATAGCCATTCTTGGAGGCTCCATGAGAGAGCCCTCATGGTACTGGTAAAGCAGGGGCCTGGCGATGCACTGGTTACAGGGAGTTAGTGCAGCATCAGTACAGCCCTGAGCATGTGAGACCCTGCAGAGCTTCTCCTCCAAACTTTGCTTGGAGGAGCCCCACTCAGCGAGCAGCCGGGCTGCACAAGTCCATAAAGAGGAGAGGCAGCAGCGCTCCAACTTCCTGGCACTCGGGGAATCTTCCTGGATCACATTACGTTCATGTGTCCTTGGCTCATCTCTATACAGTTGAAAAACACTGTAAGGGGAGACAGTTAATTGAGACAGAGCAAACCCCAAGGTAACAGTTCCTCTCCATTATGCTTAACTGGAGACCTGCTGCTTTAACGAAACCAGCCTATTTGCTTCTGGAGGTGCTCTCCAGCTTGCATTAGTTTGTGGGTCAGGATTAGAGGGGCTGTGCTGCCTGCTGAAGCTTCACATTGCTCCCAAGGAGCAGTCAGTTCCCTAAGATTTTGGCTTATCAAATTAACTGGAGTCAAGGAAGGAATTAACAGTGATGCTACCCTGAGCTGACACTGAAGCAGGGTGATGAGGATGGTGGCGAGGCAGTGTCACTACGATGACACTCAGTGTTTACTCCACTGGTGATGCATGTCATAACCTGTGCTGTGTTTGCCTGCAGCATGAAAGGCTCCCGGTCCATGGCAGGGATGTTCCTAGGCACTGCCACGACACAAATAAATAACAACAATAACACTCGGGGTGTGGGGGAAGCTGTCATCTGACCCCGGGGGACAGGGCATGTTGCTGCAGCACCCACACCACGCTGGGCATTACTGGTGCAAACTGCTTCAAACACCGTCTGCACTGTGCACAGCCCTCGTGTGAAACATCCAGGAGCCCTTATCTTACCTTTTTAATGGATGCTTGTTTAAAGGGATGTTTTCAGAGCAATGTGGATGCTTTGTCACTTCAGCAAAGTGATTTCCCTTGTTGAACAGGGAGTAGTGCTCGTGTCCTCAGCTCTGTAGGGGGGTCACAGGGATTGAGTCTTCTTTTGTTTGAATGCAACAGCTGACAGGCACAGAAATAAGGAAAACAAACATGCCTTCAGCACAAAGGGGCACAGGCTCCTAACACAGCCCTGAGCTGAAGGGCAGGGAGCAGGCAGGAGGCTCTTATTTACCTCTCTAGAAGTATGTCAATATTGCACAGCATAGCAAAACATTTTTGGAAAGGAAAAAAAAAAAAAGAAGAAAATTAAGAAAGAAACAAAACAAACAAATCAACCTCAAACATACAAAAAAACCAAGCAAACCTATTCTTGCTAAGCAATGACTGGTATTCTTCCCACCCAGTTTGGCTGCACTGAATCTAAGCACATCTACTCTTGCCTTTAAGTCATGATATGTGTCCTTGGCTGGGTGAACAGGGAAAGGAGGGTGGTTGGTAGTCACCAGCTCATCTTTGAAAGAGCCAAATTACAGGCTTTGCTGAGCACAGTGGCTGTTTCAGCACTATGGTAAACCTGGGACTTCTCTGGGCAAGAGAAGGCAAAGCAGAGCATCATTCCTGGGGTAACGGCCCATGCACACTTCTCCCCCGAAGCTCAGGCTTAGCAGGAGCCCGCAGGAATTGAGCCCATCACGTTTCCAATAGCAAAGTCGAGTGAGCAGCACTGTCCTTGCAAGCGTCTCAATGACACAAATAATGTGCCACAGAGCTAAGAGGGACAAATGGTAAATCTCCAGCTAAGACAATGATAATGGAAGTACAGAAGTGAAAATCATTACCTGAGTCTGCTCAGGAGCTATCCTGAGGGACCCCCTTAGGTTTTCTGGGTTAATTTAAACCTTTGGCTCTCACTCCAATATACAGGCTGATGTGCTGTGCACTGACTGTGCTTTCCTCCTTGTTTTTTCCCATTTCTTTATAAAACAACTTTCTCCTTCTCCAAACAAAGCACCATGCGCCTCACCAGACCCGCACCATCATACCATTTGGTGCTCAGCTTCCCTAAACTATACAAGCAGAACAAAAACCATAATGTTATTTCTAGTCAGCTGCTCAAGGAAAGAGCCTAATAAGATTCTTCTAACAGCTCACATTGGTGTGGTGGGAGCAGTGACTGGAGAAGATAGACAGCCCAGCTCTACAGGTGAGCTCATTCCCTCCCAAGTAAGGAAGTCTATCCTGACTGCTTTTTGGACTCCTGGAGTGGAAGGGAACTATTTCAGCCCTGCTAACATTGGTTAGAGTGCCCAGCGTCCTGCCAGCTCTCTGAAAACTTAGAGATGCCCAACAGGCATCTCCATGGCAACCCGAGAATGCTAATTCCAGCCAGGACCAGTGTCCGTGTCGGAGCTGCAGGTTGCCAAGTTCATCTTCCTCCTTTTGGAAGGGCAATGGGAACCAAGAGGGTGTCTGGTTCCTCTTGATGAGCTACCAGGCTGATGGGAAGCAGTTGGAGAACTGGCCAACCAGCTCCTCCAAGCTGCTAGCAAAATGCCTTGCAAAGGCATTTGGGCTGGGGGACTCTCAGCTATACAATCTCTACCAGATATAGACTCAGAATTGTTTGTGTTGGGAGGGAACGCACAGTACAAGAGCCAGAATTTCAGAGGAGGGATGTGTTGAGAAAGCCAGCCTGCCCCAGGGAAGACTCCCTTCATATTTACTACTGGTGTAAGTAGAAATAACATTTTCCACCCACCCACCCTCATGTCTTCATTTATGTCTCATAAAACAATTGTAAGTGTAATACCCGTCCCAGATGCATTTTGCGTCGCACATTAACCCCACTTGTCTGAGAGCAATTTTATGGTAAGTGGTTAACAATAAAGCATGTTGCCCAAGGGCATGGCTAACACATAATTCAGGTTACTGGGACACCTTAACAAATGATCCCCAAGCACTCTGCTGGGTACCCACAGGCTAACACAGACTGTCCCTGGAAAAGCTGAATGAGCCATTTTGAGAGCTGATCTTGTGGTGGTTGGGAGAGGACAAAACCTCAACCAGCAGAAGCCAGGAGAGCTCACTGGCCTCCCAGCAAGATCAGGGGCATTGCACTTGCCCCCACTGCCTTCAAAGCATCAGTTATTTGAATATCACAAAAGGATCAGTGCCTTAATGACCACACACAGCCTGACCAGAAGCAATCTCCTCACCTAGAAACACCAGCAACAACACATAAGCCAAACAGCAGGCTGAAGGTCAATATATCCATGCTTGGACAGACAAGACAACATAGCTCTGCAGCCCTGGCAACCTCTGGTGCTGAATGTCCTGACAACAGCACCCCTCCCTTCCCTTCCTCCAGCAGTCCTGTGTGCTGGTTATGGAGGTTGATTTGCCTTCAGCTGCTGGTGCAGCAGGCAGAGCATCCACCCACCACACAAGACAAGGAGGAGCAGCCTGCCAGAGCAACCACAAGTGGCTGAGGACACAGGGCCACCCCTCCAGACCTCTGCCACAGGACATCAGCACTGGTGTTTTTCATTTTTAAGAAAACTTAGCTAAACATCTGCTGATTCTTCAGTTGCTGAAGGCTTGGCCTTCACGGAGCAAAGAGCAGTGATCATCACGGCAGTATTGGTTTTCACTGAAAAAGAAGAGAAAGTAGCAGAAACCTTCTATTTGCAGTCCTCTCTCTGAGCACAGAGATGTGACACTTGCTTTCCCTGAGCCACAGCTCTGCTCCTCACCCTGACCTGCACTCATCATATGGCTGCTTCCAGCATCACTGTGCAGGCAGCCAGGGCAAAGTTGTCCACACACTCCCCAGTGCAAAGAGTGCTGTGCTGTACCACTGGACAAGGGCCAACCAGGCTTGGCTTTTATGGACCAGCAATCCCATCCAAGATGCCTTACCTCCTGCCAGAGGCTCATCCACCTGGGGACAGCTATTTCCCCAAGGTAGGTAGACTGGAGCTTCAAAGCATCGCCCCCAGCGTGTCTCTTCCTGGGGGTCATGGCATTCAATTCAGTTCTGCAGCAGCCCTCATTGTCTCCCTGCAAACTAAATACGTCCTTGACCTCTCCTCACAGGACTTTCCCAGCCATCAATTAGCTTCCCCGTTGTGTGGATACCAGGAAACTGAATACATGGTTTTATAGTTCAGTGGAAAGTTCTGCTGCCGTCTTAAATCATAAAGCACAGCTGCTGACACAGCAGAAGCTGCAAAATGAACAGAGCATCTGAGCAATCTGTGGTTTGGAAGCCGCTGGGAGGAGAACAAGTCTTGCAGCTCTGTTGGAGGGAGGAAGAAAGGACAGGCAGGCCGAAAGAGCAGATTAAAACTCATCAGAGTGCAACTGTAATGCATTATACAACATGAACACGTCCTGGTGCTCCAAAGTTAACTTGCAATTAAGAGAGAAAATGGCAGCTGAGATTCAATGTCTACAAATGCAAAGTAAAGCTGGGGTGGGGGGGTAGTGGGGGAGAAGAGATAAAAACCACCTCCCAGTATATATGCACACAATAATGGCCTCTAAATGAGCTATTCTGAGTTGAGAGACAGATCTTGGGGGTCTATGTGGATAGTTCTGTGAAAACACCTGCCCATGGTGGGTGAACAAAGGAAAGCTAATGTTGGGAAAGGGCTTGAACAGGAAGGGCATGGAGAACAAGACAGGAATCACTGGCATGCCTGCACATAGAGCAGCATGTCTGGCCCTGGTCCCCCATCTCAAAAGGGGTACAGTAGAACTTACAAGGGCAGAGAGGAGGAGCAGCAGCAATGGGGAACAACTCCTGCACAAAGGCTCTGAAGCTTGGAGGTGACTATTCATGGATGGCATAAGCGGGAGAAACCAGGATATTATTTGTCAGAACCCAAGAACCAGTAAGTATCAGATGAAAGGCAAAAGTGAGGTTAGCAGTGAGTAGAGCCAATAACCAAAGGTGTTATCAGGGGCATGTTACCTGGGTTATTCCTGCGTCCAGCTCTGGAGGGAGGTGGAGCTGTTGAAACAAGTCCAGAGGAGCCCAAGAAGATGCTGCAAGGGCTGGAGCAGCTCTGACTGGAGACAGGCTGAGAGAGCTGGGCTGGTTCAGCCTGGAGAAGAGAAGGCTCCTTAAGAGGAAAGCTTAGAGCAGCTCCAGTGCCTAAAGGGGCTACAAGAAATCTTGTCAAATGCCTAACAAGGGCATGTAGTGACAGGACAAGGGGGAATGGCTTTAAACTGACAGAGGGGAGGCTGAGACACTAGGAAGTTCTTCCCTGGGAGGGTGCTGAGGCACTGGCACAGGGTGCCCAGAGAAGCTGTGGCTGCCCCATCCCCGGCAGTGTTCAAGGACAGGTTGGATGGGGCTTGGAGCAACCTGGTCTGATGGAGGGTGTCCCTGTCCATGGCAGGGGAACTTGAACTAGATGAGCTTTAAAATCCCTTCAACCCAAACCATTCAATGATTCTGTGTTAGTTCCAAACTAAGTTAAAGGGTCTGGCATTCATCTGTAGGTGACATTGACATTGTCCTAGGCTTCCTCTCCAGACAGTGGAGAAGATCCTGTACCAGCAGGATGTAAGCCATTGCCTCCAAGCTAGCACAGGTCAGGAGAGCATACCCTGTCTCTGCATCGAGAAGGGCAGCCCTAGCACTTTTTCCAGATACAAGCATCTACAACAGTCTTGGAAAAGCATTTAGGTATCCTCACCCATGGCCCTAGCAGGACCAAGGCTTTCAGTAGCCACTCTTCAGCACAGGGCATCTTCCCACCTCATCTGCTGGAGCCTTTATTGGACCACAGTGAAGGCAAAACACCTGCAGAAGGGTTAAAAAGCTTTCCCAGAGAACACAGCCTGCAATTTTCCTTTCTACCCAAAGGGATTCAAATAACCTAATTCTTCCTCTACATCTGTACAGTCTCACTCTCCCCCAGATCACCCCTGGAGAAATGACAGCCATGTGGTAAATACCTGTAATCATGCCACTCTGATAGCTTCTCTTGTTCTCTGGCCATTAATTCATCTCCGTGGGACTTCGGTGAATATTTTAAACCCTGCAGCAAATTCAAAGAGCTTCCTTTATTTTAAAATCAACACAGCAACAAAAGGCTTTATCCTTTCCCTCCTCAAAATGTAAATTATGGTGGGTTTATAAGGTTCAAAAATATCCTTAAACATAGACAGATGCTGCTGGTTGTGACCTTATCTCAGGCCAGTGACAGGCTTTCTATGCATGAGAAACCACATGGACATATAAAACTCTCAAACAAGGAGAGCTTGCTGCTGCAAGGGGGAGGTGGCAGCACCCACCTCAAGCAAAGCCTTTGCCTTCATGCTCATGTCACTGTCATAAAAGCACAATCAGAAACCTTCCCTTTCCCCTCTCAAGGTACACTTTTGTTCGGAAAAAAAATAGAATACAAGAACAGAAAATGCAAAAGAGCCTCCAAAACCAGCCACCTTCTTCCTGGTATCATTTCTAGAAAGCAGAAGCTTCCTGCAGATGCATTCATTGTGCTGGAAGCACATTTTGGCTGAATTTAAAGCAATGAGGCTATCAGAGGAAAGACAACGGCATGGTGCTCGGGCAGCTGGGCCAGGAACAGCCAGTTCACCATTAGGAGAAAGAAAACAAGGCTCTAGTATTTTTTTAAATCCTGGTAGGAAGGAAAACACCAGCAGCAACCAAAGCAGCAACCACCACGTGCTCAGCTGTGGAGGCTCCAGCTCAGAGCTGCCAGGGTAAAAATGCATCAGCTTAACATCAGCTGGTGCCACCACATGTACTTGGATGTCTGCACTGAGTTCAGCTCGTGTTCTCAGTGTGACTTGTGTCACACTGAGAATGGCCCCAGCCACAGTTTCATTCTTTCTTGTCACTGAGCTACCACCTTGGTGGAGCTGGAGAGGACTGAGGTTAAGAGCAGACCTGGAGGAGCAACAAGCTGCTTTGCCAGAGGAGCAAGGCCAGGACACACAGGGAAATCACTGCGGATAGCAGGCAGTAGCAGAGTGAAGTGGGATGGTGAGAAGATGCATTTGCTGGAGCAGAGCTTGATACGGGACCTGTGCAACACCAGAATCAGGATTGAGCCATGCCAATGAGTAATTTAGGAGATCAGTGTCCCACTTGGGAAGATGAGGTAGAAGGGACCTGCAGGAAGAATGGCTGCACCTCGAGCAAGTGGCTGGGGCAATGGGGAGGAAAGGGTGCTCCTCGCTGGGCACACAGGATGGGGCTGGTGGCAGGTGAGAAGGGGTGCTAAAGGCCAGCAGGCAGATGGAGAAACTGTGATTAAAAAGTCACTCCGGCCATAAATCCTGGGACCTGAACTGGAGATGGGCAAGCCCCAGATGGCTTGGAAAGTCTGTCTGGCAGAGCCCAGCGTGCCTCAGGGTACACCTGTCCCTCCTCCTCCTCTTCAGGTTTAACCACCTCCAGCTAGCTCCTTATAGCCAGAGCTGAATCAGGCACCCCTAATGAACCTAAAGCAACTCCAATACATGAACTACAGAGCAAAATCACTACCTAAACCCCAACATTATCCACCCCCAGCACAGGACTCCTGCTGCATTACTGGGGTTACATGCAATGCCCAATCCCTGACAATTCCCTTTTGGCAGGGATGCTGCAGGCACCATCCAGGGCATCACAGTGTGTGCAAGGCCGTGTAAAGGTGCACCAGCAAGGGTGAATGGAAGAAGGCTCGCCACAGCCACATAAGCTATTTCTGGATACACCGAGGAGCTGTTTAGGGCTGGATTTGCAGGCAAGCACGGGGCCAGACTGGCTGTCCGTGCTTTGGAAGGGGCTCAGGAACAGAAAACGGCCAAGAGATGGGGAGGGAACAGGATTTATATAGAGATCCACTGGGAAAAACCATGTCTCCGAACATAAGTAACCTAACACCAAGTAGTAGTACCAGCTCCTGCACACGGACCCAGGACAACAACTCTGGCTGTGGGCTGGGGAGAAGAACCCATTGCTCTCCCACCCCAGCCCCAAAAGCACTCATGACACCCGCATGAAGGCACCTTGCCCGTGCCAAGCACCCAAATCCCCTCTTCTGCCAGCAGAGCCTCCTGTGCCCCCAGAGCCCTTCCCAACACTGCCGAGAGCCCTTCAGCCCGCAGGTGCTGTTGCTCCCTGAGGACCACCGGCCAAGCCGGGCCGGCAGCCAGCAGTAAAATTAGAACGTGTGTCCCTGCCAGCCCCTTCTGCGAGCTGCAGGGACCAGCTGAGCCCCGCTGCAAACCCACACTGCAGCCCTTCTTGTACCCCATTTCCCTAGCTGGGAGAGTATATAGAAAGCCAGGGATCTGCCTGGCTTCCTTCCTGAGCTACCCCACAAAGCCAGGCTGATGGGAGCAGAGAGAGCCTGGGGTGCTGGCTTCTCCGAGACACTGCACGGATTGCACCCTGCAACACGCATTGCTGCTGACACTGTGTGAGCCCAGCAGCCCTGTGAAGGCTGATCCTCCCCATCACACGTGGCTGGTTGTGCCCCGTTTCTAGCCCCTTTGCCCCCACCGCAGCTGCTGCCCTCATCCTGCAGCAGTTATTGTTATTATTTACACTCCTAAGCATCCCTCCAGTGTCAGCCGGGGCAGAGGATCAAAAGAGAAAGCCTTTTAAGGATTTCTGCCAGAGCTGGGAAGCAAATCCCCCCAGCCAACAGTGCTGATGGGGGATTTGAGTGTAGACAAGTGCTTAAAGCCAAAAAGGGCATCGAGAAGGGAGGGGAAGCTGGGGGCAGACTCTGAAACCAGACACACACACAACCCCCCCCACACCGAAACTCAGCTCTTTCCTCTGCTTTAGGAAACGGATCCCTCCCGTGATTTCCTTTCAAAGGTGACCAGTAACCTCTTCATTAGAGTTGGCTTTGGCAGGGCTCTCATGGTGCAGTTGGCAGGGCCAGCCCGCCGGTGCTGCGGCTCGCGGGGGAGCCTGCTCGCCTTTCCTGAAGGGTGGAAAATAAACAGGGCAGCTCTCAGCAGCGGCAGCTCGGCAGCAGGACCGGCACCCTGGCCGTGCTCTGATGGGTACCATGGACTTTAAGACAGATCCAAGCGCGGTAACCATCAATTTGCTGCTTATCGTCCATCCTGAGGAGGCAGCGAGCAAGCAGAAAGGGCAGAAGGGGAGGCGGACAGACAGCGAACGAAGCACAGGTAACCTCCATTTGTTGCCAGCGAGGGGAGGGCATTGTGTGTCGCAGACAGTGAAGTGAAGCAGCAGCTTTGGAGCATGCATTGGACTTCCCCCCAGTCCCACCACCCTTCTTCTCTTTTCCTTTGCAGACATACAGCAAAGCCCTAGACTTCAGGCTCTGTCCATAGAAACCCAGTGTGCCTTCCCTGCTTCTGATGCAGGACAGTCCTTGCTTGTGTAACACTGCTTATTGCACTCTGTGCATGCAGCCCACGGTGCAGGAGGTGACATACACACAGATACTAATCCAAGGACCATGTTTGCACCTTGCTTTGCCATGCCCTGAGGTGCCTCTGCAGCCCCTGTGGCTGTGCAAAGGGAACAGGGTGAGAGCTCCACAGTTTCACCCCAGAGCAGTGCCTACTGTACCGGAGTACAGGGGCAAAGCTGTTTTGTTGGAAGCATGTCCAGGCTTTGTCTCCAGGGATGACTGCCCTGATCCATTTATAGCTACAGTTTGAGACAGTGTCCCTGTCCCTCCAGGGGATGTTCCAAAAAGCTAAGGCTGTGCTCTGCAACTGCAGGGGGACCCTCTCAGCAGAAATAAAAAGAGAAAAAGGAGCACTCCTGCTCTAAAACCTTGTTGAAAACGTAGGCTTTCAGACAATCAGTTCTAGGCTAACAACGGTAGGCAAAGCAAATGCACAGGTTGTGTTCATGTTTCATCTGACACAGCATCCAGCACATACCCAAAGAAGAGCAAACCCTATCAAAGCAACTTAGACCTAGACTATTGCACTTTCTTTCTCCTGGTATTTCCCATTCCAGCAACAGAGGCTGCAACAAATGCTGCAGACAAGACAGGGAAGCTGGAATCCTGGTAAATCAGCTGGAATTATGGGTTACATGAAAGGTTTGGGGGTGCTCAGCCTGCAGGCAGTGCAGAACTTCTCTGCAGGAGGACAGCCTGCCGATCTCACCTTCATGTTTTGTAGGTTTGGAGGATGATGGAAATGGAAACAGCAGATCGCAGCCACCTCAGGGGAGAGACCTTAACGGTACGTTGTCTTCTCACTCTACTGGTAAGCTAACCACAGCACACAAAACCCATCTGCAAGCTTTTAGCACCCGGCTGTGCACCTAGATCATAAACATGCTTGAAACAGCCCACCCCTTTCCAGAGTTTTGAAGGGCTTCAATGGAGACAAGCAGAGGGCATCAGGTCTTGTACCCTGGGAAGCATCCCCTCCTCTGCCCCATGGCCAGGATGCACATGGGTGGCACTGCAGACCCCGGTGCAAGCAGCCATGCAGCTCAGTCCTACTTCAGGTGCTTGGAGCTCTTGCCTTACACAGTCAGCTGATGACAGGGTAAATTCAGTGCCCTAAATCGCTCAGGTTGCAGATAGAGCTTCCAGAGTCTTCCCCAGCACTCACACAGCTTAAGCAGGATCTGGGGTGTGCAAGAAACCTTTCAACAGATCTATTCACCAACTCTTTCTCCATCTCCCCTGCTCACCTTGCTGAGTGCAAGGCAAGGTGATTGCTATCCAGGAATGATGTGGCTGTTAGTCTTGAGTGTTCCCCTGCCAATTCCTCACCCATCTGCCCTGAAACAGTTCAGAAGGAACATCTGAAGACGCTACCCCAGGCTGCACACAGCCAGGCTGCAGGACTGCAGTGCAACAACAGGACAGAGCAGCTCCCAGGAAAGGGTATCAGACAATCTGACTTGCTTTCTTGGTAGCCTAAGCCTAATGGGGTGTCTAGCAGAGAAAGACGGAGGGCAAGGGTAACACAAAGGTAATTCTCATAGTACCAGTGGATTCTAGTTATACTGAATGGGAGCTTTGCTTCCATAGGCCAAGCAACAGCAGCATACAAAAGCCACAGCTGTGCCCTGTACTATGCTCAATAGGAGCCCTGATCAAAGCCCCTCTGAAATGAGCAGTGGCTGGATGGTTCTCTCAGACTGTGAGCAGCGATGTTTCATGGCAAGATACACCTTTGGGTTTGTCTTTTTACAAATCTGATAGTCTCAGACACCAGGTAACAAAGGCCTCCACTCTGGGAAGCAGATAAATATTCAGCACTCTGTGCTCCTCTGTCACACTCAAGAGAGTCTGAAACCAGAGCTGCAGAGAACAAGTTAAAGCCTCCATTATGAGAGAATGATATCAATCTTTTGCCACCCTGAACTAATGTCAAGAGTATTTAGTATGCACATGGAAAACCTGCCCTTACAGCTCTACTTTAGGCACAATTTAAATCCCTGCAAGGATTACTAAGGAATTCCTATGCTGGAGGAGCAGGCAGAGCTTTTGCTCCTCTAGCACCACAGGGGTTAATAAATTCCCCTTTAATCAGCTGTCTTAGCATCTTGATGAAGCCTCTGATACCACAGAGCAGCTGGTGCTGCTGCAGTATTTACAAACTGGATGACATAAGCCTCGTCCCAGCCCCACTGAGGCAAACAGGCTGCAGCCCTGCATTGTGCCACAGAACCCGTCCTTGTACCAGCCACAAGGTACGGATGGTATCTGGCCTTCAGGACGAGCCATGGTCTCCTTGCTCTGGTCTCTGGTGGCTGGCAGGACAGTGATCCCACGACACTTTGAGAAGAGAGCAAGGGATCATCTTGGCCAGTGTCCACTGTCAAGGCTGGAGCATCCAGCCCTGGTATCTGCTGCCTGCCCTGGTGTGTCAGTGCAGCCCAGGGAAGCAGACTTGTGCTGTCTGCAGCTGCATAGATCCCCACACTTCCCTCTGCTCCAAGGACCCCAGCACTAGCTGGCATGGCTGAGATGGTCAGGGGCTCCCAGAGCACAGAGGGGAGAGGTGAGGATGAAGATGAGATAATGACAACTACAGTGCTCCCGCTCAGGGAACAAATCGCCTCCAAACCTTCTTGTGCCTGCCCTTCCCTCCCACCTACCTCTCCAAACAGTGACCTGCTGGTCTAAACCCCTTAACTCCCCACCCTGAGCAGCAGCACCTACTCCAGCCCTTCCCTAGTCTGGAGCATCCCTCTGGAGTGGGGCCAGGCACCCTGGGACCATGACCAATTGGGCATCAAAGCTGGAGAATAAGGTCAAGCTCCTTGTGTCATTAGTTAACTTGGCTGCTGATCGAGGCACAGATTTAATCAATTTCCACACCATGGACTTCCACTGTCTTCAAGGCACTGAAACGTTTTCCTTTGTGCAACCAGGCTGTCAAGTCTCCAAGGAGCCCTGCAAGCAGACACAAGCCCTTACTTCATACTCCAATGAAGGTAAGTGGTGCCCCAAAGAACACCAGTTTTTAAGAGCAAGGCTTCAGTGAGTTCCCTGTCAAGGTTTTGTTGTGATAAACCAACTCCAGAACAGCCCCAAAGAGGGGAAGAGCCCTATCCTGACAATTCTGTCATCTTAAGCCTGAGGAATCAAAAGTTCCAAAATCTCTGGAGAATCCCCAGGTCTTTCAGTGTGGGTGCATGGAGGTGGATTCTGAAGCACTAGAGTTCCTATCAACCCCCTTGACATGGAGTAGGTGAAATCAGGAAGCATGGTAAGAACATACATCAGCTGATGTCAGATATCCCAGTGCTGACGGAAGGGTGCAAAGGCTGGAAGGAATAATATTGGCAGAATAGCTTGAGATGGTTGCAGACGTCCTTTCATAAGGACTTGCAAGGAGTCATCCCTCCACTAGAACAGGGGCACTGCTGGGTCAGGTGGATCCCAAGGCGCTTGCTGGCAAAGGACCACTGAGAATGAGGAGAAGAACCAGTGTTTCTTTATGAAAGATATCTTGATTAGGAACAGTAAAATAAGTCATAACAACTGCAGTAAGCATTTCATAGTATTAGTTTTCAAAGCAATGGATGTAGCACTTTTGGAAAATTTCCATGGAATTACAGTTTTTGTCATTTGGTCAATGCCTTTTAAGCTGACTGGGAGGTGGCATTCCTTGCCATTAGATATGTTTCTTGAAAATGCAGGATCTTAATTTATGGGGGGAAATGGAGGAAGTGGAAGTTGTCAACAAAACCCAGAAACCCCAAAATGAAAAATAATCTTGGGAAACCAAAAACAAACAAAAAAAAGACTCCTGAAAATATAAAAATCCTAAGGAAATGATACCATTTGTACAAAGGCATCCCTTTGAGAAGCAACTTCATTTTACTTTCACATTAGTTGACAAAATACAGCAGCCAGCTCTAGTCTTGCCATCCCGATACCTGCAGTCATCACAGAATTAGAGTCAAGCTCTAGAATTTAAAAGGGTTTTTTTTACAGGTTTGTGGCCTTCTGTTTTGGGGGCTTAAAGGATATGGAACCTTCTTGCATAATCACAGGAGATGCTTAACTTCAGAAGAAGTTGAATGCCATGGAAAATCTTTGCGCTGAAAGTGCAGATTCCCCCCTAATTAGCTGGTTCCAAGAGCTGGCTTTCAAGGAAAACCACAAATGTCATGAGACCTTTGGTAACAGTGGAGGAGGTAACACATATTGTTGGATGGCAGCCCCAAGGCGCATTAACATCTTGACCTTCGGTCTCCAAAGCATCCTCCGTCTGATCCGAAACAGGGAGCCCACGAGTGGACTGAGTTCCCCAGGGATCCTCAGTAGTTGCAAAGCCTTCTGAAACACTTGCCCATAAAACTGTAGTCTCTTTCAATAAATTCAGATAATTCCTACGAGACAATCCCAAACCTTTTCCCTTGTACTTCCTTCTGTGAAACTTTAAACACAAGACCTCCAGCTTTCCAGTGGGGTTGCTCTATAGCATCATGGCATGCAGAGTGCAAGCTCCAGCCTGGATCTGGACTCTGCCTCTGACAGGAAATGGCCCTTGCAAAGCGTTTTAATATCACAAGTCAAACCATTTTCATAGCTCTGAGCCATTTTTTGTTTGATTCCAAGAAAAATCAATGAAAGAAACTAAGTGTCTGATCACCGTATCTCCATCAATAGCTATTTAATATGGTGATAAATGTGGGGTTTTTAAGTTACCACATAGTCCTCACTGAGGACCTCTGCTTCATTTATGATCCCCTTTATCACCTGTGAGGCTCTTATGGGCTGTCTTGTGTTTTTTGAGAACTACAAATTACACCAGAGGCGACCACAGGCTCACTCTGACTGTACAGTTTATCTTATGGGTGCTTTGTTTTGCCTGGAAACCCAAGTGCTTTGATACCCTCACAATCACCAACTTAAGAATCAGGTCCTGTGATGCCTTGGCAGGGAATTCTTCCCCTGACCTTCACACCTGGGTTAGTTTTGCCTTTCTTAGGGAGTCTGTAATCATTTCTTGCAGGAACCCAAATGACAGTGGAGATTCATGCCAAGGACACCACCCCACAGCTCTTCAAGAAACTCTCCTTTGGAAAAGGTACAGCCTGGGTTTTCCACCCTAGCAAAGCAAGCCAAGGGTTGGAGGGCAAAGGGGCCATGTCCTTCCCTTTGCACAAGTAGGGAAGGCAAGAAACACGGGAGCTTAAGGAGATGCAGCACCCAGGGAGGGTGTTGGGGTGATTGCACTAACCATGGTGGGGTGTTGCAGGTCCCCGGAGGCTGCCCAGACTGAAAGGTCAGGACATCAAAGGTGAGGCTCTGCTCTACCACAGCACATATCTCACCCAGGAGAAGACAGGGTCCCTTCTCCCCACGGGGCTTGAGGCTCTTTAGAGGGTGCAAACCCCTGTACCCACTCTCCCTGCAGGGCAGATGCTGCTGGACCGTGGGGTTTGAGGAACAAAATCCTTCTTCTCCTAGGGCAGGGGCGTTCTTCTCCTCCTCCAGCCCTGTGACAATGAAGGTGGTGACAGTCTGGGGCCCACAGCATCCCTCAGCAATCCTGCAGTTGCCACAGAGCTCTCTTCAGGGTGATCATCTGACAGCTCTCAGCGCTCCCTTCTTCCATGCCTGGGGGGGGTTGGCTGCCTGGTGGGCAGGGGTTTGGTGTCCCCAGCCCTCTGGCTAGAACAGGAGATGCCTGACTGCTGGGGAATGTCACAGGACTGCAGGGAGGAGACACAGCCCACTGCAGTCCAGGCAGCTGGCTTCATCCCACTCCCCTCCACACATGCCCTCTGCAGGGTGTTGACATCCATACCTGAATGCAGGAGAACCATGTAAACAAAAGCCTCGATTTCAGCTTTTCCCACCCAGTCCTGCTCCCCAGAATCACTTATTTCGGTTTGTCTTTTCCCACCTGCCAATAACTGCTCATCTCCCATTCCTTTCTCCGCTGTGCCAGGTTTCCAAAGGACTGAAGCCCCGCGGCCGCCAGGAAAAAAGGACCTGCACGGTAACACTCGGCTGTCCCCACACCACTGGCACAATGAGCACAACACAGGGCAGCCCTAGATAGGGAACCCATCACTCCTAGGAACATGGCTTGCCATGCCTCAAGCCTAGACAGAAGCACACTGGCAAGGGATTTCCTTTATATTGCCATGATTAGTGTTCAATGTCCCAACCCTCTGTTCATTGGGCCAGTGGATGGGTAGAGCTTGGGGTGTATCAGAAGAGCAGGGCTTACGTTAACAAAACACCTTTACAAATCAGGAACAGACCTTCTGCCACCTGCCCAGCAGGACAGAGCCCTGTTTTGGGGTGATGGGGAAGAAGTGGGTAGTGAGTACAGATCTTGGAAGTGCTGCTGGCTTTTCAGCTAGGATAGGGTGCTCTCGGAGCCTCTCGTGCACCTTGCTTCCACTAGTACTCACTGAGGAAGGAAGCAAAGGGGAGTCCTGTTTGCTTATCAAGGGTCATAAACAACCAGCCAAAGCCTCTCTGCCCCTGTGTACAGGCCAAGGAAATTCCCTTCTTGTCACTCAGCAAATAGCAGCTCTATGGCACCATTCATTCACCTTTCTCAGCACTCAGGGTCACACAACAGCATTTTCACTTTATGATCTCTTTTAAAGCCTTTTTTCCAGAGGAACAACAACCCTACCAAGATACCTAGGAGAATCTCTTTAGTCCTTTGACAGCACATGATGGGGAGAGATTTCCGTAGAGCCCAAATCTCTTCTTACCAGCTCAGAAGAAAAGGTAGGGCTGAGCAGACAGTGGTCCAGGAGAGGCATCCATGCACTGAGCTGCAGCTGCATCGCTCAGGTGGCTCACTGATGAGAGAGAACAGTGCTATCTGATCAGTTAGGGCAAGCCAAGGCCAGGTTGGACAGGCTGCTCTAATGGAAGGTGTCCCTGCCCGTGGCAGGGGGTGGAATTAGATGAGCTTTAAGGTACCTTCCAACCCAAACCATTTTGTGATTCTATGATAAGATAGTAACCCTTTGTTCACACCAAGTAGAACTGGGAGCCTGGAGCCTGCAAAGATGCAGACAGAGGAGCAGACACACCAGTTTCAGTCCAGCTGCTTCCTGTGTTACATTTCTCATGTGCTTGAATTCGTGCAGAATTTTCCATCCAAAATACCCATCTCTATCAGCAAAACTACTGCAGAAACCAACTCTTTTGTGGTTTGGTTTTTTTTTTTGGAAGGTCACATTTTTGCCAGATCTTTCACCGTGCAGATTTTCCCTGATGCTTCTGCATTTTATCTCCTAAATATAATATCCTGGGATTTTCTATGCTGTCATACAGTGCCAAAGACAGGGGGGCACCTCCTGCTCCAGCATTGCCCAAATTACACCAGACTAGACAGGATGGCTCCTACTTTCCATGCAGCTGGCAGGGACCTTCCACAAATGCCCTCATGTACTCTGCTCCCTAAGCACCTGCTGATGGATCCCTCCACGGGTCAGGCAGGAGCTCTACAGCATCCACTTATTCAAGCATACAGCCAGGAAAAATACCCCCTCCCTCGCTTCCCAAGACAATGACAACTAATTTCTTCCCAGCATATCCATGGGACAGATCCTCTCTGAAGTCCATGCCAGTAGATCTGCAGCAATTTGAGAAGCTGGATGCCTACGTATTAAAAGTAAGTCTCGCTTTTGCCTCTGTCTTCCCCCTCAGCTCCCCTCTGGGGATGATCCTTGAAACCCAGCTATCAGCACTGACACCAGCTTAGCCTGAGCTACTGGGACAAGTGCCTCAGAATCTCCCAAACCATTTCCTTGGAAAGATCAGCAACACAGATCCCACTCTCAAAGGGAAACTATGACAAAAATACTTCCTCAGACATGGAACTACACCTTTGCATTTCTATTTTAAGGAAGCTCGAGGTAGAGCAGTCTCCCAGCAGGAGGGGTCTCACTAGCTTTAAAAGAACAAGGGAGTGGGGAGGAAGGGAGTTGTATCATAGCCATTTCTTCACCACCATCTTGCAATGATTCCTCCTCACAAACAGGTAAACGTCAAGAACAGCGTTGAAGAACTGGTTAAAGCCCTGCTTAAACAAGCCCGGACTGATCTGGAAAAAGTCCGAGCCATATGGATGTGGATATGCCATCACATAGGTAAGTTTTGATCTTCAGTTGAGAAGATAAGGCTGTTTCTATCAGCCCTATTACACTGCCATTGTGGTTTACTATACATCCCGTGGGTTAGCTTCACGGGGTGGGTGGGAGGGAGGAAGGTTTTCTGTATGTATTTATCCAGAAATGTATTCAGAGGTTGTCTCACCTGATGATATCCAGAGATATCTCACGTCTCTGTTTCCATAGTCTCTCTCCTAGGCCCTACAAGGCTTTGTGTGTAAATGATTTCATTCTGTATGATGAATCTGTAACTCCTACCCAACTCATTCACAGGTGTAACCATAAAAGTCCCTATGAACTACATGAGCTTTAAGGTCCTTTCCAACCCAAACCATTCCATGATTCTATGACAGTCTCTTGGCTGTCCTGCTGCAGCTTTGCCCCTGTATTTTGTGGATACATGCTGTGGTGCAGTTTCTAGCTGGTACCTAACTGCATTCATCCTGTTTGACACGTCCATCACCCATGTCAGTGCAGCACACTGGAGAGGCCAACCTTGGTAAAACATGCTGTCACCTGTGTGACTGCCATTCCTGCCTGTACAAACACCTGCTCAGCCTTGATGACAACTGCAATCACCCAGTGATATACATACACAAAAATGTTTGTTTCCCCTTAACTCCCGGGGACCACAGCTATTCCTCACCTCTTCAGCATCCTGATGGGCTTTTGGTGAGGCACAGTTCCCTGGCTGAAGCTGCCACCTGACAGAGAGCAGTGGAGCAATTTGGGAAGCACTGGCCTAATCTCACGCCCACTGGCATCAGCAGAGTTTTGCCAGCAGCTGCATGGTTAGCATAGTCAGGTCAATCCCGAGCAGCTTTCATCTTCCCCTGCACTACGCAGGCTGCTGGTTTCACTGCTGATTTCCTAAAACCCAGCATTTGGCTCATCCCAGCACCACTGACCATTCAACCTTTATTAACTCATTTCTGTCTGCCACTGCCTGGGCTGGCTATTGCCTGGGACAGACAGTCTGCTTTGAGCTGGTCTGTTTACCTGACACACATGCATGGGAGGTGTCTGATCCCCGATAGGTAGGCTGCAAAAATCCTCACAGGATTTCTGACACCATCTCAGCCCCAGTTCTCCTTCATCCCTGCAGAGACTGACCCCCATTTACATGTATGGGAAATAAGCACAGCGCTAGGGATGTAAATCGGTGAGCAAAACCTCAGTGTGTCTATCCTAGAAGAGCATTGATTGTATAAACTCTTATCTTGGTTGGATTTTAAGTGAGAGCACTGCTCTGTGGATATCAATTCCCATCCAATTCAACTCCCTGCCTCTAATGGACTGCTACCTCTATACAGCAGCAGCACTAAAAGAAATATTAGCAACCATTTCTAGCATGAATACAGAGCCACACACAGCCAGATGTCCCCCCCATATCCCCCAGAGTGCCCTGCAGCTTTGCTGGTGGCCCAGTGAAGAACCCCAATGGAGAAAGCCAGCCCTTTCCTACAGCCCCCACAGACTGACCCATAGGCAGCTGCCATCTGAGCCCTTCAGATATAAGCCAAGCAGTCACAGCATTTCATCAAAGCATAGATACAGCATGTTGCCAGCTTTCTTTTCCTCTTCCACAGCATTAAAGGGAGGATGAATCAGCTGATGCAGCATTCCTAAGAGCTTTGTCAGAAAAATATGTTCATATTTTAAGAGGTTAGGGACATGGCCAAGGTTGGTCAGTATTGAATTAGCCTTCCCAGGCCAGTTCCTCAAGCTCTGCCTGAAGGAACCCCCCGCTGCACCACTTTTCTGTATTCATTCAAAGTACTTAAGATTTCCTGCACTTCCAGGTACTGATATGACTCACTTGCAGCAAATCATTTCAGGTATTTCTCGATGACCTACTTCCCAGGTATTTTTAATACAAATTGCTTGTAAAGAGTGCAAAACGTTCAGCAGCTTCCTTTGACAGTAACAGGAGTCCAACTCCTCCTAATGCAGAGCGCTCTGGCTGTTACCGGGAGCAATTTAGATGATAGATCCCCCTGCACAAGGGCCACCCCTGGGGAGACCCGCTGTAAAAAAGCACAGTTCTCTTCTCATTTCAGTTCAACTGCTGAACCCCAGCCCAGGCTTAGAACAAACCGTGAGGAGAGATAAGACTTTGTCCCTCTCCCCCCAGCCGCCATCCACAGCATCCTTGTGCAGCTCATGCCATGGCTCATTTCTCCTTGCTCGTGCTCATGGAGATGAAAAGCAGTCCAAGTGTGGCTCCCACTACCCATCGATTCCATTGCCTCAGGCTTTTGGATGAACCTTTGTCTGTGTTCCTTCCCACAGAATACGACGTAGTGGGCTACCATAACAAAAGCCAGCTGTCAAGCAAGCCCATAGATGTGCTTCAGATGGGGAAGAGCATTTGTGAGGGATACGCTGAGCTCTTTGAACACATGTGCAGGTAAATTAAGTTCAGAAACATTCAATGCCAGGGAGAGTTAATATTCATTGTCATCTCTGTGTCTCTTCTGTCTGCCTTTGCATTGACTGATATGACTCTAAGCAGGATATAGAACTTTAGCTTTCAAATCCATGCTGTGGAAAACCAGCAAGCCCCAGAAAGGTCAATTTTGCCTCCTCCTCCACTCCCTCCACCCTCCCTCCCAAGCATAATTTACTTTGTGCCATCTGCTGAGCTTCGCGTTGCATTAACATAATGGCAGATGAAAACAAGGAGCTAATTCAGTTAGAAGAAGCTGTGTTTTTCCTTTGATATCTGTATGTGAAGGTTAAAAGCATGGCAAGACTTAAACAAGGAGTGTTGTCTCCAACATGCTCCCACGCAAGTGGTAGGCACAGACCCAAAAGGAGCTCCCCCAAAACCTTCTGGAAATGCCCTCTCCCCTCCACTACCAAAGCACCATCTCACACTTACCACACTGTTTTCTGCCGTCAGTCTCAAGGTCCATCACCCTGGAGGCCAATATTGCAGTTTCCATTTCATAGCTACGTGGGCATTTAGTGACTAAAATTCATGCCTACAAAACTGTGTTGATTTCACTGGGGATCAGCTGTATAAACAAGTGGGGTTTCCCCCACAAAGCAGGATTTACAATCACAAAGCCATTTCATGGAGAAGGCAGCCCTTTCTTCAGTGGGGAGCACAGTGCCTTGCATGTGAATGGAGCACAAATCCCTTCTCCCTTGCTTTTCTCCAACCCAGTAAAAGAAGGAGGTGGCCCTTGTGCAAGGCAACCCTTGAGCACCACAGGAAGGAGCAGCTCCTCACCTCTCACAGCTGTATGCAATAGTTCAGCTTAGACTAGCAAAGGCCATGAAGGTGCTTGGCAAGTTTGGGACCAGCCTTATGTAGAAGGGATGTCCAAGGGAAGAAAACTGGACCAGATGACTCAGGGACACAAGATTGGAAGGGTCTTCCTAACACCAGGAAGCAATGGTGTGCTTTCCTAAGGACATGGGCTTGCAAGGTGACTCTCCTAGGGAGCACCTTCTCAGCAGAGCAGCTGCCATGTACAAGATAGCTTTGGGAAAAATTAAAGACCAGTTACTAACTGCCATGTGTAAGTAACAATTGGTTTTCCACAACATCCAACAAAATTTGTGAAGATTTTCACCATGAAACAAACAAAATAAACAGCGAAAAGGACAGATCTATAAAAAAAATACCATGCCAGAAGCTAAAGTGGTGAATGCTTCCAACCATTAACATATCCCGTGATATTGCATCATGCTTTCTAAACAGTAACATAAAGAAATAGGGTAATGAAGTATGAATTTATAACTGCATCTTATGGAACAGTTATTAGCACTTAGAAGTGGGAAAAATTTGCATCTGTTCATTAAAAAGCATATGTTTCATTCATTAACAAATCTTTCCAAGGATATTTTTTCCTATTGAAAGGCTCTGTTGATTTACTCTTAATTCTGCAGTTCCACGTTGATTATGCATTCCGTGATTTGGGAAACCTCCCAGTCATCCAAGCCTATCACTTTTGTCAAATGTAGATGTTTAGCTCCTTTCCTTGCAAAATTATAACCAAAGATGACAACACCTTCTTGCAAGGGGATCTCCTCATTGCTGCTTCTTGTGCACTGCTCAAGTCTGATGCTGAGTCTAGGCATAAAAGTAAGAGACAAAGAGCAAAGGTTTTTCAGAGCCAAGTTTTTGAGGAAAAAAGGCCTTTTAAAGTGCCCTTTTTTTCTAGCTCCCATTGAGGCAACTTAAACAACTCAACTTACCAGTCACCAGGAATTCCCCCAGTATTCATGCTGGTCAATGGCTGACATCAGTTGAGTCCCACTATGTCCTTATTCATAATTAGTCTGCAAATTATCCAGGTTTCACATCCCCTTGCTTTTCCTGTTTACTACAGTCAGTAGCCTTCCTTCTTTTCAGGCACAGCGTACACCTGCCTAACACAAGTATAAACCATTCTGTCTCCCTCTGGAGAAGCCAGATTTGCCTTTTAGGATGAAATAATCAATCTGAAATCAAAGGGAAGAAGGTGCCATTGAATTCCAATGACACCTATAGCAAGATCCAGATTATTTCCCTACTCTTTTGGGGGCAGAAAAGCAACTTAGCTTTTAACCTCCTTGCTGCACCAAGCAGATGTTGCCAACCGTTTTTAAACTCAGTTGCTCCAGTCCATGTATTTAGGTTGCCTGCTACTATCAGATTGCCACTTCAAGCATTTCTGGAGATAATTCTCAATCTTTTCTTTTCCTGGTTAATTTATACATATAAAGTAACTTACATGAGAACAGAGAGATGATCACTCTTTTAACTGGTACAGGATTGCTCTTTTACAGGATGTTTAGAACAAATTCTTCTTGTTGCTTTGCTTATGTTAACTGTGGGAGTACAGGGAGAAAGAAAGGCAGAACTTGTCCCTTAATGTTCCCACCAAATATCCCAGCTAACAGGAATGTCTAGAGAAGCCTAGAAGGATTAGATGCCAAATCCCCATGAAATTAGTGGGAATTTGGTATTTAGCTCCTGTTAGGCCCCTTGGAAACTCATAGGATCAAATCTTCCTTGAAGATCCCAGGATCCCAGTCTCAGTTACATCATGTAAATCCAAGCTCTCACCAGTCTTGTCAGTGGAGTTGCTCCAGTTACCACCCAGCTCCACGTTAGAATTTGGCTCACAGGCAGCTGCCGGCTGGCAGGGACTTTACAGACCACCCACGACACCAGGTTTCTCAATGGCATTCCTTCCAGGCTGGCCACGTTCACTCTGAATACCTCCTGTGACAGGCACTGCCTTGCACACACTACAAACAGCCCACGCTCTATGAGAGCTGGATTGAACTCTCCCTCCTCTTCTTTGCTGGCCATCTTCAGCAGCGGTGGGTTCCTGCCATGTTTCTCCTCTCTGCAGGCTGTCTTCTCTCTGCAGAGTACACAGCTGGCTCTCAATCAGCCCTTTGCAGCAGTGATTCTACCTTTTACACTCCTTCTTAAAGAATTTTGGAAAAAATATAAGAATTTAATACTCTTAAAGAGTATCAAATAACTAACACAAAGACATCCAGGTTTGAGCTTAGTAAATCCTATGAGAAGCTGAAGTTGACACCTTCCCTTTAAACCAGCATCATCTGTGTGAAGAAAGCAGTCCTCCCTGCAAGCACTGCTGCACTGCCAATTACCTGATGCAATGATAACAGATACTACCAGTATCTGTTATCAGACCTCGACTTCCACAACCATGCTAATTATCTTCCCCATAAATACCACTTTTCCTCTGAGTTAAACCCACGTTATGCAGACAGTTTTGCTCTAGAAGCATGCACAGTTTATTACGTTAGGTAGTTGTTCCATTTAATGTACCTTTCAATGAAGAAGAAAAATGTTAATACCATCCTACACGAAAGACAATCGTCTAAGCAAAGCAGTTTTAGATTAATGCTGAAATAAGACATCACTGATAAAATCCCATCAACAGCAGGTAGCTTACTACACGGTGCTTATTTAAGTCTTATTTACACTTCAACACAGGTATTCATTATATCTCTTTCAAAAGAGTCCAGTCATTTGTACCCTGGGCAAGCACAAGCTCACTCTTTAAGGAAACTAAATCAGCATCCACAGTCCCATGAGGTCTAAGATACCTTAGCGGGTGTCAAACACCAGGCCTGCCATCACAGAGAGAACACAAGCATGAACAGGAGCACTTTTCATTTCTAATTACACAGGCTAATTGTGGACAGCTTCAAAGGGATTCCACTGAGTAACAAGGCAGAGAGCAATTAAGCACACTTCATCTTTGTCATCCTCCTCTAACAATGCTGAATTGATGGTGCATCAGGCAAAAAAGAGAGGGAATATGCAAAAAATCGAAAAGGAAAGTCCCTCCCTCCAGTGGGATGCTCTTTCCAAGTCCCCGTGCAAAGACTATAAGAAAACAAACAGCCCCTACCCAACACCTTGGCATCATTACCTTGCGTAACTCTTGCATGCCCACCCCATACAAAGCCATTCACTAGCACAGACGGGAAAAACAAAACTGGCCTGTCTCTGGATGTGCTGACAGGCTGGTATGGGAAGGCAGTTACAGGAAAGCTGTACAAAGTGCAGAGATTCCACCAACAAGAAAAGTTCAGGGTTCCAGCTAACAGCAAGCTTTCCAAAGAATTAACAAGTACAATAACCTAGGCATTTAGCACAGTGTCTGTCACCAGGAGCAGAAGCTGGAGTTTTCAGAGAACACAAGCACGCTTGGACATATAAAACCCTTAACTCCCTTGGGATTCAGCTGCAAGGAGGCACCTGAGAAGCTGATGGAGCTGGTCCATTTGACTACAGGATTGAAGTCCTGTAGACTTTGCCCCCCTTTTGTCCTTCCACAAAAGTGCACCAATAGGTTTAAAACAGAAGTCTCCCGCTGCATCTTACGGTTTCCTTTTAGTATTGCAGGAATCCAGTGCATGAAGCTATCGGGACACTCTAAGGGGAATGGGTATAAGATGGGACAGACCTTTACAGGGGACTCTGACCATACCTGGAATGCTGTTTATCTTGACGGAAGGTGGCATTTACTCGATAGCACCTGGGGAAGTGGTGCTGTTGATGACTCTTTCACCAAGTTCACCTTCAGGTAAAGAACCATCCTCTATGTTAATACATAAACCTACCACAAAGGCAGAATGAAAGCTGATGGGTTTGGCCCACCAAGCAGTAACAAATATTAGGTCTCACAGCAAGACCCAAAACCCTGAGCAAGGCAATGGGGCTGACTATACAAGGGATGGAGCATGTACCTGTAGAAAGGTGGTGACCCTGAGCAACAAACTGCATAACTGCTAAAGTGACCTTGTTTTGTGCATCACTCCCTCAGTTTATACAATAGTAGCCGTCACTTGGTTCATAGCCTTCAGCTGCCTGAGAGAGGGTGCCTCAAACGACAAGCAGTGCCCCCCTCTCTCTTCAGAAGCCTGTGGTTGGAGGGGGTACTGCAGACACCCTGGTTTTATCCAAAAGCTCAGCATTTGCCCTGTAAACAGAAGATCAAAGCTCAGGTTCCTTCTCTGCCCAGGAAATTCTAAGCCCACCAATCCCAGTTTCTCAGCAGCCTAAAATATTCCAACTTGCTCCTGCTGAAACCACCACCACTGCGCAGGAGAAGAATTAACTATTTATAATAACACATATTCCTTTAATCTCTTCTTTCTTTCAGATACAATGAGTTTTATTTTCTGACTCACCCAGCTCTGTTCATTAACAATCACTTCCCAGACAACAGTAACTGGCAACTTCTTAAACCAGCCCTGACGCTGAAAGACTTTGAGAACAACATGCTGCACAACAGCAACTTTTACATGTTGGGCCTGCTGACAGCACACCCGGAGACAGCTGTCATCCAAACAGGTAACAACACTCTGGGAGGGAACCTGCAGAGCATCCTCCTTTATGTAGCCCCGCATCCTCCACGCTCTGTTGTGCATACAGCACATTACATTTCCATCTTGGTTCTGGCAAGCAGAGTGCACTCAAAGCACTTGGGGCAGAGGAGGGTATGTTGTATTTGTTTTGGTTTGCTGTGGTTTTGGGGGGTTTGGGTTTCTGTTGTTATTGTTGTCCAAGCCATGAAAGTCTGTAGTAGCTGCTGGGTCTAAAAGAAAGCCTCAGTCGGCAGCTGAAGCTGAACTACTCTATCAACCAGCATCAGTGGTATAAAATTAGAAGTATTGCCATTATATACTATCAACTCTGGCTTGAAAAAAATGAGATTAAAGCCTTTTACAGTGTTCTATAAGTTTCAATTAGTGAACAACACATAAAGAGGCACTTCTATTCGGCATCCTGAGTAAGTCCACAGCAGCCCTTTTCACATAAAACTATTCAGGTAACACCATAGAACTACAGGGCCCACATTTAAGAGCCCTTCCCCAGATTTTCAAGAGAGCTGCAGGAATTCAACTAGATATCTAAGTCATGAATGCTAAGAACATAGAGTTAAAACTTTAAGGCAGCAGCATTTTCGGACTTCATGTTGTCTTCAAGCTGTTTGGGAACAGGCTCATAGGGAGGTAGATTATCTCCTATCTACATAATGGAGGGTTCCTGCACTTTTCTCTGAAGCTTCTTGGAACAGCTACTAGACTAGCAATAGGTACTAATCACATCTAATTAAGCCCTTCTCGAGGACACAAGCTGACAGTACTTTCAGTTATATTAACTACTGTATAGGACCACAGTGCATAACAAATATAGCATATATCAAAATAGGATGAATGCACATGTCTAAAACAAAGGCCACTTTTCACTTCATTCTTTTTGTGGGACACTGGCCTAAGCAGACAGCTGACAAGCTATGACCTGGCAATTGCAGCTCTTTATTTCATTATTAGAGAAGCAGCAATTTACTGGGACAGATTAGTCCTCCCAGAACACGGTGCACATGGAAACATGTACTGAAACTCCTGCACAGTTTCTTTTCTATTTCATAGTCAATGGAAAAGCCTCTGTATCAGTGGATTGCCGCTCTGCCACCCTATTCACGTTTAAGCTGAAGGGAACAGATGAACACGGTTTAATGACTTTGAAGAAACACGGCATGAAGCTGGATCTCTACCCACAAAAGACAGGGAGTCACAAGCTGCAGATCTTTGCCAAGTCCTCCAAAGCCTCAGATGTCTACAGCTGTGTGTTAGAGTATGTGGTAGAGTGCAAGTCTGTGGACAAGGCCATGCGCTTCCCAAAGGACCTGCATCAGCCTGTTGGACCGAGCTGGTTCACAGAGCGGCAAGGGTTCCTGAGGCCATCCCACCCCGACCCCATCATTCACACCAACGATGGGCGGTGTTCTGTCACCTTCACCCTGGGCAAAGACATAAGCGTCCTGGCCTCGCTGCACTGCGACAGCAGCAGCCTGACAGAGGATATGGGAAGGCGGCACATCATGCAAATCCATCGTGGGAACCAGATTGAGTTGAAGATCCATCTCCCCCACGCAGGGAATTTTGTTCTGAAAATCTATGCCAGGAAGAAGTCAGATCCCGGCAATTATGACTACATCTTCAACTACCTCATCACCTGCCTGAACACTGAAGTGAAGTGGCCAGCTTTCCCTCAGAGTTACAGCAAGTGGGTGGAAGACTATGAAATACTGGAGCCTCTCTCCAGCTTGCTGCCAGCCAATCGCAATGTTCAGTTTAAACTCAAAATGCATGGGATAGCAAAGGTGCTAGTTCAAGCTGAGAATGCTTACCCTCTCACCCAGAGCAGAGGCTACTGGGAGGGAACCTGCAACACCTCGGGATGCAGAGAGGTGTTTGTGATGGTGCATGAGAACGCCAACCACAGCTTTTATTCACATGTCCTGAAATACGAAGTTGAGAGCCAGTAACACCCCTTCCTTGTTCTTTCACCCACCTGCATGAACCAACCTTTCCAACATGCCCAAAACCAACGCAGCTTTAGAAGATTGCTCATTCTCTCAATCAGATCTGTTCTTTCAAATGAACACAGGACAACACTTGCAGGCTTTTGCAAGACCATGGGCTCAAAAGTTCAAAGAAGCAGAAAATCCTGTTAAGAAGGAGCAGCAGAGGAAGAAATGAAATTAAACTCTCACCTATGTTTCAGCAACACTGCCCAGACAAACACTTTGAAGAAAACAAATGTCTGGCCATAGGTCATTCTGTGCCAGCAGTGGTTGCTGGCTTCCAAGTTATGGACCATAAGAAAAGTCTTACAATGGCTACTCCAAGAAGAATCCATCTAGTTAGGGGGCAGGATGAAGAAAATACACCGTGGTTTTGAGCAACAATATTGGACATAAAGAACTTCAGGATATTCAAACCAAGTTTCTGTCTATCTTCAGACAAGTTGCAAAATACAGCCCAAGAGAGAGAAGCATTAGGAAGAAGATACAACATGAAGTTTTCTTGTGCACTTCATTGTCTTACAAATTTAAGCAATACTGCGAAATTACTTTTTACACTGACTCTTAAATATAATAAACAAAGTCATTTTTACATTTTTATATTAGAGTATGTGAATTGTAAACACTTTTTCTGTTACATTAGCACTATAATATCTCAAGCATATAGGTGTTTCCATAACTAAAACGACAGTAAAGTGGAGAGTAAAGTTCTCAAAAGAAATCACTCCTTACTCCAACTTGTCTATGCAACACTGCAACTGAAAACCCAAAGGTGTTATGTGGAATAGCAGGCTGAGTGAGATTATTATCATGTAAAAACCTACTTGGTGCTGTACTCTTGGAAAACCCCTACATGCACAATGCAAAGGTGGTCTTCTAGTGAATTTCGTCACAAGTACACATCAAAAGATCAAGCAATGCTTTCGTAACCAACTGAGATGTCCATATTAGCATGGCCCAAGAGATACTGTGTTTGAGCTTGAATTTACAATAAACCTGTTATGTTTTTGCATCCTGTTTCATTGACCACACGATACGAATTCCTCTTCACAAAGCTGCTGCATTTTCCACATGAAGTATGTGGGTTGTTCCCACGCTTCTCTCCTGCTTCTCAGCAACCGGGTGGCAGTTATACATGATAGCGAAGGGCTGCCCATCTGCAGCAGGCTCACTGCCTCCACATCCCTCCTACTTTACTTCCTCTACCCCAACACCCAGGATTAAGTCCCCATTTTAAGCTGAGTGAACACCTGAAGCTGTATTTAAGTAGGGGAACTCACAGTGAGGATGCAGGCTACTGCAGACACAAGTTGCAAGTACAAACACAAGGCGTAAGCTAATAAAGCTTACTCTAATATGCCAGGAATACAGCAATGCTGTAGGGTCTTTTTGTACTTGGAGACAAGAAGGCTCCATATGTGACATAAAAGTAGGTTTTAAGTCCTTTTCCAAACAGCTAAGCGTCTTTGCCCTCAAAAACTGGCAGCAGCAGCAGCTCCTCCCTGCAGGCACACTAACAAGTCTTGTAGCCCAGCAGGCATCTGCTCCCTGGACAGCAACATGTACTGAACAGCACAGATGCAGACGCAAGAAAGACTTAGGGATTTTTTGATTGACTGGGACCTTGAAGGCTAAAGCAAGCCTTGTCCATAAGCACAGACAGCCCTGGTTTATTCTGGTGCCTAGCAGAATTCTTTTTTTCTTAGATCCCATTTTTTCACATCAAGTAGGACACATTTCAGCAGTTTACAGGTCAAGCTGATAGAGTCAAATATGTCACCTTCTTACAATGGGAGGATAAGGCCATACCCCAGAGTTTAGGAGCTAAAAAAACTTACTTTTTCCACATAACAGACTCAAGGATATCAAACTACATACACCCTTTATGCAACCAAATACTTGATGTTCACTTACATGCATATAAACAGGCACAACTATTGAGCAGCTATAGTAAAGCCTCTCTGCAGGATGACACCAGGATGAATGCAGTTTTGCTCCTCCTCTCACAGACTCCCTGTTGCAAGGTCTCTCTCTCAGCCCACACGCTCTATTTCCATCTCCAAAAGGCTGAGAAGAGGGGGTTGGAAATTATCCCAGGGGAATAGGGATATACACTTTTGCCTCCTACCTAGTTAAGATCTCCAGTATTCCCTCCTCCCCCTACATAGCACTGCAGAACCCAGATACCTGTGATTACACACATCATACAGGCACAAACTTATTTAACCTCTCATAGTAAAGAGTTACCCAATGCACTGTTACATGTACACATGTGGAAGAACATGTGTAGCGTGCTAAGACAGAGCCTGCAACAGCCTCCTACTTTTTTGATGCTAGGCTGGTCCCAACAGAAGCACTGCAAGTCAAGTTCCACATTTTTGTTTCAAACAGGAAACAAGTGTCTGCCTCAGCCCTGTGAGAAATTCTTTAGCATTATCGAAGGCATGAGTTCAAAGACATAAAAAAAGAACCCTCTCCAGCTTCATTAATTATAAAGCTTCCAGGGCCAGGTGATTATTCCAAGGGATGTTTGACACTGCAAAGGCAGAGAACACCCGAGAAACCCTGCAGCCCTAGATAAAAGCATCTCAGAAGTCTGTGCTTGTTATGACATCTCCCTCCAGGATAAACAAGCCTTTTTCTTCCCAATCATATAAAAAAATGCACATTCTTCACTGTAGCCAAGACTCTAACACCAGGAGAACATCACTGGAACAGACTTCGTTATCTCAGCACTACCAGCTCTCCCATTTCAGTCAGAGCTCTCCTTTGGCAGGCCTTCAGACTAAACAGGTTTTGTAATCCTTACCCCACCAAGAGGTGCAATTACTTAGCACTATGAATTCAGGTCACTCAGTTTTGCAAACATCTTGTTTCTCAGGGAAGGTAAATAAACTATGTGTAGAACAAGCTTTTCTCTCTGGCAAGTGCATCTCTGCACTTCCATCTACCCACAAGCTAACTTCCTCACCCATGGAACAAATCTGGTTAGTATACAACCAGATGCACTGCTGTTTCCATGCTGTCAGAGGTACGTGAGTAAAAATAAGCAATGCAGGGAAACTGTTCAACTCATCACACCACCCTGCTCAACCTCTGTTCTCTCCTGTTGTCTCAGCACAGCACCTCCAGAAACAGCAGGCACACAACAATCCATGGCACTGTGTTTCTGCAACAGAGAGAAGGCGGCACAGAGAGCACATACACCAGCACAGAGAAGTAATTCAGCAGCTCCCCTGTTGCAAATTTTACTCCTTAGATCACTTTAGATTAAATCTTGACATCATACTCCCTGAATTGAGCTGATTACATGTACCAGAAATTGATAAATACTGTAGGGTTATAGCTGCTAATTAAACAAATGGATCATCTGCAGTTTCGCTCTTCACTTCTGTCAACATGAAATGCCAAGTATCTCTAAAAGAAAGGAACATGGAAGCAAACATCACTAATGATCCAAAATGTCTTCTAAACTTCAGAAAACTCTTAGTGCATGACACAACTCAGTAACATATTTAACAGATCTTCAGGAAATATGTTTTGTAAGGTACCATTTAAAAAATGGTATTGCTGTCACCACTGAAGGACAAGAGGAATCCCTAAGAGTTCCAGCATACCACACTCAGTGGACCTATAGGTTCACCCTGCAAGAGAAAACAAGTTTGATCTATCCTATTTTGCTGTCCAGCTTTTTTCAAAACACCCCATGACCAGCAAGCCCTGACTTGAGATCTGCATAGTTAAGGTAGACATCCAAAAAACCCTTACCTGTGGACAGCTCTGGACAGGAACCAAGGCCAGTGCTGCAAAAAGTGCAACCAGAGTTTACTTCCAGTTGTGGGCAGCTCAGCCCTTCATGACAAAGACTGCACAATGAGAATCCAGAATGGATCTGAAGGTTTTATCTTTCTGGAGTTAGAAGGACTTGATTCAAATGGTTTTGAACTCTGGAATGCAGAATTGCTTGACCAAGTGCAATCCCATTTTCTGCCATACTGAAGAGGCTGCAGTCTGCAGATAGGCAACACCTTTACTGAACTCATCTGTCTAATCCTATGGTTGGATTTTGCATGCATATGTTGCTTTTGATTCCCGTTTCTTGACAGCATTAAGGTGAAACTGATGGAAAGGAACAGGAAACTTACAGACATGGACAAGGGGTGTCTCCATTCCCAGATTTACCCATACAAAAGCTGTGAAGGCTCAGCCACAGAACTGCAGAGCGCCCCTGGAAGATTAAGTCCATAGGAACAGGTTCCGTTCACTCATTAAAAACTTCCTTTCCTTGAAGGACTGAATATATTCCTCTGAACAGGCCACAGATGTATTTTAAGCATTTCAACTTGACTGGATAGCATCTGAAACTGCCTAGATTCAAAACAGGCCGATACCAGCTTACACAGCAGCTGCAACTACATCTGCCATCCAGATGAATCTCACTTGTTTGCAGGTTCTCCTCCCATTCAATTTCATTTCGAGTTCCAGCTACTCTCTTTTATAAGAGCTATGTCCGTAAGAATTCAGGCATTCATTCCTCAGCTCTTTTGTAGTACTTCAAGCAATGTGCAAGGCAAGATAAAGATACCAAATACTACACAAACAGTAAAAGGAAGAAGTTGCAAGAACCAGGAAATATTATGAAATTCCACTAAGGGTAAATTAGCTGGAGAAAATATGGGTAGCCTAAAGGAAACATGAATTATACTACATACTCTTTGAAGATGTTGATTAAAGTTCCTGAAAAAAGGCAAGATAAGCCACAAGAGATTTACTCTGTATATCTGCATGAACAAGAAAAGAGGTGGAGTTTTAATTTTGTTTTATTTCAATGCTTTTAACATGTATAAAATATACTTAAAATACCTTACATTAAAATTAGCAAATAGTTTGCTTCTAAAAAAACACCACTATCTCTTTGTGAGTGCACAAACACAACTGATGCAGCTTTCTGACCTACAGCAAGCTATCTAAAACATTTGTGGGGCAGTACCGTCCATGAGATGAAACACGTTAGAAAGGAGTTTCCTTTCCTCAATATCCATCCTGCTGATTCAGCTCAAAGTGAGAGATGCGGCCTCTCACTCTAGCTCCAATGGCACCTGGTTTATAGGTAATCTCCCCAGTCACAGTTTGGAACTATGTAAGTATACCAGCATTCAAATTCAGTACGAAGCATTATTCCTGGTGTCCAAATTGTCTTACTATCTTTTCACTCTCCTTTTTCAGTTCCTCAACGTGAGCATTTAGGCACTCCAAGATGTGCTGGGATCTCAGTTCTTCCTCTTCCAGGTATCTTGCAGCTATCGATCCAACTGAAGCTGTAGGCAGGGGATACTAAAGGGAAACAAAAGGACATCAAGCATTCTTTCATTACAAGTTTCAGCAGAAATACTACTGATCCACTAACCACATCAACAAATATGCCTCTAAAGGGCTCTTGTGTCATTTCCATCTTATTAGGCAGACTATGCACTCGGATTTCATGCTTTTATCATAGGTAAATGTCCCTCCTAACAGTCTTCAACCAACAGCAAAAGCCTCCCAGTTCCACAGAGGAAGTACAGACCAAACTCCCATGGCAAAGGCAGCTCACTGAACACCACTTCAGTTCAGCTAGCAATGGTCAATAAACTACCCCAGACGCTTTTCTTTACAGTCAAGAACTATTCCTGCTACTCGCATCACTTAACCACAAGTTCTTAACTTACAAAAATAACATTGTAAACTAGGCTTAATTTATGAGTTGATGAAGACAAGCTTCCTGCACAGGGCCTGGCAGGTGAATTGTAAAGTTACTAAGGGGCTGCTTTCCATTAAAGAAAACTTGCCTTAGTGTCTTGGCAAGAGAACATAACTGGTTATTTCCAGCTGGAGTCTTATGGGGTTTTTTTGGTCTTTTATCAACAGCCAAGAACAAAGGAACACAGAAAAAAGGCTGTAGATAACAAGCAAATCTCTCCTACCCCACTACTGCCTGCTGACTAGAAATCTCCTCTCTTAATAAGTTCCTGATAATTAGCTCTCTTAATTCTCCTCTTGATGCTAAAGGAACTGATGTAAAGACACTGGAGCCTGACCATGAGCAAAGAATCCCAATCAACACCAAGAGAAATATCTGCATTTCCTTACAAACCTTATTTCAACCTCTCAGAACAAGAAGTAGCACATTCTTTTCTACCAAACATCAAGCCCAAGACTTCCTCAGGCCATTAAGTGGAACTGTTTGCACTTCAGTTCTAATCCTGCAATCTGAAGAGTTTCGATTTGGAATATTACAGTTCCCTAAGCTCCCAACACATGTTTTCTGGACATGCCACCACGCTAATTTAGTCTTGAAATAATCAAGACCTATTCTTGGTGCTAAACCTCACCAAGATCTACAAACCTGACAAGTCTTCACTTGTCTGTGCAGAAGCTTAGACTCTTCTCTGATCTCCCCAAAAAATTAACTGTTGTCACTGTTAACAACACACAACCAGAGGAGAAAAGACTGCTAGGGGAACACATCTGGAGCAAGGACTAGTACTCAGGATTCTCCCCTCCCTGAACTACTACAGCCCTGTCTGATCCAGCATATGACAATCGCTCTGGCTATTCCTCTTCCATTCCCCTTGCTGCACAGGTCAGTGTAGTCTGGTCATTACAGTGGGTACTAGGATAAATGGTCTTAAACACTAAGGAAGAAGGACTGAGTCTAAGTTTCCTATATCTTGGGCAGCTGAGCTGAGGTAAAAGAACAAATAAGGTGCCAACACTGCTCTCTACTTAAAAAGGTATGATTAGTGACTGAGAAAAATAATAGCTTCCCCTTGTGCAATGAAGCACTGATTTCAGGCTTTCCTATCAGCCAGCATAAGTGGTTCTAAGTTCAGTGTGCTGACTACTGCAGTCCCATTCAGAGGGGTCAAACTCACCCCATGCATTACAGTGAACATAAACGTGCAGCACTAGCTTTCAGATTCACCCAGAAACTCTTATATTGAAATACTCTGCACTCTGTATCCCCCTCTGAGCCTCTACCAAGCCAAAAGCTGAAGAATTCTGAAGTGACATAAGGAGGCAATGGTATACGCTGTACATGATGTACAGCACCACGATGGAGAACACCATGAGCTTCTGGATTTAGTTCAGCAATTACACCAAACCCGGAGCCCTTCTCCAGAGACTTCTGAAGAATAAACACATGGCTCTCATTGTTCAAGTATTAACCATCCAGCAGTGGTTTATCCTCCCTATTTAATGTTTGATATATGCTTACAGAATCACTCACATCACGCAGCCAGATCTTAAGATTCAAAAACCTGTCTCCTTTTGCCAGGCAAGAACCCAGCTATATCCTCAGCTGTCCAACAGCAACCAGCTTACCTCTGCTGCCTGTACAACAACTTACCAGGGGCACAGATTCTCTCTGATGATTTGAGATGGACTGCTGAGATGCTTTATCTGCAAAATCTTTGTCCCCATCCAGCACGTGGAACAAAGAAACCATTCCTGGCAAGATGCCCAAAGAATGTGACTCCATGGAGTTCTTCCTGCTGGTCTGGGTGTGAACTTCACCCATCTCAGGGGTCACAGTTCTTATTTCATCAGTCCCACATCTCTGGAGCTCCCCTTGATGATGCTGAACAGATCCACCAGGTTGGCGATGTGTTCTCTCTGCTTGTTCATCATGTTTGTGCTGTGCTTCCTGAGTTGTCCTGGAAGGCAGGTTTGAACACGTAACTGTTTGACAGTTTGCCTCTTAGCAGCTGAACTTTAGCAAACACTTACATAGAGATAACAATCAACATACAGGTTACTAATAGCCCTGACAATCCAAACTGTCTCCTGTTTCCCTAGGACTTCCAGATGCCCATCCAGCATCTAAAGAATTTTCTCTCATTCTTCTGCTATTGTAGTTGCCACAAACTACAGTCCGCACATCCCAGTACTGCAAAAGAACGAAGCACAGATACCTGGGCCACACGTAACCCCTTCATGAAACAAGGCACATGCTGTTCCTCAATCAAACAAAAAGGCAAAGGCAGTCAAAAGATAGTTAAATACTAGTTGGCTTTGTAGAACACAAACCATCTGAGACTAAAAGCTATTGTACTACTTAAAGCATAAAGGCAGACTCCAAAACAGTTCTTGTGCTCTCCCACACATACTATACGCTGGAGATAGATACTATACATAAAGCATATCATTAAAACCCCACACATCCCTACATCTCTGTTCTCCTCCATAATAAGGAAGCAGCATCCTAGAAGTCATGCAACACTCACCTATGCTGCACATCCTTGGCCTCAGACTCTCCCCCTTGCATCTGCTGAGCAGCGCCCTCAGGTTCATCGTGGCATACCTGCCGAGGGAGCTCAGGTTTTGCTCTGGCCTCTGCAAGATCCTTCCGCAACTGCTGGTTCTCAGATTTTAACTTCTTTATTTCAGCAGCATAGTCTTCAGTGAGCGTTCTGAGGGTGACATCTCTTTCCTGAGAGACAGAGAAAGGCTGAAGCTGAAACTTCCGATTTGCAAAACACCATAGTCAAATCCAGAGCAAAGGCTGTCAAGCGATTCCTTAAGGCATATTCTCTGATGTCAATTTTGACTGGCAAGATTTTCAAGGCTTTCATAAGAGCAGCTCAATTATATATGCCTTGTTGTGTTTGCATCCAGACAAGCTGTGTTGATCTGCCTAGGAAAGGAAGTTTCTCCATCACTGGATGCTTTTGAACACATGAAACTATAGACTGAGAATAGGTCAGAGATACCTATCTCTGGCCTTGGGATAATGAGAAAGACTACATCACCTCGAGTTCTCCTCCAGCTGTATATTCTCCAATTCCCCACCTAGCAAAGGTGCAAGCCCCTCCGTCAAAGCTGGGAACACTCAGGTGACACCCCAATAAACTGTCTCACTCTGAGCAACTCTCCAGGTATCAGAGCAGCAGGCTTTTCATAGAGGCTGAAGAAATACATAGCTTAGTGGCTAAATATGCAGGCAAAGATATTTGCAAGAACATTTCTAGATCCCCTCTCTTAAATTAGTAAAGGCCTATGGCAGTAGTTACAGAAGGCCATGCATACACCTCTCCAGCTAGGATGACCCATATTCTCCTAGAAACTATAACCAGTAAAAGTGAATTTACTTGTGTTTTCTTTTAGGAACTCTGAACAAATTGCTTTTCTCAATCTCCTTACCAGGCTCGGTGGATATAATTTCCATTGTTTCTACTCCTGCAACGGTCCCGTTTTCATTTTGCCAATTCTATTCAATTTAGATGCGTTATCATCACTGCAGTATCTAAGGACTTTCCAAATGTGCATTAGAAGAACCTGGTCTAGATCTTCTTTTGCACTGTGCTATGAAGTTTTTGATAAGTCAGGCAGGCAAAAGCTCACCTGGCACTTCAAGCAGAAAGTAATGGGCCTTAGGTCATTCTAGTCTCAAATCAGCCATTCAGAAAGCTTTGGGTTTTTCTCTATCTCACCAGCCAAAAGTTTTCATTCAACACTATCCCCAGGAACCTGGCACATTTGACAATCACCCCAAACTAATATGAAGAGCTGAGTATTTCCCCCCCACAGACTGACAGGCTAAAACCTCTGACATTATATTCCCATCAGGTTTTCAGCTGTCTGAATCCAGTCCTTTCCTTCAAAAGGCATCCATATTTGTTTATGTGAGACAGAACTTGCAAACTAGACAGCTCTTGCTTCCTGCAGACACTAAAATGAACCACCTTCAAGGTATTATTCTACCAAGACTGCAACTCTTCCATGGGGGCTCCACTTCTCCTCTATGGACAAGGTGACCTCACCTAGCCACAGTGTCTCTTCTCAGTGCACTATCCCAAGGCATTCAGCCCATATTTCCAGGCTGCAACCTGCCTGTAGAGTGCAAAGTACAGCCCTGCTGAATGGCTCCTCTCCAGCAGGGAAATATGCTCTCACCCCAGAAACTGCAAGGACCACAGCAGCTACAGCTCTGAGGGAGATCAAAAGGACATCACAGATTTAGAATCAGGAGTTAAATGGGCATAAAATGGAAATGTAACAAAATGTACCAAAAAACTCCAAACACTGGCCAGACCCCATGCAGAAGAAACTGAGATGATGGCTCTGTTTGTGAAGTTCTCCTCACTACTCTCTGACCAAACAAGACGCACAGTATTTCTGTGCCTTAATTCCTCATAAACTTTAAAGTTCACTGAACTGTACCAAGCATTTTGAGAGGCCTGGGTGAAGACTATTACTGTTCCCTGGTAGGGAAAACACAATACTAAGACCCTTCCCATCTTTGGTCCCCAATGCATACTTCTGGTATACCGCACTCTGCTTTTTTCAGCATCTCTGAGAGATGACGGTTTTCCAGCCTCAAGGTTTCCAGCTGGACCAGAATTACCTGAGGGGACAGAGGCAAACAAGTTCATAATTAAGAACACAACACATGCCCACAACACCCTACAGGCGTTTTGCACCCTCAATTCAAGCAGAAGTGCAAAGCAAGTTTTGGGCTGTTAGTTCCGCAGAGACCCTATTGAGAAGGCCGTACAAATAACCAGTCATTTACTTTAATTTCCAAAGATGTCATCATGAGGCCAAGTAAGCAAAAGTGATCTCAAAGATTCTGATGGACTGTCAGTTACTGGTTGGAAAAGACGTAACAAGACAGATTCAGTGACCACCATAAATTTGGAGGTTTCATCAGAAGGGTCTCAAAGTCTTTGTCCAAAGGCTGAAAAGAGAAGGGAGCTATTAACATAACTAAAAGCTAGGATAGTATTCCAAGCCTTCATGTCCTTTAAAGAGACAGCATAAGTCTTTTGCCTTTTTTACCCTGTGTTCCACTGCTTTCCTCTCTGCTTTTTCAATCTCTGTTCTCAGCCGCTGTTCTAGGTCTGATGTGGAGCCACTTGCAGATGCAATTGTGATGTCTCGCTGGTGTAACTCCTGTGTCAACCTGGAGATTTCCCTTTTCATCCCTTCTAGCTCACTGCTGTGAGTCTGCTCAGCTTGAGAGAGCTTCTCTTTCAGCTGGAGGAAGATATACACACACCACCCATGAGCTTTTAAAAGATGTTTCAGCAAAAAAAAAAAACAAAAGTATTGCACATGGTAATGTGAAATCAAAGTATTGGAAAAAAAAGCTCTATGTAACAAGAAATCTGTGCACGCTTGTCCTTCTTGATTGACAACTACCTCATCACAAACCTTTTCCACACTGTAAACTGCCAACTGGGATAACACATCAGTTACATGCTGTGGGGTACTCAAGAAGACCTATAACTGATCAAGTCACAGTTTGTTTAGCTCACTATTTACCCTCCGTGGCCAACAACAGATACCCAAAGGTTTACCATCACTGGACAAGCACAGTAACACTTCCATAATATAACTTTGCAATGTGCCACTCTGCCTTCCTAAGGCAGAGATGGTATCTTTAAATAGCTCTAGCCACCTTTCTTCCATGAATTTCTCCTAAGCCTTGTGAATCAATATTAGCTTGTAGCAACTAAAGCTACCCATGGCAAACTTCCATAAGCTAGCTATGCACAGGGTAAAAATACACCCCTTTGGTTTTGTAACTCCATTTGATGACCACTGGTCCCTGCATTATGAGAGAATAATAATTCCCTATTTACTTTGCACATGACAGGCATTTTATTTTTAGTATATTCAATCTCATGTATCTCTTTTCTAATCTGGTAAATCCTATTCCATTCAGCTGTTCCTTGTATAAAAACACCCCATGCCATCCTTTTGGTCATCTTTTTCCATCTCTTCTTTTATTCAATCTTTTTTGAGATGGCAGACCTGCGCTGCATACAATATTCTGGTAAGCACACTGTATATTTATTCAGTGGCAGAACAACAACATAGCATAATTTCTTCCCTAGCATTCCATTAGCCAGAAATATTAACTACCCAAAACACCAGGATTTTTCTAAGAATTACAAGCATTTTAGCAAAGTGAACCAAATGATCTCTGCCTAGCCATGTAAATACTGTACATATAGAGATTTATCTCCATGTCACCCCAATGCCTCCCAAGCATATAAAACAGAAACAACCATAATAAATCTCCCTTTCCTTCCCAGCAGCCTGTAGGAGACTCATTTATTGTGTGGCTGTTTAAATGTGCAACCAGGCACACATCTCCAGCAAGATCGGCAACTCTGTACTTTCAGAATAAAGGATTAAAAGATTTTCAGCGAAGTGAGGTTTTTCACTCAAGTCCAACAAGGTTTCTACTCTAACCAGGCTCCAGTGAAATCTCCCACCCTAACTGATCCTGACCATTACTAAAAGTCAAGCTTTCTGGAAGGCTATGACTTTCTACAAGATCCTGTCATGACAGGACAAGGGGAAGAGCTTCAAGCTGACAGAGAGATGTACATGAGATCTTAGGCAGAAATTCTTCCCTGTGAGGGTGCTGAGGCGCTGGCACAGGGTGCCCAGAGAAGCTGTAGCTGCCCCATCCCTGGCAGTGTTCAAGGCCAGCCTGGATGGGGCTTGGAGCAACCTGGACTAGTGGAAGGTGTCCCTGCCCATAACAGGGGGGTTGGAACTGGATGAGCTATAAGGTCCCTTCCAATCCAAACCATTCTATGAAAAACCATTCACACCCTCTTCTTCACCCTGCTGGGATCCTGTATTAGGTTTAAACTCGGCATTCCAGGCCTTAATTTCTTTGCATACTTGTCCCTACAGCACTAATTCAAGTATCTCCACACTGTAGAGAAGTGCTGCATGACATAGGGGCAGGCCTGAGAGATGCTCGCAAAGTAAGCCACAAAGCCAAGAACCTCCAAACCTATCCTCTCAAGTCCACCTTTGGCAGACCTGCTTCTTAACCGTTCAGCATATCACTGCCTCCATAGGACTCCTAGCCTTTGGTCCCATCTGGAGCTTTGCTAACAGAGCACTGCTGAGACACATGATACACAAAAGAACAGCTGACTCCACAATTGCCTTTCCCACTCTCCAGGAACAAAGCATCATTACCTTTTTAATCTCTGCCTTTGACTCAGTATGGTGTTCTTTCATTGACTGCAGCTCTTTGATATTCTCATCCAGTTCTTCGCTCAGCTGTACACACCTTGCATTTGAAGACACCAGGCTGGGTGCCAAATGTAAAACTACAGATTAGAATACCCCAAGGAGGAGGACATGGTCAGAGAAACTTTGATCTTTCAAGCAGCCTCCTATATCTGTCATAACAGAAACTGGACTATTAACCTAGAATTTCCTACCAATCCTTTGGTTTTGTTTACCAAATCATTTCAAAAGAGATCAGGAAACTGATCTAACAGATAATAGCTGTTTCTTGTTTGTTTCTTTACCATACTACGATTACAAACTTCCCCTGCAAACATTAGTCTGAAAGCCACAAACTCAGAAAGGAAGACTTGTTTATAATTCTTATTTCACAGGAAGGTTTAGATCTGGTTCTTACCAGCTGACTAACAAAGACTCCTTAATCTATTAGGAATGAAGGTGCTAAGCCTAAGCAAGCCAGAACATGGAGAACACCCACAGTGTGCAGTGAAAAGCAGCCAACCAATTAGCAAAACAGCCTCACTATTAAACTGCAAAATGAATAGCTTTTGATTTCTTTAGCCTTTTTATATTTAAAATAAGCCTACAAAAATCAGTGGGACTAGTTAACTTAATGAATACAATATATTAGCTATTATTATCTGAGTTTCACTGCACATTCACGGGAAGCAAGCAGTCAACTACCTGTTCTCAAGATGAGTCACCTCTGACTGCAAGTGCTGTTCCTTCTCCTGGGCAATATCCAGCTGCAGTAGTATATGCTCCAGCTCTAGCCCCGGAGAAGACAATTGTTTCTCTTGCAAGCGTTCTTCCAAGGCCCTAAACAGAAACATGAACTTTAATCTCAGCACAGAAACATCATGTCTGAGTTCACAGGGAATATAACCACTAACCTTTCTGGAATTCTCTGAAAAATATGCAAAACCTAACAGTAGGTGACACCTGTGTGTATTGTGAATATGCAAACACACCCGCTGGATGACAGCCCCGTTTGAATTCAGGCTGATTGAAAAAGATTACATCCTTTTGTGATGGCCTCCCTGCCCCAGACAGTCTCCCTGGCATTAGCAGAGATCCAGCCTGCAAGAAACAGTGTGGCTGTTAGGTAACATAAGCCAAAAGTTTTTGACACAGCCATCAGAACAGCATGTTGTCAGTGCAGAAGGCAAAGGCCAAGATGATTCTGTCACACAGGTTGTTACCTTACCAATACCCTAACCTGACAACATTAAATCGCTGAGAACTTTTACTCATGTTAATAAGCACATTAACAAATCTTTAAAGGCCTCCAGCACTTGACTGAAAATGCCTGGGGAAAGCAAAAGAAATAAAAATCAAAAGCGCTGTGCTGCCTCCAGAAACCTAGTTGAGTAGAAAGCAGATTCCTTGACAGTTCACTGAGTATCAGTTGATTTTAAAAGCAATGCAATCTGGCAAATGCTGCAAGGAAGCACAGCACCTGTGAGAAACTACAGTGTACCGTTCTATATATCAATCAATACAGACCCAGCTCTATGAAAATACTTCTACCATCTTCAGTGGGAGATCCTCCATTCAAATTAATTCTTGATTTGAATTCAAGAACATAAACACCAGTGAGGCACAGATGCTACCTGATAAGGAGTTCTTTTGTGCAAAGAGTTTCTGTCGCCCTGGCCAGCTCACTCTGTAACTGTTCCTGGTGCAGCTTGGAGCTGTCAATGAAATCTTCTTGAGACTGCAAGGTGGCTCTAAGTTCCATCTTCTCATCCTGTAGCACCTGCACAGGAGGAAGAAGGAATGACTGCTGCAAGATGGGCCAACAAAATCAGTCTGCTTTAATAGACTGAGAGGTTGATCAGATTTTTAAGGAATTCTTAGAAATACTGCAGGGCACAACATGGGTGCAAAGGCAGCTTTGAGGCCAATCAGGAACTTTACAAAAGCTCTAGAAAGAGACAAGAGCTCTGGGATGAAGAGCCTTCCTGCTACTTCTCACATCATTGCTTTATATTTTATTTTCTAACAGCTCCTTCACTGACCTCCAACATTTTCTTGGATTGCCTTAACTCTTCTTGAACTCGTTGCTGATCTTCCAGAATCATCCTATTGTTTTTGGTCAGGTCATCCACCCTCATGTTCAGCCTCTCCACCTCCAACTCATTGGCACAGATAGCATCATTTGCCCTCTCTAGCTTGCTGGTTAAATGCTGGATTTCCGATCGACTGGCCAGCTCCACTGACTCCAGAATCTGCTTCCGATTGGCAAGCTGAGCCTGCAGAGAGCAATTGGTTTGCATTTAAGCTGAACTACAGAAAACACTGCGTATCAAAACTACATTCAAAACAACTACCGATTTCTTTGTGTAACGCTACCTTGCAGGGAATTAGGGAAATTACAGTAAAACTTCTGAGGGCAAACAGAATTCATTAAAAGAAAAAAAGGAAAGAGGGAAGGGAGGAATCTCCAATTCCAAAAGGGGTGAAAGAGAATTTGGGTAGAGAGGATCTCAAATCACTCAAGTTGTCTGAGTATGAGCTATCTAAGAACAAACCTAACTACCACTTTTTGCTCATTAACCTAAGGCTAGACCAGGACAAAGGGCAGTATGTAAGAAGGTTTGTAAATACCATACACAAGTAGAGATTGTTAATAGATTGTTAATTCCACACCAGGACAGAAAGCAGCTCTTGGTGCACAGGGGAAAAAACACCCACAATTATCACACAGACCCAAAACCAAACTGTCTGTAACAGTCAATTATCTTTTGCTTTATGCAGTAAATATCTGGTTCTAACAGCTTGTGAGAATGCTCACTTTGAATGTGTCATTGTTTTAATGGCAGACAAAAAAAGTTACAAGGAACATATGACTAGCAAACAATATATGCTCTATTATTTATAGGCACAATATTTCATAGCATTTCTTTCCATGTAGCTAGCTGGTGAAATTTAATAAGCCAGCTCTCATATAAGGCTTCCAAGAATGTTCATCTCATATACCCCCTTTCTGTATAGTACCTTATAATTTTTAAAGGCTGAAACAAAATATTTGAGCACTCTTTTACTCCCAATTTTTAAGAGTACCAATTCCTGCCAGCTTCAAAATCACCACATACCTTGATTTATTGCCTGACACGTAATGCCTCATAACTGAGAAAACTATACGAACTGTGCATTTGGAAGACTATCATATAATTCTGATTACAGCCTTTTCATTATTTGAATAGTCATGACAGAAAATGTAACCAGGAGGGGCAAGAGTTTAAAGCACAGCCTTTCTGCACCCAAGAAAAAGGAGTACCAGAATACCTGAATATTTATTTCTGCATTAAGAAAATATTTAAGCTATGTCTTATTTCCAACCACAGAATATGCAAGACAGTCCAGAATTCCAAGTTTCCCTCGCTGGCTTTTGAAGCTGCAGGTGTTACAGGAGTAAGAATGCCAGGCTTTCCTAAGCTGAACTGAAAGATATGAGGGGAAGCCTGCTGAAAGAAAGGAAAAGGGAAGTACTCCATGGTCACAGATCTCTGCTTGACCTTGTGCCAGAAAAATAAACAAAACAAGCTTACAAAATGCACAGAAACATCCAAGGCAAAAATTTAGCATTTACATGTTTGTCTTTTCAAAGAAATTGAGGATTCAGGCAGTCTGTTCACAGTACCTCTGCACCAAAGTCATCTACACTTAGAAAAATCTCCCCAAATCCGTTTTTCTGCTGCACGGTAAGAAGAATTCCTCTGCACTCCAGTTACTAGCCTGCACACCAAGGACACATCTGTTCTCAAACAATTGAGCTATCAATGATACAAAGACAGCAGAGCAGCAAGACCTTCTGCTTAAGGACTCTCTCTGCATTTGTAGATCTACCAGTGTCAGCCTCTCACAAAGCCGCTGTCAAGAGTCAGCTTCAATCCTGTCATCACAAACTTCCTCCTTGCAGGAGCTCCCACTCAAGAGCAACTCAGGAGCCCATTAAGTGTAAAGCCCCCAGCAAGAGCTTCTTATCAGTGTCTGCTGTGATTGTGTCAGTGTGATTTCACAGCTGTGCTCTAGGTCAATTCATCTTGCTCTGCTTCAGCAATACTAACTCACTGAGCGATTAGCTTTTCAGAAACCGCAGTCCCACTACTTGTTTTTAAGAGACAGAGAAAAAGAAAGGGGAGCAGGAGGGAGGGGCTGAGAACTGCTATTACTGCAGTACTTTGCAGAAGTAAGTGCCTGTTGTAGGGAAACACTATTTTCCAACATCATCCTCTGAGCTGGACCCACAGGGTACATACTTAGCAACTGGCAGGTACACAGCTTTGAACTAGGTGACATGATGTAACAGCTATTTTAAAGTGTCATATGCTGTGGTCTCTGGCTCCAAGTGAAAGCTTCACCCTACTATCTTCTCTACTAATTGGAGGGGTGGTAGGGAGAACTGCAGAAGGTTGATCCAATCTCTTTTGACAGACTCCAGATCTTTTTTCCACACAGCACTTATACAAGTAAACCTTATTCCATCAGGATATTAAAAGTCATTTCAATGGCAACTTAAACTGGATTCAAGCCTGAGAGTTTTCATTAGTCTCTCCACCTTCCCCCCTCCCTTCTGCTGCCACAAACAAAACAAAAACTTTCAGCAGATATTAACTGTACCTGAATGAGCTCAGACTGATCAGCCAAAGCCTTCCTCTGTGCTTCCAGTGATGCCACCTGCTGCTGGTAAAGCAAGCGCTGCTTCTCCCAGTCAAGTGATTTTTGACGAAACTCCTGCAAGGACAGCAGGGGTGGGTTGGAGCAGTATGTCCATGCAGTTGACAAGAAGGCCCCCTTCTACTTCACATCTACGTTTGCTTTCCCTCTCCACCATATCCTCATGCACCTTTCCCCACAGCAGGGAAACCATTAGCCAGTCATTTGATGCAACAACTCAGCAGTACAAAACCCCTCTCATACTGTGCTTGCTGTATTTCTTTCCCCTCTGAGTTAAAGCATCAGTGTCAGTTATTGCTGTTTACAAATGTTAAGTGCTAAAAGATTCACAGCTAATTTCATGGATTTGCTGTCAGAGGTTTAACAACTGGTTTTGGCTTCCAAAACATGCTGCTATTGAAATCACCAAGATGACAAGTATGAATTACAGAATTTTAATGCTAATCTCTGCTCCAGGAATTGGACACTACATCAGTCAGATGTGTTTGTTGGCCACATCTTCAGGGCACAGTAGAAGAAAATTGAGTGCGGTTGAGTCAACATAGCAGGAAGATTAAAAGATGAGACAGAGTTGAGAAGTGTGACACATAGCTCCCTCCTCCTCAAAGAAGTGAGATGACAACCTCACTGCACTGGAATTCATTCCATTCACATAATTAATTACTCTTCCAGCACCTTCTTCCTCTGATTTAGTCTAAAAACAGCAGCATAGTCTATCCCATGTTCTGGGTGCAGTGCAGGAAATCACCTTTATTACACAACCAGTTGAGAAGAGCTACAGCTAGGGTAGAGATGGAGTACTTTTTCAGCAGGATTCATAGTCCTCTTCCTAGTTGACTATTCAGTCACCACTGAAGCATAGGAAGTCAGTTAACGCATACAAACTCCGGTTAGCACTTGCTTTTTCACTACATACCTCCAGCTTCCTGGTCAGTCGGCTTATTTCAAAATGGTCCTCCCCTTGTCCCTTGCTAGCTTCTCCTCTAGCTTCTCTTAGCTGTTTCTTCTGCAGCTTCTCATAGCTCCTCCTCAGCCTAGACAACTGCAAGGTGAAAGAGCCAACTTTGTTTGAGGCCTCAAGGCAAGAATTAAATAGCAATTTAAAGGAAGGCATACAAAATGGCTTCACACAAGCAATTCCCCTAATCAAGGCCACACAGCTTGCAAGTGAAGACTTCCAGTTGTATAACGAGCCTATTATACCAACAGAATTGAAAAATATGCCAAGTTGTATAAGGGTACCAAGATGCCACTGAAGTCGTGACATCAGCAGCTCTAATTAGACCTCTTAGCACTATTAAAACATGACTAAAACACTGATAAGATGGGGGTTTACATGTAACTGTTACTGCAGCAAGAGCATGGTACCCCTCTCTCTGGCTCCCAGCCACAGTAAGAGCAGGTAGTACCTGTGATTGCTCTCCTCATACAGAGGAGCATGTCACACCACACATGGGGTGGGAGGTAGTTCTACCCAGAGATACAGTTTCTTATGTGATTAAAACACACTTGTGAAGCTCAGGTGGGAAACGGAACTCTTCTGCTCAGTGGGAGAAGGAAGATTTAAGAATTGCCATTATACATAATATTAACACTACTTCATGTGTCATTTTCTACTTAGATACACTATGTATTTCACAATGAGTGCAGAATGCCAACAGAAAATATCATTCCTATGCCTACTGCTAGAATGCCAGTCATATCAGAAGCAGGAATGAGGAGAAAACTCTTGACATTTAAATGACCTGCTGTGCAAATAAGCACTTGCAACTTGCATGGAATTTTCCATCTGATAAGCTCCCCCCAAATCAGATATTAAATAAAAAGTTTCCATATAGTCACATGGATTTGAGAAGTCACCATTCCAATTTTACTGATGGAAAAAGCTTAGTCCACGGATGACAAAAAAGGACCCGGAGAAGAATAATCATCTCAATCAAGACCTCCTGAACTGGTCACAAAAGGTTCTCCAGTGTCCTGAATCAGCAAAGTACTTAAGCACGTTCCATGGGAATGGACAGACATACAGGCTTAGAGTTAATATACCAACTTCTTTTGCCAAACACAACAGATTACGGAGATGGTTGAAAGAATAAACCTGTGAGTTAGACACTGTACCTGCAATTTTACAGTTAATGGTGGTAAACCAAGACCACAAGAATTTCCCCCAACAGTACTAAGAACAGAAGACTGAGGAATATTGGAGCTTAATGTCTTCCACATTAGTACTGTGTGGGTAATACACCAACACATTGCAGTTCTGACCACAACACACACACTGTATTTTAACCTTAGCAATTTAGGCAGACCTGCCAATGCAACTCAGCTTTGCTTTGCCACTTATTCACGATACCAGTGGGAACACCTAGTGAATGAAGGCTGTTAGTCATACTGAATAGTAAGGTGTTTTAAATAAGGACAGATGGCTTCTGTCATCAAAGCTGAGACTACCAAATTAGTTTAACTTATGGCTTACAGTGAGCATGAACTAGGCATAACCCTCCAGAGAAAACAGGTCAGTGCACTACTAGCTGTTCATGCCATTTAACTCCCTGCTACTGAAAAGCAAATGGAGACAGGCAAAGAGTTAAGGCATAAACATGGAATGCTGTTATACCACCTGCAGGACATTCCACATGTACCATCATGCAGTGAATAAGAAGCTTTTTGAGATGAAAGCTATTAAAAATATTTTCTAGTTATACTTAGTTTTTATTAAGTATATTAATATGCCATGAGAGAACAAAACTTTTACCAACAAAAACAGAGTCAATGGAGGCAAAAAGAAGACGAGCTACATTCCATTCTTATTTCTTGATCTCATATGATCCAGACCAGTTACACCACCACCCTTTTTTAATGTCATGAAATGCTGAACGAGCAAAATGCTGCTTCCTGTACCCATGGCAACTTCAGAATAAGCACGATGGTGACAAGGGTGGATGAACACAGGACAGTTTTGCAGTAAACTTCTGCACATGTCTAACAGATGAAACCTCCAACAATACATCTGCTATACATCTCTACTCCAACAGGTTTCTGTTTGCCACCAAGTTCCTCCAAAGCACAAAAAATGGGTCTAATGAAGCATAAAAATATTGCTTAGCCTACACTCAATGCTCTTTTTTTCTTTTTCTAAGAACATAAAAATTAAGAATGGGAAGTTTTAAAACCATGGCATTAAACAAAAGTAACATCGCAAAGTGTTTTACTCATCACATCTTATATCAACTGGGAACCAAAACCCAGCCCTTTCTTTTTGCAACTCACCTCCTCCTGAAATTTCTTCAGCTGTTGTTCATATTCTCTAGTCATGTCCAGTCTGGCCTTTTCCATGTCTTCTACCTGGTGGCGCAGCATATCAACCTGAATGAAGAGTTAAAAAGCAAATAAATACAACAGAACTGGACTTACTGTCAGTAGGTACTAGGACCAGTTTTGATTTTATAAATATACATTACAGTAGGAGTGGTGACTATTAAAGGATCCTAATTCTGTTAACAACTGCACCTTTCAATGGGGTCACTCACTATGAATCAGATTAAGTCTAGGCCTAAATCTCTGGTAGGTTGCAGGCAGAACTGTTTGTGTTCTGGACTCTTGTTTTGAGCTAGTTTCTGGCTTTCATTTTCTGAAGGATGAAAACAACAGTTTTCGCTTGCATCAAAAGGCTATTTCTATCTGGTATTTTCATCAAATTCCTTACAAGCATGAATTATGATTTCAAGCTATCTACCAAGAGAAACGATGGTCGTGTCATTCATTACCTTACTATGCTCAGGTGAAGCAAAGATTCCACATAACAAATGGTGATGAGAGGAACAAAGTAAAAATAGGGCTCTGAAACTCAGCGGGAAGATTTCTCCTCCATTGATTCAAGTGCTCCTGTGACTCTTCCTTGTCTTCCTTTTCTTTTTCTCCCATCTGTTTCCCATCCCCAACTACGAGTGGGCACCTTTCTAACTGCAGGTCCAAAGGACAGCAAGCGAGCAAACACAGAATTCATGAGTGTATTCAGAAGTGTGAATATACTCCAGCAGTGACTTTACCCATAGTCTACAGTTCAGTTTTTAAATCAATGTTTGCCTCTGGTGGTAAGAAATATTTCAGAAGTGTCTTGAGAAAACACAATTGATAATAACAACGATAACCTACATGATAAAAACCACTGTTCTTGCAAGTGTCCTGTGGCATGACTGCGGATTTAATAACTCTGTAGCAAAGACATTCATTCCAAAACTTACTGTGCAGTCCAGTAGTAGCACCTGATGATATCAACAAGAAACTATAGCTTTCTTAACCCACTGCTGGTACAACCTATCACGTTACCAAAAGCTGCAGCAGTACTTGGGTAATTTTGAGGATGTAACATAGATGCACAGGCACCAAGAAAACCCAACTACTTGTGCAGTTATCAGCTGGCTTTCAACCCAAGAAGTCAAAGCAACTTCACAGAGTTGCCAAAAACACAATTTGTAGCACAGTCTGCCAAAATAAATGACACAGCAGCTATAAATACAAGGACAAATTTTAAATGCTTTCAGAAAATGTCAATGTGGCTAGATCTTAAGATAAGGCCACCCAGACTCCTGCTGGTTTCCTCTGATCCAAGAAAAGATACATCAGTTCATTTGCACGAGTGCAAGTTTACGGTCCGCATCCTGTGCAAAATCGTCACTTACTGGTACTTCTCCATCAATACAGAATTTTTTGCACTTGCCCTAGGCCTTTAATTAAAGGCTACAAAATCTTGGGCTGCAAAAAATAGCCCTTGGAGAATCAACCAGCAATATCTTGCTGTAGTTCACACTACCAAATGACTGCAGGTTGCTGGGCTGTCCATTACTGCTATAGCCAGATTCTGGTTTCTCTCTAGAAACTCTGACAATTCAATCTGTGGGTTTCTACCAACCCTTAGGGAGTTGATCACTTGACTTTGATTGAATTATGAATCAGACACCTTGTTCCTATAGGCTCCTTTGTAAATGCTGTTCCTGATTTCCAACTATGAGACAGGCTCCTGCTTCACTTAGCACAGCTATTTGCCAAAGTTAAATTTAAATATTAAAAAAAAAAAAAAACCCAAACCTCACAACCAAAAATAAGACCGCAAACTAATGAAACAATCCCAAAATACATGTCCATTCAAAGGCAAACTCTGAAATCCAGATTCAGTCATTATATTGCAGTACAATATGTAAAACACACAGGTTGACACCAATCCGAACAGGATGAACCTAAGGTACCTCCTTATATTTTTCCTGCAGAGCCGCCTTGGCAGAGGAAAGTTCCTGCTCCCGAACACTCAGGCAAGCTTCCAAAGCCTGTGTTTGTCCTTCCCATTCAGATTTCTTGTGAGCCACCATAATGTCAATCTGCTTCATCAGCTCCTGCAGCTCAGCCTCACAGGAAGTCAAGAACCCACCACTGGAAAAGAAAGAGGTTGAATTTACAAAGCAGGCCCAGTGTCCCATCCCAACAAAGTCAGCAGAACAAACTGACTTGCACCAAGAGACCAACTCTGCATTTGCAGTGTTCTGACCTCTATGAAATTAGCCGGCAGAGAAATACATTTAATACTTGCTTTAATCCCATTCTCCAATGCAGCATCTCACACATTATGTTCGTATCTCTGGGCACAGATCTAAATTTGGTAATGGCCAACAAAGGACATTGGGAAATTCCAGCGAGAGCAAATGATCTACACACTTTAAATGTAGGGGGTTTGTCTTCTGCACAGAGAACATTACAAGCACCTCTAAACACTTTTCTCTTTGTCTCAGTACTATGAATTATCTAAGTAAACTGGAGCATGCTTTAACCATATTTTTATTTGCCTTAATTGCTCTCCAAGCAGAGGCATTATATACCAAGTTTCAGTCAACACAGAATTCTTAGAGCCAACCTATCAGCTCCTGAAAACAGAAGCTTATCACAAATGCAGACAAAGCCCTGAGTAGAGGTGGCTGTATGACAACACAATAATGAAGAATAAACCATTTGCAATCCATTGGAAGAGTATGCTCCCTTGCGACCCTGCACTTTCTAATTTGGTACAGTAATTATTGAAGCCAATTCAACTAACTCCTCTAAAACTGCACCAGCTGCTAAGCCAGGGACAATATTAAGGCTTGCAAGGTAGAGCCCTAGAGGCCAGTGAACTCCATGATGATCTGTACCCCTTTAATTTGCCTGTCAAACAGGAAGCACTGAAAAGAAATGGAAATCAATAGGTTAAGGAATTGAAATTTCTCTGTTCCCCCAGGGCATATGCACACTTCACAAGTTAGCAGGTTTTTTTGGGAAAGAAATACCTCTTAAAGGAGCTAAAATCAGTTAAAGTTCACTCTGTCCCATGAGTTAACCAAAAATCAGCAGCTATTATGCACAGCAGTATTTCCTTCACAGCATCTCTTAATATAAAGTTAAGTCTAAACTTGATTTCTGCAACCAGCTCTCTACCAGTAAACTTGACATGTTCTCAAAGATGACTATGAAAATAGCATCAGTGACGTTTGCTTCACATTTGCTTAACACACCAAACATTTTATTTCCATTACTGGCACTGCAGTCACTCTCAGGGATCCAAAAGTGTAAGACAGAACATTAAAGATTCTTCAGAGATGAATGGGACTCTACAGTTTCAACACAAGCAGGAAATAATCAGATGTTTTCAATACAAAAAGATAACAGTCATGTTCCATTAACCCTGCAAGGCTGTTTTATTCACACTTTTGATTAGTACTGCTCCTGCTGTTGGATGGCAAGAAGGGTTCACAGCAAGAAAAACAAAAAAAAAGGGAGGTAGGGTTTTCAGGAAGATGTAAAACTAAATTAAGACTATAATACCTAACAAGGGATTATTGCAAAGCCAGCTAACTCAGTGACTTTGCTTCTGCACCAGCTGAAAGCCACTGCACCACTGTTTGTCCACCAGCATGTGCTAGTGGACAAACTCCAAAGCCCTTATTTAAGCAATGGAAGTCTTGTCTTGATACCAGAGGATTTGATTCCAAACAAGAAAGAATGTTAATACTTCAAAGACACTGTCACATACATACCTCCCCTGCCCATTTCTTTGCATTCCTTCCAGCAAAGCCTCCATCACTAAATCCTGGTGGCTTTAGCAGCTAGGAACATATACAACTGCAGCGGTCACCCATGGCAATGTAGGAACAAGGCTACTTCTCCATCCTGCTGCAGAACAAGCAGAAGTCCACAGAGAAGTTTGAAAAATTACAATTAGCACACAATTTCAGGTGAAGAACACAATAGTCATCTTCATGAACCTGCAAGCCAAATATCTGTCAAACAAAAGAAACCAGATTTTTCTACCAAATCCAGCACTATCAAACTGCAGTAATAGAATCGTGTGATCTAATAAATGGAATAACTCAGCAGCACTGAAAGAGTACCTGCACTTCAGTAAATGGTCAAATACAATCCACTGGGACAGACAGGTCTCCTGCCTCCTCTATGCACTTGGGAACTTCCAAATGGGCCAGCCCGAGACCTACCACTGACAGGGACATTTGTCATTCAAGGGAAAAAAACGTAAGTAAGTGGCAGTAAGGATCTACCCATAAATTAGGTCTCTCCTGTGTCTCTTTTGACAGACTAGGCTAAAGAGACCCCCTAGCGATGAGTTCTGAACATGAGCTCATGATCACATTCAGAATGCATCACTAGTTCATACGGTTGTGAGGATTTTCTTTTAAGATTGCACTAACCCTTTAAAAATCCATGGAGTGTCCTAAGCTATGAAAATAAGTTGCAGAGGTTTTCAGTAGCAGTACATGTCTTAGTTAAAAATGACATTCTTTACATCACAAACATGTATGTAGGTACACAGAAGTTTCATGTGTTTGTGAAGCAAGAAAGGTTTACAGAGAAGACAAAAAATGGGGAACAAAAGACCTAGGATTTATTTCAGTGGCTCCTACATGAAACTGTGTCTCTAACAGAAAAATGGTTACACTTTTTGTACCTGAGGGTACAAAACTACGCTTGAATTTCAGTCTGTGGATGTATTCACTCAATCTTCTTTTCAAAACTGCTGTGCACTTTCTCAGGTATTTAGAAGTGAACCCTCACAGCATCTTTCCTCAAAGATCAATATGGCATTATTAAGCAATCAACAAAAGGGGCAGCAGGTCACAGAAACTGAGGCCTTCAGAAGCACAGACTCAGTTCTGCTCCCTTTCACTTCCATCAGATCTTCTATCCTGCTCCTACAGCTTTTTAAATCCCATCCAGAGAATCAAGCCTGTCTCCTGCTAGGAATTCAGCTGTATTTAAACCACATACAGAAAATATGTACTTCACTGAGGAAAAAAATAATCCCTATCCCTACCTTGATAAAGTGTTTTGTCTCTCTTTGGTCCTGTCTGCACTTAAGAAAACTTTAATCCACATGCAGAACACGTCTGCTGTACTGCCAATGGCAGAGATGCTGAGAGCAGAAAAGCAGATCCCCTGAGCTGCTGACAGCTCTCCAACAGAGCTCTCCAGGCGGCAAGAGCAGACATTAGCCAATCGCTGCTTCATTCTAATCACCCCTACATAGAATCAGTTTTCAGTGGGTAGCAGAGAGATTTCACTGTCCACTACAGAGATGGTCTGCTAAAATAAAGGAAATCCAGAAAGAAATCCAGATCCTTTACCTGCAGCTCCTTCCACGAGAAGCCACGATCAGTTCACCACTGAAAGCTCTAATGCCACAAGGGGCCAGAGGGCATCCCCTCTTGCTTCTGTTAGGCTTTAACCAGGGTCTGCTGGGTAAGACACCTGAATCTGTCAGCCCTGCATACTTGCCAGCCCACCTGGGTTTGGGAGAAGAACCTCAAAATCTGACACCTCTAAACAGTTTTATGCTACACAGAATCATGGAATGGTTTGGGTTGGAAATGGCCTTAAAGCTCATCCAGTTCCAACCCCTGCCATGGGCAGGGTCATCTTCCATTAGAGTAGGTTGCTCCAAGCCCCATCCAACCTGGTCTTGAACACTGCCAGGGATGGGGCAGCCACAGTAAAAAGCCCCTCTCCAGGTTTCTCGCAGCCCCTTTTATGCACTGGAGCCGCTCTAAGGTCTCCCCTTAAGGAGCCTTCTCCAGGCTGAACCAGCCCAGCTCTCTCAGCCTGTCTCCAGGGCAGAGCTGCTCCAGCCCTCGCAGCCTCTCTGTGGCCTCCTCTGGACTCGCTTCAACAGCTCCATGTCCCTCTTGTGTTGTTGCCCCCAGATGGATGCAGGAACGCAGGGGGGGCCTTACCAGAGCACAGCAGAGGGGGAGAATCCCTTCCCTCGACCTGCTGGTCACACTGCTGGGGATGCAGCACAGGACACGGTTGGTTTCTGGGCTCAAGCACACATTGCTGGGTCATGGTGAGGTTCTTGTCAATGAACACCCACAAGTTCTCCCCTAAGCTGTTCTCTATCCGGTTATCAAGTTTAACTCAGTATTACATTCTGACCTCCCAAGCTTGCAAGTCACTATGTGCACGTTACAAGCAACTGAGTACAGACCCCACACGAACACCAGAGGACAAAACAATCTGCCATCAACTACAGGTGAAGCAACAAGAGCTGGCCCGTTACTTCTGAAACTGACATAAAAGTATTTGAAAAACAAGCAAAACCAAAACAAACTACCCAAACAAAGCAAACTAAAACAAAGGGAAAAAAAAAATTTAAAACCCAACGATTCACGAACGCATCACATCCACTGAGTCGAGCGCATTCCGGCCCGCAGGCCCCCGCTCCACAGGGAAAAGCCCCCGGCCGTCCCGGGGGGCCGACCTGCGCTCCGGGTTCCCCGGAGGCCCCGGCCAGGCCTGGCCGCTGATTACCGACAGGGCCGCGCCGCGAGGGGCCACGGTCCAGCGGCGGCCCCTACCGACAGCGCCTGCCTACCGCCCGCCATGGGGCCGGCACGGCGCCTCCCCGCCACCAGTGCCCTCCCTCCCAGCCTCGCTGACCTACCGGCGTACACAACCCGCGGCCTCGGCGGCGGGCGGCCGCTGCGCCTGCGCAGGGTCCGCGCCTGCGCACTGCCGCGCCGCCGACCCGGAATGGGCAGGGTATGGGGTCATGGGCCGTTGTGGCGGTGGGGTTGGGGGTGCTGGGGGGGCACAGAGTGGTCCCCGCCGGGCGCGGCGATGGGCAGAGGCCGTATCGCACTGCACCGGTAGGCTGTGCCCCCCCGGGGTCGCCTCGCTGATTGTCGAGGCAAGGCCTATGCAACATACAGCTCTGGAGCCAGGCATGGCCACGGGGCTCCTGCACCCCCGAGGGACCCGGGTTCGGTACTCTGCAGCCTTGGCTGCTGTCCCGAGTGCCTGCGGGCATGTCTTAAGTAGGGCAGAGCAGTAATAAAATGATGAGAGGAAATCCCTGGAGTGATTATAGTGGCTGAGGGGGAAGGCAGGTCTCTCTTGCCCGAGGAAGCTGTGGCTGCCCCATCCCTGGCCGTGTTCAAGGCCAGGTTGAACGGGGCTTGGAGCAACCTGGTCTGGTGGAAGGTGTCCCTGCCCATGGCAGGGGTTGGAACTGGGTGAGCTTTAAGATCCCTTCAACCCAAACCAGTCTGTGAGTCTATGATTTTTCTAGTTTCACCTATTTCCTGGATTTAAGGTTTTGGCAGTATTTTGGGTGCCTTTGTTCTGACTCTTTCCCAGACTCACAAAGGTGTGGATGAGGTACAGCATCGAGCAGGGACAGAAAGTGAGCAGGCACCAAACACAAGCAACAGTTCTGTGCAGTTAGAGGGAACGGGGGAGGTCTAGGTCCTTAAGCTTACCCAGAAGAGGTTTCTGATGGTCGGCAGCTATAAACATACGTAAATCTGTAATTAATAAAAACAGGCTAGTTTTTTATATGCGTTAGAGATTAATATATATATATATATGCAGTTCAGTTTGATAGTGTGCTTTCCAGATGTAGTTCTCCTGTGGTTATAAGCCCTTTTTCAGTGGATCAGGAAAATCAAGGTTTTCCATAAAAGCTTAATAGAAAGTGAATCAAAACTTGAGCAAGCCCGTACTCCAAACTCCAACTACTTGGTTAGAGATGTGGCTGTTAGCAGTACTGCCTGCTTTGTGTTACAGATCTAGCTGTCCTCGCCTGCTACAACGATGGACAGCGAAGTGCTAAGGGATGGCAGAATCCTGGATTTGATCGACGATGCATGGAGGGAAGATAAATTACCGTACGAGGATGTAGCTATCCCTCTGGTAGGTGAACTGCTCTTATCAATCACAGTTAAGGCTGATGTGTTTATCACAGCCCCGTCCAAGAAACAGCACAAAGAGTATTGTGCAAAAGATTCCCATGATGGATCTGACTCACTCTTATCCTGTATGCCAGTAATTCCTGTGGGCATACAAGGATGTGGATGTTTCTCTGCCCCCTCCCCTGTGGGGAAAAATGGTGAATCTCCTCACAGTCGGAGTGTTCTTCCCATGGCACAATTCTGGGTTTGGCACCAGGGAGAAGTAGAATTGTCTTTTCTCTTATGTTTCCCCTTCGTGTTGCTAGTGTTTGAAGTGGTTTCCCAGTTGGTAAGTAGAACAGAGGAGCAGCCTCATGCTGAGAGTCTTTGTTATTGTTTATTTTTATTTTCTGAAATTCCATTTAAAAAGCTGAATTTTTCTCAAATACCTTCCTAATCAGTCTATTCAGATACTGTGTTGCTGTGGCCAGTTCAAGGGTAGTAGTGAACAAACTGGCATCTGTAGTATGACTCTTGTTTGTAGTACTGCATCCGATGCATGGCACCTGTCTTTTCATCCAGTGTACAGCTTATTGTACAGCTACAAGACCAGAGAGGTGCAGATGGAAAAAAGCTACCTCTGATCCCATGAAGCCCACAATTGAAACTTCAGATCTCCCACAGTGACACTTTTCCTTGGCCATTTTGAAACTACCAGGGCAGTGAGAGATAGCTGAGGAGTTTCCTTTTCCTTGTTCTCTCACAAGCTTTACCCTGGCTAGCATTCACAAAGCAGTCATGCTAAGGTCGCGGGGACTGATAGGCTGCTAGTTTCTTTTAGTAGAGAGACATTTCCACATTGCTGGTGACATGGTTTAAGCTTTAGCCCTTACACCACTGCCTTTTTAGAGAGGGCAAGGAGCTGCTACACACCTCCAAAATCCATATATACAGCACACAGGTTATATCCTGCCAAGATTTGGGCTTGAGGGAATGATCTCGTAGAGCTGTGATTCTCAGATACAAGAGGCCAAAACCTCTCTTTGCTTGGAATAACCTTTATTAGACAGGCTAATAATTACAGACTTGTTCCTTGCTGACATTTGCCTTTACCCTGTGCCCAAACATTGCTGTGTCTTTTCTTACAGCCATTTCTTGAGCTACTTACAGTCACATACAGCAGGCAGCCTCAAAGCAGGAAGCTTCATCAAATAGCAGTGGAAAGGACTGGCTGTGGATATAAAGATCCCCAGGTATAGGATTGGCTCTGATCACATAGAAAAACCAGCACAAAATCACAGGAGATTTACTCAGTGGTATTGTCAAGGAGCAAATAGAATGGCTGCAGAGTGGTATTTGAGCATGTCTTGAGCATCTGATTGTAGTGCTCACTTGAAAGATTCCTATGAACTCAAAGGGGCTCAAACCATATGCTGCTTTCAAAACTGAAACATTTTATTGAGCTCATGCTGGGGTTTCCAGAGATCTAGAACTCCCAATTCTTGCCCAAATGGTATCTAGCAGAAATAACAAGCACTCCTTGTGACTCCTTGTGACTGCACCAATACGTCAGCACAGAGAACAAATAATACAAGGGAGGAAAATGCAATCTCAGTTAAACTGTACCTCCTTCTTACTGTGTCGTGAGCTGCTCTATGTTGCACCTGACTTCTGCTATTGATACAGCACAGCCACACCTGAGTTCTGTATGCAGAAAGAGGAAGGATTTCCCACCTGCCATAGGAAAGTAACATGTTACAGAACCAGTTGTCTTAATAAGAGATGTAATAAATACAGTATCTGTATTCTTGGCAACAGCAGAAGAAACACATTGGAAACAAGCAGTAGAATAATTGCATCATACTATTATTATTTTGCATTTGCTGTATATTCTCCTTCACTGCATGTGCAGTCGGAGTGTATAGCAACAGCCCAGGGGCCTGGAAAACCAATTTACCTTTCAGATTAAGCACCATATTCATGTGAAGAGAATATTGTTCATAACTGGGCTTAGTAATATTTTTAAGTGGCTCAGTATGTATGATATGTATTGTTCAGATACACCCTCTGGTCTTGTTTGTGGATTTGTGCATTTACCCATATGAAGTCTTAGTAACCTGCTCCTTTCAGGAAGTGTATTATTTCTGGAATGCAGTGTATCTCTGTTTGGTTCTCAGAATGAGCTTCCCGAACCAGAGCAAGACAATGGTGGAACAACTGAGTCTGTGAAAGAGCAAGAAATGAAGTGGACAGATTTGGCTCTCCAGTATCTCCATGAAAACGTTCCCCCCACAGGAAACTAGTGAATCAGCAAGATTTCATGCTGTGGATGCATGAATGCAATATAAAGAATATTTTTCAGCTGACCATTGCTGTCAAAGGCTTCTCTAAGGAGGAAACAGCACTTCTGAAAAAGGCTCATACAGTGGCCACACAGTTTAAAATGCTTCTGTAGTAAGTGTGAAATAACAGTGGCTGCCTGACACCTCAGAGCTAATATAAAAAATGTTTCTCTTATGTAAAATTATTTCCTATCTTCTGTTAAATTGTTCTTAAGTTGGTGCCAGTTTCAATTTTAAATGTTTTCTACGTGTAATAAAATAAGCTGTTTTTACTGTCTCAAGTTGGTTTTGATTTCAAAACTCACAATGGGATCATTTCCGACTCTGAAGGTTTATGTCCCAGGTATTCCTGTGTGTTCTGTGGTGCGAGTTCAGTGTGCAAAACCTAATATCCCTAAGTCAGTTGTTACCATCTTTAACGTGTGGCTGAGGAAGGTTGTGTGGGGTAGGCATGACAGATTCAAGAGCTGGAAGTAACTTGTAAACATACATGGTTATTTGAACGCCTCATCTCATGGTTTGATGGTGGTGGTATACTGGCATTTCCAGTGCTGACATCCTGGGTATGTTTGCCAGTACATGTATGGCAAACAGTCTGATTTGTGCTAAAAGAATAGCATATTTTTGAGTAGTTACTCAAAATCATTGTCTTTTGAGAGAGGATTGAGAGTGACAAGGAAGAGCCTGCCAGTCACAGTGTACCACCTATTGAATTGATAGCCACTTGGATGTGATATCTCAGATGGGAAATGGAAATCTGAAGAAAACGATGGGGAAAAGAAACAAGCAGGGCTTAGCCTGAGGCAATAAATTGTTACCTCTTTTTGTGCTGAGAAGAAAGACAAGGCTCTCTTGCATTTCTTTCTCTCATTTTATCTCTGATTCTGACATGTCTTTTGCAATAGGTAAAAGCCTTCTGTTCATCTTGCCTCTTTCACTGTTGGACCAATTCCTTCACACCATTGGCAGAACCTGCTAAGAAGCAAATATTTTGACAAAGTTTAGGATTACTGGTAGAGGTGAGAAAGGAACTGGAAGGAAAACAATATTCCAAGTTACTTTCTTTTGCCAGTGTATCAGAAAAAGCACTTTCCTGGAGCCTGCAGCTTCCAGACTCCAGTGTTTTTGGTGTCTTTTCTCAATGTTTAACCTCTTCAAAATAACTCAGCTTTTGCCTGTGTGATTACCAAATGGCATCACAGCACATGTCCTGTGAGACTGATTGCTGAACTGCATGAGGATGGAGAGCTCAAGGCGCTTGTGAAGCAAGCATGTATGTTGCTGGGCTTGCACCCGTGTCTGCAGCGTAACCTGTGCCTGCACCAGGCAATCAGCAGGCACTTGTCTGAACAAGAAGAAGGAGCAGCCAGCCAGCAGGCAGAGCTAAGGATTAACCCAAGAAAAAAGCTTATTATGTACAGCATGGACCAAAGAAACAGTTATGCCACTGGGAACTGTAAGAGTTCAGGTCCTCACTGGATCATCACCGGGGGAAAGTAAGCAGAGCCTGTGCTTAATGAGGTGTTTCTGATCCTCCCCATGTTCCCTGTCCCTGGTCTATGTTAGAAGAACTTGCTAAGGAAACATTAGGAAACGCTACCATATAGCTTGTCTACACAGCAGCCATCCCTGTCCTCTGTTCCACTCTCCTCCCACCTCTTAACAAACTTCCCACCACCTCATGTTTCCAATTCTGCCACTAGATTTTCCAGCTCCAGTTTCAGGCTTCCTTTCCTGCCCCTGACATTGGTCTTTACATCTGCCATCTTCCTCCCATCCAGCACAGGAAAAAGAAAACCCTTTCTTACTTAAACTAGAGCTGGATTCATGAGGTTCCAGCAGGCCTGCAAGAAAATATGGATCCGGTGAGGGTGCCAGATGTAGTGTCATCCAACACAGCAGTCACTTGACAGCCCAGTGGACACCCAGACTGACTCAAACTGGTACCTTCCCTTGGTCACACTATAGTGCTGTGCCTTCTGCTTGAGGTGACAGGATCTCATAGGATAGAAAGGGTGCTGGGCCACAGTGCTCAGCACAGCTGGAGGGATGGGGGATAAGTATGGATCCTACAATGTAGGGCCCTGTGAAACCAAGCACTTGCCCTGCCCAGATGCTTATCACACTTGCAATGACACACAGGATCTCCACTGCCTATTGACATTCTTTGCAACAGACAGACATGCAATAATTCCCTTAGTTTCAACACCTGTAGCCAAATTGCTGCTTACAGTGATACCAAACCATTTGTGTCTTGCATTAGTCATTTCCCAGGGCAAACTAGATTTAAAATAAGGAGACCTGGTAAAATAGAAGGTGCCCCACCTTTTTCAGAAGAAGCTTTAGTTGTATAACTAAAGACTGGTCTTCATTTCTCGGCTGGTAACTTCCTCCTTTCACCACACCTACGGTTACTGGCAGGGAAAAAAAGAGAGAGCAAACTGTTGTCAGAGACAGAAGACACATGCAAAAGACATTGTGGGATCCTTCAAACTTTTTACCTGCAGAAGTTCCATGTGGGAATCCATATGCTGAGGCTGTGCGTTGTGTTGATCTACCTTTTGTATGCGGTGAAAACAGGTAAGAAATCAAACATTTGTTTTCAATGTTCCTGTCAAATATAACATGCTTACTGTGCTTTGCAGAAGCATGAATATATCTACTCTCTGCATTACAGTTACTGTGTAGGGTTTTTCACCAGCATTATTTATTCTGGCAAAGCAAATTATACTGGTTACATGAATGTAGTCAGCTCTAAGAGTTCCAAATATAAAACCAGCAGTCATTTTTATTATCTTTTCCTCCCTTTGCAAACATTCCTCTTATATAAGTACTATCCATCGACACTGAATATGTCATTTGAAATCTTCAGAGAAGAGTGATTTCTTCTCAGCAGTGTCTGCTATGACAGACACAAAGGATGAATTACCATTCATGAACATAAGCTTCATTTGATATCCTCACAGCCCTATCAAGAATCAACCTGTGTAACAATAAACAAATGTACTGCCTTGTGTTACCATACTCATGGGAGCAAGTCAAGTTATAGCTCTCTGCTTTACAGGGAAAACATAGGATTAAAGAAATCCCAGAAGAATTCTTGTAAATAATAACTTGTATTTCTGGGTTCTCTGGAGTAATTCTGGGGTTGCATTTTGCTTAGTTTGTTAAATATGCTTTAGGAAATGTAGTCGTAAGAGGTGGGAAAAGGCACCAAGGAAACCCAGTGAGATACTGAAGACCAGTTTTAAGAGGTAGAGATCATGCTCCCTCTGTGGAAAAGTGATGGAAATGTTCACCGATGCTGCTGGGATTTGCTGTGTGGTAGTGAAGTATGCTTAAAGCTGAAAGCTCATTACCAGTGCATAGGACAAATCTATTGGAACACACTGTAAAGAGCCCAGGCAAGGTGACAGTGTCTTCAGTGTCAGTGAAACTGCAGACAGGCACAGAAGCAGCAACATGTTTATCTGAGATCCATGCAAAGTGTTGACCGGGAGAGCAGCCCCCTTCACAGGCTCCTTGTGGAAATACAGTCTCCCAAGGACCACAGCTAGGACAACTGCAAATCTGACCCTCTGAAGTGAAAATCTGTTAGAACTTCACTCTGCAAGAGGACAGACTGGTGGAGCTAAAAAATTCAGCTGCTATTCTATTCATGCAGATAGCCTCCAGATCACAGCCCCCAAAATGCCACTATTGCAAACCCTGCCTGTGCGCAGGGTGAGCATCCTGGACAGATACATCCAGGGCAGAAGAACATCCAGGACAGAAGGAAGAAAAAGCCTGGTTCTGAAGCTACATATATATGTATATATAACGTGGTTCTGAAGTTACACATATATATATAGATATATTCATATTCATATATGTAACTTCAGAACTTCAGAATCCTGCTGCATTAGCACCTCAGAGGCTGATCTCAAACTTGTGAGAAAAGATGCCGAGGTCCCGCATAGGAACATGGGTTTAACAGACTGGTATGTGGCCACTACAGGTGCTGAGATCTCAAAGCACCTTGGCCTGCAAACTAGTGTTTGCCATCCTATTTTACACACCAGAAAAATGAGCAGGCAGAGGAAAGTGAATTGCCTGAGGCTGTTCAGCAAGCTAATGGCCTAGACAGAGCTGGAAACTAGTTAATGGGACACTGGGTTATTTGCCACATTTATTCACCTTTCCTGGAGGGAAGAGGTCTGTTGGACATGGGTTAAGTACAGTGGACTGTTTCCACCTCACTTAGTTGCTTGCAGAGTTAATCTCAATAAGCCTCTTGCCCATCAGAGAAATCATGCTGGAGTTTCAAAGACAATTCCAGCCATTTGGGTAGGATTCACTGTGCTTATCAGAATGAAGAGCAAAGCCAGGGTAACTGGCAGTCCTCATGTGTCAGCTTTTGTAACACATGGTGGATGAGTCTGGGATATACACCAGCCTGCCAGAAGAGAAGCTGGCAGGTTTCCCCCCACTATTAGCATTGATCTGATTTTGTTAATCAGAACAAATCTAACAGACTTCAGGCAGATATAACAAGGCTTTTCAAATGGTTCCTGTGTTAGGTATTAGCAAATGCTGATCAGCTCTTTAAAAGCTCTTCTTTAGCAGAAGGTTTGGGCTGTTCTGGTGACAAACATAGCGCTCCTCTGGGCAAGTCTCAGCACAATGCAGGAGATACAGAAACAAATGAAGCAATCAGTGCAATCTTGCATCTTGTAGAAGTAATTCTTGCCTGCATTTCTGCCTATATTCCTACAGCTTCAGTGGTGGTAAAGATGATTAACAAGACTATATGAAAATACCATAGAATAAAACAATGGTTATTAACGAAAAAGAAATACTGTATTATTTATGTTGCAGTAGCACCTAGAGGACAGTTGCTGAGTATCACTGTGAATGCTGGTGCAGAGCAGCAAAAATCGACGCCTTTTCTCTGTTAGCTACTCTGAGATCTCCATGGGAGCAGTGTCACAGGAGAACTCTTGCTGCTGCTTCTCTAGAGCATTTTAACACTGTAAGAGCAAGGTGACAGCAAGCTGCTCAGGAGACAGCCACGCAGGTCACCTTTACTCTTGCAGGCAGGACCCCAAATCCCACTGCCCCTGTGAGCCCTGACTGAAGCATTACAGAGGCAGAACACCCTCAATTCAAAGGCCACTGATTTCAACTGAGGTTCACTGGGCCTGGCTGAGGGCTCATTTTCCACCACTCCTGTCGCATGCAGTCATATTTTACCATAGGCTTTATACAGGAAGGACTCCATGGGTTTCTAGTGCTAAAATTTATTTCTGAATTTATGGTAGCAATTGAAAATATCCAGTTGGACTTAACTGCAACATACTTCTAGCCTATTAACTTTTATTTCTGGAGCTTCTGGGAATTCTACAGAGTAATTAGCAGAACTATGGCAACTGAGCAGATCACTTTATGTGCTGGGCACATAGCATTTCTATCACTCTTATGCTTCTGATTTCCATAGGAGCAGAATAGGGAAAGTTGCTCCTAGAAACCATGAGAGTTTCATCATTTAGAAACTGAAATGCACACAGCAATGGAGATTTACTCGAGCTCAATTAGCTTACAGCTGTGGGGTTTCTAAACCCTTCTACCTACTGCACAGCCCTTCAAACAACAAAGCTCAGGAAGATTTCTCTAGCAACTGCAGCCTGAACAGTTAATTGCAGCCCAGGCTGTATGTGTGAGAGACTCACTCTCCCACAGGGTTCTTCACTCAGATTAAGGGGATTTGCAGAAAAGGACTGTGACCCAGGAAGAGGCTACAAAACCTGGCAGAGCCTTCATAAGCACTGTCTGTCTGGAGACAGTTACTCCGTTCCCTCCCAGTGCCCTGTTGGAGATTGCATTGGACTTTGAAGGCTCAGCTGGTGTTCTGCTGGAAAAGCAAGGAACAAAGACAGGCTTTCAAATGGCAGAGACCATCCCATAAAGCAGCACTTACATAAATTTCAGTTACTCTTCAGCTGTGTATAAAACAGTATCAGTACCATATCTCATGCGGTCAAAGGGTGTCCCATTTTGCATTCTGAAACAGCAGGCTGCATCTGCAAATACAAACGAAGGACTGAGCTGTCCCTCACAACAGCTAGATCCTCTGCAGCTTGTCAGCTCCAGTTACAAACAAACCATGAAGGCATCTCTTTGCTCTAGAACCTGCCCAGAGCATCTGGGTGTACTCTCAAACCAATACAAGAACTGGTTGTCAGTCTCTGATACCTTCCTCACACTAGAGGGATTCTTTGAGAGAGTATGTGCCATCTCACAGATGCTAGTGGAAGCAGGACTGTGCTGCTCCAAGATGGTACACCTGCTGTCTTTATTCCAACATGACAAGAAAGCCTAAGGTTCAGGGTAGCTCCAGCCATGAACACGATGGAGAGGAAAGGAGTAGCTCACAACGTATATTCCTGTGCCTGTGCAGGCTGGCAGGAAGAAGGAATCAAAGCAAATGCATTGGTGCTAACCTCAGGATTGCCACACTGTGCTCTTTTCAGATCCCGAGGAGACATGCCCTGCATTCACGGCTCTCAGCCTTGGCAATGCTTTGGTAGGGACACACCTGAACGTGAAGCTGCTGCTCTACACCAGACAGAACCCAACCTGTGCTGAGGAGCTCAGCTCACCAGCCTCCAAGTATCTAGATGTGACCAAGAAAACTACCTTCATCATCCATGGGTACCGATTCACAGGCTCTGCCCCCGTCTGGATCCCAGACTTGGTGCTCCTCCTGCTTTCTGCAGAAGACATGAATGTCATTGTTGTGGACTGGAACCGTGGGGCAACAACTCTCATCTACAGCCATGCTTCCAGAAACTGCAAAAGAGTTGCTGAGATTCTGAAGAAACTGATTGATGAGATGTTGGTAAGTTGAATACTCACACTATGATACAGTCATTATCACACTGTACAGAAAGGGCACAAAGGAAGTGTTTAAAACAGCAGCAATTCTGGGAAAATAAGGAAATATATTAATTTTTGGAAGTGGAGCTATACTTGCAGTGCCGAACTCCACCCTCAGTCCTGGTACAATGGTATTTTGTTGCAATATTCAGTTTATACTCTACATATCTGGGCACAAAACTCTACAGATATGTTTTCCCATACATAGAAACTCTATTTCCACTTAATGTATGTCCAAAAGTAAGCTTATGGGCATTCACTACAGTTTGCAACTCCTCTAAGATGTTGCACAGGTATAGACAATGGTGACACTGGAATTCTTGCAGGACTACATGTGGGGCAAATGGAATTGTACTCATGGGGCCGAGGAATATTCTTTCCTTCCATACTTGTAGTCACCGCCACAGTAAGATACAGCCATTGCCTGAGCGGTTCTCATCACAGCTCTCTCAGATATGGGCCTCAAACATGCATGCTGGTGGTACTGTGGGACCATCAAAGGGGGAATATTCACAGAATGGAACACACCAAGGGAGAATGTGGGAAAAGTAGGGAGATGCATTTACATTCCTTCTCCTAAAACTGTTTGTGCCTTTCATGTGCCTAAAATCTGTGACCATGTGTACTTTTATATCTCAGATTGATGGAGCATCCCTTAACTCCATGCACATGATAGGAGTGAGCCTGGGAGCACACATCTCTGGCTTTGTGGGGCAGCTGTTTGATGGTGCACTTGGAAGAATCACAGGTAAGCTCTTCCTCCTGTCAGTCCTTTCATTGCAAGGATAGCTGTTCACCACGACCACAGTCAGAGCTCAAGTGACAGCACATGCCTGGCTTTGTGTTGCAGGTCTTGACCCAGCAGGCCCCTTGTACAGAGGAAAACCACCCAGTGAGAGGCTGGACCCTACAGATGCACAGTTTGTTGATGTCGTTCATTCAGACACGGATGGTATGTGACATTTGTTCTCATTACCATAATGAAGAAACCTAGAGGCTGATAGGGAGCATGGGAAGGCAGAGGCACTGGTAGGCAGCAGTGATCCTTGCTCCCCTATCCCAGGAGGACAGCAGTCTCCTTCAGTGGTGCTGTGAAGGGCTCTGTGTCCCTGCCTTGTCCTCACTGTCATCAGCACTCCCTCGGGAGCTGATGTTTTATTTGCATTTCAAACATGCTGCAGGTTTATAGCAATTACAGCCTCATGGCCCATGAATAGCAAGCATTTAGGCACTCGTGCAGCAGTCCCCTGTTGAGACCAGCACACAGTCCTGCCAGAGCAGTTCTGCACTAACCTCACACTGCGGGGTCATCACAAAAGCTAGTCTGCCGTTGAATGCCTTGCATAGCAGATCAGTTATTCCCAACCCAGTGGCTCCCTGCACTCTTCATTCCACCTCCCATAGGCTAAACCAGGTTGAATCTGGAATTTCCTTCAACCCTCTCTTTTCCCAGCCGGTGCACAGCACATCTCCAAACCCACAGGCAGGGCAGCAGTGCAATGCAAGCCCTCAGCTCTGCTCACACTGGCATCCCACCCCACTGGGCTCAGCTTTCCGACCTCATCTTCTCTCAGCCCTTCCAAGACTTCAGCCGCACAGCGATTCCCAGTGTTTCACATCCCTTTTCCTCTTCCACACACAATGACACCAAAAGCCAGAGCTCGTACTGTCGCATACACAGACTTATTTTAGGTATTTGATAGTATTGCTAAACTGACACAGCTGGGTCACAGCCATTTGGCCTGCTGCCTAACCAGATGAATGACATTAATATTCCTGCACAGGCAGGCATCCTAGAGCTAAATAACTATTTTTTTCCCCTGGTTGTTTTCTTACGTTTCCTTCTACATTTTATGGTTCAATATTCCCTCCCCTCACCTCTCATATTTTCTTTTGTCAGGACTAGGTTACAGAGAAGCATTAGGCCACATTGACTTCTACCCCAACGGTGGGACTGACCAGCCTGGCTGCCCACTGACAATATTTTCTGGTAATTCATTCTGCCTTGAATTGCACAAACACTGACAGAAAGAGAGGAGAAGGCCAGAGAATCATCATCATTGCTTAGAAAATACATGAAGCCCAGTTCTGGGAAAACCACAACAGCAATCTCTTCCCAGCACTGATGTAGCCCAGCGATGGAACAGGGGGTTAGCTGATGTATATCAGGAAGACATATGAATCAGGGTTAATCCTGTTCTATCACAAATGCAAATAGGATAATTGTCCATGCACTCAGTTATCAGGTGGATTTGTGCCTCTGTTTTGTGAATACATTTAGAAAACCTGTGGGGTTATTATTATTACTAATAATAATAATATTATTACTTCTTAGAACACACACAAACTCCAAAGACACACAATAGCAGGAACCTGTTCAGAAAACAGGCTCAAGATGAATGGGGTTATAACAAACCCAATGCCCCTTTCTTGGCAATAACAGGCAGTGCAGTCTGGAAGGCAGAGCCCTGGTCTTGAGTGTAAGAAAGCTTTTACCCTTTCCAGCCTGGCGGCAGAGCTAGTTTTATGGAAGTTGGGTGAAGAAGGTACCTCAGGGAAGAAAAGGTAGTAATGTGAACTCAACCCTTTTGAGACCCAAGAGGATCTACATAAGAAACCAACCTGAAACAAATATCCACAGGAAATACGGATTTTTTTTTTAATGGAAATGAGGCTTCACTCATTTTGCTGCTAATGCAACACCTCATTTTATTTGTTATGTCTTTCTCAAGAGCTTTTACACCACAGGAGCACACCTGACACTGAATACTGTCTACAGCTGGATCCTCTGAAACTGCACTAACAATATGAACAAATATGGTCTTAAAGTCAAAAAAGATGAGAAATAGCAGTAGACATAGGCAGAGCTGAGTGCACTCAAAGGAAGAGAGAGGCCAGTGCCCACTTAGTGTTTTGCCACAGCCCAGTGCAATCTGCTGTGTTCAGGTTGGTCAGTGATTGTCCTTTTTAGCTAGTGCATTGATACTGTTTTCCTGAAGCACGAGGGTTGCTAACAAAATGTTTCTCCCCTGTGTATGATTAAGGATTGCAGTATTTTAAATGTGACCACCAGAGGTCTGTTTTCCTGTTCATGTCATCCCTGAAACAGAGCTGCAATATCACGGCATACCCGTGTGACTCCTACAGGAATTACCGGAATGGCAAGTGTGCCAGCTGCGAAACCTTCTGGCCTATGCCGTGCCCCATCCTAGGTGAGGATCCAGGGAATGTAAATACATCCTGAACACACGTGTCTGACAGAGCTGCCCATCATTACTGTGACTTGGAGTGTGACAAGTGTTTTGCTGAAGGGCTAACACCACACAGTGCTTTGCTAAAGCATGTCAGTTATTCCCACTGAAGCTTTTGAGATAGTGCCTCCCTGACTTCTGCAGGGGTACAAACCTCTGCTGCAGGCAAAACAGGCCTGAGAAATGTCCCTGCTCTTTGTACGGTCACATCGCATTACAATCTAGAATAAAATGCATCTGTAAAGGATTCTAGAACTGGAAAAGCCAAAATAAGATGGGATCTTTACACAAAAGTCACAGAAACAATGACTTAAGGTCCATTAGTTGCAGAGTTTGACGGACAGGGACACGTTCTTACTACAACAGAATCTTTTCTAAGAAACCTTCAGCTCCACAAAGCCCTCTTGACTGTAAAAGGAATGGCAGTGGGATGGACAAAGGGTATTCTGGGTGTTTGTAACTGACCCACAGGGGTGTCTCAGCCTGGATGTGACAGGCTGCCATTTCTGAAGTGCTGACGTTAAACCCTCTGACAGTTCCAGAAATGACTCACAAAAAAGGGGATGATTTTCATTCTGCACTGCAAAACTAAATCCTTTCTGACCACGGATGGCCATCAGGTGTGGAAAAAAGACTGATCTTAAAATAAGCATCAAGCAGTTACCAGGCATATTTAGACACTCGGCTGGCTTAGTTACACAAGTCAAACCGAGCCCTGGTACAAGGCTGCAGAGCCCAGGAGCGTGTGTCACAGCACCAGCTCACAGCTGGCAAGCAATATGCTGTTTCTTAAATACTTGCTTTGTTATTTTCAGCAATTTAGTTGCTTACATACCTGTGTGGTAACTCTGTTTCCTCTCCAAACTGTCGTCTATAGGTTATTATGCCCATGAGTGGAAAAGCTATTTAACACAACAGAACCATCCAGTGACAAGTATGTTTTTTGATACGGCAGAGAAAGAGCCATTCTGCAGTAAGTGACTAAGATTTCTGAGATCATTTTTCTCTGTGCATTGCCTCCTTCTGCAGGAGCTGAACAGGGACGTTTAGTTGCAATTGCCATCATAGGCAGCATTTTAGAAGCAAAGCCAGCAGCTGCTGGGTAGATTCGTGTCCATCTGCAGCCTTGCCATTACGTTCTTCATCTGCAAACCTGCCCTGTGCTGTGGAAAGCCAGTTGCTCACTTAGAGGTGTGTTAAGAACAGGCTCATCTTGCTTACGGTGCTAGGAAATTTGCTGAGGACACACAAATGAAACATGAAAGGGTAGTTCCTAAACTGTGTTTCAAAGCAACACACCACAGGGTGTGGTGCAAGGAAAAGGTGTGTGGGAACAATGAGAGTCAAAGGCATGCTCTGAGCTGAACAGGTGAAAGAGCCACCATGAACAAAAGCAAAAGGCACAGGGAAAGGGCCCAAGAAAGGGAGAGTTGGTGTAAAAAAAGGTTTCCCCAAGGTTTCTCCTCATCTCAGTGACCACCAACTTACTAAGCCATGGGCACAGATTATGGCTGCTCAGCAAGTGAATTCTGTGACTGACAGGGCAGAGGAAAGAACAGACAATTCTGCTCTAAGATGGAAAAGACAAATGAAAGATGGTAAGAAAGAAATTAAGGGGTTCAGGAGTGGACATTCAGAGGCAGACAGGACAAAGAAAAGGCAATCTGAAAATGAATGGGGAAGGCAGGGAGTGAGAGACTGTGCTGAAAGGCCATCTTGCATGCCATTTGTGTAACCCTTGCAGCAGGGCTTTCACACACATCTCTTAATGTTTCTGTTGGCAATCTCTGCAAAGGGAGGTGGAAAAAGGCATGGAGAAAGAGGTTTTAGAGATGAACTGAATGGGAGGAAGACATCCTCTGACTGCAGTTCAGCTCAAGACAGGCACAGAGCTGCGGTGGAAAGCAGAGCGAGCATGCAGAGTCTGAACACACTTGTGCTCTCTCTCCCCTCAGTTTATCACTACTTTGTGGATATTATTACATGGAACAAAGACACCAGAAGAGGCACCTTCAGCATTGTACTAGCTGATGAAACTGGGAAGGAGGCAAAATCTAAAGTTAACCCGTAAGTCTTACCCTTCTATGGTCTGTAGATGTTAGCAAACCACTTGGTACGACTGCATCTGCGAGGAGGCAAGATACCTTCCTCTCATTTCCCTGATGATCCTTGGCAGGGTACATGCCTTAGGGCTTTCCTGGCCCTATGCAATTGTCACAGACTTCCCTGCCGCAGAGCAGCTGACAGCCCAGGCCTTTAGTTTGGGCTCTTCTCAGTCATCTAAAGGACTGAAGTGGACATCTCAGCCAGGGGCACAGCTGTCCTACACTTCCACTAAAGCAGAAGGAAAAACACATCTCCCCCTTTCCTTCCCCTTCCAGGGAGTGTTCCATTCCAGTTCTGGGTAACCAAGACAGCTGGGATGAACCTGAGCCTGAATATGTAACATCCAAATCAATTCATTTCACTTGGAGAGGCAAATTAATGACTGGTGCTTAGGTGGACATGTAAATTCCTGATTGATCATAACACACTTCAGCCAAACAAGTCCTGCTCAACTAGTTTTCTCTATCTGCATACTCTCTCAGCCACATCTACTTGCACTGGAGCAATCTGCATAGCTCCCTAGGGCTGCACAACAGGACCAGCGAGTGTGTGGCAGCCCACCAGGCAGATTGCCTACACGCACACACGTATCAGAAATACGTTTGGCAGGTTAAAACCTGCCCTATTTTATCAGGCTCCTAAACCTTCTCAACAAGACCAGGCATTCTGAGCATTACAACCAGGAAACACTTTCATCACAACTGCACTCTTCACCTTCCTTAAGGGAAAACCTTAAATGATGCCATAAAACCAGCAACATACAGAATGTGTTTTGTGGCCACGGCCACAGTTGTGCTGCTTCTGCACCAAGACTGGTGCAGTTTTCATGCATATCTCAAAGTGGAACTGGCCATTCCCTCAAACCCCAGCCCTGCAAGTTTTCACGTCTTTAAGCCTGTGCTTAAAGCTGGATTACTCTCCATTATCCCAGTCAACACTGCACTGTTTCACAGATGCTTCTAAGTTAATGGTGAGTTCAGTTCTCTCTCCAGCATTGTTCCTAATATTACACTGAATGTATTAAAGTGGTTCTATTCCCTTAGTGACTCTCCAACACCTTGTCTGCTTTATCTTTAGAGAAGCTGCAGCCTTTCAGCGTTACAACCAAATCACTTTGCTAGCTGGATTTGACCAGGATTTTGAAAATATAGAAAGAATTTCCCTGATGTTTTCCACAGGATCTGTCATTAGCCCAAAATTCAAATTGAGGATTCTCCAAATGAGGTTGCGGTCACTTACAGATCCAGAAAGGTAAGCAGAGGTTTACAAGCCATTGCAGACTGGGCAGAAGTGAATCAGTCTCCCACATTCCTGGCCTGGCTGAGTTTCTCCAGAAGAATTAGTTTTATTTCACATTTCATTCTTGTACACCTGCCTTGGGAATAAATGCTGTCTTTAGTGCATACACACAAATCCCATAGGTGAACACCCACCTGAACACAGACTTTGTCTTATTGTACTGAACACATGTACTCAGTGGCCTGACTCTGACGTGGCCTGACCTTTTTACCTTTGGTCAGGAAAACAACGGGTAAGAAGCTGCCCAGACCTGAACTCTGGGCTGCAGGTAAATGCAATACAGATATCCAGCCCCAAATACACATTTTATAACCCAGCCAATTTCTAAGTCCAGTCAAGCAGGGAGATTAATTTACTCCTGAAATTCCAGGAACTGGGAGCTGCTTGCCACTATGCCCTAACACACTGACTACTGTCCACATCGTGAGGCACCTACCAGGTCATTTGCTGATGAGACCTCTACAGCTGCTTCAGTTACCTCTGCTTCGCAGTCCTACCCTTAAGCTTCCCTGATTTCTAGGGCACCTTTGGAGGATGGGATCTCTACCTGAGCTCAGCAAGTACATAATCTCTTAGGCTGACCCTGTGTGCTACATGGACATCAATCCATACCATGTTTTAAATTTGGGTTAAAAGAAGGATTGCATATCACAGAGTGAGGAGGGTGAAGCAAAAAACGAAAGGACAGACCTGCAGAACATGCTTATTTGCAGATGATGAAGGTCAGCTCATCTTAGCCTTGCAATAAGGAAAAGATTGTGTATATCTAATAAGCAAAGTCCTTCTGCAGCTCCCCCTTGCTGACACTTGCTTTCTCCTGTTCCCTATCTCCACAGTCACTTCCAGCCCAAGATCCACATTCAACCTTTTAAAAAGCAGGTGCAAATGCCCTAACCTTTCATCAGAGGCTGTCTAGTCTCTCCTAGGAGGGGCTGCTACAGACTGTGAGCACAGTTACATGACTGTTTTAAGACCATTAAGTGTCACTGTAGCACGGAGGGCTGTCCTGCCTTCTCTCCTTCCTTATTCCAGTGCTAATCAACAATGCTCACTTGGTCCCAGGTGAAACCCTAAGTGTTTCCTCTGATTTTTGGCTGGTCTACCTCTAAGCCACATCGATGCCTGGTCCCAGCTCCAAGTGCCAGCACAATCCCTAATGCTGGCATCAGGGAACTGGTGAGCTGAAAGGACCACACTGCTCAGGGTGCACACAAGTGTAGACTGGCTTAAAGGGAACAATGAACTCCACAGCCTCAGATTGCTTGCTGGCTTTCGTGTGCATTTTTCCACAAGGAAATACCAAAGATAACATAGAACAGAATGAAAATATGATCAAGGTATCCCTGACTTCGGTAAGGCTTGAATTCAACCTCACTTTAGATGGACTTAAAGCTAGCTGTCCTGAGAACATGACTGATTAAATGTGAGCCTCCAACACGCTGGGAGACTTGACTGGGAGGTGATACAAGAGAGGCTGATCTTTCGCTTTCTGACTTGCGTTACTGTGTTTATGCAGACCACAGCTGTGCAGGTACGACCTTGTGCTGATGGAGAACACCAAACACACCTTCAAGCCTATCCCGTGCTGAAATAGGAGCTAAGACCTCCACGTGTCACATCTGGCGGTGGCAGCCATTCACAGCCGTCTGGGCACTCACCCCAAAGCTCCTCGGAGACCAGCCGACAGCGCGGCGGGCACGTGTATCAATGACCTGACTTATAAACGGGGCCGTGGAACGGACACAAGACACACGATGTCCTGCCGTGCTTCTGGGATGCGGGACCGCCTTTGTGCCCTGGGAGGAGGCGGGTCCCTCGGGGCGGCCGCGCTCCGCCCCGCGCCTGCGCGGGGTGTGAGGCCGCACCGCAGCGCACCGCGGGATGTGGCGGCGGCTGGCGGGCCTGCTGCTCGCCTTCGCGGCCGCCACGGCCGGGCTGTGGCTGCTGTCGTCGCGGCTGAGCACCGGGCAGGCGCGCAGGTGGGTACGGCGGGGGTGATGCGGGCCGGCGCCCCGGGGGTCCCCGTGCTCTTCCTTCCCACCCTTCCCCTTCAGGCCACTGCGGTTCCCGTCGGACCTGGAGGAGCTGCGGGAGTTGGCCGAGGCGCTGCGGGACTACGAGCGGCAGCACCGGGGCGCGGCGCTGGCCTTGTTTTGCGCCGCGTACCTCTACAAGCAGAGCTTCGCCATCCCTGGCTCCAGCCTCCTGGTACGGGAGCGGGGCGGGGGGCTTGCCGGGTGGGAGCCGGTACCAACATCTCAGAGGGGCCCTGTGCCCGCAGCTGGTGCTGGGTGAGGAACAGGGCTACCGCCTGAAGGCAGCGGGTGTGAGGGCACACGCGTGTGTCCCGTCCGGCTCTCAGGCTGTTGTGCCCCGGCAGAACGTCCTGGCTGGAGCGTTGTTCGGGCCGTGGACTGGGCTGGTGCTGTGCTCAGCCCTAACCTCTGTGGGAGCGACCTTGTGCTACCTGCTGTCAGGCGCGTTCGGGAAGCAGTTCATCGTCCACTACTTTCCTGATAAAGTGTCTCTGCTGCAAGGAAAGGTAAGAACGGCGCTGGCTCTGCAGACAAGCAGAGCGGCCCCTGGTTGAGGCTGTCCTGTGGGCTTTGTGAAGCAATGAAAGCACATAGGTCTGAAGAGACCTCTGGCACAACCTAAGAGCACACCGCTTTCTTGGGAGCAAGCCTGATTGCAAAGAGGGTGCATGGAAAATCCCAGATCCCCCCAGAAAAAATCACAGACTGGTTTGGTTTGGAAGGGACCTCATCCAGTTCCAACCCCTGCCACAGCAGGGACACTTTCCACTAGAGCAGGGTGCTCCAAGCCCCATCCAGCCTGGCCTTGAACACTACCAGGGATCAAAAGTAACATATAATGAATTGATTGGGAAGCCTCTGTGCTCTAGAGCTGCCTCCGCCCACTCTTGGGCTGTGTTGTACAGCTGGAGGTGGTTCTGCCATTGACTTCCTGATGTAATTCAGGTTACAGCCCATTTTCACCACTTGAATGGAAGGGGCTGGCTTATCATTAGGCACATATACATACATAAATGTGCAGCTTTTCATCAGTTCTGGACTGATGTAATGTCATGGCATGTTAGAAGAAAACTTCACTTTAGTATTGTTGCCCTTCAGATATTACTCCTGTCTGAAGGGCAGAAATAATTTGGAACGTTTCTCTTGGCAGGTAGAAGAGAACAGGAGCTGCTTATTTTTCTTCTTGTTGTTTCTGAGGCTGTTCCCCATGACACCAAACTGGTTTCTGAATCTCTCAGCTCCCATTTTAAACATCCCTGTGTCCCAGTTCTTCTTCTCCGTCCTCATTGGTAAGGCCTGGGGAGACTGCCTGAGGGGTTAGTGTGACACTGCCTGTCTGCTCATCACCAATCCTTGGGAAGTACACTGGGCTGGGGAAGGCAGAGCACCAGGGTCATAGCTGGGACTCTGCCCCATTGAGCAGTTTGCCTTTGTGCTGCCCTTACACTTGGAGGTCTTGAGCATTTTACAGATACCAATGCAGAAAGAACCCCATTCTTTCCATTATGAACACAGCCTCCTATGTCTGGCCTTGGGCAAGGGTATATTTGAGGTAATTTTACATTAGTGTGATGCTAACCAGGCTTTTTCTGCTCTGATTCTTTCAGGTCTTACACCGTATAATTTCATCTGTGTGCAGACAGGAGCCATTCTGTCACAAATCACCTCTTTGGATGCCATTTTCTCCTGGGACACATTGCTCAAACTGCTCTTGATGGCTGTGGCAGCACTGATACCAGGGACCCTTATCAAGAAGTACAGCAAGAAGCGCTTGAAGCTGGATGACAACAAGCACACTCAGATACTCAACGGCAAAAAGAGCTTGTGATGGCCCAGGTGCCCCAGATGTTGGGGCCTCACAACAGGTCTCTGTCCCAGGGGCTATATTCTGCATGCTCTGTGCCAGTGTGAACCAAGGACAATTGCAGTTTTTAATCATTCTTCTTGTCAAAGAGGAGGTGTAAGGATCTTTCTTTTTAATTAATATTTTATCTGTGCATGTATCTGCACGGAGAGCACTATACAGGGGCTCTGTGAGTACTTCAGTTAATGTGCCTGTTTTGTTTAAATTGGCCTGTGTCTCCAGCCTGCCTGAGGATACTGACAACCCCCTGGAGATGTATTCGCATGGGAAGTATTAGCATACCATGAGGAAAGCAAACCAGAACCCCTTTAGTTCCTCCCAGCTCTTGAACAGGGGGGGCCCAAGCACCACAGTCTCCCTACCAGCTCAAGGCACAGGCCTCCACTGGGCTCACGTCCTTCCCTCCATAAGCCCAGCTCATTGCTTGTCTTACTAGTGTGACTGATGTGGCAGCAGCCAGCTGGTTTTCTGCCCAGCCTCATCCCTTGGTGCCTGGGAGGCCACAGCACATAGGGCTGTGTCAACCTGCATCAGCAGCTAATTTTCAGCAGCATTTCCCAGCTCTAGGTAGGCCCTGCTCCTTCTTCCCCCTGTCCTCTCCAAACCCATATTTGTTTAGCATTTTTGGCCTGAAATGAGAAATCATGCACTTGTGGTGTTAGGTGCAGTAATACAAGGACAAAGTTGAGAAGAAGCTCTCCCTTCTGTAGGAGAGCTTGCACAGTTATAAAAGGCTTCCTCTATCATTCAGATGTTAAGTGCACTCTGCAGCAAAATCATTCAGGATTTGGGGCCAGCTGTGAGCTGCTGGTATGTACCATTCATGTGTCAGAACTCAGGAGATTGCTTCTGTCAGTGGCTGCTACTCCCCACAAAGTCTAAGGGGGGAAAAAGAAATAAAGGAATTGATGTGCCTGGCTGGCAGTACCTTTAAAACCTACACATTTTTTCATGTGTAACTAGAAGGTTTCCAAATAAGCAGCTAAGTCTTTGTCCCATTGCTGAAGATCATAGTATCTTATTAGATACTCTGCTTCTGGGGTTTTGGTATTTGCACCTCCTTGCTCTACTCTCCATGAGTCTGCCCTCCACTCACAGGATAAAGTAAACTTTCTGGCATGGAAGAGGGCAGATGGGAGCACTCAGGAAGGTGAGACTGAATGCTTCATCCCCATCAGCAGGGCTGGAACTGTGTGGGACAGCAAGGTTCCCAGGATGAAAAGTCATGGGTGCAGATTCAGTCCCCAGTTCACATTGCAAGAAATCACTCATTTGACAAGAGCAACAGCCAATGCTTTTGTGCATTGATAGGCTACATATGTCCAACCAAGGCTTCCCTGCTACTTGGAGCTCCTGGTAGTTCCAGTTCAGCTGTGTTCAGAGACACATAACAGTTATTAAAAGGCTTCATGACGTTGTCCCAAAGCACACAAGAAACCATTCCCACATCACCAAACCAGCCTGAGAAGTGTTGAAGTACACTGGCTTTTTATTCCATGCATTGTTTGCTTTGATAGTCATTCTTGTTTCCATCACTGTACACTGTTCAATACAAAAAAAAAATCAAGTTTGTCTCAGGAATCCACAGAGCAGGGAGGAGGGAGATGAACACTACTGGACAGGGGCAAGATGAAATGGTTACTTAGAACACGACAGTGGGGAACGCAACATTCAGCTCTGGGAGAAAATCTAGGCTAGTGTTCAGGAGCTGTCAGCAGCCGTGAGAACTGGATCAGGGTAGTCAGGATGCTGAAAAGGAAACCCACAGTTTACTTCTGCCCTGCAAATGTTGCTGCAAGGAGAAAGCAGGCTGATTTATGCCTCTCAGCTCCATACCCTGCTAGGGGAGAACGTGAGGAACTGCAGCAGAGGTGCCCATACAGCAACATGGAGATCACGTCTATGTGCAGATCTGGGGAGGTTTCATTAAGCAAAATGCCTATATAACTCCCTGAAAAACTGACAGAGACTGCCAAGAATGCAGGGGAATGCTGAGGCACTCCTGCCTGCACACAGCCAAGGGCATGGGATGTGCACAGCAGGAGCCTGGGATTACATCTCCATGGGTACAGCGTTACGTGTTTAGGCAAGGGGGGGATGCCCTAGTGGCAGTCCCAGAGGGACACTGCATAGTAGGCAGCAGTTAGGATGAGCAACACTGGACTGCAACAATGCAATGACTGGGCCATGTAAAGAAACTAGAGCTAGGTGTGGCAGCAGATAACCTGAAGGGTTAAGCTCTGCTATTCTGGGCCACAGAATGGGCCAGTGTCCCCAGGCAAGGATGGGGAGGAATCAGCACACACCTGGGACCACCTGGCCCAGAAGGATCCCAAAATCCCACACATCAAAGCTTCTCTGCAGGCCCAGAGGGCTTTCATTATATGGTGGAAGGGACTACAGCTACCAAAACCCCTCTGGGATCTTTTTGTTAGGGACTGAATTGTTGCAGACAAGTCCCTGCACAGAGACTCTGACAGGCCTGAGCTGGAGGCAGGTCTCCTTTGGCTGTAGGGCTGCCCCAGGACATCAGTGCTGCCCAGGCTGGGAATAGCCCTGCCTGATGGAGCTCAAGAAGCCTGTCAGATCTGAGCAGCAGAGTGTCTCCAGGGGCATAAGGTCTGGCATCCTCTGCTGTGGGGGACATTTGATGGTAGGTCTCAACCTCTGTATGCAATAGTTCAGTCTCTCTCTTTGTGTGCATATGTTAAGTGCATACAGTTCTCCATTGCTAAATTCTTGTACCTCGGCCTCTAGCCTCCTGAGTGACCATCTGCACCGCCTATTCCACACCAAAATCCCTCTCACACCATGACAGCAAAGCCATCTCTGTCCTTCCACCTCCTCCTGCCACTGGCTAAGAGACAGAGAACATCTGGGGGGAGAAATGAGGGATGAGAAGAGTGAGGAAACAAGAAACAAGCCAGGGAAGAGCTTCACTCCCCAATGGCATTCTACTTCCACCCAGAGCTGAGTATTGCTGCTGCACGCAGGTATGAGCTGGTCACTCCCTCTCCAGCAACCTGTTTGGTCCTACACGGATAATCCACCATGTGGATCTACTGCTGGCCATCCCAATCCCATACCTGCTGCCTGGAGCAACTGCCCTCCTCTCTGCTTGTCCTTTTGCGTGCTCTTGCCAGGGGATCTTGTTCATTCTGTGATCAGTTCAGAAGCCACTCACTCCCTGATCACCATTCCCCATGAGATCAGGAGCTGTCAACTCTACCAGCAAAAGGAGCACATTGCAGCATTAACCATGAGTTGTACCATGAGGCTGACTGCATCCACCTCTCAGAGCAGCCTTGACAGGTTCTCTGGCCCAGTGTAACAGCATCCTTAGAAACCACGAGACGCAGCCATTACTGACAGCTGCTGAGACCAGCTCTGCTCCCATTCACCCCAGCGACCAGGGAGAAGATAACATCACACAAACAGATTACAATTGTGCTAGCAGTGAAGCCAACCTTCTGATCTACAGAAATGATAATAAATAATAAAATAACATCATAACTTAAGATCTGTGTGTAGTCCAGCTACAAAAATTTAAAAATATGGGATAATTTAAACTCATACAATACTGCTCTCTGTATAAGTAAGACATTTTCCTTCACTTTGCCATGAGGCTATAAATTACCACAGTTAAATTCAAACCAGTATTTTAACATAAAATGTAAACAAACAAAGCAACAGAAATACCTGTCCATGGTCCATTCCTGCCATTCAGCTCAGGCTGGTGTGCCAGTCTGCAGAGCAGCACCCAGCGCGCTAGGAAGGGCAGAGTGAAAGCTCTTGCAGGGCAACATCAGCTAAAGGGGTAGGGGGGGGAATCGTGCTCTACCATTTTGTTCTCTTTAAATATTGTTTTAAAAGAGTAGTGTTTGAAGGGAAGGCACTATGAGTACTATCAGAAAACAAATTTTTCTCATCTGCCAATGCCTCGGCCTGTCACACAGCAGTACTATCCTCACTTTCACCTGCAGAGTTTCAGCTTAAGGGAGAAACAGAGGCCTCAGGGTGCACCTGAGACACAGCTACCATCAAGATTCCCTGTGCAACCCATTTTGCACAAAGCCTGACATGAAGGGCAGGCAGCTGTTAATACTTTCAAGAACGTACAGTGAATAAAGAGACAGAGCAGGGCTGATGCTCTTAATCTAGGCCAGTGATTCCCAGTCTTCCCCCTCAACACACAGCTCTCTGCTGGTTATCGATGCTGTTGCAGGTGAGAGACTGCTTCTCCAAGTCCAGTACAGGCATCTCCAGTTTCCTCCCCAGAAGAGTGCTCAGGCTCTGCAGAATGTGCTTTCCATGGTTTGCAAGTTCTTGCTTTTCCAACACTGATTTGATTGATTATTTTGACTGACTGAAACAGACAGGAGGTAAGAGAAGGAAGTAAACTGGGAAATGGCACACTGCATCTGAAAGAGGTTTCCCTGCTCAACTGGAGATCGACACTGCCAGAGTGAAGCAAGGACGATGTTAAGAAGTGCTCTTATACCAATTCTCAAGAGGACGAGGTTAGAATACATTTGCAGGATCTCACAACAAAATGCTGATTAAAAAAAGAAACAAAAAATCCTTAAAATAAAACCCACTATTACATTCCTGGGGATGTATCAGCTCAGAAGACCCTGGAAGTTAGCACCTCGGTACCAATATTCTCCAGGAACACATCCAACCTTCTGATTAAAAATGACCCAGCTGGTTATACTGAATACACTTTGTTCACAGGTTACTCTATAATAAGGTCTTTTTTATGCTTCCTCATTTGATAAGACTCAGTGGTTTAGTTTTCTTGATCTGTTCTCCAGTCTTCAGGGCCATGAGGCCTGGTCCCCTGTGAAAGCAGCAAGAGAATCCCCCCACATCTGTACACAAAGCTGTCCAGGCAGGACTCCCAGGATGTTTCTCTGTAATGTGCTTGCTTTCTGAACTTATTTTTTTTGCAACAAGTCTGTGTGTCTATAAATACAATCCACTCTTTACAGTAAAAAGTGTTAAAATGTCAAAAAAATAAATATCCATGTTACAGTAACTAGATTATTCAATAAAATACATCCCTGCCATTCTTGATTGAAATGCTCAAAGAGAATTAATTTCATTTGGACATTTTCCAGAGATTCGGGTTATTGCAAATCACTCCTGGGGTGGGAAGGAGAAGCATCTTCTCTTCCTGTAAAGTGTGATGAAGGGGAATGAAGTGGAATCTCAGGGAAATCAAAATGCCAGTATCAGGAAGCTTTGGGGGAGATCTGTTTTACCAAGTAGCAGAGCTGCAGGGCTTATTGGTCCTGACTGTGGCATCAGAACACTCCCCTTCAGAAGAGTCACAGTCTGATTCTCCAAACTGTGCTGGGTTCTGCAAAGCAAAAGGAAAGGTGGAGACTTGAGCAACATTCCTGCACCACAGATCAACCACACCATCCCAACCTGTCACAGCGGACAGGCAAAGGTCACCACCAGCAGAGGAGAGATCAGCAGCACACAGGAGATAACAACAGGGCACAGTCACCCTCCCAAAGGTCACTTGTCTCCCCTCAACAAGGGGACAGTAGAAAAACACCTGGTCAGAGCATTACCAAAGACACATGGAGTTATGAGAAGATGGCACAGCAGGCTCTGCCCTACCCCCCCCAAACACTTGTCAGACATTAAAGGAGACATTTCAGCTTCACCAGCAAGGCTGCTGATGGGTAAGCTTGAGGCAAACAGTTTACATCCATTCCATTTTGTTATCTATGTGCTATTTTTATCCCACTTAATGCAACTGCAAATCTGATGGCCTCCCAACATTATGCTCATCTTGACCAGGAAAATATGTACAGTTTGCTTTGTGCTACTTTCCTCCAGCTACTCATCTAGCCAGTTACAAGAAAGACCTTTTTAAGCAGTTGCTTTGCTATAGTACATCTACCACAGCATTTCTTAGACAGTCATCCAACCTTCTGGTCTTTGGATTCATTTCTGTAACATTTATGGGGGTTTTTATTCAATAGAAAGAAGAGGGGAGAATTAAACTTACAACTCACCTCACAGCTGTGTTCATCTGCACAAAGTTTGCCCAGAGACATCTGAGTCTTGACTCTCCGCACTGCACACTCTTTGTCTGAAAGCCCATCAGACTGGGTAGAGATTTCAATTGGGATCTCTGGAGTCTGGGACAGCATGTCCTCCAGCTTCTCAGCCAGCTCATCTTCCAGCTTGGCAGCCAGCTCATCCGGACTGTTTGAATGATCACTTGTGTTCCCCTCCTCTCCATCTGACACAGAGAAGTTCTCCGAGCTGAAGGTTGAGTAGGACTGGCAGCTACTGATGCAGCGGTGAGGTCTGCAAACCAGGAGTGTAGATTAGCATTCAGCTTGTATCACAGTACCTCTAACTGCAGAGAGTCTCCTGGGTGCTGCGCTTGGCTATTCTGTTATACCTGGCCTTGACAGACTCCATTGCTGGTGCCTGTTCAGCCCTGGGTGAGCCTTTCCCAAGGAGCACACTGCCAGCCAGAACAGTTACAGCTTCTCAGTGGGCAGGTTTCCACAGGTGCTGTCACTGCACAGAGTAAAAATGAGCTAGAGAGCCAGCACAGCCTTACTGTTCAAACATCAGGAACTCTGTTTCTGACATGTAGCAAGAGCAGCCCTCTTTCAGAGCACATATTACAATCAAACCCCTCACAACATCAGTAGTGCAGTGAATGCAGAGTGGCTGCTACATTCTTATACAGGTTTTACCAGTGAAATTCTCATCCTCCTTTCTGAAGCATGACATGCAGAGCAGAGTTTTGCACCTGTACTTTCTATCTTCAGCACAACATGAACAGTGCTTCCCTGCTGTAACAGGCAGCCTGGGCTGCTCAATCCTCTTCTCCCTAGAAGACATCACTCAGGCACAGCACATGCTATACTGCCTGGTTGCTTTTCCACACTGGGCTGAGGACTTGATGCTTCCAAAAACATATTTGAGCAAACAAGGTTCTATCCCTTTCTAGGGATAGAAGGCTTCACATCAACTCTCTGAGAGTCTCTTCCCACCCTAAGAACACTCCTCCAGCTGAGTCATAACTGATCTGCAAGGCTGGCAGCAAGAGCTCTGCAAAGTGCTGGGCTGCCTTTCTTATCTTGAAGCTATGGAAACCTACCACTGTTTGAATGATGTAGTTCAGCATCTGCATCTTTAAAATTCATCTGTTCTTATTCAGGCTTGTCTGCTACATGTTCATGTTAGCTGATCTGCTCTGGAGCACACTCTTCTTTAACAGTCCTTTGTCCTAAAGCAAGGCTGTACTTTAATATACAAACCTAAACTGTATTGAGTTTCAAGCTAATTCAGTTAGGAAAAAGTGATCCCAACAGCCAGGCTAGAATTTAGATATGTGCACTCAAAATGAAAGTAATTTACTTGAATGTGGAAATTGTTTCATACCAGGGTTGAACAGTAATAGCACAAATTACCAGTTGCCTGATCATGCCAGGAGAGCTACAGCAGGTCATGACATTGAATTTAGGAAAGGCAATTTGTCTTCCAAGTTAGTAAATCACAGAAGCAGCAACTATCACGTAAGAACTGTATGAGTGAGAAAACTCCACTAGTTCAGTGTTGTCTCTGACCCTAGGCAGGAAGACATAACCTGGGTAAAGTATGAGGACAGGGTGTGCAGACAGAGCCTGCTTTCTCCTGGCATATCTTCCAGTTTCTGAGCTGAAGATCAAACCTGCAGTGGCAATACCACTGATGGATCTATACTCCATAAATTTAGCACTTACTACTTGTTTATGTTTTGATTTCCACAGCATACCTAGACAAAGAGCTCCACATCTGAAAGCATTTTGGATGGAAAAAGCACTTTCTTTTTTTCATTTTAAGCCCCCATTTCCTTCATAAAGTGTCTTTAACATGAAAGGTACAATTCTCTGTCCATTTTCTCCACATAAATTACAATTTCATGCACCTCCAGTACCATCTCCCCTCCTCCTAGACAAGAATTTCTCATGGACTTAATCTCTTCTTTCTATGGAAACCACTTCTAGCTATTCTTGTCAGACATTCTCAGTACCTTTTCAAGTTATACCATGGTCTTAGAGCTGGGGCAATGAAGCTGGTATTCAGGAGTCAAGCTGCAGATATGCTGTGAATATATACAACAGCAGACACGATTCTATTTTCTTCTCCGCTCTCTTCCTAACAACCTTTAATCTATTTGCCCACTGTACTTCACGCAGATGCTTTCATAAAACCACGGCAACAATTCCATGATCTATTTCCTGAGCATAGGACTGTAAAGCGCACTATTACATAGGCTTCAGTAAGAATGCCCCTTCAAGTCTTATTTTATAAGCAACACCAAATTTGATCTCCCATGTTGTCACCTGGCTCTTCAATCCTACCAGAATTCAACTACAAAGGTGCTGGAGTCTGCTCCACTGCAGCAACAGTTAACAAACATTTGAAAGAGCCTACAGAGGGTCCCGACATTCAGAAAGCCTGAATCTGGTGAAACACACGTAGCAGCTTATTATTATAGGCTGAATAATGTAATCAAGTGTGATCCGATTGTGCTATAAAAAGCCTGCAGAAGAAAGGCTGTGCTGAAGATACCACCTCAGAACAGGCTGAAAACAGCCAGCAAACATGGGGGAAAAACTGTGTGTGGACGGGACACAATGAACGTGGTTCTGTTCTTTTGTCAGCACCTCTCACAGTTTCAGTCCTGGTGCTATGACAGTTCTCCTCCTGAGTTTTGTACCAACAGAGACTGATTAGAGCGAATTCACCTTTTACCTTTGTCTACGAGGGAACTCCACTTCACTGTCTACTTCGCCCTCTTCCTCTTCTGAAGAGTCATCACCACTCTGGCGGAAAACAAGGACAAGAATGGTATCACTTCGGTGAAAGAACAAACATGCAACTACATGGTTGCCCTTTGGTCCTCCAGGACAAAGTCACAGTGTCAGCAGCCTGCAACAAGAGGAAAATAACCTGCACATCAGTGAAGATTGGCTCAGGCATCTTCTCACCAGGAAATCCAGCAGTCTTCGTGCTGCCATTTCTGAATTTGGAGTGATTGGCTTTGAAATACACTGGGGTACTTCAGCAGGTATTGAGTACATAACATTCGAGATTTTTGCAGAAGCAAATTAAGTAGTTAATACCATTCTGAAACCCACATAAATTATTGAGGTTATCTAGCACTCTCAGCTTTACAACTTCAACCCTCTTCTGCATGAGCCCATCATGGAGCAGGATGGGGGATGACACAGCCTTTGCTGGTGGGTTTCACCATCTAGGAAAACTTGAGTTTTGTTCCATTCTCTACCTCAGCAAGCACAGCCCTTTATTGTCCTTTTCTCATCCAAATCCACCTCCTGCACTCTTAGTTTTTGCAGCCTCCTCCTAGCCTACCCAACCTGCCAACCCTTCATTCAGAATCAGTCCCTTATTTCATCCCATCCCATTGTCCTCCTTCCTTCATTCACAATCCAGAAGACACTCTGGGTCTCATCCTCCTTTTCCTTCAGTTTTACACCCAGGCCCAGTTTTCCTACTCTTTGAACTCACTCACACTGGTTCCTACTTCTCTCACCACCTGGATGGAAGCAGGAAGAATGAACTGTTTCTGTACAACTGTGCTGTAACATCTTTTCAAACTCTTGCAAAACCTTCATAAACACAGGAGAACTATGACTTTCAGTCAAGAGGACAGTTTCTGGCAGGTGCAGCAAAAGGCATGTCCCCGGGACAATGGCAGATGTTGAATTCCTGTTCCAAGACACAGCAGTACTACAGATTCTCGATGAAACTTACAGTATATTTAACACCTCCAAAACAATGTAGTTACCCCTTCCTTTGTTTTGAGAAAGGCTTGAAAACATTTTGAGACAGTTGTAACAACAAAAATTCAGTAGACTTGAGTTTCAGCTCAAACAAAAACTCACTAAATTGCAAGTAACAGACCTAGGCCCTATAAAAACCCCATTTGACAACCCTCATTATTAGCAGTATGCTCCAATATGCCTACAGTACTTCTGACATTAAATGTGTGTCCAGATCAGGGGAGTTAGAACTAGATGATCTTAAGGTCCTTTCCAACCCTAACTATTCTATGATTCTATGATAGGCATTATTTCTTTAAGATAAAGTTGTACATGTAACTCTACTGCTATGTGCATGGGAAACATGGCTTTGCTACTATCCTATATCCAGACATCTCCTTTTGGTGGACAGGGAAAAGAGGAACAAACTTCGGATTTTCTAAATCACTACATTTTGTCCTTACCTTCTGAACGGGTCTTGCTTTGCAAGGCAGCACTGAGGAAGCCATGTGCTGAGGAGTACCCAGGGCAGATGCTGACTTACAGCTGTCAAAGCCCTCTTCATCCATCTTCTCAATGAACTGAGCATTTTCATATAGGGAAACAGATGTTGGTGATTGAGAATGGCTCATCCCTGTTTCAACAGATGACATCTGCACCTGACCACTGTCCTCTTCCCTGCACTCTAGACAGGAACTATACGGATCTGTTTTGCAACACTCCCAATGATCAGCTTTGCTTTCTTTGCTCTCCAGGTTCCTTCGGCAATCTGCTTCCATGGCAGCAGAGATGAGGTCGGGGCTAGAACCAGACATCCGTCTTTGCGCGTGGTTACTGAGAGGGCTCCGCAGCGCTGCTGCAGGGCCAAAGTACCTTAAGTTGTTTGCACAATTGGCAATATCTTGTCCATGGGCATGAAGCCGTGAGTGATGGCCATGTGGATGGCTGTGGCCAGGTTGCTGTGGTAGGCCGGAGTGATGAGAAGGATTATGAGGTGGAAGAGGAGGTGCATCATCTTGCACTGGCTGGTTTTTCAAGATCCCTGCAAAATCATTGTAGCTGCCTTTGCTGTTCCCTCGGCGGTGACGTGGCTTACTGCGGTAGCGGCTTTTGCCACTCAGCGTGGACATTTTGGGACTTCCTGAGACTGGTGAGCCATTGGATGCTGCTTCTGTGCTGGGTATGCCCTCTGACTTCAGTAGATCTGGCCTGAGAGACAGTCAGTAGAAGTTACTCATTAAACCACACTCAGACATGACATCAGCTTGGAGTCAGGATGAAGAGGCAGCTGCAGCCATAAGCACACCCCACTTTTTAAAATCTACAGGCTACCCTCTTTATTCAGCTGTTCGACTTGTGCATTTAGTTTAATTTAATTCTCTCTACTCAATTTCCTTTTTGTCCAGCTTATCATGCTCTACACTTTTTTCTTGGTGATTTTTCCAATATATGCCACATACTATCCTTTTTCCACTCTTATTTTGATGTTCTGCTACCAAAATAGTTCCTTCCTAAGACCTTGGTGTAGGGCACATCTCTTACTATGCATTCAGCATTATAGGGTCCCAATCTGCTGATGGTTACCAGCCTGCTCATTTCAGAAGCATGTGTGGCTATTATTTCAGAAGTGATTATTTACTGTTAATCAAGACTCTCTAACTTCTGGAAACCCCAGAAAATAAAGATTAATAAGATAGACAGCTCCCATTAAAAAAAATTCACTTACTGAAAGTCAGGCAGAAGAGACACAGCTGAAAAGGACAGCATGAATTCCCAAATCTCTAATCCCAATTTAATTCCCCAGTAATGAAACCATCCTGTCTGAGATTCGCACAATTCCTCACCCACCTTATTACCATTCAAGTCACGGATGATCTAAACTTTTCCCTGCTTGGACAGTTAGAAATTTGAGACAATACATTAGACACCTCCTGTCAAAGCAACATCATCTGTGAAAAAAATATATGGACCAAACAGCTCCAGAAAGCTGCCCAGGTAGAAGGGACGGCAGAATTCATTCCTTTTACCTTCAAATAATTAAACAGATGTGGTTCTGAGCATCAGACCATGCCCAAGAGTGAACATCCCTTTGGTCTGTCCTTTGTTGTCATCAGACTCAAAGGCAAGTAAGCTGCCTGCTTATCTCAGTGGGGATCTACCGCTGGTTCCTGGCACAGGGCTAGGTTTCTCTTACCGTTTAGTCTGGCTGCCTGGTTTATGGGAGACTCCTTTCCTCTTCATCAGCTTCTCCACTGTATTGGGGTGGATTATTGGTCTAACTGGGTGGCGTTTGTAAGTCCCAGGGTATTTCTTTTCCACTGCTTGTTCCCTCCTGAAACACAGGGAAGAAAACCAAACCCCATAAAACAGATCAATTCTCTCTTTATCCAAGTACAGCTCCTGCAGGACAGAAGCACAGCTCCACTGCAAGCACACTGTGTGCCTGTTTCTCAGCTATGGCTGGGTGCAACACAACATGCAGCATGAAAGGGTACAGTCCTTTTCTAAATCCTCTCTGCAGAGATCAGGCAGTTGGAACAGGGCCCTAGCAAACAGTCCTGAAACAGCACTGCTTTTCTCTTTACAAAGGGGCCAAAGGATGCCAGCATCATATGGGAAAGGTGCTTTTCTCCCAGTCAGTGGGCGCTGGCTAAAGATATGTGCACTAAGTGGTCTGCAGTAATCTCCTCTTAAGAGGCCTCTTTCTGCTTGCCAGCTCTTTACTGTGAGCTTGTCACGGGACAGTAAATCTACAAGTACCACTGTGCAGTTTAGATGTGAAGCACTGTTTTTTTGATCCTGTATGCATATTGCCACACACATGGCATGCCATTAGGCCTAGAAATACATACTTTATGAGCTCCTTCTCACGGACCTCCAGCTGCAGCATAATAGCACTGAGCTCCATGTATAAGTTATTGGCTCTTTCCAGTTTCCTCTCATAGTGTTCACGGATATCCAACGCATGTCTGAAAAACGGAAAAGTTGTTATTCCACAGTTCACGGACCAAGAGAGGAGGATAAGTATAGGTGCTTTAGGAAAAAACCTTTTAAAAGCCCAATTTGCCAGCTGTATTGCACTGAACCTCAGATAGAGATAACAGTGAATGATAACTAAGAGCTTGATACAGCAATGAATCATTGTGTGATTTAGAAAGCATTTCAGTCTTGAAAGAGTGGCAACACTTCTCGCTAGAGAAGCTGGAAATGCCTCACATGCATCCTTTGGTCAAGCCCTGAACATCCTGTTTGCACAGAGAAGGGGCTAAGTCAGCTTCTACAGAAACAGGGAAAGAAGTCATCCCTTTGTATTTCACAAAAACCAATATGACCCTATAATTACTATATAGCTGCAGAAGACATCTTGACCCACAGCTGAAAGATGTGACTATCAAAAGCTCCCTAGGGCTAGGGAACACTCATCAACAACTACATAAAACTGCTAAACAAGGTTTTCTTTAGACTCTCAAGTTTGACATAGAACTGCTACGCAGTGGTTCGCGTTTCTCTGTCACAACTACATTTGCGAATGTGTATCACAGAAGATAACAGTTTCTTAAATAAACATTCTGCTTTCATTGTTAAGCTGGTGTAATGTTCAAAAATGAATTTCAGTAGGCTGGTAAATTGGAGTGTGCTCACTTCTCTGGAAATAACTAATTCAAAGAAAGTATCAGGGCAGAGAAAGCTCACAGCAAACTGCAAGATGCATTTCCCACTGAGATGGATGTACAGGGTTCAGTGCTGTCAACACACACATCAAAACTCAGGCAGAAACACTCTGTGGTAAACACACAGGCCTTTGCCCATCTTGCCTGTAGCAAACTGCTCAGACTGCCCAAAAGCAGGGAGAGTTTCTACTATTTTGCTCTCTCTCTCTCTAGATTGCTCTCTGCCAAGCAGTGCTCAAGGCCTAGGGCATAACCATGGGAACTTCAGTTTCTGGACTCAGAAGGAATTTAGGCTGCCCAAATTTATACCATCAGGAATACTGCATTCTGTTTTGGGGCCCTCAGTAAAAGAGGTGTACGAAAACATCTGGGGGCTAGAGCACATGCCCTGTGAAGAGAAGCTGAGGGAGCTGGGCTCATTTAGCTGGAGAAGAGAAGGGCTGGGTGGGAAAAGTGAGCAGGAAACATAAAAGTCTGTCAACAGACCTCAGCTCTTCTCTTCGACGACGAATCAATTCTTCATCTAGCCGGTGGATACAAGTGCCTTCACTTTTAATTTTCTCAAAATGTTTCTTCACTTCTTCTCTCCATTCAGCCTAGGAAAACAATTTACCTTTAGGTATTTACAATGAATTGGGATCCCTAGGTGCACGAAAGAAACACTCTCAGGCAACATTCTTCATGTCTGCAGAAAATTACAGGTTTGGGTTGAAAACATGTTTCTGGTAATTCAATTATTTGGGTAACAACATTGCAGCATGTTCAGCTTTTTCTAATGGTGTTTTCATTTGTGCTCCAATTAGCTTAAAATATAACTGCATTTTTTAAAACATATATTTTTAAGAATTCCTAAAGCTCTTTTCATCTTAACACAACATTTTGTCCCTTTTGCCATTTAAAGTAAACAGAAAGGCTTATGATTTGGAAAGCTATATTCATAACAACAATTGTCATTAGGGTGATATCAGCTCTGTTTTCCCCTTAAAGCCCTGGTGCTTGCAGGTTGAATAAATACACGTGCTTCCTCACATAAACCCCAACACCATATAGATCCTCTCTACTGGAGGCAAGGTTTCATTCTCATTCCCTCCTTGGAAGCAGACAACAGCACCCTGGGTAGGACTCAAAGGAATCTTTGAGAACACACTTTTAGATCTTTTCTGAAAGTCCCAGAATCCCTTTACTGCCCTGTAACAGCTCTTTGTCCCACTGGCTGCCTGCTCATCTTCACTATGAATGCAATGGTTCCGCTCTCAGCAGTCTCATGGTCTCCTGTACAACAGTACTGGGAGAACAGCTGGGAGCAGAACATCTAAAGTCAGCAGTCTGAGGGAGAAGTGAATGAGACAATGCTGAGTTTCTGACTCACATCAGCAGATGTCTTAGTTTGTGAAAGTTTGGGGAAAAGATTTTCAAATACTCATCAGTTTGCTTCTCCCCAGGAGTCAAACTGAAATCACGGATCCAGACTTCTGCTGTACTCAGTGCAGCCTCCAAACTCAGATCCTTGGAGCAAACTCTTGTACTCATGGGCTACAGCCATTCTACAGTTACCTGTGATTTGAAATAGGTTTCCTGAGGAGTAGCCAGCACATCAGCAGATGCAATATCCAGGTGCATCAGTGTTTGTCGGAAAGAGGGACGATTCCGGGGCTTGCTCTGCCTGAAGCAAAACAAATACCCAAACATGAGGTGAGGTTAACACTGCTAGCTTCTCCTACCATTCTGAAAGGCTTTCTCACTAGACCATGTTCTCTGTATTGTGCAGCTAACAGATTAGAGCAAAGGAGCTTTTGTGGTCTTTTTCTGAATATGAGTTGCTTTATAACCATCTTTGGTTTGTGATGATCTATTCTGAAGACACACAGAGATTAAAATCATCTAAAATAAGAAAATGTGTTTACAAAGTGAAAAATAGTATACAAACTGAAACTGCTCCTAACTTGTTTGTCAAGACCAAACAGGTGTAAGTTCACTATCCTGGTAATTTCCAAATTTTAGAATGGCAATAATCTAGTAGATATGATAATTTACATTCAACAAAACAGGGTGTTTAAAAACACCAATGTCTCTATGTTGCCACATAGTACATGTCTGAGCCTACAAGTATTGTAATGCACTAAACATCTAAGATCACATTCAAGTACAAAAACATTTGTATCTTTGAGAAAAGACACCAGTACTTGAGCTTCAGGACTGGACCCACCAGACTTTTTGCATGGATTCGGTGCCCAGGACAAGAAACGGCTACTTCAGCCACCTCTCCCCTACAAACCATCTACTCCCACTAGGTGGAGATAAAAGTGTATGTACTCGGTGTTGAGAGCCTGCCTCCTGCAGCCATGCCTGGAAGCACAGCCAGGCAGAGCAGTCTCAGCACAGATCCTGCAACAGCATGACCTGCTGCAGCTCAGGGTCAGGGGGTAAGCAGCCACCTGAAAAGATCCATAAGTGCTCTCGCCTGTTTTCCCCTTTGTGCCATCATGAGGATGGCTGGTAAAATTCATGGAGTGGGAAAATGCTGAAGACCCCTTACACTCCATGTCAAATGCAATTACAAGGACAAAGCATTTTCCATATCTATACCTGTAAAATCCCAGTTCCATAAAGAAAGTTTTAATTTCTCTTTGTCCAGTTTAAAACCCAGTCACTTACAAGGGGGTTTCAGAGTGAAGAATCCTTTCCTTTCATTCTGGAGGCAGCCTACAGAATTTTTACCCCTACTCTCCTTCTATCTCATTTTCTTTTCCCACAGAGCCACCGTGTATCACCTACTTTGCTACAGCAAAGCACCCACCTATGTGAAGGCTACTAAAGATGACCTTCATGCTGCCTGCTTCTAGCATCATAGAATTAACGAGGGTGGAAAAGAACTTTGAGATCATCAAGGCCAACCTTTATCCCAGGACTGCCAAGAGCACCACTGAACCATGTCACTGAGGGCCTCATCTGCATGTTCTGTGAACACTTCCAGGGACTGTGACTACCACTGCCCTGGGCAGACTGTTCCAGTATCTGACCACCCTTCTGGTGAAGAAATTTTTCCTAATATCCAATCTAAACCTCCCCTGCTGAAACTTGAGGCCATTTCCTCTTGTCCTATCACCTGTTACTTCAGAGAAGAGACCAGCCACCTCCTCTCTTCATCCTCCTTTCAGGTAGCTGTAGAAAGAGATAAATTCCCTTCCTTTTGTCCAGACTAAACATCCCCAGTTCCCTCAACCACTCCTTATAAGACATATGCTTCCAGACCCTCCACCAGCTCTTCTCTGGACTCTGAATCCTGATTCACACTGGACAGCCAACTCAGAGGTAATCATTACCCTGCTGGAGCTCCCATCAAGTTCTACTCCCCCACTTCTCTCCTGTTATATTCCTTCCCCCTCACTAGCCTGTCTCAGCAGCATTCCCCAGTCCCTCCCCTACCCATCTGCCCAGCAAACCAGACAGGTTGCCCCCTGCTTCCCCTAAGCAACAAATGTCCTCCTGGAGTCCAAGCCTGCTGCCACAAGGATGCAGAATCAAAATGTTAAAACTTACTGCTCTCATGGCAAGTGTGAGAGTATTCAAGAGCCCTCTGCTCTGGGCTCAACACCCTGACTCTGGTTTCACTGGTTTTACTGGGAGTCTGGCAAGAGCAGGGAGCCAGCCCTGGGTCTGTGCAGTGTGGGGTTCAGGCTCTTACCAAGTCTGTTTCATGAGGATTTTGAAGCCATCTGGGCAGGTAGAAGGGACTGGAAGGTGCAGGCTGTTGCTGCCCACACCCCAAATGATGGCTGAAGAGTCCACATCCTTGTAGGGTATCTCTCCTGTAAGCAGCTCCCACAAAACTACCCCAAATGACCTGAAGAAATAAATCAGGATAAAAGCTTCTGTGTGAATTCAATTTAACAGAAAAACATGGAACTTGAAAAAAATCCCACTGTTTGATCTGAAATTTCAAGTAGGTGCAAGTGTGTTTACATACTACTTTTTGCCAAAGAGTACCTATTTCACCTACCAGGTAACTCTTCCTCCTCTGCCCCAGCACTGGGCTGAACACCAAACCACCCTGGATTTCACCCACCCTTCCCTATTTGTGAGGTTTTAAAGAACCTGAAAGCACATTTTCTGCACAGATTAAAGCTCACTCCTGGTAAATTAAAAGGGAAGTTAGCTTTCCTCAGATAGATTTGTGACTGCTCTTATAGGTAAGAACAGTCAAAAAGTTATTCTGTTAGTTACTCAGTTCTTTCTAACTGGTAAGTATCTTACAGAAAAAAACACATCAAAGATTTTGTAGGTTTTTTTTTTAAACACTTCAACTTTGTTTTCCCTAGACAAAAGCTCCCTCTGCTGTTACAGGTACTCCTAGGTAAGAGTTTGGTAGGCTTGAGACTCAGCACTACAACTATTGCAACATAGAAACTAAGAAGCAAATGCAACATGTCTAAGTGACAGTATCATAAACACACACAGTTTCATCCAGTATTTCTTTTGTGCTGAAGAAAGGTAGGCTGAAAGGGGAAAAAAATCATTAGAGAATTCTTCCTGGAAAAGAGCCTCCTATTACAAGAACTGAAAGGCACAGGTGAAGAAACTCACTCTACTTCTCTTCCTTAGATCAACAGGGACCAAAACCTTAATTAACAACAGCAGTTACTTGTTTTATTTACAATGTTCACTCAGTAAACACCAAAGACATCTCAAACCAGTCAATACAGAGGTAAACAAAATGTTGCTGAGAACCAACACCACTCTTGTGGTACCTAAACAACCACCTGCGATGTGAGCTGAGGTACAGCCCTCTCAATTTCAAACCCAGACGTATCACCTTACCTGCCTGCCTCATCCATCTGTGGGATAACAGGCCTGCCAAGCTTGCTGGCGAGTCAAGCCAGGTGAAAAGTGAGAAGTGAGTTTCTGGTTTGTACTAATATCAAGTTGCTTTTAGTAAGTGCAGACGAACCACCTGGGTCTGAACAACCAGTCAGGAAACACAACTTCATGTGAGAAACGCTGCACTTCCAAAGCCCATTGGCTTCAAACCTTGGGGAGGTGGGAGGGGGAGGGGAGGCGAAAGAAGGACCAAAAAGCAAATCTGAACATTTTTTCCCTCGAAACATTTTCCCCTGGGCTGCAGGAAAGTATACAGGACAAACTACAAGGACACCCTATCTGGTTTCAACTTTGTTATGGTTAAGAACTGACAAAGGATTTGTTTATGATTAAGACAAAGAATTTTCAAGACTCCTGGTAAGTTTATAGATTTCTTTATTTTTTTTAGCATGCTGTTAAAGAGGAAAGAGAGCAGACATATATAAGCAGCTCAGGAGCTGTTTTCATTTGTTGTCAGCATTCATGAACATCACTTTTACTCATCTTGGAGAAGGAATGGGTATCAAGGAGGAGTTTGAGCAATTGTGACTGCAGCAAACTCAAGAAGAATTTGCACCAGACACCCATAGGTTTGCAACAAGAAGCAACATCTCTAAGTCACTCAGAAAAGGAGGAAGGGAGTGCCCAGATCTTCAGCACAGCAAGAAGATAGCTTTTATTGCACATGATGCTCACCACAATATTCCTTAACCCAAGCCACTCTAAAGGCAGCACCATGCCTCCTCCTGACCCTGTGATACAAAGGAAGGAGCCTCAGAAGACAAATGACAAGTGTGTTTTCTTTTCAAAACTATTCAAGAGTTTCTCCTAGAAGAGCTGACTCTACTAAGGCCTGCTATATCCACACAAAATGAACACATAAAACACTGTGGGCACAAGATCTATATACTGAAGATTACAAGACTTTCCCTGTCCCTTCAGGAAATCCTGACTTAAAGTCATGACCTAGCTCTGAGCTACAACACCAGCAGCAGCCTGCTGTGTGACTCCACTTGCACTCTGAACCACCCATGGCTTTGACCTGCAGCTTCATGCTGCATGAGGGAGATGAAGCTGAAAAAAACACCAGAAAGAAAATTCATCTCAGCTGGCAAGCAGGGAAAGGGCATTCCTCCCGGCTACTGACATTTACCATGCAGAAATAACATGGCAGAAACATAACTTGCAGTTCCCTTGAGGACCCCAAAAACTGTGAAGAGGCATCCGAGGCCGAGTCGTCTCTCAAGCCTGTTTAATAGCATGGAGATCTGAACCTTTCCTGTGTTCCCTTGTACACAGAACTTTTCACATGGGATAGAAAGAGGCATTCAAAAAACTCTTACGATATATCCTGGTTTCATCCCTCCCAGGGGTTAGACTGACTGGACTATAATCCTGTGGCTGTACATACGACAGGAGAGCCCAGTATAAGGAAGGCGAAAGCTGGCTGGATCCTTCAAGCTAGCAGAGTAGAGGCCTCCCTACAGCTCAAGTGTGGCCCTAAAGAGGGCAGAAAGCAAGTGAAAATAATCTGGCTGCAGAAGTTGAGGCAGCTTCTGAGCACCAGGAGTGGAAGCAAGCTCTGATCTGAATAATGACACAGGGAAGAGCCGTTGCATTTGCTTACTGCAAGACACAGATAGTCTGCACTGAGTCTCGCTAGGTACCTTCAGATCTCAACACACAGCTTTTACACATGTATGTCGTTTCTCTTTCCATTATAGCTATTATAGTTCATTCCATTATAGTTCAATAAGAGAGTTCAGTGCACTAGGGAGGTGGGAAAAAGAATAATCTACCACAGAGCAAACTGTCCCCATGCTTAGGATGAATAAAAAGCACTGAATATGTAAAGTGCTAGGAAACCAAGTGGCTTTTAAAACCTTGACCAGGAAACAGAAGGGGAAGATACTTAAATGTTAATACTACTCACCAGATATCCACCTTTTCAGAGACAGGCTCATTGCGTATCACCTCTGGGGCCATCCAAGCCACAGTTCCCGCAAAAGACATTTTGGTACTTTTATCACTGAGTTCTTTAGATGTACCAAAATCTGAAATTTTTACTGCATCTGTGTGTGTAACTAAAACACTAGAGAGAGGAGAGGGAAGAAAAAACAAAACCAAGAGAAATGAGCATTTACATTGGGAGAAAATCCCGTCTTCATCAACAAAAACAGTTGACGAGGCCATCCTGTTCACAGCTGCAGTACAAGAACAAAGATTATGCATTTTCACCGATGAAAACACTCACTTTCTTTGGGGTGGTTTTGTTTTGTGCCTCAAATGCACTTCTAAATGCGACTAGTCAAAAATCAATCTTGATAAAATTGCAAATTAACAAGTCACTAAAGAGCCACTGTATCTGGGGACATTTGAGAACTGCAGTAAAGCTGTCCTTTGAACCACACTTTAAAGCATCTAAAAGTATGCTCTTAACACATTGTCACAGTCATGTCACAAGCTAAAGAAGTGATAAACATCTAGGGAATAAGAATATAACCAGACAGATAGTTTTAGTCAGACACAACAGAGAAATGAGAAAGATGCATTCCAAAAAAAACAGGGAAATAACAAAAGAACAAATAAGAAGGAAAAATATAAAAGCAGAAAACAACAGAATATCCCATTTTCAAAAAGGAAAAAAAGTAATGGGGATTTTGACCAAACTTTAAATTATTCCTCAAGGAAAACAAAAAAGACAACCACAACTGGAGGATATTCAAGTAGCTAGAGTCTCACTTTGGTGACTTGAGGTCTCGATGGATGATTTTGTGAAGGTGCAGATAATTCATCCCACTTGCGATCCCTGTGGACCAATCCACAAGCAGCCGAGGGGTGATTTTCCGCCCTGCTCGCAGGACTTCATAGAGCTGTCCATGTGCACAGTACTCCATGATAATACAGTAGCATGGGGCTTGAGTGCAAACTCCCCTGTCAAAGGAAACATACAGCTAGTGAGGACCACAGTAAAAGTACAGTAAAAGTCCCAGAGCAGCTCTCAAAGGTGGCAGTCAAAGGGCAGGAGAGTAGCCTATTTAGTCTGCCTGGCTAAGGGTCTGCTAACAGCTCTCCTTCCTGAATGGGAAGGGGAACATTCCTGCATGCTTTGCACAGGAGAAAGCTCATTTGTGACAGTGGTGGGTTTCCTTCAACTTTTAACACCACGCAGATTTGTAGGGTTCATTGCATGCAAAGTGCAGTATTAGGTGAGAATGGTGTCCACAGCTTTGTTTTCAACAAAATCTGTGACAATTGAAGAGGAAGGATGACCACCCTTTTTTTTCTACAGACAGCTTAGCTCCTGGGTTTTAAAAACCTTGGTCAGGATACATAAGCAAATGGCTCTTCCCATGATAAAGTTATATTTCTAACAAGTTTCATAACCTACTTGAACGCAATGATGTTAGGATGTTTGAGTTTCCGCAAGTGCTTGATATCTGTTTCATTCTGATCTCTCACTTTCTTGATGGCCACCTCCTCCGCCCGGAATTTGCCCAGGAAGACAGCTCCCTGTGCACCACTGCCCAGCCACTGCAGCTCCGAGATCTCCTCAAATGGGACCTCCCATGTATCTAGGCACAGGCAAGCAAAGGGGATAAAAGATCAAGACCACACAAATGTTCTGCTTTAAGATCATACCCGGACAGCACCTACCATCTCCCTTGCTAAATCTCAAAGGTGGACTTTTTTGAAGGTAGTAGATGGCATCTTCTCCCATTAGAGGCACACACCACACACACCCCCAGCATCCCTTTCATCTCGCTTCTCTCCCCCACCAGTCACATCCAGCCTGCTCCTTCCCATTCTCCCAGCTGCTTTTTCAACAGAGCTCACCACCACTGCTAACCACTCAGATGAGCTGCTTCCACTTGGCAGGCAGCAATTTAATGTACCAGGGACACTGGATTAACAATTTAAGGAGGACTACTCCAAAACTGAATGAGGATGGTATCTCTTATGAAATACATAAATGTTTCTTTTCATCTCAATAGAGTCAACATTCACAACTGACAGAAAAAATATTGTGGGTCATCCATCCCTCACTCAAAATAGGGCAAAAATAGGAAATAAAAGTAAGAGTTAGCAAATTATAAACCACAGATCAGCAACCACCAATTTATCCAACACACACCACATTATTCACCACCACCAATGACAGAAACAGGCCTTTCCCACACCAACATTGGGTATATCAGTGCCAAATAGGCTAAAAAAATCTAAGTGATTTCTCCTCTTAGCACCCAAATGCCTCTTCAGAGGATACTGCCAGAGCTGTCCAGCAGCACTATATAAACTGTTTCAAGACAGCTGTGCCCATCAGACCAAAAAGCCTTGTTGGCTGTGAGTCACCTTGAAATTACCTTAACATCCCCCAAACAGCAAGATAAAAGGCAGGCAACAGTTTATTTACTGTAACTCAACAAATAGCTAAGTTAAGAAAATAAATTATTTAGCAGCAAAACCATAAGCAACCCTCTGATTTCTGAAATAAAAGCAAGTTGCACCTGTACAGATCCCTATTTCAGATGTCTACAAAGATGTGTCTTCTTGTTTCATACAGTTTCCAAGCCATTGGGGTGTTCCCAGTACTGCAACTAGGACGATGCAGAAGTGTCCCTTTTAGCTACTGTCACCACTGAAGGGAAAGTTATATACCAAACTGCCTCTGGACTGATCCCAATTCACATCTTCCCCTCAGATCATTCCTGCAGCAGTCAGCCACTAGCTGGATGTTTCCTGCCAAATGCCTGGTCTCTGGGCATGGCCAGGGAAAGACATAAGCTCCCATTTGGAGCCAGACCCCAGCACTCTGCTCACTGAACTGGAAAAAACCATGTTGCTCATCTACAGCAAAAATTTCCTTCAACTTGGCAGGGCAAAGTTCAGTCCTCAGCACATGTTTCCTCACAGACACAAATCTGTTTCTCATACTGATACATCCGCTTGCAACCTTACATCATATACAAAGAGTGCATGCAGCTCTCAACTGAAAAAGCATTGGAACTAAACAACTCCAGTAACCATGGATTGAGCATGGATAATCCCTATCCTCAGTTTTCCATAATGACATTGTGAAGGTGATATTGTGTACCAGTAAATGTGTCCTTTGGTATTGGTCCACTATCTGGACCAAAGGACAGTCATGTATCTAAGCATTCTTCCTCACCAAACAGCTTAAACAATTTTTTAACACTTATAATTAGGATTTAATTCTTTATAGATATTTAGACATTAAAAGAGTTTTTTAAATACGGACAATAAAATAAGGAAATTCATCAATAAATTGAGAAGATCTATATTTCTATCTAATTCACAAATGCATTGCTTCTGAAAGAAGGTGGCAAATACAGATGATCTGTGTTTGTTGATGACCACTATTTTTGCAACATTAAAACTATCCCATTGTACTGAAATAGCCATTTCTTTACCTGTGAGAAGCCTGCCTTTCCTGTACAGGGAAGGCTACTTCCCCAAAGCACCCAAAGCACGGGGGCAGAGATGGGTAACTACATCACTGTCACCTAGAAGCCCTAATTTGCTCTTACTATTACCTATTAACCTCTGCAATGGCAAAGGCTGAGGAAGACTGTAGACAAAGTAAGTTCAAGTTCATGCACTTCTTTCTGCAAAGCCATCTGTCATCTTGTGTTTATTCAGTAAGATACATACTTTCACACCCTGATCATCAGGGGCACGGTTCAAGGAAGAGGTTTCAGTGCAGCAACAATCAGTGAAACATGGTACATCTTGGGGAATTTTAAGAACAAAGAGCCAAACCATATGGAACATCTAACGTAACAGTAAAACAAAAGTATAATTAGAACACCTCCACTGAATAGGAGCATGTTCCTACATTGCAAGGCTGCCAGCATCAGCAATTCCTTTGGGACCCATAACGTAGCAGGCACTGAAAAGCTTCTGAAAGAAAGTGATGCTGGTGGAGAAAAGCACTGAACTGCGTTCAGTTGAAAAGCAGGGCTTGAGAGCATTTCCTACCACAACCCAAAGCCACCTACTAAAATATGTAAATTACAATCTAAATTACCCTGCATATGTGCTCCCTAGGCTGCCTGGGACCACCCTCAAGGCCAGCAGGCTGACAAGGGTCAGTAAGACAAAGTCTTATCAGCTCTTAGGAGGGGGAATGGGCAAGGCTAGAAAAGGGAGGACTCAACACACCACCAGCTGAATACAGATGAAAGTTGAGACCATACACATCAGCCGGACAGCAGGTCTAAAGCTCTGCCCACTGCCTGTACAGACCTGTCCTGAACAGCCCACAACACCTTGAAGCAAAGATTGGTGAATGACTGCTGTTGCAGCGGTGGTACACCTATGCAGCAGGTACAACGAGAAACTGAGATCTCTGTCACCTCAACCAACAGCTCAAAACAGAAACAGACATACAGAATCATAGAATAGTTAGGGTTGGAAAGGACCTTAAGATCATCTAGTTCCAACCCCCTTGCCATGGGCAGGGACACCTCACACTAAAGCATGCCACGCAAGGCTTCGTCCAACCTGGCCTTGAAGACTGTCAGGGATGGAACATTCATCCTGGGCAACCCATTCCAGCACCTCACCACCTCACATGCATAAACCAGCTGCAAGAACATGGGTGCCTGGCTATGATAACTAACCATAGTTAAGTCAAAGAGCCTGTCCAGAAGAGTAACACCTCAGATGATCAGCCGAGTGACTAGGAAACACATCTGGACACACTAATCAAGACCAGGCTGCACTGGCAGCCTTGTTCAAAAAGGACCATTACCATTGCTTGCCTAAACATCCCTTGAGATTGCACAGACCTTGATACATCACTCCTCTTCCACTATCATATGACAGATGAAGTTGTCTCCTGACAGGATAGTGCAGTTTTTATTCCAGACTCTTCTGGGCCTAAAGAAAACTGTGGGATACCTCCCCTAAATAAATTAAAGTGCAACAGGAGCAGGAATTACGCAAGAGCTTGTGTTTCTAAGGTGATTAAGAGTCATTTGAGTATAACGATGGGAATCTGTTTCCCATGGGGAAGAAACACCGGAGCAGCCTGAGCCAATCTACTTGAAGCAAATTTTGCCATTTACCAGTGCTGGCTGCTCACCAGCACTGGCATTTTGACAAGAAGCATCTCAGGTTTACAAAAACCCCCACAAACACAAGCACACTTTGTAAAGCACCTCACTGCCCAGGTTGACACAAAAACACACACACTGGTGGTAAACACATAACTTGTGAAAGGGAAGGTGAAAGCAGCTCCTGAACACAGATTCTTAATCCAAAGGAAATGGCTTGGAAGTCTAACAAGTCTGTAGAAAACACAAGTCAATATAAAGTGCTAGAGTCCCAACAATCCAAATTAAATAACTGGTAGACACAAATTAAAGAACTAAGTAAGTCTCCCTAAAAGCACTCACCAACAGCCTTTAGAAATCAGGATAAGCGACTGGAAAACATAGTCAGGAGGGATTTCATTGGTCAAACACAAAATACTTAAAACTCAGATAACCAACCTACAGCCACTGAACAATACAGAAGCAAACACTCCCTGCAGGAGTAACTATTCACCAAGCAGGTAGAGCATTTAACAGCAGCAATTGGCACTGCTTAGCCAACAGCAGACCACCCTGCAGCAAATTCCAGTTGGTCAAAGCTCTGCCCAGTGTGGGTATTCAAGGGAAGCACAGAAATGCATTCCTCCTGATGACCACCTCAGGTGTTGAGAAGCAAACTCAAGTACTAATTTCAACACAAAGATAGTTTGGAATCTTGAAAACGTTGTTTTCCCCCATTCACCAAGTCACAAGTCAAGCCTTTGCAGGCAATATGGACTCAAGTATCAAAGGGCATGAAACCTATTTCCACTACTTGCAACCACACCACGTCACAACCACCAAACCCTAAAGTCTGTGGCCTGCAGGCGATCCAAAGTAGGTGAGCAGGGATGCCAGTGAGCAGCACAAACTACTAGAAAGTATCTGCAGGCAATGTGAAGTCCCCCATGGCTTCAGGTCCAAACTGGTCTCTCACCCCAGCTGCTGATTCAGCCCAACACAAAGGATTGCTCCTGGATAAGACTTTGTTTCATGAAAGTATTTCATAAGTATTTGTTTCATGAAAAGGGAAAAAAAAAATCACCTGCACAGATCTGCAGCACCAGCCCAAAGCTGTAAATAAACTCCCACAGGAATGAAAGGCTACCACAAGCCTCCATTTACTGCTAAAAGAGCCAGAAACATTTAGTCAGCCTGTCTCCTCCAAGTGCATAGCACTTGCACAAACGCAAACCTTGCAATGCCCACAGCAATCTCAAAGCATCCATGAGTCTATGGCTCTGAACATGCGATGACACCAAGAACAGCAAGATACTTGTGTGTGTACAAATCAGAGCTCTGCATGTACCCTCCAAACACAACAACGCTCTCAGCTGCTCAGTTTCATTAGTTAGCACATCAATCTTTTTTATTAGTGACTTTCACACAAAAGAAAGTGTCCCCTGTGAGCCATTCAAAGCACATATTAAACTGTGATCTCCCATGCACCTACTGTCCCAATTATACATGAAATACAAGCTTTCCCTCTCACAGGTAGCTTTTCTGAAGCTACCTATCCGAGCTCACACGCACAGGCAAGCACTCCACAGCAGGCCGAGGGGAAAAGTCTGACCAGGTGAGACAAAACTTAGAACCAACTTAGTCAAAGGATGTCAAAATCAAATCAACTCTTGCTGAGCACATGAAATCACAGAATGGATTTAAGATGGAAGACATCTTAAATATCACTCAGTTCCAACCCCCTGCCACAGGCAGGGTCACCTTCCACTAGACCAAGCTGTTCCAAGCCCTGTCCAACCTGGCCTCAAACACTGCCAGGGATGGGGCAGCCACAGCTTCCCTGGGCAACCTGTGCAGTGCCTCACTACCCTCACAGGGAAGAACTTTTGCCTAATGTCTAATCTCACTCTCCCCTCTGTCAGGTTAAAGCCATTCCCCCTTGTCCTGTCCCTACAGGCCGTTGTAAAAAGCCCTAGCATTTCATTTAACAGCTCTGTTCCTTCATGTTAGGAACTGTTCTCCTACTCTGGGGCTTAGATATGAATCACCCAGATGGGTTTTCTAACCACATATCTTACGATTTGTCTATCCAGGAAACTATTTGGTTAATACTGAGTCATGATCACAGCAACACAGGAGACTTCTACCCCATGGATTATGATGGTGGCCAGGCTGTTCCCATTTATAAGCCTCAACCATTTCAGCTCCTTAATTCTTATGACAGCTTGCTCTCTCCCCATCTGCCACTTCCCTCTCCCCTGTGCTAGAGGAGAAATTAGACACCAAAGGCAAAGCGTACTCTGCTCTTTAGCTTTCAGTAACCCCTAAAGATATATGTATGCCACTGACTGGGACAGCACTTATTCCCAAACTATGTATTTTTTACATATGTACACACACAGTTATACATTTATACATCTAAGCGAAAAAGATACAAATATTAAAGGGCATTTTTCTGGCATAGTAAGTACCAAATGATATTTTAAAGAATAAAATTACTCCTGAACGAAAATTCATGTAACATGCCCACAGAGAAATAGTACTGCTATTCAGTGATCAGGTGGAGATGGCCTTCACACACCCATACAGGAATACAAATGCCTTCATCAATGTTTTTCATCTGGCATGAAAAAAATGAAGATATGAAGTAACTAGTACAATCCCTGTCTTCAATACAATTTCTGATCCTCACTTACACAAACACTCAGTTCAGATTCAGACGTGTCACAATGGTCCAAGGCATGGTTCAGAACAGGCAATTGGTTTTGAGTCCATTATAAGCTTTCTTTGCTACAAATGATAGCCGTTGGCTGTACAGTGCAGGACTTCTCTTTGCAAACCCATATAAGGGCTACACAAGACAAAAAGTGGTCACATGGAAAGTTAAGGAAAAGCCATGGATTGCTCTTCTCACCTTCACACATTCCCCCAAAAGCAATAAAGCTTTGCTTCCCTCCTTACCTTGCTGTTGCAGTTTGTAGTCTGTGGAGTATGCCTTGCCTATGATGTTCCACACAGGCCTCAGACAACCAAAAAGTCCCTCAAGAAACCCACCGCTCCCACTGCCTGATCTGTTGAACTGGACTTTTACATCATCCGCTCCACTGTTGCTCTCTCCATCCATAGTGTTCCCGTTGCCCTGAGGAATGGCTGTTTCAGACTCATCCTGCTCTCGCAGCTGCAGCACACTGTTCTCAAATTGGTCCCTAGAGTCCTCACTGATGCTGGTCAGCACTGCTGCAGTGACCGGGCTGCTCACGTTTTCAATGAGGTCTGCCTGCAGCAAGCCCTTCTCACGCACATCCTCTATGAGCTCGGGGGATGGGTGGTTTCCAGCAGGTGCATGTTCATCATGTAACCTGCTGAAGTCTTTGTCTTCACAGAAAGCTTTGCTGATCGAGTTTGGAGAGGAAGACAAGCTCAGGCGCTCCTGAGTACTGGCCATGATGCAGTGAGTGTGCATCAAGGAGATGGTCTGAGCTGGTACTTAGAGAATAAGTACAACACAATTCAGATGTGACACATGGAGCCAGTACCTGAAACGAGAGGACAAAGAACAACTTTCACATTTTCAGGTAAGTATTCTCACTACGTGCACTTTCACTGAGGCGAGCTGATAATTAACCAGACATTCCAGACGACTGCTGATACTTAGTAAGTAATTACTGCCCTAAAAGAAGCAAATAAATTATTCCAACAGAAACTCCACTTGGACTATACTCTTGGTAACTTACAACATGAATTACTTTGTAAAAAAACACCGCAAGTTTTAAACAAAAGCCTAAAGGTCAAAACCATGAAACCACGTTTGCAGTGAAGAGCTGTTTCTTCATGGTTAGCCTTGGTTACAGCATTTATCAGACTCAAGCTGAGCCCCAGATGTTTCCCTGCTCTGCTATGGTTGAGTTCAGTCACTGTTTCTGGGTCTGGCACAGTCCACAAGTTCAAGATTCCTCTTCAAACCCTTGAGACAAAGCATTGGAAAACCAAAGCACAGTGACAAAAGTACCTTGGGTCCACCAAGAGATGGTTTGGAGCTGTCCCCTCAGACCCCCACCTAGTTATAACCATACTGGTCATTTATTTTAATCCTTTCAAGTTCAATGTAGCAAGGTAAGTCACACTCTCTGACCATGTAAATGTCGCCCTCATGAACAACTAAGACTTGGAGAGCTTACGGGAACAATCTTCTCTGATCTCCCTCCTTCAAGCCTGAAGAGCATCTCCTCACATTGCTCTCTGCTTTCTTCGTGCATGGAATGCCTCGTAGGTTGCATATCAGAGCTGGTGTCCTATTTAAAAAGTCCCCCCCCTCTCTTGCTACATGCTCCACTGAAAGATCCCTTTTCCACTAGCCAGCATAGCACCAGATTTCTACAGAGCCAGGGGTCACACTGCAAAAGCTGCCCACAGACAAAGCTCATTCCTGGGGTACAGCCACTTCTGAAATAAGAGTCTTTAGCTTTGCACCTTTAGCATGTAGCATGAAACACAGACCAATTTAGAATTCCATATGAGGTTGAAAGGAAGGAAAAAGCCCAGCATTAGCAGAATCTGTTTTGTTAAAAAGCAAGCTCAGTTACACTGGTGCAAAGTCCCAGGTTCTGCAAACAGCCACTGAAAGGAAGAAAGAGGTGGCCAGACAGCACACAGCCAATTGAAAGGGAACAGCTCAGCCCCATAACTTCTCAAGATGAGATCACTACAGAGATGAGAGATAAATCTTTCAGCCAGGTGTATGAAAAGCTCACACCTTGGGCTTCAGTCCCTCTCTGACAGCAGAAGCAGCAAATGGAAACAGCCAGGAGCCTCTTATGTTCCCATATTTCTGCCTGATGACACAGGATATGCATAAAAGCTTTATTAGAACATTGTCTGGGCTGTAAACTTCGTTCTTTAAAAGGAAGCAAAATAGCAAGTGAGACAAAAACTGCAGCACAGTCCATACTAGTAAAGGAGCTGAGTTAGACTAGTACGGAAAGTTCACGAGTTGGTTATTCCTGGCCTACTTGTAACCAGCACTACAGTAACTGATTCCCAGCATGGGAAGCTGTAGGGCAACCACGGGAAGCTGTAGGGCAACCACGGGAAGCTGTAGGGCAACCACAGTAGTGTGGGTATGGTTACTAGTAGTAGCGGTTACATGATCACAGATTTTGTTGTTGATAGAAAGAACAGCAAGAAATTTCAGATCTGAACAGAACTTAAGACCTAAAGAGATTCCAAACCAACTCCAATCCAGCATTCCAGAGCACTGCCCCTGCTCATTTCCAAAAATCTGAGAGAGACAGAAGATTCTCTGAACAAAAATAATGAGAGCAGTGTTCCTACAGAGAAATCTGCTTTGCATAACGTCTTGTTAAGCAACGTAAATAAAACAGCAGTCAGTCTTCCCTGCAAGAAATCTCAGAGTAAGAGGCGAAACAAGAATTTGAGGTAATGGTGTTACCAAGTATCTCAAATTTAAACAGATGGTAATTGCATTAAGGATTAAATCAGACTTAAAGGATAAAATTGTTTTGTTGTTACATGACTCTCAGAGTACTCTGTCTAGGATTTGGCTTTTAGCTTTCTATGTAGTTTTCAGACTTGGGAATGTTTGATTGTGTAGACTTAACAGGGAAAGAACAGCTTGTCCTAGACATATTCCATATTTTCCTAGTTTCTAAATGGATTATCAGCAGCATGTGTGTCTTCTCCTCTCGCCATGCATTTCTCAGTATTGCCTGGAAAGTTAAGACCCTCTCTTTCCATCCTGCTTCTAAAGCACCACAATACATATATATTCTGCTGCTAATAGCTACTAGACTACCCTGACCCTCAAGTTCACTACTACTCTGATATTATTTGCCCTAGAGAAACCTGCTTTCCCCCCATGACTGGGGCTCAGACCAGGGCTCACAAGTGTACTCAGAGATCCCCCTCTTTGATCTCAATAAAAAGATCAGGTTTAGGAAATCTTGTATGTTCCAAACAAAAAGCCTTTAAGCACAGTGTTCTGCCATATAATGTGCCACTGTATGTGCTTCATGGGAAGAGGAGGCATGCAAAAGTTATACAATTATTTTCAAATGTCATGATACAGCCTTATTGAGGTATTTACATCAGCAGTCTGAGTTTTCAGAGGTGTAGCAACTCACTGTTTTGAGAGCATGAGACAGCAGCCTTTATTGGAAAACAACTTCGTATCAAGACAACTGGAAGCGGTCCAGATACGTTGTGGGGGGGTAGAAAGGCAGCTTCTGCCACAATGCATCGATGCTGACTTATTGAGGAAATTTAATTTTTTTAATTATCTTCCATTACAGTAAAGTCTACAATGTGCAGCCTCTTGTATTAGCAAAGTCTGATCTAACACAGACAAATAAGGTTGTGTTTGACCTTGCCATCTCTTCAAGCAAGGGATGAAGAACACGTATCAAGATTTATCGTCATGCCTCCCCTAATCTTTTGGTGAGAGTACCAAAGATATGGCTGACTGTGCTCATGCTGAACTCCTCCCAATAAAAGAAATCTTATTTTCATTTGATGCAAAGAAAAACATTTTCTTGAAAGTTTCTTTCTGTTTCTCAGCTGTAATGTTTATGACCCGTATGTGCCTCCTTAACTTTTACAGTGAAGACTGTAATCAAGCAGTGTTCTATCTTTGCACTGTTGCTGCTGTAGCAGTCTTCAAGTCAAAAGCTGAACACTGTGTGTGGAGGAATATTGTGTACATATTGAAGAAACTCAGATTTCACAATGTGCTGCTGCAAAAGCAGACTTCAAGGCAGAATCTCTGAACTATTTTGATGAGTTCATGCACTCTGAAGCTAACAAATTTATGTCTATAAGGAAATTAGAGGCTCGGTGTAATTTTGCATGACCACAACTTCTTGTAAATTATTCCATTTCCAGGGCAAAGCATTCTTCCAGGCAAACTCCCACCATACCCAGACAAAAGAAGCACAAAGTGCACCTCTTCCAGTAAGAGCTGAGACTCAATACATCAGACAGCCCAAACTGCAATTTAAAACCATTAGAAAAGTGACAGCTTACCCAAATCAGCACCAGAGCAGGTGAATAAGTTCTCACAGGGCATGTTGCTTGATACTGTGTCTGCTAGTAAGTGTTCTCACACACACAGAGAAACCAAAGCCCACTATTTATGAGCGTGTCAAAGCAATGGTCAGGTTTGAAGACATGTCAGAGTTTAAAAAAGTGCATGGGCCACAATGAAAGTTTATCCTTTAAAGAGCTGTGCTAAAAATAGAGTAGCAAATCACAATTCCAGGTACAGCATGCCAACAGACTGTTAGTATGCTGTAAAGGTTGCATAAGAAAAAAGTGGTCACTGCTCAGTTTCCTAATAGTACTAATGTCTAGTAATATTATTTTCCTTGAAGCATTAGTTTCTATATTACCCAGTCAAGCATATTCTACGCTTGCACTTCTAATATACAAAGGAAATAAAAGCAACTGTCTGATCCACGATCAAGGGCTGAAAAACAGCAGCTGGCAGAAACTAACCAGCTGATAAATGGCAAATATCAAGGACAGATTAAATTTCTGTCTATATCACTATTTGCATTCAAGCCCTGAAGTTCCCTGGATTTTTCCTGGTACTCAGTGTGATTTCCTTCTGGCTTCATTAGGTACAGCAAGGTAACAACACCTTTCTGCACCGGTAAAACAAGTGCAATTCACATGTGTATCATCTCAAGACTACTGCAACATTTCTGGCTTAGGACAATACTTCAAACTGTTCCAGAATCTAACAAAAATACAAACAGCATGCTTATAAAGTGTATTTATCTTGCTACACAGATCCTACAGCTCTGTTATCCTGCCCCTTGTGATTATTTCTCCATCTCTACAAGGAATTTTTACAACAGGTTCACACACAGTCCTCTTCCATCTCTTGACCTTCCACACTGTACAACATCAGCACAGGAAAGTACTGAGGGTTGCTGAGCTGGCAAGTGCCAGCATTTGCTGTCATTTCTGACCTTTGTGTTTTGAAATCACATTATTTTATTACAAAGGATTCCAATTTCTGGTCTCCTGGTGAGGAAAGTGCTGTATGAGTGGATCTCATACTCCCCTTATGCTGCACTTTTACGGTTTTACATTACTTGGAATATATGCTTGTGTTTTGCATGGCTGTTTTGAACACAAACTGTAATAGCAGATTTACTACTAGTGAATGAGTTACACATCATCAAAATGCAGCCTCTTTGTTTTCAGAGGTTTTGGTATAAGTTTCTGGGTGGGATTTTTTTCTTTCCCTTTTCCCGGAAGGGGAACAGCTTGGGTTTTTTCAAAACAACCAACCTCTTGATCTCAAGATACACTGCTCCTTCAATGAAGCATGTTTCTTCCACATCACAATATAGATCCCACCTCTCCCCTGCATGAATGCTCAGCCACAATCCAGCATAATTTTTAAATATTATAATTGTGACATTGCCCAAGCATAATTCAATTATTACAAAACAGTTAAAAATGTTTCACCTGACCCACTTGAGATTTTCTGTCACTACACACATCTGAACACATCTGCACATGTACCCTAACCTATTCTACAAGAAAACAGCAGATTTACCTGTGAATCCTCAAGCATTATAACACTGGCTTTTTTGTGCTTTACCTTGTTCTTTCTTGTTGTCAAGTAACTACTACATTACTCTGTCCCTCCTGCAGAATAGTAGCTGGAATATGTACTTTATATTCCTTTCTCCAGTAATTATTTGGATGCCACTTCAATATAAGGTAACTTTCGCAGACACCAGAATCATCACCTGAGCTATGTAGTAGCAAAGACTTAGGGTCCACAGCCACCAGGATCACTCTAAAATGTTAACAGAATATTTTAACATGAGCATGGGCATTAAGCACATGAGAGCACAGACATGTAACTATCGTATGTCGCTATGTCCATATTATCACAACAGAAGCTTCAACTCTTATGTCTACTGATTTAAATTAGGCTTTATTTAATGTAACCTAAGCTAGGGGGATGTAATTTTTGGCAAAAAGTTATTTTACAGTTGTAATATACTTTTGTCTGTCACTGTATCAGTGAGAAAGAGAATTATGCCTGGCTTTTTGGGCTGAACCCTTTCTAACAATGACAAAAATAGTACAGTCTACTAGCCAAGAAATAACATAATGGCTGAACTCAAGCTCTGTGCACAAAGCCAGCTGGAGGTTTGCTACGCACTTTACCTATTCCAACTAAGCCCATTAGAGCAGAAACAGGTGGCACCTAGACTACGGAATAAGAAGAAACCACACCACACCAGAATGACAGGTTCATCTATCCCTATTTCCTGTCTCCAGACCTAAGGAAAGGATCTGCGCGCAGCAAAACCTCACTAGTGCGGTGCCATCCATAATCTGCAGCTCACTGACTTCTCCATCAGCAGCACACAGGGGTATTTTTACATTCTTTAGCCCACAGAGTATTGTTCCTGTGCAAACGTGTCACAGAATTTTTTTAACCAGAACACTTTGGCAACCACTGTGCTGTCGCAAGGAGTCCAGTAGCCTAACTGTATGCTGCATAAGGTAACACCAACTATTCTCCTCTTTGCATCTCTCATCCAATTCTTTTCTTCAAACCATCAGTTGGTCATTGTTTCAATGACACCAGAACCCTTATTTATCTTCTCAGTGCTAGCTGTGATTTTATGAACTCTCATCCTCCACTCCAAAATCTTTTCTCAAGTCTAAAAATCCCCACTCTTCCTTCTCATTCACTGTATGAAAGCTGCTCTGTATCTGTAATCACCTCTCTACATACCATTTCTCCTACTCCCCCAGCTGTAACTTATCTCACTGTAAGGTGGCGTAAGACCACAGACAGAATCCCCAGTGTGGGCACACCACAGGAATGTACAAAGACATAATGATTATTTTTGTTCTTTGCTGCTTTCCTAACTATTCCTTTAACGCTACTCGGTGTTTAAGCATGCTTCAGGATGCTGAGCTAACTTCTACGGACCTCTTACAACCTTAAGACCTCTCTCCTGAGCAGTAAAAGCTAGATAAAAGACCAGTTTCTACACATAGGGTACTAAGATTAAATTCTATTTAATCACCAATAAATCTGACTGATATTTTATCATACAAGTTTACAAGAGCTTTCCAGTACTCTCTGCCATTCTCTTACATGTTTATTATCCTCAACACCTTACTTCTGTAGTCTCACAGCCTAAATGCTCCTGCAATTAGAAATATTCCTACAATATCGAGACAAGCGATGAAAAGGTGGATATAGTATGAAGAGTGCCATCCCCAAAGCAGAGCCATATGACAAATCCTTTTAGAGAAAAATGTTTCAAAGTTGATTTATACCTGCTTAGTTTCTGGAAGAGTCTCCAGTAAGTACTCTTGCTGAAATCCCAACAGATTGTATCAACCAGGTCCCCTTTTCTTACATGCTCTTAACTCCTCCAAAGGAATTTAATAGATTCACCTTAACAGAACTGTGTTGACTGTTATCCCCCACATGAAACATATGCATCTGCACTGGCTCTCAGCATAGGAATGGATTTCTACCTCCACACACACTAGGCAAATATTTAACTAGGAAATCTTTCAACATACAAATCTGTGGGGGGTGGAGAAGTGGTGCTTAAATTGGAAAGAGAAATCAAGCACCTACTTCTGTTTTTGGCACAAGGAACAAACAAAGCAGGGGAAAAAACAAAATCACCTCTGCAAACAATGCAGACAAAGAACCAAACTGCCCTCCCTTGTGTTTCAGGAGACCTCTTCAGCTGATTTCAATGGAAGCAAGCTGGATTCCCATTCCACCTGCTAGCCATCTATGCAAGGTGCAGTTTGGGAACTAAGCACCTTACATAACTGCATATTTTCAGCCCTACATACATAAATGCTTCCTCTATCATACAGAAGGTATTTTTGGATCTGCTAAAATGCTACTGTGTTCTTCCAGGGCTTTGCATTCTTCTGCTCAGAAATTGCATAATCTGATGCCATAGGAAATAAGTGATGTTGCATAATGATTCTTCTATTCACTGCAGGATTTTGGTGCTCCACGTTTCTGGGGCACAGCAGCCCTTCTCTATGTTCCTGACTTTAGGTCCTTGGTTTTTAAAGAAAGGACAATCCATCAGCTACATGCCTTTGGGAGGTGGGTGGGGAAGGGGGGGGGGGGGGTGTGTAACAACCTAAGGACCATCTTACACTGTACTGTTATAAGAATTTCTTTTCACAAAAGTCAGTTTAACTCTGTACACCCATTTGCTACTTCTGTTTTCCCTCACCCTGGTTGTTCGCATGCCTTGAGCTATGACCATACATAAAGCACTGAGAGTTTCATATACAATGTCCTGATGCCTAATTGTCCATTGATACCCTCCATCACAGCCTCATCAATACTACTGTAAAACACTTAGCTCGCATAAAGACAGACTAAACTCTTATTAGCTTTTCATATTACTGAATTACGATTGGAATCTGCTCAAAATTTAGAAATGACCTTAAGTTACATTCTCCTCTTTTATCTTTCCAGCTGTCTTCATGGTATGAAAAGACATTTAAAGTCTAGTCACAGACTTCAGGCTCTGCTCTGTTCTTTCCCTCTCTTCATCCTTCAGAATTCTGCACTTTTTTCTTATCTCATTCAAAAGCCACATTATTTTACTAAATAACAATAATAGGTTAAGGGATTTAAATTCAAATATTTTACAACTACAAACCCCAGGAAAATCTCAAAGTTAAGTTCGCAGACACTTCACAGCCTCACTGACATTGCCACATGAAGCCATTAAAATGCTCCTGTACTACCAATGAACAGTAGCTTGTCATTTCCCCTCTTCCAGAACTGAAACATCATATTTTCCTCCAAGGAGTAGCGTTAAGATTAATGTCTGAAAGATCTTTGAGGATGAAGATCAATATCAAAGTGCTATTTTCAGGAATCCAGTGAATGAATCAAACTCTCACTTTAATTCATGTGAGGCATCAGCCTGGTCTCAGGTAAATTCACTCACATCCTTGTTCTTGTTTTTGTAGTAGATATGAATTATTCAGTACTTGCAAAGCACACACAACTATACACACAAACTTCTCAGCCCTAACAACTTACATGCTTCATACGTAGTACTAAAGTAATAAACAACTATTCATAAAAGTACAAAAATTACTGGGGTACATGCACTGCTTTGGCCTCTACCAAAACTATACGAGAGAGTGTGTGTACCTGATGCAAAGGGGACAGTTGAAATCCAGCTGGCAGATCTCTCAGATGAGAAATGACAGTAGTATTAAGTTGCATTTAGCAAGCACCATACATGAGCAAAGAGGATTACTCCTTGATAGAGAAGCAAGCACAATGACTTGCTCAGGAGCCTCTATTAAGCCCGTATTACTGACACAGTGTTAAGGGGTTAGAGCAACATCTGAGAAGCGTGATCCTCTTCTTAGGCCACTAGAGCTTTACATGACGGTAATGTGATCCAGACAGTACACACAACACACAGTCACAGGCTGAGAAACCATAGAGGAGCCTCCAGAGGCCTGACATCACATGTGCCACCCAACACCCTGCAGAAACCTTCTTCCAAAGCAGCACTCAGCCCCTTGGCTCACCCCTAAATACACCACATTTAGCTACAGTTGATAACCCAACATTTGAGAATCTGCTCAGGCAGATAAGGGTGGTGAGGTTTGATTTTCTGTGTTTCACCAGGAAAGTCACATCTGTACAGCTTCATCACTGGTTCTGGTGCCCTCTAGAAGCTATCAGAGTAAGGGGTTGGGGACAGGAACAGGCAAACATGCTAGGAATTAATAAAATGTCCACACAGAGAGACCTCCGTTCCTCAAGCCCACTATGCTGGAAAAAGCCCAGCTTCCCACCCACACCCCATCAGGACTTTCTCCTTCCTTCCCTTACAGCACCTCTCACACTGAGCTAGCAAGAGGAAACAGAACAACTACAGGGTCACAGAAGGATTATAAAACCCATGTGCTTCACACCAGAAAGCTATTCTTCACCCTGGCCTACACCCAACTGTTGCTAATGCTTTTGAACCCACTCCAACGACCAACTTTTCAGTTGAAGCTGCAAACAGGGAAAGAGGACATAGGTCAAAATGCTTGTTGAGTATTTACAGGGGTGGGAGTAAGTATACACAGTGTTTCTGCTCCCAGCCCACCTTGGTATTCCTGATGCAGCTGCCAACTTGTCATTCAAAACTCAATCCAAAGTGGATTGTGTTTTAGGTGAAATATTTACTTCCTTCTCCCCAGGAGCGGAGAGTGATTTGTTGTAATGTCACAAATCCAGCAGCCTAAGCCCCTGCACAGGATGTATTTGCCAAGGAGGGATAAAGAAATCCCCAAACAAGCCACCAAACAAGAAGCTGGCCAGAGCTTGCTGAAGTGCCAACAGTGCAAGAGCTTCAGCCCTCTCTTGAGATTGCAGAGGTAACATTTGCCTCAAGTGACACATTTTGATTCAGTAATGGCTGAGAAACTCACTGGCAGCTGTAAAAGCACTAAGTCTGCTGCTGCTGTTTTCCTCCAAACACAGGACCTCAGGTGAGAGGCTGGCTACAATGCTTTGTGCACATCAAGGTGTGGACACCTTTCCCTGCCTACCCTGGCCCCAAGGACCACTGCTGAAGAGGAACCTGCACTGATTTCAATCTGCTCACATGATCAATGTCAAAAATCTTTAGTTTGATATATAGAAGCTTTATTTTAAAACTACCATCTTGAGAAGTCCTGCTATTTGAAATCCAGTCCACACATCAAGACTGCAGAAAGCCTGGAATGGGTACCAGATATGGACAACTCCAGTCTAATCAGTCACCATTTCACATTTGCTGCAAGAAAGTCATAAGAAAATAGGAAATACTGTAAAACCTTTCTCACCCTGCCACTGCTTAGAGCAGAACCATTTTCTAATAACTACTAATTGTGAAACAGCTTACCTAGGAAGAGATTGTCCAATAAATCACTAGTCAATTTTCTGATCCACTGGAGATAAGCCACTTACCAAATCTTTACAATAGGAAACAAAAGAGGAAGGTTAACTATGCAACCAAAAAAACCCAAACATTCTTAAACACAAGTTCACATACAGCTGAGAAGTGTAAGAGTCCCTATCATATATTCTGTGCTAGAAGTTATTTGCTAATTCTAGGCACAGGGGTCAAAACAAATGCCAGCTATAAATTTAACTATCAGGCAGCAAAGGACAAAGACAAATCTGAATGATAGCACCATTCCAGATCAAAGTATCAGACTTGGAGGCCCAAAATACAGGAGACAATACTGGTAGTAAAGCAAAACAAACAAACAAAAACCCCCACTACATCAAAATCAGGATTTATTTGTGTTTCACAGCTGAGGTCTGCTACAGAAACAGAGGTTCAAAGGGTTGCCTCTCTCTCTGCAAACAAAACCCCTCATACATTTGGGGACACAACAAAAAGAATAGTAACAAAAACTTTCAAAGCACTGGCAACTTTCACCTCCACATTCTAGGCCATCCCAGGATGTCTGTGGCTACACACACACACACACACACACACACACATTGTGACAAGTGCCCACACTGGGAGTCAGACCGGCTAAGTCTTTGCACTTCACCTCATCCATTTGGTTTTTATTTCAAATATTCCCATAATTTCTCCTTCAAAACTATCAATCTAAATATATTCCTCCAGATTCTTCTATTGAACAGTCTGTCTATTAGTAAAAATCAGTATATCCAAACACATAGGCCTGATGTAATCTTTCTCCAGATCAACTTAAAATATCCAGTTTTTCATTTACATGAGAGACATGTGGCTTGCTGTGATGAAGCTATTGCAGTACCTAAACCACCCCCCTAAACAAAAAAAGAGCATCTGCACTCATTTCATGGGGAGAAAACATGACATCATGCCCCATTCAGCTAAGCAAGAATATGACAAATCTTGCCCCAGTGAACAGCATCCTTTACTCCCAGCTTCCTCATCTATCAGGAAAATGAGGGCTAAAAATCATGTGTTCAGCACAAAAGATACACCTCAAAGTCCTATTTTCAATAATAATAATGGAACAAATTCCTACCCGGCTGATAGGAAGAAAACCACATCTCTTCTTCATCTCAAAAATAAAATTCAGTTATTGATTACTGTAATACAACAGAGGAATTGTTTGATTAGATCACAAGGGGATAAAATTACGATTGCCTAGAAGGCAAAAAATACAGTTCTGCTTCTTTATACTACCTTCAGCAATTCTTATGTCATTCCCTGTGTATTCCATATATATCCATTCTCCATTGCCATTGCCCTCCCCTTTAAAAAGGGGGCACAAGAAGATAACGTGCAAAATTGCAACTGAAAAATGTCTAGCACACTGACAAGCAAAAGGACAGGCCAGCTATCAGATCTATGTGCAGTGATGGATAAATCCAGGTTTATGTTTCCTCTTCCTTTCTTTCAGCAGCATTTTTTCCCCAGCCCTTTCACATCACAAATGCAACATCCATCTGTCCTTCTGATATAAATGGTGAAAGGGTAATGCTGACCATTAAACACACACACACACGAACCCACATGCTTAATGAGAAAAAGGCATTTTCATCTAGGTACTCACAAGGATGAAGATTCCCAATGTGATGCTCCATTTTCTTGTTTTAAAAAAAATGGAAGGCAAGAAAAAAAAAAAAAAGGAAAGGAAGTGTTGCAAAATAAAAGGAAATTCCACCCACACAACCCTGCAGCCTGCTGCAAAGAAGCACCGAAGCGTGCTGACGTCAGGATTCATGAATGGATGTAAATCGGGCTGTTCCCAGATTCGGCGAGCGGGAGCAGGGAGCAGGGGGGCAGCCAATCGGCGTGGGCACTGCCGGCAGCCTTTTACCACCAAAGAGCTGGGTACCCACTATCCAGAGCCCAGCGCCGAGCTGCCCCAAGGGGCCGGGCCGTGGTGCTCCCCCACGAGCCGAGAGGGCTGCGATGTGCAGGAGGGAACACTGGAAACAAGTTGTTCGTGACCCAAGTGAAGCTGTTGGGTAAAATGGCATCGCTGCTGCCATTCCACAGAGAGTAGCGGGTGAGAACATCCTCTAATGCCTTCAAGTCATTGCTCCAGCGAATCTCTGCTCCTCTGTACAGCTTGGATAACAACAGCCTATCAAATAACAGCCATCTGTTATACGAATCAAATGTATTTAGTAATCAGCAAAGGAGTTTATCATCTCCCTGGCTGCTTGCAGGATTACAAACCCTGGGTGTTATTATTAAAATAACTAAATATAAGCATGTACCGGAGGAAGCTGCAGGGAGAACAATAGGAGGCTTGTGTTTGATTAGTGATGCAAAAGCACCAACAAAATAAAAATAGGAGCACTAACAAAATCACGCATTCAGCTCTCCTCAAACGTTCCCAACAGTGGGCAGACAAGCTCACAACATTGCACACATTCAGAAACAAGAACTGGAGCATGCACAGTTTCACGCTTACAGCTACGCAATAAATGATGGGCACAACATCCCCACAGAGCAGCCTACCAGCCATTTTAATTTCATTTTCAATTCTATACCAATGGACATACTTAAATCTGCATAGCAGCTGCAAGGATGCAGGGTGTCATTTTGGGACACTCAAATAGATGGCAATGTCCTGGTGAATGCACAAGAACGGCTATGATTAACTTGGACCTGGACAGGGTAAGAGCATGAGTTTTGCCTTATTTTTGTAGCTTTGAAATATGAGGGAAGGACTGAAGGGATGAGTGTGACTAGGAATTAAGGTTAAGGTTTAAAGAAGAACGCAGGCTGTAAGCTATGCAATTACACCACCCCAGGGTTTACCGGAATTCCTCAATTTGGCCTTTAAAACTCAATCTAAACAATTATTGAACCTGAATTTCCATACTTTCATCACCTCTTTTGCTAGCAAGTAGGAAGCAGTTATACCAAAATAGGATGTCCCAAAAGCTACTCTGGTGGAGCACATCTCAGGAGAGCGTCTGAGAGAATCCCTCCTTTCCTTATTAAAAACTGGGTAACATCCCAAAATAAACCAGGACTGGATGTAACAACACTGCAGATCTGGGTTTAGAAACCAAGGATTTTGTGCTACGTGAGTGATATCATGTGAGCCAGCACCAGTGATACTAGCTTGTGTGAAGGGAGAAGGAAGGCAGGATGCAAAAGCCTTCCTGGAGGCTAATACAGCCGCACCTACAGAGACAATGCCTAGCTAAAAATGTATGTGTATGAGAAGTTATGTGGGGTTTGCATATATTAAGGCAGTAGTTTATATTTTTAATGCATACTTGACATGAAACAAGGGAAGGGACACCCAAGGCAGTAGTGCATGCAGTTCTTCTCCAGTTACGTTATACCAAAAGATGCTGTCTGGGAGCTGTTGAACTTCTACATGTGCTTCTTTGCACATCTTCATCTATTAGTTGTGCCACAGTGTATTATTATTCAATACTATCACCTACAAAAAAGCTGCAATGATGGGAATGCATCAGTGGGCTCTAAACTCAACAGCAGCCACAATAAATTAAGCTTTGATTCTGGACTTTGATTTTTTAATTGGGCTTTATAAAGCTGGACACAGAAAATTAAAATTAATGCAAATTTCTTGTTGCCTACTTTCAAAGCCAAATAAAGCACAAGTTAGCTTTAGTTGAGGAAAGATTCACTGTTTAAGAACTAAAAGTCACAAAACACTAGGCATAAGATTTCTACCCAGGCAATACAACTGCAGAAAGAGCACTACTGCGCAAAAGGAGAAGCAGGCATGCGGGTATGGTGAGACATCTCCTCTTCAAAGGCATAATTTCATGTCACTATTTCAAGCCCCAGCTGCATCAGGGTACTTAGACCTGCTCTGATTCCCTGCCTTCCTTTCCCTTCAGAGCCCAACACTGCTTTTCACTGCCATCACCACCGTGGCACAAAAACAACAGCTTCCAGATTTCCCTGGCATTTTCAGAACAGAAACAAAAATGTTAATTTACTCTCTTACCCTAAAGGGATAAGTTCAGGAACTAGAAGGGAGAGCATAGTACCACATGCAAGAAGTGGCACAAAAAGAGAAATATTGCTATAGAACAAGAAAAGTCAGAATAAAAATAGGAAGGAAAATATTTTTGGAGGTTTCCAACAGTTAATTGCAGTGACATTTAAAAAAAAACCCTATTACCCAGCTGGGGAAATAAGTGGGAACAAAACTCCAGGAAGACTCCAGCAGGAGAAAAGTGCTTGCACATACAACTCAGATTTTAATTCTCCATGGTGACTTTGTTCAACATACCAACACTCAATTTCATCTGTGTCTCAACAGCTCAGGTTAAAATCTCCAAACACAAAGGTCCTGAATGTAAAGCAAGCCAACTACTTTATCTTGTGATGGAAAAGGAAAAACAACCATTGGCCTAAAATTGGTGGCTGTCACAAGATCACATTGGTAGCCAAATAACGTCAGCATTAGAAAACAGGGTGGTTGCAACTGGTTACATATTTTAACAGTACACATTACATAGTGTGTGGCAACTAAGTGGATCAATACCACAAAGAGCAATTATTTTCCTCCTCCTCATTTAGACAAAACCACTGGTAGATGTAGTGAACTGTAGGTATCAGACACCCAAACACAATTCTGTGGATAAGTTTAGTTCAGTATCAATGTGAAAATGGGGGGGGGGGGGTGGGGGGGAAGGACAAAGTACAGCATGGATATTAAAGAAACCCCAAAGTTCATAAGGGACCACACAAGTGCCAGTGAACAGTTCACAGGCAGCAGGATTTCAGAAAGGATACATGAGTAACTAAGTAACTAGACCACTAAGAGACATAGTAGGCAAAAGTGGTGGTAATGGGTGCAAAAAGGAAAGCTACAAGTATCTAAAAAGTATCTGTTTGCCACTTTTGAAAAAGACAAGAAATTAAGCGCTTTCAAGCCAATTAGCAACTCCAAGGAATGTTATACAGCATCTGCTAGACATAACGTTTTAAGTTGGCACATCACAGTAATTTCAGCACAGTCCTAAAATAATCATTTAACAAGTTCTCCAACCCCCATGACCTTCAATTTTAATACCCTTGAAAATTACTAAAATTGCAGAAGACTGAGAATAACAATATTGTGCCAATATTAAAAAATAGCATACGTTTGCTATTTGTAGTCCTTGGTAACTCGATGCTGAATCCTGGGCAAAAATCCTAATAGCACCTCTGATTGGAAAAGTTCTGCTGCATCACAGCAAAGTCCCATTCATCCCAGTGTCCTGTCTCTGATGGTGACCAGTAAGAGACACATAGGGAAGCAAATAAAAAAAAAAATCAGAGCAAATGCCTAACACTTATCCTTGCTTATTCCACTAACAAATGCAGAAAATTAGAAAAGCAATGAAAGTGACTCAAAAGCTAATTTCATAATCATGAATCAATAATGCTGTTTAGAAACCTATCTGACACATGCTTGGAGGTACAAGAGGGACTGCATTGTGAAATCTTTCTACCTAGATTAGTAAATAGGTGAGATGAAACAGCAAATGATTCCCTAACAAGAGAAAGCCTAGGTAAATATTTCCACAGATAGGGTGGCTAGTGAGACATTTTACTGTCAAGTTCTAAAACTCCATGAAATCTTTGATCCACTCTTTCAACCCTGCAGGCATACATTCCTCTTCTGAACGTCCTAATCCTTAGCAGTGGGGTGGGCAATGGGAAGGAAAAGAATCATACTTAAACCCTTCACCATCAGATCTTCAGGCTTCTAACCAGGATCTCCACAGATCTGGAACTTTGAGAAGTCCTCCCTGCAAGGGCAGCTGAAGAGGAACTACAATTTGACAGAACCATCACCAGAGTTAGGAGTCAAGAATTGGGACCAAAGGACAAAAAAGACACTCAAAAAGCCCAAAATCTTTTGGTATGTGCAATACCATGAGAACAGGTGAGTTGTAATTTCAGCCAGGGCCATAACTATGAGCCCTGTTTTGAAAGGGAGTCCATTTACAACAGGACAGCCAGAGGGATTCCAGACCACGGCCCTGCCTTGCGGCTCCTGCGGCAGCTACAGAGCCACCACCTGGAAGATGAACCCTACACCCATTAAGAGGCTGCCTTTGGAGCAGGATAAATCTAGGATGTACATTTGGGTGACAAAGTTGCCGCTCCACAGGCAATAGGACTATCCCTGGAACAAGGCTCGGACCCTTTCAGATCAGAAACATCAGAGCTTCCTCAGCTCACAAGACAGCATAATAAGTGAGCCATGATGAGAGGTTTAGGTCTGCTTAAAAATGAAAGCAGAGAGTTTGAGACGGCTACAAACTCATAGATATGCAATAGCTTGAAAGATTCTCCTGGAAGGCATGCTAGGGCACATGAAAAACAAGTTTTGGTGCCAGCCAGCATGGCTTCACTAAGGAGAAATCCTGCCTGACCAATTTGGTGGCTTTCTATGATGGGGCTACGGAGCTGAGGGACAGGGGTAGAGCAGTTGATGTCACCTACCTGGACTTGTGCAAAGCGTTCGACAATGCCCCACACAACATCTTTGTCTCTAAATTGGAAAGACATCAGTTTGATAGGTGGACCACTCGGTGGATAAAGAACTGGCTGGATGGCCACATGCAAAGGGCTGTGGTCAACAGCTCAATGTCCAGCTGGAGACCAGTAACGAGTGGTGTCCCTCAGGGATCGGTGTTGGGACCGGTCTTGTTTGATATCTTTGTCGCTGACATGGACAATGGAATTGAGTGTGCCCTCAGCAAGTTTGCCGATGACACCAAGCTGTGTGGTTCTGTTGGTACGCTAGAGGGAAGGAATGCCATTCAGAGGGACCTTGACACACTTGTGAGGTGGGCTGATGCCAACCTCATGAAGTTTAACCATGACAAATGCAAGGTCCTACACCTCGGTCAGAGCAATCCCAGGCACAGCTACAGGTTGGGCAGAGAAGAGATTCAGAGCAGCCCTGTGGAGAAGGACTTGGGGGTGTTGGTCCATGAGAAAATGAACATGAGCCAGCAGTGTGCACTCACAGCCCAGAAAGCCAACCGTATCCTAGGCTGCCTCAAAAGAAGCGTGACCAGCAGGTCAAAGGAGGTGATCCTGCCTCTCTACTCTGCTCTCGTGAGACCTCACTTGGAGTATTGTGTGCAGTTCTGGTGTCCTCAACGTAAAAAGGACATGGAACTGTTAGAACAAGTCCAGAGGAGGACCACGAGGATAATCAGGGGACTGGAGCACCTCCCATATGAAGACAGGCTGAGAAGGTTGGGGCTGTTCAGCCTGGAGAAGAGAAGGCTGCGTGGAGACCTCATAGCAGCCTTCCAGTATCTGAAGGGGGCCTACAGGGATGCTGGGGAGGGACTATTCATTAGGGACTGTAGTTATAGGACAAGGGGTAACGGGTTGAAACTTGAACCAGGGAGGTTTAGATTGGATATAAGGAAGAAATTCTTTCCTGTTAGGGTGGTGAGGTACTGGAATGGGTTGCCCAGGGAGGTTGTGAATGCTCCATCCCTGGCAGTGTTCAAGACCAGCTTGGATAAAGCCGTGCGTTGCATGCTTTAGTGTGAGGTGTCCCTGCCCATGGCAGGGGGGGTGGAACTAGATGATCTTAAGGTCCTTTCCAACCCTAACTATTCTATGATTCTATGATTCTATGATTATAAAGCTATCTGTATAGTCAAGCATCCGCCCAAAAGCTATTCAAACAAACTCACAGACACTTGTACAGTCTTCAAATGAAATTGCTACCAACTTCTGTGACAAAAGAGAGGCTTCTTACAACAAAAAGATCTTCCACACAATTGCCAGTTGTTGGGGTTTTTTTTCACTGAGTGTGCCCTGCAAGATATGATGGGTAGGAGTACATAAGACTACATGATGACTTCCTTTAACCTTGTATCACCTTTAACAACACTCCAGGAACTAAAAGGAAAAAAAATTTACACTAAAGGCACTAAAAGATAATGACAAGACAAAATGCATTATCACAAAATGGTTTGGGTTGGAAGGAACCTTAAAGCTCATCCAGTTCCAACCCCTGCCATGGGCAGGGACACCCTCCATTAGACCAGGTTGCTCCAAGCCCTGTCAACCTGGCCTTGAGCACTGCCAGGGATGGGGCAGCCACAGCTTCTCTGGGCACCCTGTGCCAGCGCCTCAGCACCCTCACAGGGAAGAACTTCTTCCTAATATAATCTAAATCTCTCTTTCAGCTTAAAGTCATTAATGTCTTTCTTCTTTAAGCCTGAGGCTTGTATGAAATCTTTTTTAAGGAGTTTCTGGGGGATTTTCCCAGCACATCTACTCTTTCCAGAAGTGCCCTGATTTTCAGGCTCCTCACAAAGACAGAAGTCTGTGTAGTTCTAGGAGAAGGCATGCCACTACAACAAAAGCAACATGCCCTGTTAAGGCTGAGGAAGCTCAAAAGACTACCTTTGCAGATTTTTATCTTCCTGAAGGAAGATGGCTTGGTTCCATGTCGTGGAACTCCATCAGGAAAGAAAGCACTACTACAGAAGAGACATGACAGCCTATCTCTTTGCTGCTAAAAAGGCAGTTAATGCAGTAAGTGAACAACAGTCTTTCTAGATTTACAGTCATCATGGCCAGCTGGCAGGAAGCACAGAGGAGACACGTAAAGGAGAACGTGCACATAGACAACACCCTTGTGTCTGGGGAAGCTTCTAACTAAGGTGTTCCTTCTTAAGGGAAGTCTCTGCCACCTGAAATTACACAGGCTCAGGCCACATACTTTCCCTTAGTCAAGAGCATGTGAGGGCACTTCATTTATCTCTTTCCAAGCTGCCCATCTGTTTGTGCAAAACCTGTGGGAATTTTATTACCTTAAAACCTCCATCTCTAACATGTGGTTAAAATCAGAAAATGGGCTGTAAAATTATCAAGGAGAGGACGAACAAACAGGAAGTAAGCCTGAATATAGGCAGTCAGGAGTAGGGTAATACAATTAGCAAGATGAAAAATGTGTTTATTTGCTGTGTTTTTTCCTCTAGAAATCATTTGCAGAATCACTAGCAGAGGCCATATGAGAAAAGCAGATCTATTTGTTCTAGAGAACATGGCAAAATGAAGTCTTCCATAACAATAATTGACTCTAGTAGAATTGTCAGCAGTGAGAAATACTGCAAGTAGAAATAAGTATGTACAATTAGCAGTTCTAAGGGACACATTTAAAGTCAACTGAGCTACAGTCACCTTTCCTCTCCCAGGTTAGGAGCCTGCAATGGAAATGATAGACCTGACAACAAAGCCTCAACATTAGTGCCATCTGGAAAGAAAATTCTGTAATTTATGTTATTCCCACAAAACAACATATTCCTATAAAAAGGCATGCATAAATGGGAAGCTATTGCAAGGAGGAATTAATGAAACTGGAGAAGTGATTAAAAAATGTGGTACAATTCCCTAAGGTCAAGTTTTGTTCAGAGGAAAAAAATCACCTGCACAAATACAGACTCAGCTCCGGAACAGCTGGTGTGTAGATAAGGATTCAAGGTAGAGAGGATCACAGACTGAGCACAAATTATAAATACCAAGTTGTCACAAACAAGGCAACTTCTATCCTTTGAAGAAGCAGAAATTCCCAACCTACTCAGTTTTGATAAAGCCTTTGGTAAAGTACATTTATGGGTCAGGCTTGCCAAGAAAGAGAGAAACCATTCCAGAACTACAAGACAGACAGTAAGGAGAGCTATGAGGGATGAGTGAGCTACCTCACTGGGGTTACTCCATCTGAACAGAGTGAAAAAAGAAGCTAAGATTGAGGTATGATGTATTTCTTTAAATATAAAAACCAGTTTCTGCAAAGAAAGAGGAAATCTATCTTCCACATCTGTGCTGAGTAGGAAGAGCACTGGACTCAAAATGCAACAAGAAAAATTTAGCTGGGCCACTACAAGAACTTCTCTAAATGGTAAACATAGTGAAGCACCAGCCCAAGGAAATCACATTGCCTCCCATTAGCAGGTAAAGGAAAAATTGTCTGAAGAGCTGTCCAGTAATAGTGATGATGATTTAATGCAAAAGGTCAAGATGATCTTTTGGAACCTTCCAGGTCTCTTCTATGAAGATATCAAAATACTAAAAGCTTTGCAGCAAGACCAGAAGCTAAAAAATTAATCTGATCTTTTGCAGTATAAGGTCTTGCCAAATTAAATCTTTCATCCTTGTTACTGTTACACAACCTCTCTGAGGAATATTATTCAGATTTCTACCAAAAAAAAAAAAAACCAAAAAAAAAAACCCTACAAAAACTGCTGACAGCAGAATTCAAGCATTTGTAAGTCAGAGAGCCAGAATTAGGCACTATATTTAGTACTAACAGTCTTCTCTGTAGTCCTGTGATAAAATTCTTTCAGGAACAGTAGATCAGCTTTACGTAAATACTCTCAAGACAAAACCAGCTGAGCATCTTCCTCCGAGACTAGCATCAGTCACGAGGCTATCAGTAGCTTTTGCTTCAAAGCTTTCTGCTTGTTTTTCCTCTATCCCAAAAGACCTGTTCTGTTCCACCACTGCTAAATGCAGACTGTAAAAGAATCCTCTTGATTCTTGACACAGAATTACTCATTTCATGAAGTTATGACACCTTATACAGTTACAATCGTGATTAACAGATTTTTGGTCAAGAATATTCAGATAAAGAACACTAAACTTGTTGGCAGTGGTGATTTTGATCAATGTTGTACAATGCAGCAAGATGTAGAAGGCACCCCAAATCAGGACTCTTTCAGAAGACGCTGTATGAGATACTAAACACTTGCTTTCTGAATTAAGTCACAGAGCTGACATTAAGGGACAAGCAAATTTAAACAGCCTTCATCAAAAGGGCACATAAAAGTTAGATTATGTTCCTAATACTCCAACCAACTCAATCAAACCATCAGCATTGCAATGCACAGGTTTTGCCTATCCAGGCAAAATAAGCACCACATTAATGAAACCAAGTAATGGCTAAGAAAGAATGAGAGGCATGTTCAAAAATGTGCAGCTGAAGCATTAACCCCAAGACCTTCCAGGACAGCCCTTTCATAAGAGTGTTTTAGAACCTATAGGTCTGCATAAACAGTAAAAAAGTGACTACACTTCTTTTCAAGCAGAGAGATGTGAACCTGCTCAAGCTTCAATTTCCCCCTTATTAATAAGAAAAGGTTTACAGGATATGCATGTATACTTCTCACAAAAGATTAATATACTAGAGGAAAGAAACATGACAAGCTACATGATTAGAAGTTCACCTGGTTCAGTTGCTCCCCCATTACATACCATCTATAAATGTCAAACCTCCTTACAAGCCATGCTTTCTATCCTTAAGCCACCTCTATTACACTGCTACTATGCATATGGCACTGCAATATAGAGTGCCTTGTCTATTAACTGAAAAAAAAATAAGCTAAATAAGAAGCACTAACGTTGATGAAGTGTCATTGATGAAGAAAGGACAGGGTAGCTCATGTAACTAATTGCTTTCATTGAGATGAAACTACATTCACATCAAGGGAGAATTCAATTCTTCAGTAAAATACTTCACTTTATTTCTAACTCTTAATGAGAGACAGCTAAAGTCTAAATATACAGATTCTCTACGTCTACAGCACCCACCACTCCTCACAGAACAGAAAAAAAGTTGTCAGCTTTTATATTAAGAAATTAATCAAAAATGTAGCTCTATCTCATTTCTTCCTGCAACCCCACTCAGAAGTGGCTCAGACACCTCTTAAAACTTACATAGCTGTAGCTTTCTCTGCATGAAGTATCTCCTTATGACAAAAATCATACAACCATAAGAAAATTTACAGAATAAAACCATTTTCAGTCTCCTTAAGCAAAGCACATAAATGTTTTCTTGTATTATGCATATATCCATTCACAAACTGAAGAAAACTTTATACAATTTTACTGTTAGGGACAAGAATAAGTGATTTTTCAGCTAACATCTATAAAGAAAACAAGAAACAATTTTTAAAAAATATTCCTCTAAACTTAATTCCCAAAAGATTACAGAATTTTTATAATTTTACTCCTTTTCAGTTCTTCACAGATATATGAACATTTAGTAACTTACAAATTTTACAATACATAAAATAGGTGTAGTTAAACTAAAACCCACATATATGACACAGATTCAACAGGTGGCATATTCCTTAAAAGAGCAATATCCATAACACAGGCAGAGTCCTGCTAACTCCAACAGTGGTCTCCATTACAAAAAAAACATTGCAAGCTCACACTGATGTATTAGACCATTAGAGAATATGAGACAAAGAAAGAAACCTCCAGCCATTTACATAACGTTTCAAAAGTGATAGCAGGCTACAGTGACTCACTCAGAGGGCAAAGGGAAAGAATATTACACTTGAAGACCAACAGCCTCCTTAAAGCTCCTAACCTGTGTCCTACGTGGTCGCTCTATCATGTTCAAGGGTGCTCTTACATGGCTGGCCACAACTCAGAAAATGAAATTTTCTGGATCCACCTGTCTGAGCCTGGACTCCTTCTCACTGAAAACTCTTTGCCAAACACAGACCTTGCAGGAAGCTCCTTGAAGAAAAGAGCAAAGTTTTCTTAGACTATGAACTAGAAAGCTTTCTGTAAGGGAAACTCAGAGGGACGAGGTCGGTCAGACTAGAAATAGGAAGGGTTTATATACAAACCTCCTGCCTGCTTCCCCTTGTTCCCAGGCTTCCATTTGGCCCTCAATGTTCCAATTGCAGCAAACTCTGCCCAGTGCTGTCTGATTCCTAGGTAAGTTTGTCATCACCTCTGAGGACTGCTTCTCAGTGTTACCCTACAAGAGCGGCAGACTACCAGCTACCTACTGCATCTCTCACTCCCTCCTCCTTCCCTGCACTGCTCAGCCCCACAAAGCTCCTCTCCTGGAGCTGAACCTGGCTGCTCCCCGACAGCAGTCACCTCCTCTGTGATGCAGACTCCTTCTTCTCAAAGTCAGGCAGCACAACTGTGAACAAAAGTACAAAACAAATTCTACCACAGAAGTGCCAAGCTACTTTTAATGAAACCCTCCCTTCACTGTAACAAAATGGGCTGTGAGCTTGCTAAAGCACATCCCTGATCATAACTGATACTTGCCAAAGGGAAGTATCAGAGATAGGACACCAGATGTGCACAAGTTCTGCACTACCTATAGCAACAGACATCAGACACAGAATCAGCAAGAGAGCCATCTAAGTACCTACTCAGAGCACTTACCTCCAATAGCAAAGTCTGATGCTACTTCAGACATTTGATATCATTTTAGAATCATGAACAGCTGCCTGAAAACGAATATCTAAAACCATTGAGTTCTTACCTCACTGAACCAATAACCTGCTCAGATTTCAAAATGAACCACAACACTGCATTTTCTGGAGCTTTGCTGGTGTCTCCACTCTCGCCACAAGAGCCTGGATTCTTGTGAGGACATCTGCATTTTCCAGCCAGTCACCAAAGGACAATGAAAAATATCAGGATTATCCCCTCACAGAATTAATAAACCTGAATTAAGAGATTCAAATGCTTTCAAAGTCCAAGTTGTATTTAAAAAATCTGAACACCGTAAGATTAACTTTAATCTATGGAAACTCTTTGGCACTTGTCCCTTCCTATTCACTCACATCTGAACTGGATCCCATTAGGTGCCTGCAATTGAGCTGCCGCATGGACACTGTATAACATGAGAAGGTGAACTCACCTCATTCCCTAACCTCAAAAGGAAAGCATACCTAAAATTTAAGGACAACTGCAGGAGTGAGTATGTTACCATTTCATGCCTTCTCCAGCTTCTGACTGGTTACTACAGTTTAAATGTCAACAACTGCTGATACCTGATAATTTTTCCAGATGCACTGAAAGCCCATGTCCTCTTGGCTTACTGCACACGTGCCTCCTCTTCAAGTTAGATAAATCAAGCTTTCTCTGAAGCTGCACCATAGGTAATGTTTAGGACAATCCAGCACTGAAATCTTCTCCCTAGAAAGAACAAGAAAACTCAAAATCCTACTACCAAAGATGCATTTAAATAAATGCTCCTAAGATCAACCTGAAACGTTCCATTAGCACATCCTGATGTTACTTGGCACATTAAAATACAGCAGAAAACATCCCAAATTAAGTAGGCACATTCAAAAAGAGGCTGGGAGTAGAAAAAACCTCAAAACATTTAGTACATCCTTTCTAAGTACAGGCATACACTCTATAATCCTTTTATGGCACAATTTTAATCTAAATTAAGCAAGCAGCTCCAGTGAAAGAGCTCAAGGCTTTCCATATTACAAAATTACACCATTCAGGATTGGATTAGACTTCAAAATAACATGCTTCAAGATAATCTGCTAATGATTTTTCACACTTAGTGTTTTACCTCAACTCCACATTATTTGTTTTCTCCATTTCAAGCAAATTTTAGGAAAAGCATAGGTTATTACAGTCCTCCTACGTATATGCAACTCATAATACCATTATTCCTCTTGCTATCAGAAACATGCAAGCAAAGAGACAACAAATACTGAGACTGCCAATTCTGAGCCTACTGCATCTTCTTCCCACCCCTCAAAAATCTACAAGGCTACAAAGACTAAACCCAGTTCTTCATAAAATTAAAGATAATCAACATCTTTAAATTACACAACTGGCTAATGCTAGTCTTTAATGCAAACACTAAACTAACTGGTCTTAAATAAAGATTACCTCCACCCTCAAACATTGTTTTCCATATATGCTTAATCATCATGGACACAGCAAAGCTACTACAACACTGAAGAACGGATTCAGTAATACTAACACAACTGTCTTGCCAGCATGAAGAGACTTTAGACACCATAAGCTGAGTGGCCTTGCAAAAATTCAGGCACCCTCTGCCTCATGTGATTCAACCGGTCTCAAAACCACTCCCCAGCTTTGGGAAGTTTAGTGTATTTCTGTTTTGCAGAAGAAGGAGCAAGTATTGCTCATTCCCCTCACACATTAACACTGCATACTTTGATTTAACCCAACATTAACTTTCAGGATTATTTAATAAATTCTGGAGGAAACAAGAAGGGGATGTATAACACCAGACCTCAGCAAGAAAGAAGGTGCCACCAGCACTCTTGTATAGGAGACAGCAATGACTATCAGCGGGAGCTGGTTTTATTCTTAGGGGTCCCTCCCACAGAGCAATTCACCCCACGCTCTTTACAACTTTTTCTGATATTCTTTTATTCTCATACATTAAATTATCAGCAGTCACACCTTCTGAAACAGTCACTTTCAATGGTACCAGGAAAACAATCTCAAAAGGAGAGTTAGGACTTGGTCACTACAATTATACACACAATTTAAGAGAATAACAGTTACACTCTGTTACAGGAAAGAAATGTGAAAATTTGCAGTTGAGAAAAAAACAGTTCACAATTATAGAAGCTGAATAATTTCTATTGAATATGCCTTAAAAACTACTAACCTAGGAGAAGCGAAAACAAGTCCTACAAACCAAATTCCTGGCACTCACAGCTCAGCTCAGCACACATTTGCTGGTTTTCTACCAACAACACTATGTCTTGTCACCACTGTCATTTTATTTTAATTTGTATTAGTTCTCTTACCTTCTCTAATTTGCCACAAAACCAGGAAAGGTAATTACACATCCTCAGTAGGAAGTCAAGGTCAGGATACATAGAGACTATATTTGGGCAATAGAAAGAAGGACATAGAAATATGTTTTGCAGGAGAAACTACTGACCTGCAACCACTATTGCCCCATATTAACCGTTTATTTACAGACTAATTGCCAGGTCAATAACCTTCCTGGCAGTAATACATCAATATTGGCAATGCCAGATACACAGTTGTAGTGAATCTGTTCATCCATTTACACTGCTCCACCATCAGGAGCAGAAGGTATTTCCACCAATGCATTAAAGCCTCTTGGTCTGCCTTCAGACTGCATTACTAAAGCAAGTGGCAATGCTCCTCAGGGAGGACTTCACCCATTTTAGTCAGCAGTTTGCAGAGAATAAGAAAATCCCCAAATGAGATAAGCCAGCACAGCTCTGGTGTACACTACCTCAAGTTGAAACCACTGGGCACCAACACCAGCATTATTCTAGTAGGAGCTGGTGCCCAAGTAGTTTTACAAAAGCACACAGCCAGCAACTCACTGGCACCAGTAGAGCAGCCTCACAGACACGTCCTGAGATCAAGATGGGGATATCACAAACACAAGAGACGTGCTATCCAAATTCCTTACAAGTGTAGACATTTGACCACTCCAAAGCACATGAACATTGTTACAGATCACATCACTTAGCAAACACCCCTTGAAATCGGGCACATAGCACATAGATATGTAGTTTAATTCCTAATAAGCACTCTGCTGAGAACAGTATTTATTAAGCAGTTAAGAACTCCTTCCTGGTAAGGAGGTAAGGAGGGATTACTTTAAGATAAAACCCAGAGTAAATATACATATACTTTAACAGGTTTATTTGACAAACTTCAGAGTTTATAATTTGTATCTATTAAAAACAGAAATATTTGCCTTTGTTTGTAAAAAAGTTACATAGCTCTATGAAAGAAATTTTAAAAAGCACCCAAAAGCCAGTAATTACAATTTTTACCATTGCTTTAAGACAGGAATGGTGCATGCAAACACACCAAGGTTCATTTTCTTGCTTAGAAAAAAACCCCAAATACTGTAAGTAGATACTATAGATGAAACAGTAATACAGACATGAAGATCAAAAACACACACAAAAAAGAGTGTATTTGAATCCATTATAGTTTTAAACATAACTTGCATATATAGAAAACATCACATAAAATTAGAGAGATGTTCATAAAAACCACGAGACACCAGATGCCCGAAGTTGGCAGAATGCCACTGGAATAAATTATTGAATTTCACATTAAAAATACAGCCTTCTGAAGCCAGATTTTCAAACACCATTTGGTAACTGCTAGCAAAGGTAGGAGCTGGCAAACCCATAGATGAGAAAGGGTTTCTGGGGCTGGAGGACTTTCACCACCAGATGAGTTTAACTCTTCCTGCACTTCCATTTGCCACCAGCTTTTATAGTATTCTATTGGCTTTTAACAGATGCTTTTCAGATTCAACCTTAGAGTTTTATGCATCTATGAACTAATACAGAAGACAACATGACGTATCACAGATTTAAGCTCTTAAGAATGCATACATGTACCTACCAACTTACTTAATAATTATTAATAGTAGAAACTACTAACGTGAATAAAACAAACAAAATCCAAAGGAATGTAATACAGAATTCATACCAACCGGAAACTGGATTACAAAACATAACCTGTTGATTGGATTTTTTTCCTCTTTAACATAATCACAGTGGACCCAAGGAATTCTTTCAACATAGCATTTCTCATACTAACAAAATACCAGCAGAATTCTGAACTTGTATTCAAACAGTAATCCCTGCAGATGGATTTTGTTTAAAGAACTGAAATAAAAAACCTCCATTCTTTGCTCCAGAACTCTTCTACTTGTGGTAAAAGCCTAGCTGTACTGAAATCGAATAGTTCTTCTCTCAGATGCATTTCCATTATGTTCTCTGATATTCTCTTATATTCTCTTCACTTATAATCTATCCTGTATTCTGTTACATTCTCTTCTCTTACATTCTCTCTCCTCTTACATTCTCTTCCCTTCTCTTATATTCTTTTATAGTCTATTCTCTTATAGGAGAATAAAAGTGAAGAAAATACCAAAGACCAGAGAATACAAGAGTTTCTAAGAGTTTCTGAGAAGAGACTGTGAGATAATACAACAGAAGAGATTCTAAGACAATCTAAAATAACCTGAGAGATTCTAAGAGAACCTAAGAGAATACATCCCAAGAGATCCCAAGAGAATCGAATTTAAGAGAATATAAGAGATTATTAGAGATTATTAAAAAAACATAAGAGATTATTAGAGACTATTAAAAAAGAGAACATATGAGAGGAGAACATAAGAGACTATTAGAGAAGAGAATATCACAGAAGGGAACCATACCCTGGGCTTCACCAAATACTAAAGAAGCCAACCGTACCCTGGGCTGCATTAAAAGGAGCGTGACCAGCAGGTCAAAGGAGGTGATCCTGCCCCTCTGTTCTGTTCTTGTGAGACCTCACTTGGAGTACTGTGTGCAGTTTCAGTGTCAACACAAAAAGGATATGGTACTGTTAGAACAAGTCTAGAGGAGGACCACGAGGATGATCAGGGGACTGGAGCACCTCCTGTATGAAGACAGGCTGAGAAAGGTGGGGCTGTTCAGCCTGGAGAAGAGAAGGCTGCATGGAGACTTCATAGCAGCCTTCCAGTATCTGAAGGGGACCTACAGGGATGCTGGGGAGGGACTATTCATTAGGGACTGTAGTGATAGGACAAGGGGTAATGGGTTGAAACTTAAACAGGGGAAGTTTAGATTGGATATAAAGAAAAAATTCTTTACTGTTAGGATGGTGAGGTACTGGAATGGGTTGCCCAGGGAGGTAGTCAATGCTCCATCCCTGACAGTGTTCAAGACCAGGTTGGATGAAGCCTTGGGTGATATGGTTCAGTGTGAGGTGTCCCTGCCCATGGCAGGGGCTTGGAACTAGATGATCTTAAGGTCCTTTCCAACCCTAACTATTCTATGGTTCTATGAGTCTATGATTCTACGATACTATGATTAGGTTTTGGGCAATAGATGAGGGCCAAAGAATCAGGGCGCCACCAAAATGGTACCTGTAATTCAGAGACCCACAGGGTGCGTGGCTTCTGCGAAGGTCTGAACACAAGTAAGAAAAATGATGGGAGTATCTCTAGCAGAGCAGCTTTCTTTATAAATGAATACCAAAATGATGAAACAAAAGACGGGGAAAATGAGGAGGCCACACATTCAGCCTCTGTTGCTCAAAACTTTCATAAATAAACAGTATCACCAAAATACAGCCACTCTGCAGGGAGATCAGACTGATGCTGTGATGCCAAATGACCCCATCTCTGCACACAGAAGTCAAAGGAGCCCACATGTGCATCTTCTCTTCCTACCCTCCAGTGTGCCACAGCCCCACTGCCTTTTGGACAAACTGGTCTTAAAGCAAATGATTACAGCAACAACCCAATCAGAGCAAGTAACTGGAAACAACGCACTTCTCCCACAAAGCCTCCACAGGTACTTCAGTGGCCTACTTGTTCGGTGTTGTTAAGTGTGCTGGAAGCCACTTACGTATAAACAACTGTACACATTGTACATTTCATTTACACAGTATGCTCCCAGCAAACCAGCAGGCAGTAGCATCTCAGAGGCTATGCTCCTATAGCCAACTATACTGCCAACTGGGCCACAGCCAATGTGTAGACACCAGCAATCTAGAGCTGGGAGGAGATGCTGAGCCAGCCAAATTAGACTTCAAGGTGCACACTGACAATTTAGATACTACATGAAAGGATCAAGCAAATTTTGCAATGCATTTATTATAGCAAAAGCTAGAATAATTCCATTCAAGCTGATACTGAAACTGGAAGAATTCAGTTATTTCCAAGGTATTGGACCTTTGTACTAGACCTTCGGCAGAGACAACGGCATTACAAGTATGGAAGCTCCAAGGAGTGATGCTCAGAGAGCCTTGTCAAACATACAAGGGAATGGCTTTCAAACTGGGCAGGTAAAAGCAGGCTCAGGATCTGGCCAGGACTTTGAGCCTCTGTGAGTATACTCCTCTTGGGTTAGCTTGTTTGGCTGTAAGTCCCCTTATTTTCTCAGGTCCCCTCTATCTCTATCCTGTGCAACTTAAAATATCCATTCTGGTTTGATAGGAGAACTCATTCCCTCCACCACCTTTGTGCTAATAGCATCCAGGGTCTTCAAATCTATTAGGTGATATGACTAATACCTGCCATCTGTTCATTGTTACCTTCCCTCTCTCCTCTCCTGAATAGGAGTCATCAGTGAAGAGCTTGCTCTACTCAATCTATTTTAGGAGCGTGGGCTTTTAGCATCCATGCAGCACTGTTCTAAGCTAAAAGTTAAACCAAAGAAGTAGACCCTGCTCTTGCAACATCCCCTAGGTCCTGTAAAAGTCTCTGACTAGGCTCAGGAACAACTCTCTTTTCTGTAAAAGTTATCTTCACTCTCAGTCTGCCCAACAAACAGAACTATTGCTCAGGTTTCAAGTCACAGAACAGCCTGCAAATAAGATCCAGGCCTCCCAAGGTATCTGACTGCTCTCTGCAAAAACCAAGTCTGTCAACACAGCTTACAGCATCAGCAGGTAACATGCACACTGTTACCTGGTTTGAGGAATAAGGAGCTCTTGCCCAATTACACCACCCTGGTACAGACCACTGAAAACAAAAAAAGGTACAAATAACTGAGGTCAGATTTCTGCCCATCAGACTCGGGTGAAATCTTCCAACTCACAGGGAATATTAAGCAATACTTATACCAACAGCTGCTCCCCATAAGCTATGGTTAAGGGATAAAAACTGAACACAAAAAGGAAAGGCGAGCTTGTAAGGAGAGAGGCCAGTGGAGGATAATTTCAATGTATTTCTTGCAGGAGCTGTTTCGAAGTGCAGGGAAAATAATCACCACACTGTAGGAAGCCTGAAAGACTTCAGATGGAACAGTGAGGAGTCTCTGGCCCCATAAATGTTTAATTTGAGCAAAGCAGCAGATTCACAGTAAGCATAGTTCTGCCACAGCTGAACTGCACACTCCTGCTTTGAGTTCGAAATGACACAAAAGGAAAACCTAAGTATAAAAATAGGAGAAAAAGGACAGGGAGATTCTTATCCCTGGCACTACAGATGCAGTGTGCACAAGCCACCAATTTACTCAGCTCTCTCCCTTTGCTACTGCACAATGCAGCAGCACAAGGGTTTAGCAACATATACAGAGCCCTGAAGTAGGTACCTGGATTTCACAGTTTTGACAGTTCAACCCAGTGCTTGGGATAACATCACCTGAGAACAACAGCCATGGCACCACATCTTAGAAACCAACAAGTGCTCCGATTAAAGGCATCATGCTGCCTGCTACAAAAAATGCAAAACTATAGAACCAGAGTGAAGATGTATGTGGAAATACAGATGAAAATGAACCCACAGAGCCCTGGAAGCAGAAAAGGGACTTACCTAGAACTGTTCCCCTAGAAGAAGGGCTGATTTTCCCTCTCTGCTGTTCCCCTTACAAATAAAACCCATCATCTTCTTCAGTTATTCCCATCCCACCTCAAACAATAAGCTCAGACTGGTTGAATAAATGTGAGAGGAGAAAAGTTGCTAATTAGGTCTTTCTTCTTGCCTAAAATGCAAGAAGATCCTAAAAAAGAAGTTAATGCATTCCATGACCTCATGAAATGTTCACCTCTATTTTTCTTCCTTTTCTTGCTCTTTACTTTCACAAGACTGTCACCTGAACACCATTGTCTGCTTCTTTTCCCTCCACCTTCAGAGGAGCATATTTTTTGTTCCTATTTATACCTTTCTCATCACAGGCTTAATTCTTTTTCCTGCTTCTACACACACTTGCTGCAACTCATACAACTACCTCTTCTCTCCTCCACATACCTAATCTTCTTCCCTGCTTCCAATCCTCAAGACATACACGGCTTCACTAAAATCAAGTGCATAAGTTCAATTAGACGCAGGTTTTTCTCCAGCAGCATAACCATATCTTATTGGAGTTATGTCGCTTATCCCAAGCCAGCTCTCCATAGGTACTGAGTGGACAAGCACCATCAGGAGCAGGAAAACCCTGTACTTAGCTTTCCTTATTCCCAGGATGAGAGCATCATATAGCTGATAACACTGGAAAACTAGGAAATAGCAAACAGAAAATGCTATGGAGCCTGTTCATATCTGTTCAGCCTCTGGAAACCCTTCACAGAAGTGCAGGTTTTCTCTTTTTAAAGTATGAATAGAGTCAAAAACACATACACTACTATTCTCGTATTTTGTACTCTCCTCAGGATTGGTAGGATATTTTAGAAAGTAACCATGAGTTTCAGAAGCAGTTCCAAGAAGTAGTTTTATTTCCTGAGGAAGTGGAAAAAAAGCAGAGGAAGAAACAGAAATCACTGCAATTAGCTGCTAGCAACAAACTTGCAAAGCCAAGACAAGCACCCTGGGCTCTTCCATACACACCTCAGGTAGGAACATATTACCACATGACAACTGATAAAGCCAGACCTTTAGAGCAATTTTCACTGATGGCTGCTCTGAATTTTTGGCTTCCCAAAAACTGATGTCACGTGGCATTTCTCCTTGCAGAACACTGACCTTTGCAGGCCTCCGGAAGAAGAAGAAAATCCAGTACTAAAAAGATGCAGATGACAACCAAAGTGTTGATGTGCCATGCTACTCCAATGACAGAAAACACGAAATATTTGCATTAACATACTGTGATATATTCTACTGTGACTGCAATCTTCCGTTCTTATGAGAAACACCCACTCTGAATACAAGACAGACAGTACTAAGTAAGCAAAACAGTTGTTCTGTAGCTTATCAAACACTGGTCAATGACCTCACCATCGCACAAAGGCTGCAGAAGGCAGAACCTTCCAAGGATGCAGTTCATGGACAGACTGATGAAACACCTTCTGGAGACTCAGCCTTAGTCATACTTTGTGACTTTCAACTACAAGGAGGATCCCTCCCCACTAGGATCAAGGTGACCATGGGGACTTGAGGGTACTGATTGATGGCTGCTGAACATGAGCCAGCTTGTGCCCAGGCAGCCAAGAAGGCCAATGGTATCCTGGCCTGTACCAGCTCTAGCGTAGCCAGCAGAGTGAGGGCAGTGATCATCCTCCTCTGCTGGGTGCTGGTGAGGCTGCACCTCGAATCCTGTGTTCAGTTCTGGGCCCCTCACTACAAGAGAGACATTGAGGTGCTAGAGCAGGTCCAGAAAAGGGTAACGGAGCTGGTGCAGGGCCTGGAGCACAACTGTGATGAGGAACAGCTGAGGGATCTGGAGGTGCTTAGTCTGGAGAAGGCTTAGAGGGGACTTTATTGCTCTCTACAAATACCTGACAGGAGGATAGTGCCAGGAGGTGGCTGGTCTCTTCTCCCACCTAACAATCAATAGTACAAGAGGTAACAGCCTCAAGCTGCACCGGGGGAGGTTTAGACTGGATATTAGGAAAAATTTCTTCACCAAGAGGGTGATCAGGGACAGGCTGCCCATGGCAGTGGTAGTCACTGGCCCTGCAAGTGTTCAGAAACCCCTGTAGACAAGGCCCCCAGTGACACGGTTTAGAGGTGGTCTTGGCAGGCCTGGGATAAAGGTTGGCCTAATGATCTTAAGGGTCTTTTCCAATCGAGTTGATTCTATGGTTACTTCCCAGATCAAGAACCCCTGTTTCAGAAAAAAGCACAGATACACCAAGAAGTTTAAGACACTGCTATGTATAACCACCTGCAACGTTTCATGTGCAACCAGTAAAGCTAACAACCGCCACCACCACCACTGCTGTATTGTACATCTCATTTCTCACTGAAGAGCCAAAAGGAAGCCTCCCTACATCTGCAGCTGACAACAGCAGCAGTAGCTCTGTTCTTCCAGGGCAGAACAGGCTGTAAGTACTGGCTGGAAACATTTATTCCCACTGGGGACTGGTTACAGTCCTTAATTGTTGGCAGCCGCTGGGGTCTGGGGTGTCTCTCCTGTGCCAAACAGCAGACAAAACAAAACAAACAGAAAATGATTGCACCTTGAATATACCACAATACCTGAGTTTACATGGCCTAAAAGGGACCTCTGCACTTGTGTTTAGGCTGAAGAGGCTGAAAGCAAAAACATATTTTAGAACAGCTATAGTCAACCACTTATCTACTTACAAGCAAAATTACTGAGAAGGTGCTCTGTCCTTTATGTCACAGATCGAAAGGTGAGAAAACACCACATAAATGTATGGGACCAAAACATCAGAGGTGAATGGCAGACCTGCAGACCTGCACGTGGACAGTGATCCTAGTCAAGACTTTTCTATCATTTTTACAACACTGACAAAGTTCACTCCATAAATGCAACCCCAGCTTGCCAGAAATGCATTACTGACCGAGCACGGTTACTAAAATATACAGCACGAACAGCAAATACAGATTAAACAATGCTCTGTGTGAAGTTCAGCCACATCAGTGGCACTGACACTGACACATACACTGACAGTGTAAACTGTCAGATACTTTTCTCCACCTTCTTCAAACAGAGAGAGTTCAGGAGTTCCCTAAAGTTCTTCATAAGCAATTCTTCACACCAGCTGATCAATATAAACCCATTTTTGAACAGAAGAAAGGAAAAACATTAAGGCTCTACTATGGGACATTTTTTTCTACTCCCACAAGGTATCTGTGTAAGCTGGGCTGCAAACCTGAAGGTCAAAGCTTCATGCTGACATGGATTTGTTGACTGGCCCCAGGAAGACCAAGAGAATAGTAAAAGGAATACCCAGAAAGAAGGCCAAAGAACAACTCAGTATGGCTTGTACAGACTACACCAAGGTTTCCTCATGAGGAGATTTCTGGCCAGGATATAAACATGAAATAATCCTTGAGAAACTATCTTATTCATATGCTGAAGAACTGTTAGCCATTATATAGGAAGATTACAAGGTGAATTTTTAACCTGGTAAACTTTAAGGCTGAAGAGATGGAGAGAAATAGGAGGTGGCCTTTGACACCAAAGTCTTTGCTATTGCAGCTTCAGTACAGATTCCCTTACTCCAGGCAACCACCTGATCTCAAGTGATTCCCAGACAGAGGTTGAACAAAACTCAGGAAACATTTTGTCTCAAAAACCATCTTGGAAACATGAAGTAATCAGAATGATGCTTTTCTGTCCTGCTCGGTGCCCAAGGTAACAAAGGTAATCAAGATAAAGGCACAAAATAAAACTGACTGTTGATGGTTAGTGTCCAATACAGGTATGATTTTTCTAGGTTGGATTTTGTGAATATAATCATCTGAGATGACATGAAGGCAAATTTTCTTTAGTACATTTGAAGAGCTTGCTGAGAAGAAAGGAACACTTAATGCTCACTCCTGTATCCCCTTTGGGTTTACCTTGTATCTTCCTCCTCTAAGAAATCAGTCTAATAAACTTTTTCACACACTTTCTCACATGCTGCATTGGAAGGCATTACAGATATAGCCTTGTTGCTCTGAACATTTCAAAAGCAAATGTGTGGTAAGGACAATGAATCCCAGGTACATAAGTATTCTAATCTGAGGACCACAGAAACTAACCCTTGATGTTGAAAAATGTAGATCAGAGAGTAAGAGAGGGGACTTTACATTTACTCAAGTGTGAGAACAGTTCATGCTCCAGACAGATCATCAGTTCAGAACAAGGAAACACAGGCAGTGGAATTCTGTTCCCTAGGAGCTATAAGACGTCCTGCAAGCCTAAACACATTGGTGCATCTTCGTGTTCTGCTAACAGCATGACAGACCAACAGTCCACACAGGTAAGAGGCAAGAGTTAGCCATGAAGGTACAGCTACTGATTACCCAGGATTATCCTTTTTTCCAAATTCATAGCTTCAAACATCAGCCAGACTGCTGATAGAAGAATAATGAGACAGCACTATCAGAAATTATTCCTGAAGATCAATCCTCAAGCACAATGGGGAGCTCCTTGCAAAAAAGAGTAGAGCAGAACATCTTTTCCTTTAGCAAAGAGACCCATTTCTTCTTATAAGTAGTTTTTTTATTGTCAACTTGATTGTTAGACTAGAAGACTAACACCCAAGAAGCATAATGGTTATTGGTCATGGCTACTGAGCAAACAGCCTTCATGTATGCAGCTGTTTATGAGACTGTTTTGTAGTACCCATCTTAAAAACACAACACCCTTTCATTCCTTCCAGCTGTCCTGTTACTCTTGCACTTCAAGAAGAGACTAGAAATTCTGCTTACTGAATAATTCCCAGTATATCACCCCAGGTTGTTTCAATGAGAAGGTTAAAAGGTTAAAGATAACTCTCACACAAGGCCACCTTCCAAGGTTCTGGTTCTTGGAATATGCTGCTCAGAAACTTTTCTTCTACTGCAGTATCACAATCAAATATCTTAAGACATGACAGAAGGAAAACATAATACCTTAGGAAAAGGAGGTGAGAACAGTACATTAAAAAGTACTTGATGTCAATCCTTCAAACATTTAAGTATTAGCTAAACGGTGATAGGGGTTTAGGAGAGTTTCTTAGCTGCTGTGTCTTCCCTGCTCCCAGCATCAGGGAAAGCAAAGCCATCAGCTGATGGTAAGTCCCCTGTGTAGACAAGTGTGGCACAATCAGGTTGAAGAGAAACAACTCTTAATGGCTCAAGCATCAGGCTTGGTAACAAAGAAGAAGCCTTTCATGACAGGCAGGTCAAAGAAGATCACAGATTCCTTTGACCTACATGTCCTACTGCAGTCACACAGTTTGACTTTTTTCTTTTTCTTTCTGTTTAAAGCACCAGAAAGAGTGAAAAATCGGTCCTAACACACACACCTTGGCAACACTAGCTTGTTTTCTCTGATAACTGCTACTCACCCATTTCCATGCTAACTTCTGGTACATTGGTATGCTCTCACCTCTCACTAGCAAGAGTGAGAGCTTACACTTCCTTCACCCTTCTTCCCCCCTCTTGTTGAAACCTTATTTCCACTGCTCTAATAGTTCTTGACTTAACTGGGACAAGAAATATTATTCTGGGCTTCTCTGTCCTAGCAGTTAGTCTACTCTGTATTAACCATCCAGAGCACTAAAAAAGTCATAATAAAGCCCCAGGCAACCATTCTAACACTGCCTTAAATTTGTGGTTTATTAAAACTTCCCAATTTTACTGGACTTATTCATTTACTTATATACATACACACACTTCAGTGTTAATAAAATTCAGAAAATTCTCTTCTCTAATACACAAAGTGAAGTTCATTTAACAGCATTTGTTCCAAGAAGTCCCAGTGAGTAATATTTCTATCCAACCTTAAAACATAGCTATTTCTTGGGCCATACTTTTTTCGCATCGTTTTAAAAAATATACAGAAGCATTTATAATGCTTAAGAACAGACATCGTAGTAAATATTACACTCTAATACAAGGTAGAATTGTATCACAAGTTTTAATCTAGGCTAGCACATCCAGCCACCCAAACAAAGGGGAGGGATTTCTAAGTAGGCAGGGTATACTCTTCTCAAACTCTGACTTTAACTTTGTATCATTCATTGTCCAATATCAACACCATTGTACCAACATTTTCGGTTTTTAAGGATGCAAAATGTTTCTGTACAACCCCATTTTTCACAGAAATGTAATTAAAAATTTGATTTGACTCATCTATAGCAGCAACAGTTTCATACTACAACATGTATACCTCTGAGGTAACAGCTCCTGTCAGTAAACCAAAATCATAGTCTCAGAATCACAGAATGGTTTGGGCTGGAATGGACCTTAAGATCATCTCTTTCCAACCCCTCCCGCTAACTTATGCTGTTCAGGATCTCAGTGTACAATACTCCCCCATCCACAAACAAGGAATTAAGCACCAGCTAAAGGCTGGTATCAGTACAGGGCAGAGCAAATAAAGATACCAGTATTATCACTTTTCAGGTAAGTCAGCCAGTGCAAGCACAGCTGACTAGAAAATATACAGTGGACAAGCAGGAATGTATCAAAGCAGAAGCAGTTCTTATTAGATCTGAAATTATACAGACTGAGAATACAATATCCTCTGCTACAGCTGCAACATTTGGCAAAGTAAACATTATGTTTCTTAACTGCCATTGCAGGAAAAAACAACCCATTTAAAAGCACACAGCTCAGTTCTTCAAATATAACAGAAAAATACAAAGTAGCACCACAGACACCATCAAGTTTTGGGTGTTAAACTATGCACACTCAGTTTTCACTTCCTAAATGACAATGGATAATTATTTTTCTTAACCTCAGCAGTGTTGTGTCACGTAGTGTTTACGGGAAACATCATTTCTCATGTTGGTAGATGACATAACAGCTGAGATAGCCTGCACTTGCCTTCACAGGCTGTGACTTTAATTGAGGCATACTAGAGTGCATTAATAACAATTTTTGAAAGACCAATATTGATTTCATTTACTTTTACAAAGCCTTTCCCTGCCCTCATTTTCACTGACTACACATGTCAGAGCAAGGTCAAAATAGCTTAATTTCCTTCTGCACTGGACAAAGAGGCATGAAGAGCAGCCAGTAAATTTAGCATCTTTCATTTTCACTGTGGCTTAAGGAAGAACAGAAGGAATTTATTATCATCAGATTGACTCCAGCATAACCTGGCTGCTTTTATCAAGGTTGCACAAATTAAAAAGCTAAAACCAGAACTCCACTTTGCTTGAGATAAAAAAGATGCATCAACTCAAGGGCAGCATTTAGATTTCAAGGAAAAATAAACCATAGTAACAGATACCAGAACAGCTGAGCACTTTTCCACTGCTTCAAAATAACAGATAATTCAATGCTTACACACCAGAGAATGAGGACCAAGTCAAGTGCTAAAGAAACTAAGTTTGCCATGTACCTCACCAGTAAATACTAAACTTCTCCTTTACTTGGGAGCACTGAGCAAACGTCATTTTAATAAAAATGTAATTCTGTTTAAAGATGGCAAATGCAATGTGCTTGAGAAGCAGGATCTTTGTATTTGGTAAGGCAACATGCAGACAAGTAGTGCCACCTGGCAAATCTACAGTTACTTGAATGATGCACCTCTTTCATGTGAATCAATATTTAATCATTACAACAATCATAATGTTATCAAACTCTTTTTTTTAACATATCCACAGAAAACTTAAATGTGGGAAAATACATCATAGAAATAGAATTGCTTTACTTGGGAAGCTGGAAGAAACACCAAAGGAATCTGAAGTGGTACCTTCTTTTCCCCTCCAAAGACTTTTCCAATTTATTCCCTTAACTAAATGACAGCTTAATGTGCTCTGCTTAGCACAAAAAAAAAAAAAAGGTATTTTCTTAATAGCAGACCTTAACAGAAGAAAAGCTTGTGGTAACTTTCAGCCTGGACACTTGCTCTCTAAGTAAACTGGGTTGCAGACTCCTTCTGGCACAGTAAGGTCCCAGATCAAGAATTCCTATAGTTTTGTTCATGGAAAGTTAATGAAAGTGCAGTGGCTGTGTAAAACAGCTCCAAGAACAGCAAGCCTCGGGCTGATACTGATGGTACAGCCTCCTGTGCCATTATGTAAACCCTATCAGTCCACAGAGGTAATATTTCACATCCAGTTGCAGTAAAACAAATGGTCCCCAGCACATCTGAAAAAGTGTATGTATATCTAGTATCCAAGTTGTCAAATCCACCACTGTAACACGACAACATCTATAAATTCAATGTGGGGACGAATGAGATGGATTTTCCTCTAGGAAACTTGGGTGTTGTCTCAGCCTGCTTACACTACTTGTACAACTGAGTTGCATCTATCGCACTTTCAGTTTAAACATGAAACCTTCATGATCTCCAGTAAAAAAAGAGATAACGCCATGATTAACTGGACTTCTTTAAGCAACTCTAGAGATGGCTGGGAGCACTGCCTGTAGCAGAAGGGGATAAGCAAAAGCAAAGGAATATCTAAAAGTTGATGTGGTTCTCATCCATAGCTCCATTGGCCTAGAGAGCTCTCCCAAAACAGTCTCAGTCATCCAACAGTCAAAACATTCCTTACTCCCAAGAGTAAGATGGCAACTGATTCTGTCTGGGCAGTATCATCCAGTTTTCAAGTCCGCCCAAAGTTCAAACTGTCCATATTTAGTCAAGATTCAGGTTAAATTGGTAGCAATTTTTTCTCTCGATGAGGCAAGAATTTAATCCAGAAACACCAAGGCATTTTTCACATACATAAAGCCACAAGTGATGACATAGCTAGGACAGACAGGCAAGGGAAAAAAGCTAACAGTCTACACCTACCCAAGGTCTTATACTTAGGATAAAAGCCTGCTACAGTCTAACCCATATGAAAAACAGACAAAGCCTCAGCAAAACCCGGTGGTTATCCAATATCTGAAGGGTACACATGGGAATCCAGTCTTACAGTACCTCAGTGGGGCAGTGGACGTCTGATAGACCATATCCTATTCTTTGCTATATCTATTTCTTCCCAAGTAGAGTTTCCCAGTGAGCTCAAACACTCGGAGTGCTCTGTACCCCAATTTAAGCTGCAAATATCCTCTTCAAGGAGACAGCAGCACATCATCATTCTTCAGGCACCCTTTGGCTGCAGTAGCTGCTGAAGAAGCACAGACCTCCACTCCTAAAGCCCTCTCTGCAGCAGCCAGCAGCACTTAAAAGCAGTCAAGCAGGAATGAACTGCTGAAACCTCTTGCCCTAGTAACAGCCCTGAACACAGTGCGCTTTGCTGCTCCCATGGGAGGCCAGAGATGCACTTCTTCCCGTGCCCTGTCCTACAGGAGGGATGCGATCAGAGCAGGCACCAGATCCAGCTTGTAGGCCATCTGGCAAACCACAGTGCTGCCTCTGATCAAGAGGAGGCTTCGAGCCAAGAATCAATACCAACTGTTTTACTGGAAACATCTCCAAATATTTTCCAGCTACCTAACAAGGCTGGAACAACTACTAGTTCCAATAGAGGTATTTCTCTACAACTGCATGCTGTGAGAAGACCCTGTGCTGACAAGACCTGCTGGAGTTGTGACAGCAGCTAAGAAATCAGCAAGAAACAGGAATAAGTACTCAGAGCAGACAGTATCAGGAATACCAATACTGCCTGATTATTTAATTAATGACTCATACGGAGGAGGATACATCCATTTAGACGTACTGACCAGTATGTAAACAGGTAATAAAAGAGCTTATGAAATCACTGGGAACTCAGCCTTTCCTAACCTCTGAGAACAAAGAAGCCTTATAACAGCCAAGTATCTTCTTTTCACTCTCCGTCTTTCTTTACCCTGTTGCACAATCTTTCTCCACAGGTTAAAGTCACACTTTCCACAAAATGTGAAAGCAGAAGAAAGGAAGGAGCAAAAGGTATTTTTGTTCATTCACATCAACAGAAAAGTACAGACTATACCGGAATAAATATTTCCAAGTAAGATTCCTTAGTTTTCCAGCTTTTTTTTTTTGGCAAAAGGGTTCACATGTAACATTTTTACCTTCAAAACATGAAGAGCATGTGGCTTAACTATAGAGTTCTGCAATCAAGCATCACAAGAACTTTTTAATATTGGAGATTAATATACAGATGCTGATTTGTGCAGAATTCATAGACTGCACTTAATTATACTTCCCCTCCAAAAAACAACTAAAAATCATTATACACATACATAACCAGTCACAGCTTCTTTAGGTAACAGAAACTCATAATGTAGAAAAAATGGCACTCCAAGACCTGCAAGCATGTTTTGAATGTGTAGACTGCAAACACAGGACAGGAAAAAAAAAGGCTATTTTTTCATATACATGGAAAACAGTTAACTAACATATACTCTTGAAATACATCCTACTTTTCCACAGCACTAGCTTCCACATTATTAAGTAGGAAGTGTGAAACATCAATAGCAAGTTCCTATTTAAAGGCTTGCAGGAGTTCTCAGTGTCTAAATATATGTAACAATACCAACTCAACATCCAGTTATCCTAGTTCACAAAGATACCCAGTTGACCTCAGTTTATACTTTTGAACACTGCAGTATTACTTTTCCCCACACACTGTCGTAAGGAACACCTAGGGCAACACACGTTCACTTAATGAAAAACAGATCAGAAGCAAAGATGCTGATTCCAAAACATGGACCCAGTACTGCAGATCGCTTTCCTCCAGAACTAATCTTACAGAAAAATTCCTATGGCTCTAATGTATATAAATTAAGTTACTCAAACATGCTACCAAAAAATCCCACAGCTCATTCTCTTGAATCTGAAGAGGACACTTGCAAAACACAACTAGTCAATGCAAGAGAATCTTTTAGAACTTGGTAACACTCTTTGGTTTGGGGATTTTGGGTTTCCATCCTTTTTATGCAGAATTGTGCAGATTATACTAGGAGCCAAATAGCACAATTATTGTGAACAGTATTTCTATCTCCAGCTACAAGTCTTTTCTTCCTCGAGTAGTAAGGCCCCCTGACCCTGCATCCTTTCTACCCCTGTCAAGTACTACACTCATGAGAGGCTCATCAGCACTACCAAATATACAAATATTTAAGAAACTCACATGGATAATGAGACACAGCTTAAAGTTGCAAAACACAGGAAATCAGAGCTCAGTGTAGGGTGAATTTCTACAAGGCCCTTTCTTCTCACACCAAAAGGGATTTATGTACAACAGGCCTGTGGCTCCACTGCTGAACACTTAAGAACAATTTCTGCACAGACAGAATGACAATTGACAACCACCCAGAGCTATTTTTCACCACTTGCATTTCTCTATTAGCTTGAAGTTCATAGGTACCAGGTTGCTCGTACCAAAATATAGAAAAATTAATAAAGTAGCTGACAAAAAAGCAGATTTATTAGCCTAATTAAAAATCAGAACTAATGTTGCTGAACAGGCAAACTTAGGCTTACCTAGACTCATGGCTTCTTCTTCTATGTTCTTTATTAAAGTGACAATAAATGCTAAAACAAAATATTTTAAACCTTAACTGTTTGCCTCAGAAATCCTGGTTTTATTTCAATGTTGAGTGCAGGACTCATGTGACATTTCCCATTTTGATTTCTGTTATTAGAGGATTTTAAAACAATACCACACAGCCACTGCCTAAAGCCCCACTGGGCTGAGTACAAAAATAACATAAAAGATATCAAGAACTCTACAAAATATAACTTTTATTTCATTCAAGCATTATGTTCTTTACTTTGGGGAAATTAACTTACCATCTTTAATAGTAAGCACGTTTCTTCAGCTACTCTGAACACTGATAGCATCATCTGAGGTACAACTGGAACAGAACTTGAAAATGCCTTATGTGATTTAATATATTCACCAAGCTAAACAAAAGTTTGCCTTCCAAACTGAACTTTCTCATCCTGCAAATGAAACTCCCGAGTTTCCTCCACTCACCAAAAAATATCTATGTTCCCACTGGCTCACCTCTTTCACTGAGTACTCCAGCTTTTTCAAGATCTTTCAAATCAGTGATATAATCAATTGCTATGGTAGAGAATGTTACCTACTTCCTACACATTTCTCCCAGTGATAAAATACATATTTTCACAAGCACGCTTCTATGGGCTGTGCCATCCCAGAAAGGCAGTTGCACACTAAGCTGAAATGCACACTAAGCTGAAAAGCTGTCTTGTCACAGACCAAAGGCCAAAAAAACTAAGCACACTAAGCTGAGATCTACCTTCAGGAAGACTGATGGTCAAGGGCCAAGCCACTGGGCAGCTCATCTGTCACATGCAAAGTCTACTCACCTTCAATACATGGCTTATTTTGGAAGATGTAGTGGTCCATCAGTTTTAGTCATTAGCTGTCTTTGGTCTTCCTCTCAGAAACTGGTATTCTGGAGATACAAGAAAAACTTCAACTTAAAATACAGCACTCTCAGGAAAAATTGTATGTTACACAAACGTTGCATTTTCCCTGCTTTTTACAAGGCACACTCTAAATTCACCCAAAACCAATTTGACAGATCAAGTCACTGAATTACTAGGCTGTCTTATCTCAAAGAAGGTGGTGAGGGCTTCTTTCTTCACCCCTGCAACTCTCACAGCTTACACATTTACTATCTACATTAGAGTTTACTATCTACATTAGAGTTTAAAGCTACACAGGTGCCAGAACTGAGAATTATACTGTGTTACCAAAAGTCCCTTTTCACCTTGTCTGCTGCATTTTATATACTGATATATATTCACTACACTTAGGTTTATCTCACAAGCACTGAGCTTTTCTGCTGAATTTTTCCAAGGTTCCTTTGATAATAGTTTAGCTTCCTTAACCTCACTAGAGACATTGGATTCCAACTGTGCCACACAATCAGGGCCACTTCTTAGTCTGCTTTGAGAACTTCCAAGGAGTTTGATATATGTTTGGAAAATAACGCTGAAAAGGCAAAGCAAAAGCACTAGGATTGTAAATGAGCAAATGCCACGCTAGAAATAAATTCCCTAGGAGGCCCATTTTGCAGCCAAAATAATTAGATCACTAGCAAGAATCATCCTGGGCAGGTAACCGGTATGATATGAGATTAACCAAGGTCATGTTCCTCTCACATCCTGGGTTTTTTTTTCCTCCCCTGAAAACTTAACCCTAGGGCTCCATCCAAATTAAGTAATCACTGTTGATGCACATCGGCTCAGACTGAATCAAAGCATGCTAGAGTCTGTCAAGAGCTGACTGCCCAAGGAAAGGCAGTGTGCTTTCTAAGAGAGAGAAGGCCACATTTGAGAGCCACCTATACTCTGACTGCTGCTGCTGGGTGTTCAGAGTCAACTGTCAACTCATTAAAATCCAACAGTAAAAGTTTATTAAATATGCAAACATTAATGGAATTGGACTAGCAGCTACTTAGGCAGATAAAATTTCAATACAGCATGTCCTGCAGTTCCTGTTACGAGTATTCTGCTCTTGTGGAAATGCCTGTGAAAGAGTCAACTCTCCTTAAGACAGTAAACCTCTCTATCTCTTTCAGATCACTCAAGTCATATTCTTCAAGGCTGCCATGAGCCAGGAAGCTTAGGAAAAGGCACGTACCTCCCAATAATTACAGCTCGGTATATACTATTCTCACTTGTCTGCTTGAGATATACAGTCTCCACAACACTTTCTTTTACCTTTGGCTCTATCTGCAGGAGAGGTCCCACACCACTCTGCAGGCTTACAGGTATAAAGCTTTTGCATATATCCCAAATTAACAGTTCTTGTCACCTTGCTGCTGGAATTTGAGAGAACTACAAAGAGAGAAGCAAAGATTCATACAGACAATACAGATTTAAGAAAACCAGCCACTTAAAAACAACTCTGCTGAGTAGAGCTCTGCTTGAAATTACTCTTTCCAAAAACAAGTGTCAGAGTCCTCCATGCAAACAACAATCTCAATACAATTCGTTCCACAAAATGCAGTTTCATTCCTGGATGACTCTGCAAAGTCCCACTGCTTGGTCAGTACCTCAGCAAACCTCCAGGTTTTGCTGTAGGGTGAGATCAGACTTGGAAGTGTTCCTCACTAATACTATCAGCATAATCTGAGCTAGCCCAGGAGGGAAAGGAGGACTCATTACACAAAGCATAAACATGCTCCTAAGAGTCTCTAATGCACCTCCATGTGACTCTGGCAACAGCCCTTGCTTCCTCACTAGTAGTTTCAAAGAGCATATGGAAGATTTAATCCTCTAATCATTAAATAAAAGAAAGTCCTCCCAACACACAGGTGTGGTATAGCACCTCTGCCTTGGAGATGGGAAGTTTCAGAAACAAAGACTGAAATGAAATCTTATGGAGCAACCTGGAAAAAGCATAACTTGCCAGGAAATAAGTGAAATTAAGGAGTACAATGCACTGCGACCTCCAAAGTAGACTGAATTCATTGAGTGCAAGAAGGGGAAACTGTCCATTCGGGTGAGCAGGTTCTTTACTACCATCTTTCCTGATACTGAGACAGTTTGGTACTAGAAAAAGTGGGCCACTTTAAGTGTCAAGAACCACCCAGCTTATGCAAAGCAATGCAAATCTTAAGCTAGTGGTTTCTTTCATTCCTGCAACCAGATGGGCCAACCACAAAATAGACAGAAGGCTCAAGGATGCCTTGACCAGGAGGGAATCAACAAAATCAAATGTCCATTATCTGATGCAATACAAGGCATCGTGTCACAGAACCTTGAGCAGCAGCCAATTTGGAGTCCATTTGACATCCAATAGTATTCCACTCCATGAATCAGGAATCCTGGGCTTAGATTTATTTTTTTTTGAGAAAGAACTGACAGATCCTGTTGGAAATGAAGGCAAAGAGATCAACTTTCTGAACAGGGCACTGATCAAATCTCACACTCAGAGTCTGGAGAATGATCTTTGCTGCTTAAGTGTGCTCAGAACCACAGGAAAGCAGCCAGCTCATCGGTAAGCTTGAGGTGCTGGTCCTGAGGTCAACTGTACCCTGACAAAGGAAAGGAAAATCCATACAAATCCTTCAATCTCTTAGGGACATAATGATGATTCTTTCTGTTACAACTTGTATATTCTGGCACTAGGCATAGATGAAAAAAAGACCCTGGAAACATTCCCTATGACTCCAAGCACCAGGAGGTTTCTATAAAGATACCTCCTCAGTCGACTGCCTCAGTCAGCTTACTGAGCTCCTGAACTTGACTGCACTAAACAGCACCCATCTCTCCCCAGAGAGCTCTTGCCCCCCAGAAAGGGGCTATAGATAAATGAACACAAAAATAATACTTGATTGATCAAAGGCACTGGCTGTAAGCTACTTCTGCCCATCAGACTGCAAGAGGAGTCTCTAATCACAAGATCACATCAAATTAGTTAACCAGCACCACTATTTCCTCCCATTACAGACAGATAAGCACATCGAAACTACAGGACATTGTGCAGGAATGTAAATAACCCATTAAAAAGCTCTCTATTTGTAAGTGAACCAGGAAGGTCAAAGTACTCCGTATCAGCTATAAAACATATTAACCTTCACTTACGAAGATATGGAGAGAGAAGTTCTCCCAGCAACCCTATGAGTACAGCAACTTTTAAACATTCTCATTTCTAAAGTGATGTTGCAATACCACTGAGCAACACCGTGAACTTTAGCATTCAGGCTGTTATAAGGAAAATAGGTAGAAAACAAATGATGTTAAGGAAAACTCAGAAATTAATCTGCTACCTGCTGAGGTCCATGGTATCACCAGCATGAGACCTCACCACTATGTTTTCTCCACCTCTGCCAATATTCAGGTGCTTGGTTGATCTGAAGCTAGCAGAAGCGCTGGATACACAGCACCAGTGGGAAACTGCTCTTCGAAGGATAAACAAGTAGTCCAGAAACAGAGGAAATTCCATCTCTTTAGCAGTAAGCTGTCTTGTCACAGACCAAAGGCCAAAACTGTAATGGTCATAGCATCAGGCACCAAATAAGACAGTGACAAAGCCACCTGACAAGCCAGGCTGGCCCAGTGATCCGGAGCTGCAGACACCAAGGGCATTGACCATTATCTATGAGTCATGGGGCAAATTTCTTGAGCTAAGATAGGAGCAGTCATAACTCACAAGCCTCTTAAATGCGGACAAGGTGCTTCCTGACAACCATAACCAGCCAAGGGAGTAAAACGAATACTTTCTGGCCAACTTGGTGCTGGATGACCCCACTAACACTCCTTGGCAGAAGACAGGATCCTCTCTGACAGAACCACCATCAAGAGCTGATCCAGCACAGTGAGACCAAAGCTGACATTGCTGTACTCACCTTTGCTTGGCTCTGGGGTTAGATGGGCTGACCACCTTCTCCCCCAGGGAACTCCAAAAATAGCATTTACTAACTCAAGGGAGTCCACGCCTGAATAAACCACAGGCAGAGATCTTTGTTCACAGCTCACATCACAGCAGTAACTCAGTAGTTGGATACAAGGAGAAAGGTAGGCCACACATGCAGAGAAAAAGATATCCATACTTCAAAGATACCATAGATCTTATTTTCAGAGTCAGGAAATAAACACCCATTAAAATAGCCTGCAAGTGCTGGTGTACAGCTCAATATGAGCCAGATGGGCTAAGGGAAAAACATGCTTCATTAGAAAGTTAAGAAGTTGTTGGTTATTTTCCCCACTAAATTGCCCGATGAATCACTAAAGAAAAATCTTTGTGATGTAACTATTCAGACTTACATAAAGAACGCTCATAATTAGCTCTTCAAGTAATCCTCTGACCACCATCTGGAGTTCAGCCTAAACCTTGACCTCACTCACACCAAACTTCCATGCATCTTTGAAACACACCCAACAATGAATCACATCACACTAAATTAATGAAGTGGAAAAAGCTGACAGAAATATTAAAACATGAAATACCTTTCACTTCATGGGCTTTACACAAACAGCTCTATAAATCCATGTTCCAGAATATCCAGAGTAAGCAAAGAGCAATTCACCCCCATCACATTTAGGGAAATGATTTCAAAAGAACTAAGAGGCAGGATTTATTAACCCAATCCTACATGTAAAAGAAAACATTTCTTCCACTGAAACATCAGTTTATAGCAAAAGAAGTCAACATATGACATAGTCAACCTTATTCCAACAACGCAGGAGAAAAGTCTCCCTAGAACTAGATTCTGACAGGAAACTAGACTTACCCAAGATACAAAATCACTTATTCCCCCACCCACCTATAAACAGCTCAAAATACACAACTATTAAAGGATGCAGAAAATCCTTCATCTAAAGCACCATAGATGTCTGGCTCTTTTTTTTTTTTGCTAACAACCTCCTGATTAGTATGAAACTCTATTCCCACAGACAAATGAGAAAGACTAAGATGCTTCCCACCTACAAAGCCTCTTAGCTAAAAAAAAAAAATTAGTTTTCCTTAATATACAACTGTGTTGCTTGCTGAGCTCCCCACAGCAAAGCATTCAAGACTGATACATGCCACAGCACCAAAGAAAAATTATCTCCTTAGTTCCAGAGGAATTCTGTTTTCAATGAAGTTTAGCAAGTAGATTTTAGACCTTTGTAAGAAAGCCCACAACAGCACGGGAAGAAGCATGAAGCAGGCCAAAAATACTGAACCAGTTATGCTTAGTTCATATCTGAATCTGCAAGAAGGAGAAATGTTTATTTTTTCAAGGCATCATGTGTACATAAAACACAAAGAGCCTTCTGTACTGAGAGACATGGTCCCAGAGACAGACCTCCTGACAGCTGGCCTACTGGTACACTGGTACTTTTCAGTATAAATAAGAGCAAGACGAGAAAGGACCACCAGGGCTGGCACCAATGATGAGACCCCAAAGTTTAGGTATTTCACTATCAACAGAGAGACAGAAAAGGACTGTCACTACCCCCAGGTACAAAATTTACTACCTACTCATGTAATGCAGCAGAAACTAACACTGGGCATGAATATACTACAGGAAGGTTGCTGAGCACCCTCTGCAATCATTAGCTGTCTATGTGCTGGCTGGCTTCGGTTTGGTAGGGGGTAATTTTAAGTCATTGATATCTTTGCCACAATACCCTTCTCTTGGCAGCAGCTTCCCTTGGCAGCAGCTTCAGCAAGGATTACACAAGACCAAAGTCCTACACAGCAAGTCAATATTTAACTTAAGTGCTGTACTGTTGAGACCCACCTAGAATATTTGATAAAGTAACTTATTAAATCTTGCACTATCTTTTCTAACAAACAATAATATGAAGCAATTTATCTTCTAGTTGTAAAGATAAATTCAACAGAGAAAGCAGTTAGATCCAGCTTTAGCAATTTTAATAAGGGACCTAATAGAAAACGTTTCCATGAAAGGAGATCAAAACAATACAACATATACACCACAGAACAAGTTCAAGGCAGGGGCAGGAGCCACAGTACAAAAATCATTTAAAACAAAACCACAGTGAGTTCTGGAAAGTCAGCACTTTTTCCAAGAAGTAGTATTTTAACACTGAAATTAAAGTCATTAAACTATGTCACAAAGGCATATATAAAACTCCTGTACATTACAAGGAGAATTCATTCTCCTTAAATAGATTAATAAAATCTATGAGCTGCTGTACTAACATAGACTTTAAAACAGTACAATAAATAGAAGACTGAGTTGTTGTTTTTTTTTCTTTTCAGGATAATTCTTAATCTTAGTGAAGCTAACCAAATTATTTATATCCCTAAAATGTCTTAGCGTGAGCCTGATGCAAAGTTTTGCTAATAGTCTTATCATCTTAATGGACAAAGATTTAGCTGATGTCAGAAACAGCTGTTAAAATACAGTTCACACCAAAACTGAGCAACTGAGAGTAATTTCTTATTTGCTACATCCATTTCAATTCTTTATCTGCCTGTTTCCTGTGCCTAATGGGATCTCTTTATACATTGTTAGTACTCTTATCCTTACACTTAGCAAAAACTCCTTTTATTCTCTGAAACTGAACATCTGTTTTGGTGATGATTCCAGTGGAGTTACTGGTAATAATCACCACAAGCAAAGTCCTAAAAATTCTCCAGTTCTGCATGTTTAACCCTTCACATATAACAGTCTGGTCATCAAGCAAAAGTAAACCTTTTCAGGAAACAACATAAATATGAAAGGCTGGAGTGGGGGCTGAGATTTTTAGTCACATCATGAAATAAGGAGACAGTATCACAGAGCTGTCAGCTAAAAAAGTACCAAACCAAAACAACAACCACCACAAAAAGCCATATCAAAAAACCCAGCCACCAACACTAGGCCAGCTCACCTGTGCAGAGAAGTGCAGCCCCAGGGAACATTTTCAGCAGCTTAACTGATTTTGCCCCATGACACTGCCTAATGGGTGGACCTGACTCTCCCTGTTACACACACTGCATTAGTACAGACACACGATCAGCCCCATCGGCTCACTTGCTGTATGGTGCTACTTGCTGGTGGGTTTAGCAGAGAAATCCAGCCAACCACACAACCACTTGCACCTGCACAAGAGAGGCAATGGAAACAGGCAGACAGAGAGCTGGAAAAGAGGTGCACAGGGCCACCCTTTTGAACAGGAACATAATCTTAAACCTGATCTCCTGAAATTCCACACCTCATGGTACCTAGAGTTATGTACACATAAAAGTAAGCTTTCGCATCTCACATGCCTCCTTGGCACAATCAGAGCAGGACTCTAATCCAACTCAGAGTGAATGCAGAAAGTATTTACTTTATGTTTTCACTCTGCTTTGAGAACAAGATCAGTATGTTAAGACAGGTCTATCTCTGAACTACTAAAGCTAAGGATAAAAGAACAACTGCAAATGAAGTCACAACAAGGTCTTAGTAATTTCCAGCAGCAAAAGTCCCACCAAGCTGAAATGAGAAAGGAGTCTGACAGGGTCCTATCCAATTCCTCTACATGATTTATTTTCATTGTGCTACATTTGTAAGTGTTACTTCTATCCATTTCCATTCTCTTAGCAAAAATAAGCTAAAGGTACTAGATTCTGCCATGGGAATTGCTTCTTCTCACACAAGACGGCAAGATGCGTTTTCCTTCAGTTTTAAGTACTGCAATTCTTATCAGCTATCCCTTTGTTTCACTCTATTGAGCTAAGCCTAAAACAGTGTAAGCAGCGCACCTGCTAAAGCCATCCCTTTCACTCTTCCAACCTCCTGCCAGGTGACAGAAGCATAGCAATTACTTACACTTTCTTTTTTTGATGTCAGCAGCCCCTGGGACGTTTTGCTGAGGCAGGATTACAACAGTACACCAGACACCATGGTCTTAACTCAGTAACGATCTACCTCAGATCCCCTCTGAAGAGCTGCTTAAACACTTCCTCCTTCCCGGGAAGAGGAGATAATACCCTGCGATTGTTCATCTGTCTCAAAATAAGCATTACCAACACCTTGTCTCATTACAGAGCTGAGAAATAGCTACTGCCACAGATATCACTGTTTTCTTTTAACTACGAAAAAACCCTTTTTTTTAATAAGCGAGCGGGGAAGCTAAGCCCCTCAACACAGGACAAATCCTGCCTCGATCCGTGCAAAGCAGAAGCGAACCCAGCGGGATGCGCTCAGTGCCCCAGGGAGCACAGCTGGCAGTCCCGAGAGGAGAGAAACTCAACGCTCCGACAGCGCCCAGGTGCTTGAGGGGCGGCCGCAGCCCCTTACCTCAGCAGCGACCCTGAAGGCCCTGCCCGCACAGCCCCCCCGCGTTACCTGGGCACCGCGTCCGCCGCCGGCTGCACCACCCGGCTCCGCACCGCGCCGACCTCGCCTCCGCAGCGTCACTTCCGAAGGAAGGCGGGACCGCACCACCTTCCTCTCCGCCCCGCCCCGCCCCGCCCCGCCCCGCCGCGGGTGGCTGGGCGCGCAGTCGCAGGAGGTGGTGAGGTGCCGGGTCATGGGGAGCAGTGCTGGCCATGGAGCACCCCGCGTGTGCCTGAGGAGTTCCCGCGGTCCCTTAGCGGTGTAGGGGGAATTCCTGCTGCTCCGAGCGTGCTGCTGAGGATCGGGCCACTCCCGACAATGGACGGGCACCAGCCAGGCGTGTTCTTGGCCTCCAGAGCAGCCAGTTTAATCACCTGTGTAGGCTGCCATGGAAAGAAGTGCCCGAATTTGTGGCTGAGTGCAAGTAGGGCAGGCAAACCACAAAATTCTTGTAAGCTCAGGTTTCCCCTGTTATCCCAATAGTCACAATTTTTCAGCCAGTTCTTACAGAAACCCAGACCGGTTTTTGTTGAAGGGACCTTAAAGCTCATCCAGTTCCAGCCCCTTGCCATGGGTAGGGACACCTTCCATTAGAGCAAGCTGCTCCAAGCCCCTGTGTCCAACCTGGCCTTGAACACTGCCAGGGATGGGGCAGCCACAGCTTCTCTGGGCACCCTGTGCCAGCGCCTCAGCACCATCACAGGAAGAATTTCTGTGTAAAATCTCAATCTCCCCTCTGTCAGATTAAAGCCATTCCTCCTTATGCTGTCACTGTAGGGCATTGTCAAAAGCCCCTCTCCAGGTTTCTCACGGCCCCTTTATGTAGTGGCAACTGCTTTAAAATCTCCCTGAAGCCTTCTCCAGGCTGAACCAGCCCAGCTCTCTCAGCCTGTCTCCAGGGCAGAGCTGCTCCAGCCCTCACAGCATCTCTGTGGCTTCCTCTGGACTCTCTCCAGCAGCTCCAGATCCCTCCTGTGTTGTTGCCCCCAGATGGATGCAGGACCGCGGGGGGGGGGGGGGGGGGGGGCTCACCAGAGCACAGCAGAGGGGAAGAATCCCCTCCCTCGACCTGCTGGTCACACTGCTGGGGATGCAGCACAGGACACGGTTGGTTTCTGGGATGCAAGCGCACATTGCTGGGTCATGGAGAGCTTCTTGTCAATGAACACCCACAAGTCCCTCTCAGGCCTGCTGTCAGTCCAGTTTCTGCCCAGCCTGTATGGCCCCATCACTATCAGCATTACGGGGATGATAGCAAGCATCAGTTGTTCACTAGTGTCACAGGTTTTTTGGAGAAAGTCCTGCATCACTTTTGGTGTTATTGTCTGCTGCAAACCAGCACGTGTAGTATAAATAATAAAAATAAATAAACACAAAAGGCAGCAATACCTGTATGGCAGCACTAAGTGTTTGTGTTTGCTGTCATTTTAAAAATCCTGGAACATGTCCCCCACTTTTAGTTCTCCCCCAGAGGAAGTCATAACATCCACGTCAATTTCCACAACCAGTAAGGTGGAAAGATCACTGCAGTTCACTCTGCTGTCTTATTGTGTATCAACCAGAGGAAGGCCTCCCTAATGCACAAGCAATACCACGGCTTGCCAGCAGGTGTTGCTTTGAAACCACTCAAATATCGGAGCTTAAAAATCATGAAATGGGCTTGGACTCTTAAAAATAGCTGTCACTTTGTTTCGGCAGGGAGAAATCAAGATCCTCCATTTGAAATGATAAATTTTCTTTAAGAGTATTTAAATCTGAAATGCACAGAGTAGTTTGGAGGGAAACAAATGCTGAACAGGCAACCTACTTGGGAAAGAGTACTGGTTTGAGCATTGCTACAAATATGTTAGACCAGCTTTATGTATGTAAAACTATCTGGCTTTGTCTTTGCAGGTCTGGATGTTAATATATATCTTAACAGACCTGATGCAGTGGGAAGTTTTAGAGGGGATAACTCTTGTTTTCAAGAAGCCAGAGAGTATACTAAAGCCTCAATAAGGCAAATAGTCATGCTGCTCAGCTGTGTCACTGCACTCTCTACACGTGCACACACACCTCTTTAAAGAAAATTAGCTTGTTTTTCAAAGGGGAGTATGCAGGTTTGGCTATCTAACTGTTCTGCACCTACAGCCCTGTTTTCAAGTACATTTAACAGTGACAAAATGAGTTATTAATTTAATTATTCCCAGCCTTGGTCTAGAAGACAGAACAGGAGGAGAAGTTTCCAAGCCATTTGAAACCTTTCTTGTTAAAGGAAAAACTGCCTCAAAGGATATCCAGCAAGGAGATGTTTTTAAATGTCTCTATCACAACAAGCTAAAAAGATCTCCATGGCTAAAACAAGCTGAGGCTCTTCAGCAGAACTTTAAACTCTAGATTGGATGATATTTCACAGCCCACCATATGCCTTGTTGTGTAGACATAGTTATCACACTTACTCCAGCTGTGCCTTTCAAAGAGCTATATATATGCCAGCCCTGAGGCAATGAGCTCCATCTCACTGAGGCTCTGGAAGGCTGGTTTTGGAGAGAGATTAGAAAAGGACCTTAGAAGAGGAGGTCACCTAAGTGTGTGTATAACCAAAGGAGCCTTTAAAAACTACTTTATGATCAAATGTTTACCAATATTGGGTTTTACCACAGCTTAAGGTATTAGCCAGGATCAGAGAACAGCATACCAGATGAAAGATTACAGACATGAGGAGATCCACAGCTCTTTTTACAATGAATAATTTCTTTTAAAGAAATATATATAATATATAAAATTTAAAAGTCCTAACTGTAAAAGGGAAAGCAGAAAACAGCTGTTGGTGAATTTAACTGGCCTCTACAAGCCATTGTGTTCAACAGCAGGGTGTAATTCAAGTCTGATGTTTGGACCCACTACTGTCAAGAACGAGTAAGTTTTCAGAGATTCTCAGCACCATGACCACAAGTTTTACCACAAAACCTCAGCACGGTTTGTGCAGCTAGTTAGACCTTCCATATTCCTCAGTCATAATTTCAGCAGAAATACTCCTACAGCTGGAACACCACTGCAAATCCTCCTTTTCAAATGCCTCTGGGGTCAGAAATTGACATGTTTTGTGCAACTAGTCAAATAATAATTTTCCAGAAATTCTTGTTCTATGTAAGTTTATAGGAAATCAAGCTGCATCTTCTGAAATACCTTGCAGCAATGATACACTGGAATAAAAAATAAGTTGAGCCTCCTATAAATAAAGCACTTGTTTGTATCCTTCAGCACTTCCTGACGATTCCTAAGGCTGATGATCCCAGGAGAGCTGACAGACTCTTGTTGCTCTGGCTCAGGAAGAAGCAGGATTCTTTTTCTTTTACCACAGCACATTCTGAGGGGCATGGAAGAAAGAGCACAATATTCACATTCCTTGAAATCTGTCTTTGGTGAATAATCTCTCACTTTCACTTCTAGAAATGGAGCTTCTAAAGATTTCATATTGCCATTTTGAGAAGCCTTTCCTTTCTCCAGAGCTGGAATGGGCCCCAGGTATATGTACATATAATAATACAATAATACATATAATAATGCATAATATGTATTATTGTATGCAGTTCTGGCATCCTCAACATAAAAAGGACATGAAACTGTTAGAACAAGTCCAGAGGAGGGCCACAAGGATGATCAGGGGACTGGAGCACCTCCCATATGAAGACAGGCTGAGAAAGTTGGGGCTGTTCAGCCTGGAGAAGAGAAGGCTGCGTGGAGACCTCATAGCAGCCTTCCAGTATCTGAAGGGGGCCTACAGGGACGCGGGGGAGGGACTATTCATTAGGGACTGTAGTGATAGGACAAGGAGTAACGGGTTAAAACTTAAACAGGTGAAGTTTAGATTGGATATAAGGAGGAAGTTCTTTACTGTAAAGGTGATGAGGCACTGGAATGGGTTGCCAAGGAAGTGAATGCTCCATCCATGGTGGTGCTCAAGGCCACATTGGACAGAGCCTTGGGTGACATCATTTAGTGTGAGGTGTCCCTGCCCATGGGAGGGGGATTGGAACTTGATGATCATAAGGTCCTTTCCAACCCTAACTATTCTATGATTCTATATTTACTGAACATTATCCTCTACTGTGTAGTCAAAAGCCCAGTAATCAAATGGATGACAAAACTGGACAACCCCAGAGGAATATCCATGGCCTACCTGCCTTGTCCTGTTGAAAGCAAGACTTCCGTTACTCCTCAAACATTCTTACATGAAGTTAAGCCTCTATCGTAAACATAGTTCAATTCAGAAATGGCACCAGCTAGCACAGACAGCTAGTACAGCTGTCCCCTAGAAGAGGATGAAGACGTGAGCAATTTTAGATAGTCACTTTTAGTTATATTTCCCTTCATATAGCAAGACATCATTCCTTTTGGCAGGTCTAGGGCTAGAGGAAGATTCCACAATGTCTTGTGGTTTCACAGGCAACAGCTGCCGGGCAGGGAAGAACCCTGCCCCTTGCAGAACAGCTTTGCAAATAGAAACGCTGTACAAGAATATAAATATAGAAATATAAAAACAATAGAAACCTGTACAAGCTTTTGGTGAATTGCTCAAAAGCTTATGAAAGAGAAGCTTAACCATCTTGATTACATTTTGTCAAGGTTAAGTGCACCAACTGGCTCTGCAACCACAACCCCCTCCCACAGCTGCCTATGCTCAAGATCATCTCTGATATAGCAGATCTGCATTGGCTTGGATCAGACTGCTGTCAAAACAGCCAAGCTGTGAGAGGAAAAAACAGGAAGAAGCCTAATCTGGGAGGCATGTCCATGGACTCACCTTCTCCTTTGGACTGGGAGTTGTATTTAAGCTCAGGCCCTTGCACTTGGTCCTGTACAACTCAGCACAGAACAAAGCTCTGAAGACTTTAATTTCCTTTGCTGTATACATTTAAACACACTTCTCATTACCAAACTCTATTTATCTTTAAGGAGAAAAAAAGTATATATGGCTTACAACAATAAACCTGAAACTTTTACTGCAGCCTTGCCACAACTCTTTAAATCTTTCTTTTTTTTTCTTTTTCTTTTTTTTTCCTGTGAGATGTCTTTTCCTAAGACCTGTTTCCTTCTGTGTTTATTCATGCTCAGAAGTGTCCTGTTTTGTCATTGCTACAGCAGTTGTGTTATTAAAGGACAAGTAAAATAAAGCTGTAAATAATAAACAGAAAGTACAACTCAGAGTGATCTTTATTACAGTTAATAAAAACACGCCAGGCCAGTTAGCCCTCTGTCGGAGGAACCCAGAATCAAGAGGACGACTCAATATGAGTTACACATCTTGTTCCACTTTATTGAACTCGATCGCCTATATTTATACAGTTACTGATAGCCCATGCGCTACTAAACACTCTTTCATTCGTTACATTACTTTGTCCACCTGCCTATCTATATATAGCTATTGGCTAAGCTAGAATTTCCATGTTAGTCTCTGCATCTGCTTACAATGGCTCAGTGTATTATACTTTGATACATACACAATAACTGGCTGTATTAAGATTGGATACATAATCAATAGCTGATATTATTAGTAGCTGATATGTAGCTAATATTATATGATAATATATGATATATATATGATAAAAATATGATATGTAGCTGATACTAATAGCTGATATGTATTAGTGGATACATGTACAGTGTAGCACACAGCAACTAAGATACAATTGGTTACATTAAGCGTAAGAGAGCCTAGACTCCAAAACTTGCTAACAGTTCACTATTGTGTCTTAACACATCCCAGTTTCTTCTTATCTTGCTTGCACTGCTACTTTTGCTTCTTTACCCACAGCTTTCTTCATCCTCGGTTCATGTCAAGATCCACATAGGCGCTTGCTGACTTAGGATTGTGGCCTGCACTCTCCATAAATGCCATTTTCTAATGCTAAGACATCAGGATTGGGCACAAGATGCCCACTGCTTTGCATCCAGTCCACAACCGTTCACTGTCATTCACTCAGTTTCAAGCCTGGGTCGTGCAAGTCAAAATCAGGGATTATTCAGCCCTTCATAATTCGCATGCCCACGCTCTATCAGCCATTGTTCCACAGCCCTCCAAGTAATAGTTTACCTATTTTTATAAACTCCCCAAACACACTGTTTTACAAGCAAATTGCAGAGTATTGTCCCTGGTTTTGGTTGTTGGGTTGGGTTGGGGTTTTTTTTTACACAAGTGACAGAAGAGCTGTAGGGATCCACCACAACAGCAATAACAATAAAGGCAGCAGTTGCTATGCGTGAAGACTACATGTTCACACAGACTTTTCCATACACATAAATCAAGTTCTAAAATTATCTACACCTATTCCAGACCAGGGGAAGGAGCTGTAGCCATTCTGCCCCATGGCTGACTTTTAAAGGCCAAGAGATTGTAGAGATATAAAAAAAATTCAAGCGAAGATCACATTCCACAACAAGCTAGGATAAAATACACCTCACCCCATAGATTGAACCAACAGCCTACAATCTGCAGGGGAAGACAGGCCTCATTACACACTCATACCTGTGAGCAGCATGTGTGGTTGATGGCTTTTTTTCTGCAGGAGTTACTGGGGGATTCATTCTGTTCTGGGGTCAACTCTGATGTGTCTTACCCAGCACTGTGAGAGCACAGTCTGGAAGCATCCTTGTGTTTTCTGCATTGCTTCTGGAATAGCTGCATCAGGGATGGTCACAGGGCAGGACAACCAGACACCAGTAGATCCATGTAAAAAGTCATTCAACAGCCAGTAATTTTCCCTCCAAAGAACCTTCTTTCTCCTTAAAATTTTTTTGAGAAGGATATATTTTGTAATATTAGAAACTACTTATTTATTTGTTTATTTATTTCCCCCTACCTTCTAGGTTTTTTCACAAACTGGTATTTTTCTAAGTAAGATTTTACAATGTGTCAGAGCTGACTATATCATAGAATCCCAGACTGGTTTGGGTTGAAGGGACCTTAAAGCTCATCCAGTTCCAACCCCTCACCGTCAGCAGGGACACCTTCCACTAGAGCAGGTTGCTCCAAGCCCCGTCCAACCTGGCCTTGAACACTGCCAGGGATGGGGCAGCCACAGCTTCTCTGGGCTCCCTGTGCCAGCACCTCAGCACCCTCACAGGAAAGAGCTTCTTCCTGATAACCAGTCTAAATCTCGCCGCTGCACTAAACTGAGTGGTGTAAAGTAATGGCCGAGGAGATGGAGGCTACATAACTCGAAGGGAAGCGCACATTAAACCCCGGGCAGAGCCAACGCGTCCCTCCGAGCCACTGGGTCGGGGGCAGCACCGGGCGCTATGGGCGTCCCTGGCCTGGCTGTGGGCGGAGCCCGGCGGGGGCCGGCCCGGGTGGTGTGGCCGGACGGCGGGGACAGCGACGAGCGCTCGTCATGGCGCAGTACACGAGAGGTGCAGGCTCCGTGGCCGTCATCCGGCTCCGCAACCCGCCCGTCAACGCGCTGAGGTAACGCCGGGCGCCTGCCATTTCCTGCGGCGGCCGCTCCACCCCGGCCCCGCCGCTCCCTGCCTATGCAGAGTCCATGGGTATGGAGCGGCCGCAGGCTCGGTCCTGTGGCTGGCCCTCCTGTGGTCAGCGGGGTGGGGGGTTCTCTGAGTGACTTCACCTTGTCCTAATGGCCCGCCTCTCCTTGCCGGTGTGAGGCCTCTCCTGGCCGCAGGGCAGGCACCCCTGAAAGCCTCTGCCGAGGGGCTTCGAGCAGCACTCGGGTACCTGCTTCAGAGAGAGCTGAGATCTCCCTTGGCAAAAACCATGCTGAACTTTTCTGTGACTTCTTTGTTAGGATTTCTAGTCGGTTTCGGTTGGGTTTTTTTCAAGGAGGGTGTCAGGCTCACCAATCTGTCCTCTCTGTCACCTTCCCTGGAAGCTGTTCGGAAGCTCAGTGTATTTCTCATCTTTAAGCATCAAGATGATGTTTCCAGCAAAAAACTCGCACTCAGCAGTGTTAGCAGTTCAGCTGCTTCACCCTGACATTCCTTCAGAGCTCGGAGGTGAAAACCAGCCTTTCCTCACCCGTTTGCTACTGCTGTAATCACCTACCCCACATGCTCCGTGTACCTGCTTGGCAAGTCCCTGCGCTATCCAAGTGAGCACAGAGGTTAGGACAAAGGGCTTCGTAGGCAGCAGACGTGGTTCAGCAGGAGGAGCTGGCACCAGGATTAAAACATGGTTAAAGGCTATCAGAAGCGAAGGGCAGTTCATTTGCTGTTTAAAAATGATTAAGGAATTGACCTCTAAATACTGATCTTGGTCAAGAAAGGCCTCAAGTGGTTTCAAGCATGAGTCAGTGGTAAGACAGACACCAGTCTGTACGAGCCACTGAAATTGTAATTTTTCATGTGCTTTGAAAAGAACAAACATGATTTTTTTTGCTTTACATTATTTCTTGTAATGTGTATTTTAGTTTATTTAGTTTGAGTAGCACATAGATCCTTTTTAAGCAGCTGTAGTTGAAGAGCTGTTCTGCAACAGTGACTATAGTGTCTATTCAATGTATATTCACAAGCCAAAAAAAAATCCACTGCACTTATGCTCAACTTGTACACAGAAAGTTTGTTAAAGAGAAACTGAAAGAGACAACAGCATGAATAGGAAATGCAACTTACTCTTCTGTAGCAAGCTACTTGCTCTGCTTTAACTGGCAATGCTTACCCTCTTGTTACAACACACAAGAGAAATAAGATAATTTTTCACATGCTGAGATAATTATGATGAGAAAACAAACTTGGAGTGACTTGATGAGATTGGCTGAACTGAATCCCAGAACGGCAGGGTGCAAGAAATCCCTTGGGCCTCCTGTACCCAAGACCAGCCTAAGAAAACTTCCAGGCTGTGCCCACAATAAATTTTCCATTCTTACCAGGAAAAACTGAAATGCAGAGATAAAGAATCATAGAATCACTTAGCTTGGAAGAAAACCTTTAAAATCATCAAGTCCAGTTGTTAACAGTAACATATACGTACTTAAAGAACCTCAACTCTGTCTCTTTTGAGAAATCCTGGAGAGGACACAAAAGTTGCCTTCTCCCTTCAAACAGCAACTGCATGCAGCTTCACAATAGCCTCTTCAGAATAGACCCCTGCCTCTCCTACCCATTACTCTTCACCTCTCAGTGCTCTCACAGCAGGGTCCAGTTCTGACAAACCAAGGATGACAGACGGTGTGGTCCTGATCCTGTCCCCCAACCCAGGAGAGAGAAGGAAGAGTCTGTCAGGCTTCAGATTCCTTAAAAAGGCAGTTTCCATTGGGTGCTGTATCTGCAATCCCCCAGCAAACATACTGTGATGCCCACACTTTTTTATCTGCTGACAGTCCCACAGCATGAGAGACCTGAGTATTTACTGCACCCAGTAGGCTCATTCCCTCTTGATGAGCTCCATGGCACCATAGCACAACCTAAGATAGGACTGCTGTGCCATGTGTCCTCACAGCTTCTGCTCTGCTAGCATTGGTGCTCCTGGAGCTGGCAGAGAGCAAATGTGGCTGAACACCAGCAGGCTGGTTTAGGTTGGTTTTCAGCCAGTCTAACTCTCAGCATCAGCTCCTTGTGCAATTGCACGAGGAGCACGGCTGGCACGAGGCACTGAAGGAAGGATGGGAACCTGCACAGCATGTTTTTAAAACAGGTGAGCTGCTGTGGAACTATAACATGATACATGCCTGTGGTCTTTAATCATGTCAGGGTCATACCTGTTTTAGAAGAGATCCATAATTATACTGGCCATCGGGTAGTTTTTAGCCGAGACCTGGATATAGCTAGGAAAGGCAGAGCACTCTGATCCTTGTGTGTTCCTCCCGCTGCTGCATACTTTATGTACTGGACCGTAGGGGAGCAGGTTTGTGATTGCTGTTGGAAATGTCTCACTAGGTAGATGATAACCGTCAGTGAAAGTTACAGACAGGAGCCATTTCCTGCAATCCTGAAAATTTAATTTCACAGCAGGCACAGATGCTTTCTAAAATGCTGGTGAGTTTTTGCTGCTGTACTCAAGCCTCACCTGTCTCTCCCCTTTCTTTGTGGTGCTGTTTTTCCAGCTCCCAGACCATCACACTGGCCATTAGCACTTTACATCTACCTATGGGTAGGAATTAGCTTTCTCCTGCCCAACACAATCCACTGCTGTGCAAATACCTCCAGGGCACACGTTCCTGAGGAACATATGCTAACTTGTGAATCTACAGCAAATTTGGCTCCCAGACTGACTTCCCTCCAAGCTAATCTTTCTCTCCACCAGCAGAAGTGGCATGTGCTGAATTTGATTTGTTTGGAGGTTTTTTCTCTTAACTAGTTTGGAGAAGTTTAGTATTCAGAGATCTGGCATAGAGAGGAGAGATTTAGATATACAAAGAACTGGAAAGTTTTGGGGAACAGACATACAGGACTTGCAGGAGAAAGGACCAGCCACATCTTATTAGCAGAGGCAGGCTGCTGTACTGAAAATGAAGAAGGATGTGGAAGAGGATTTCAACACGAGCTGGCAAGTGTAGAAAAGCTCCAGGGCTGAAAAGATGGGGCATGGGATAGGGAGTGTATGCGTGAGATTATATAAAGTACAACAGTGTAACAGTCATGATTGGAAAAGGCTTTCCCTGACTGCCAGGATTGTCCTTCTCAATCCAGATCAGCATAATGGTAAGAATATGTCAAGGAGATAAGAGAAGCTGCAACTTCAGATAGGTTGCAGTGATGTGTGATAACCTATGTTAGACTGGATCAGCATCTCATCCGGATGAGCTGCAGAGAGAAAATTCTGGGATGTAGTACATGTCTGCTTCCTAGAGCAACTATTCTAAAACTCCACAGAAAGGATGCCATTCTGGGTTTGGCCTGAATTTACGTGCATGACTCCATTCAAACTGTGTTAGCTGCTGTGACAGCAACTACTACACAGCTGGATCTGACACTGAGGGAAGAGAGAGCAGACCAGGTAAATCCAGCACAGGAGTACTCAATTTCAAGAAGAGAATTATGTGAATACCTAGCAGTTAGTTCAGACAGAAACACTGCAAGAAGCTATCCAACAGGCAAGAAGCCTGCAACAATGGTGGAGGGTGGATTGATGTTTGGGTTTGGATTTGGGGGGGAGTGTTAAAGTTTATTAGAAGCCCAGGCAAACTGTTCAGCAAGTAAGTGATCCAGTAAAAGCTCTGCATGGCTTGATGAGAAAGCTGAGACAAATAAGGAAATAGTTTGATATTTTTTTAAAAAGTGGAAAGCTTGCTCAAATGAGGAGAAACAAGAAAGCCTGTAAAACTTGACAGGAGAGATGCAAACTGGAAAATAAGACTAGAAAAATATGAAGACTGGATCAAAACATGCTAAAAAACCGTAGCAAAAATTCTTCAAATAAAAAAATATAACCCAGGACAAGCTTACCAGATGCTGAGCTCAAAACTGGCAATTACAGCTCAGGGAAGGGAGCCTTATCTTTGATAGTTCCGTGATCAGCTTAATGTGCTGGGGTAGCCTGAAAAGCCCACAGAATATTGGCTACCATTGGAAGCAAAGCAGAGGACATTTCTTTTCTGAAATATAAACCATCTTAATTGTTGTGTGTAGTTCTGGATTTTGCACTTGCAGATGGATATAGGAACAAACCAAAAAGGGACAGCCAAGGGATGGTTCACTGTATGAAGAAAGGGGACTCAAAAAGCTGAGAGTCATCAGTTTGGAGAGGAAAAGGCTGTGGGAGAATAAGGTCAAGATTTACAAAATCATGAAGAAAGTAAATAAATTAAAGGCAACTAAATCCTGCAGCAGTTGTACTAGGGGACTAGGGGCATTTGATTAAACTAGTAGGAGATTGTTTTAAAACAGATAATACAGAGCTTGCTGCCACAGCAGCCTGTGGAGGCAGATGGATCAGCAGAATCAGAAAGGGATTAGGCAAATTCACGGACAGCAGGTGTATGAGGGATGCTGGAAAGACCATGCATAGGCGTATGCAACATTCCCAATGCAGTGATTGTGGATGTTGGGGGAAGTGCAAGAGGAAAGGACCACACCTGCATGTTTTCCATAAACAGCATTTTCTTCTGTTGGATTTGTTCACTTCCTTAAAGGTGACTAAGTAATTTTTGGAATTCCTTTAAGATTACTCTTTTTTTCTTTTTTCTTTTTTTTTTCATGAAAGTAATTAAATTCAAACATTCACAAGTCCTATCTAAAATCTGAAATTACTCAGGTAAATAATAAAACCTTGTTACAAATTTTGCACATCATCGCTGCAATGAGTTTTATGCAAAATAAAAGCCTGGTGTGGTCACCTACAAGAATATTTTTTTACCCTGGTGTGCAGGTGTTCTTTAACAGCACCTAAGGTGTGTTTCTGATAAGTAACACTGAATCATCTTGGCAGAATCACTTTTCTTGCAGCCATAATGGTATACATGGGGGAGCTGACTACACAGCATGGGATTAAGCATTGCTTTAAATGCATGGAATGAATTTTAGCATTGTTACTGTCAAATGCAAGACACTGTCACAGTAATGAAATACTTATGCAGATTATGGTGACTTTGTTTCTTAATACTCTTAGCTGTTTGAAGTTGTGATACTCCTGAGTATTTTTGCAGTTTTACTGTCATACATTTTACTATGATGCTTTCGTCAAAAATTACATCTTTTAATACCAGTTACACGTGAGTTACAAAGCAATGGAGCCTGTGTGTTGGACTGTAACGCACACAGAGGGAAACATACTGTTCCGTCTTCGGAGAACAAGAAACTGCAAAAAATCTGATATGTCTTCTTGTTTTGTCCCACAAAAAATTCTCACTGGGGAAAAGTTGTATAGAAGCCATAGAAATATTTCTGCAAGTACAGTCTCAAGTTATTCCATAGCAAAAATAGTTTTGTTGGGTTAATGCGGGCCATGTAGGTATTGAACTGTTACTATGTGGCAGCCTTGATAACTAATTTTTCTCCTGGTAGGAGTGTGCTGTTTAAGTGCTAAGTGCTTGTAACTAATTTTCTACATAAAATCCTTTTAGTGCAGACTAACCTTTCATATAAGCATTTTGCATCCACTGATCATGTGCCCGCAAAAGACACAAATGCTTTTATTATTTCTTCCTGGCTGTTCCTGACAGAATTATGCCATTTTTCTATACAGTGTTTTCAAATCAGTAATTTAATTTGTTTGGAATCCTGGTACAGATTCCCCCCCCACCTTTGCACCATATTTTGTAAAGTGTAATGACATTTCATAATGGTTTTCCCTTTAAACTTCCAGCCTCTGTGTGAATTTGGTATTTCTGAGGCCTGGCTCTCCACTGGTGCAAAAATAGACCTCTAAGAGCTGCAAGCACTGGGTGCACCCTGTGGGTCCTCCTCAAATAGCAGCAGCCACTGCACTTGATATTCCATAGGGAGATAAAATTCAAAATTTTAATACTTACCTTTTTCTCCCACAGAATATGAAACCATTTATTAGAATTGGAAAGGCTTTCATATTCTGTTACACAGAACTATATGCACTGGAAGGACCTTTACCAAGTCACTTAACAGTTTTTCTTTGTCATGGCCAAATTATTCTCATTTTAAGTTTCAGCTTTTAGAACCATTACTAATGCTAGACCTCAGAGTTGTCTTTGATGTCTGGATGAAGCAATTGATACAAAGAATCATAGAATAGTTTGGATTGGAAAGGACCTTCAGATCACCAAGTTCCAAACCCCCTGCCATGCTTACGGACACCTTACACTAAACCATGGCACCCAAGGCTCTGTCCAACCTGACCTTGAACACTGCCAGGGATGGAGCATTCACAACTTCCTTGGGCAACCCATTCCAGTGCCTCACTACCCTTACAGTAAAGAGCTTCCTCTTTATATCCAATCTAATCTTCCCCTGTTTAATAAAAACAACACTTCTATCAGTCTCAGGGCTCCCACTGATCCTTCCGTGTAGCATGGCATTAACCAGGCAGCAGCTGATGCTGGACACCTCCCTACAGCTAACAGCTTTGATTAATAGACTTTGCTAACAGCTTCTCTTAATTTTTTTATTTGGAAGGAGGAATATGCAGATATTGTCTGTCAGGATCCAACACAGCTGGCTTACAGGAAATTTCTCAGGCTCCCTAGATTTTCCTTTTCAGTCTGTGGATTTCCACTTAAATGCTGTGAGCTTTTGCACGTACATGCAAATACGTGATAACCCACCCTGGACACTCCTAAAAGCATTACACTTAAGTACAGTGATGTTTTGTCTACTTCATGACAAGCTTCCTTTTTAGATTAAATGCCTTCAGACATATTAAAATCATGCACAAACTAAGTATGTGTCAGGCCTTCCTATCAGTTCATTTTAATTAACACTCCTCCTTCTACTGGGTATCAACAGAACTTTTCTCCCTTTGCATCAGCTACCAAGCTTACATGTGAAGTTGGGCTTATGGTTTCCAGAAGATGTAAGAGCAGGAGCTGTATTTATAAAGAACCAGCAAACATCAGTGTTACTCCACAGCTTCCAATTCCTTGTGGCTCGGATTTTCTCAGTCAGATCTACATATATAGTATTTATACACATGTGCAAACAAAAAAGTCTCACAAACTATATGTACACTTACATACTTACAAGTGTGTGTTTATGATATACACACAATTCGCATTAATATTTCTACTAATAGTGTTAGGTCTTAATGCTTCTATTTTTACCTACCATCTTCTTTATTGTCACTGTATTCTAAAACAGGCTATACTCTTCATGTCAATCTGTTCCATACATGTACATATAAATTAGTTTCTAAGCTTCAAAAGTAAGATGAGCATGAAGTCAGGTCAGATTTTTTGAATACCTGATCTGTAAAAATACTATTTATACTTTTACTGTTCTATTTTGAAGCTTGTTGTTAATTCTTTGCTGGCCATATTCACTTCTTGTGTCTGTGGAAGTATATTCAATGAGACAAAAGAAGACATTTTAGGTAGTGTTTTAGGCCCAAATCCACTTTGTCAAGATCCCACACAACTCTAAGTCCAGACCTTTAAACAGATCCACAAGGTGAAAGCATTATAATCATCAGCACAGCACCAACTCTGTGTCAGGTGTTTGAAAGATAGCTCTTTATCCCTGGAGCTTCTTTTCCATTTTAAAAAAGTCTTAGATTGTCAGTGGTTTAGCATTAATTAATTTTAAATTATGCTAAACTGTTTTCCTGAAAATCTAAATGTTTAATTCATAAGATATTTTCAAAATAACATTTCCCTGTGCTGCTTACTTTTGAAACAGCAATGTCATAGTCAGAAGATGACCCTCCAGGAGGTAAATGACAGGTCAGCAGTCATAAACTTGCTGGATTTTGGCACTTGGCTGTAAAGTAAGTGGGGAACTAATGAAAGGATTCACACAGAGAGGCTGTGGCAGAAGGCAGGCTGGACATGGTTGGACATACATCTCATTTTCACTGAAACTGTGTTTATGACAGACCTCTTGGAAGGGCAAGGTACTCAACTGTTACTCACTGAATCTCTAATTTCTTTCAGTTTGACAGTTCTCCAGGCATTAGAGGATGGCCTGAAGAAAGCAGATGCAGATCCTTCAGTGAAAGCTGTTATGATTTGTGGTGAAAATGGGAAATTCAGTGCAGGTACAACATTTTCCATCAAATACAGCCTGAGAAAAAGAGGAGACACTCACTGTGTCTGAAGATTCTTTGTCTCATAACACTGTTGATAGATATCCTGATTTGACTGGAAATGGCCACAGGACAGTGGGCTTTTTCTATTCTGCTGTGCCACAATTGACATGGGGCACATAAAAAGCTGACTCAAGGAGCTAAGGCTTCTTGAAGGTGGTCCCAAAAGGGGCTGATTCCTGTTAATCACTCTCCTGCAGACAGCCTCCTTTGCAAGGATCATCTGTGAGCAACTCTGATTGCACAGGAGGACAGGCTGTTCCAGTCCCTGCCTTGCCCACTAACTCTTCTTCATGTCTCTATTCTAACTTAGGAGCTGACATTCAAGGATTTTCTTCTCCAAGGAGCCATGGTACTGTCTTGGGCCCCATCGTATCTCTCATAGAAAGGAGTGAGAAGCCTGTGGTGGCTGCCATTGAAGGCATTGCCTTGGGAGGAGGCCTGGAGATAACACTTGGCTGTCACTATCGGATTGCACATGTGAAGGTAGCACACACTGTGAAATAGGCTGGTGAAGGCATCAGGAGCCATGTACATATGGCTATGGAGAGGGTGGGGTAGCATACCTTTCCTGGGATCATCTGTCTGGAGAAGTGGAGCTTTATAGCTACAGGATACAGGTCTGCATGGTCAGACATTCTTTGCCTACAGCATCCTCCTTGACATGGTTTACTATATAACTAGCTTCAAGTAATTTCTAAATATAAAATTGATCTGTAACTAATACAATAAGATGGCAGCATAGAAACTCCACTAACTGAGTGTTAAGTTGCCCTAGGTCTCAGGAGTTATTGTCTATATTCTGATTTAGATGGCTATATCTTGCTGGCTGGTACAGTGTCTTTCTCTTACTTATTTCTTTTAACCCAGCTTGTGAATTTTGCATTTCTTTCTGCTAGTGGCCTAGTTTCAGTAGGTTATTGAAACAGTTAGCACACAGCATTTACAGTTTGATTCCCCCAAGCTCTGGGCCCTCAAGGAGCCCTCTGACCAAAAGACAGTTTTACAAGTCTTTTGAAGAATGAACCATTTTTGAGGGGTTTGTTTTCTTGAATCCCTTCATTCAAGATTCAGGAATGCTGAGCTACCTTTTAGCAGTGCATGGTATCCCTGTAGAGACTCTTCACTGACAGGGCCATCCCCTCTCTCTTGCAACGTAAATCACTGTTTCTCCGTGACAGTGTAGGTTGCAGTAACAGCATAAAGAGGTAGTCTGCATCACCTTATATGCCATCTAAGGCGAGTACCACAAGTAGTGGTCTTAAAATGACTCCACATCTCTTAGGAGCTCAATGGGAAATATGCAAACTATTTTTTTTTAATGAAGCGACAAAATCTAGATAGATCTTTAAGAGAAGACTCCCACTTACTGCTTCCCCACTTTCTCTGCCATAATCCTACTAATTGTCAAGTGCACTAAGAACCATTTGAAGGAAGATTAGGGAAGGGTTCAGTACCAATTTTCCTTTACTAAACTTCCAAGAATTAGAGTAGGGAGGTATAGTTAAATCAGAGTGTTCACCAGCATTTGGCAACAACTTGAAAGCATTAGTTTACCCACGTCAGGGGAATGCTCTTGGCCCCACAGTTCTCCTCCAGTGCTGCACTAGTGCACATACATCCCCTGAAAATTGATGTTTTTCCTGTGCATTTGTACACAGGTTGTTGAAATGGTCAAGTGGGCTTTCGTCTTAATGTCTTGTGTGGCAAAAAGCAAGGATGAAGTTTCTATGTAGAAGTTTCGAGGCTTTCTAAAGGAGCAATCAGATCTGCTTGTCTTTCCTCTATTCTGCTCAGTTTGTAGTGATCATTCTTTCTAATCAGATTTGTTGCTGAATTTGACTTCATTTTAGGCACAGTTGGGTTTACCAGAGGTCACCCTTGGGTTACTCCCAGGTGCTGAAGGCACTCAGCGACTTCCCAGACTGATTGGAGTACCAGCTGCTCTGGATATAATCACTGCAGGTAAATTACTGTGCCTCAGCCTTGCTTTGTATATAGGAATATAGCACTGAGTCATACCACCAGCTTGGTCTAAGAAACATGAATTTCTTCTATCTGTGTAGCTGCTTAGGTTGAAATTCAGCCAGCTTCCACTAATGATGGGCTAAGGGATGGATGCACATGCTTCTGAGGCATGTAGTTAGTAATGCATTTTATGTACCTGATGATAAGCATGTCTAATATTTGAAGCCAGCTACACATTAACTGCCCATCATGCCCCACTGTAGTCACCTTATTTCTCTTTTTATCACAGGAAGACATATTCCTGCAACTGAAGCACTGAAACTGGGCTTGGTTGATGAAATTGTGGAAGAAAACACAGTTGAGGCAGCAATCCGCTTGGCAAACAAAGTGATTGGTAAGGAAACAATTGTAGCAATGCCAAGAAATAATTGGTGATGTTTCAGGGATGGAGAGACTCAGAACAAAGCCCATGAGTTTATTCCAATCTATATGCACCATTCACTGAGTTTTGGCATCCATATAAGATAGAATTAATTGCAGAATTTGTTTTCTTTTGTCTGAAGTGGAAAAATTAGATGCTGGAGAGCTGCAGGAATTCAAGTGAGGATACAGAAAATAGATATATATCAAGTCCTTCTGCTTCTTGATTATATATCCAAACTCACATGTCCCTCTGGGCTGCTGCACTCCACTGATTTGGGAGAGTATGAGCTCTTTCCATATATAGTTTCGATCACAGCTGGTACTGCATGTATTCTGGTTGCACCATCAATAACAGCTGATCAGAAATAACTTTCTTCCTCTAGTGAAGGGGTAGCTAGCACATCCTCAGCCCAACTTAAAGAGCCATGAGTCCGGAAGCAGTTCTGTCCCTAATGCTTAAGCTGCTATGTAGGAAAATGGCCTGTGGGGATGGGAGGGTTGTGGAGAGAGATGTTCCCCCCACCCCCCCTTAGAAATTACAAAATCAAATTCACCGGAGTTAACACAAGAAGAGGAACATTCCTTGTACAACATGAGGAGCATCACTTTGAGAGGAAACAGGATATTTTTTCACTACTACCATTCCTTGTACCTTTGGAAACAGACCACTGACTTCCATCAGGATTTCATCTGGAGCTCTGCCACAATGTCATGCTTGTATGGTATTTTGGGGCTTCATTTTTAGTGCAGATTTGATTACATAAGCAGTCCTCTTTTCTCTTTCCTTATATATATATAGAGACTATTTAAATATAATTCTTTATAAAGAGATGAGTGATGGGCTTCACCATGGCTTCTAGGAAAAACAAAGATTGGTTCACTGATTTTGAATGAAAACTGTTTCTCCATCTGTTGGGAGAGCGGTGAAATATTGCTACTCTTCTAGGCAAATGAACCCAACAAACAGTGTTCCCTTTGATGTACCCTCTGGGCTTCTCAATGATGCCCTACATAAGATCTATACCAGTACTGATGGCAGCAGCAGGATATCATAAAATGAGTAATTGATACATTGCTAGAGCTGCAAATTAGCAAGAACTCTGGATTTCAACAAATGCCATGTGAAATTGGGTGAAATTTAGATATTTATACGCTTATTTCTTCTGTGACAAACATTGTGCAGTGGTTGACAACTACAAAAGTCAACTTGACCTTAAAGGACAGCCTCAGGGTTGAATCATCACTATTCCTCAGTGTAACTTTCTTTCTGGAACTTATACCCACTACCACTACTAGCAAATTCCTCTTCCATAGCTTCATCTTCACTGGGAATTGTCACTATCAAGAAAAGATCCTGAGAATTGCGTAAGCATTCAAGGATCCTAGCTGGATGTTCAGCAGGTGACCTGTCCCAGTCTTAGTCAATGTTAGTACTAAATTTTCTATCTGTTTATTGCTGGTTCGAGTTACTCTAGTTAAAATGAATAATGTCACTTCAAGGTGTTTCACATCCCACTGTATACCAGTTCCAACAGGACTTTAAAAATGCTTTTAGACTCCTTCCAAAAGCTTTACTGGAATTGGCAATATGTGCTTTAATAGTGAAAATGCTGGAAAGTCAGCTAGTCTTTACTTCTTTCCTGCCTGGAAAGTTCCTCATTATACCTTGCAGAAGGCCATGAAAAGTTTTGATTCACAATTTAGCCTCAGGTTACCTGATGATTTGAAAGAATGTTATACCCAGAGTCCCTATGTTCCTTTTGAGTCATTCCTAGCTTTGGCCTTTGACTAAAGTTAATAGAATTCTCCTACCATACAAATGCAAACCAGCACTTTTGTTTCTCTACAGCAAGCAGAAGAGACTACAGGCTTGCATAGCTGGTCTGGGTTTTGTTCACATTATGCTCTGGTTTGATTGAACATTTTTCAGATAATCTTAGCGTAACGACAGAGTTGCACAAAAAAAAGCCATCACAGAAGCCCACTGTCTTTGTAGGGCACGCAGCATTTTGTTTCCAAGTATCTCTTACTTTCTTTTTTCAACATGAGGCTAACAACTGCTGGCAGAGCAGTTTGGCTAAATAACTAGCTTTGTCACCAATAAAATTTCTGTTCCTAGAAAGGCTGTACTGCAAGAGAAGTCTCAAAAAGTCAGTTCAGAAATTCTTTTCTCCTAAATCTTTCTCAGCACTGGAGCTGCAGTATCTCATGGCAAGAGAGCCAGCTCAATTGACTGGCCTTACTAAAGCAAGGGTCCTTGATTACTGGTTTGATATGCAGTTGATAGAGCTACTTTTACAGCAGGTATGCTGGGAAAACATCTTAGTCCTTGCATTTTTAGAGGTTGTTCCTAATGAGAAACACCTTCAAAAGGAATTTGTAAACAAACCTGAATAAGAGGTTGTAGGGATACACAAAGACAATTATGAATTCTAATTGAACTTCTTCATTGAAAACAGTAATTATATATTGCAGATAGGAAGCAAGCACGTGTTCCTGGCCTTCTTTAGGCCAACTGGCCTCTTCACTTTTTCACTTCTGAAGGCATTTTTTAGAAGGAATAGACAGGAGCTAAATCCTTGGAGACAAGGAGAATGTTCTTTCATTGGATGTGCTTGGTAATTGCTGCTCTAATTCAAAGCTGCATTACAGAATTTATCCACCTGATGGCATCACAAAATTGAAGAATTGCTGTAATTGCTTATGGTAAGCAGTCGCTTGCAGCTTAACACTGCCCACCTCTTTCTTACTGTAGTCTTCCTCAGCTGGAGGAGAAACTAACTGATGATCTGCCACACAGCACCTTTCTTTGAGGCTCTCCCTTCATATATAATCATGCCTCGCTTTCTGACCACATCTGCTGATTGACCTTTATCATCTTTCTCAGAGTACAAAGGTATCAATGGCTTGCACCAAAGAGCCAAGGAAAATCAGTTCAGTTTAGACTAGCTCAGGCCCCACGAGTATTAAACTGTGCATAGAAAGATGATCGAATTTCTTACTGTAAGCCACCTAGGAGTAACTGTGGAAGAAGTGTGTATTTCTTCTGAGCCTCATAGAACCCAAAGGAGTAACAGATAGTGCTGTTAGGTAACTGCATGCTTTAAATGGAGCTTGGTGGAGAAAGGCTTTCAGTTACCATTGCAAGGGAATATGTATAATACAAGACATTTGAATCTCTCTCCAGGGCTCATGATTCTGGCTGCCACCTTCTTTAGCCCAAAGGTCTAGCAAAGTGCCCCTTTGACACAACTTGATCTTGTGAAAGGTCTGACAAACTGGAGTGTTCCCTGCAGCCCTGAGACCACTGTAAGCCTGAGGAGCAGGGGACCAGTCTCAGCTTTGTTTCTGAAATTAACAAGCAGTTCACTGCATCAAGACCACCATTAGGCTAACCCTGTCTCCTGCGTGGGAAGTCCTAGAATGTCCTGAAGGTTTACAACTCTGGGATTATGGGGGGGGGGCAGTTTGTTGCTTTAAATAGAACAATATTTGATAGCTTACATGTTGCTTTCGCTGAGAGAAATATTACAGACTTGATCTGCCCTTTGTGACATCTAGACTACAAGCCCTAGTAAAACAAAGCAGGTGTCTATGCTAGCCCCTGTACATGAATGATGCTTTTCCCTGCAGCGCAGATGTTTGATACCGTTCACATTCCTGCTGCTTTGATTTCAGCAATCAAGCTGCGCATGTCCCACACTGATCTCTTCTTCCCAGGTTTGGATACAGATAATTTTTTTCCTGTTCATAAATGTCCTTGATTCTTGATTGATGTCTTGATTTGAGAAGCATAAACACTGCATGGAGATGCTGCAGAAATACTTGGGAAAACCTTATTTGGCTTGCAACTAATAAGGGTTGTATTACAGGTCCCTGAGGATTGTTACTTTTCTTTTTTACTCTGAGGAATCGTCTCATGTCTCCCATCACTATTTGTGCTTACAAATAGTATTTACTAGCTGAAGACAAAGCTTAAAGGCATCCAGTAGTATTCCTTTTTTACTGGTACTTTCCCTGTCAGAGATGTCCTATGAAGACCCTTGATCTGTCCTATCTTAAGTGGCCTTCCAGCCATGAGATCTGCTTTCTGGGACAAACTCAAGGTTTCCTCATGATGAAATGAAACCCACTATTTATATCCTAAAGAAAGGACTGTGGATAAAGAGCATTTCTGGGTTAAAAACACAAATTCATGGAAGAAACAATTCCAAAATGAAATAATATTATCCTAAATCCTGCAACACTGGCAGAAACATATTATATTCACTGTCAATGTGAAAGCATTTTTATGAACTCTGATTAAAAGGGAAGCTACTTACACAGTGAGGGTTAATATTTATGTTCTCTAAAACACATAATTAAAAAGCCTGAGCTCTGAAGACCATTATTTCAGGAAATCAGTGTCTCAGCTCATTCAGGAAACTCATACTTCTGTTTCTCTCAAACATAACTCAGTTTTAGAGGAAGACCTAGGGTCAGGACATGTTCTTTGAGTAACTATGATTGCAGTGCTGCCATTATTCCAGTTCTTCAGCATCCTCTGTATGATTTCCTGCTCACAAATCTTTTGCTGATGTACTGGAACTCTGGAACTTTCCTAATTCAGACAATAGGAAGAAAAATGAGCTGAATGCAGTATGCCACCTTAGAAGGAAATGTTCTCCCATTGCAGAGCTCCTCTAAGAAGCTAGGGCAATGAGGCTGTATAGCAGAGAGCTTCTCAGCATAAGGTTCTCACTGGGGGGCCCATTCACCACCCTGCTTTGATGGGAGTCCTGGGTGCTTCTGAGAGCAGCACTGCAGCAGTCAGTGCAGTAACATTGCTACACAATTCACAGTTTAGATGTGGCTGTGATGACAAAATTGTCTCTATGAAAATGTTGGGATACTAAGGGGATACATCCTGAATTTCTGCTCTTGTTCCTCTGTGGTCTTTACTGAGGTAAGCTGCCATTAAGAGCATAGGAACAGCCTGAGTATAGACAGATCAGAGATCTCGTAGTGGGCACCAAGGTTTTCACTTCTGAAGAAGATGGAGAAGACTTTGGCCTCTGAAATGTAACTAACTTCTCTCAATTAAAATCCTTTCTAGGTATCACCATAGCAACCTCTGTCTGTAATGAGACTCACATACCTCTGTCTGTAATGAGACTCACAAACTTACGTGGCTGCTTGATTCACCCCTTGCTGACACAGAGGCATGAACTCTCCCTTGTTATTCATTTGCTCCCCAACTCATGCTAGGTGAGCTCTTGGTTAGTCCCAAAGTGAATAGAAAGACTCCTGAAGTCAGTGTCGATTTCCTGGTCTCTTATAAATGCTTGGGTCAAGACACTGGCTGGAGTGCATCTGACTAGCAAAGTCCATTTGGCATTGAGTACTAAACAATACCACAGGAAAACTTTAGTTCTGAAGCTAATAGAGCAATATGAATGTGGCAGCTGGGACTGTGCAGTAAGAAAACTGGAGAAGTAGAGGCACTCTGTATAGCTGAGAAAAAGGAGAGAATTACTTCTTTGAAATAGAAATCTTGCTTTTTTTGAAGTCTGAGAAAGGACTTGAAAAATTGCAATTGTCACAGCAAACAGAAGGCTAAAGAGGAATGACAAACACCTTAATTCTAGACCCAGATCACTGTGCCATGCAAGCCCCGTTGCAATGGGCTGATGAGGAAGAGGCAAACTGCATTCTCAGTCTATGTAGAAACACGTGAACATCCATAGTCTTCCAGATCTGGATGCTGTGGTCTGTGACTCAATTTTTCTACCCCCAGGTCAGCCACTGGGACCCCGCAGGCTCAGCCTGAAGCCAGTTCCAAAACTGCCCAACATGGAAGCATTTCTTCGTGAAGCTCTTCTGAAGGTGAAGAAACGGGCCCACGGGTGTCTGGCTCCAGAGCTGTGCTTCCAGGCAGTCAGAGCTGCCACAGAACAGCCTTTTGCAGATGGAGTCCGGAAGGAGCGAGAGCTGTTTAACATCCTGCTGACCTCAGGCCAGGCACAAGCACTGCAGTATGCTTTCTTTGCTGAAAGATCAACACAGAAGTGGACAACACCCAGTGGAGCTTCGTGGAAAAGTGCTTCCCCTCAGCCCATCCACAAAGCAGCTGTGATAGGTAAGGGAATGGGAAAGCTGAGTAGCTGCTAACTGAAGAACTGAAGGGAAGTGGGATGAGTGTAACTGGGCTTTACTCGGATTCCCTAGTAATCATTTGCCAAAGTCACTGGTACCCATCACAGGCAAAGATACTCTGTAGGTGACATGCAAGATTGGAACTTGTTACTGCATTGATAAGCTCAGAAATTCAGATGGCAAGTCACATCCCACTAGATTATTATCTGATGCCATTTCTTTCTTTCAGCTTCATCTGCTCCATTTAAAATACTGCTGTGTCTAGTCCCGGCTTTGTTCCACATTATAAGCAGGTTTGCACGAAATTCTCCTCCTCCTGGTCTAGGTCTGTACTGCAAGTGCGTGTGCACAGCCTCTCTCAGGGATGTATTAACACAAAAACGTTTTGACAGCTGTATTTTAAGAAGATTTCATCTCACTGGGATCCACTCCTGCCATTTTGTAGCCCAGCAAGATAATGCCTTCATTAATTTTTTATAAGAGCAATTTAAATAAAACCTTTGATGCACTGCTGAGATTAAAAAAATAGTATCTTTCAGCTCTGCCTGTTGATAGTAGCACTCAAAAAATCGTTAGACAAGTAATGGATCATTTGGAAAACATCCATTCTGGTTTAGAGAAAGCTCACCAGATAACACAGCTCTTTCCTAGGTACTTCTCAGGTCTTTCGTGCCCTTCAACATGAGCTCAAATAAAAGCTTTGACAGTTCATTTCAAACCACAAAAACCTTTTTTTTTTCCTTTTTAAAAGTTCCCATCTCTTCATTAGCTGCCATAGTGTATTTTTTAAGCAAAATGGTGTTTAAACATTGGTCCACCGTTCTTGTGAGGAGGATCCATGGCTATTACAGCATTTAGGTGAAGTGTCATGAATAATTGCCAAGTTTATCATATGGCTTGAAGAGCATAGCACTTTGGACACATGCAATCCTAGAAATGTCAGTCCTGCAACATGTGCTCTGGCAGGAAGGGCTTGTGGTAGGGTTTTGTAGGAATGCTGAGGTGACCAGAATGGAGATACATCATGATAAACCATGCCAGAAAATACATTTGCAGGGTAAGAGTGACCATTTAGGCAAAAGGGCTGTTTAGATCCTATCTGCTTATGTTGCTGGTGTAACTGAGCTAGAGGGAATTCTGTGGAGAAATGCAGACAGGTTTCTGAATTCTGGTCTGAAATTGTGCCAAACTCTACCCCCAATTTCAGTGGTTTTATAGCTAGTTACAGACAATACTCAATTTAACACATACTTTTTGCAGAATAAATAAACTAAGTGCTTTGATACTTTTTCTGCAGAGTATGATCTGTCACACTGTGAGCATTTTCAGGACTCTGAATTTGCCCTAATTTTTCAGACTACATAAAACACACACAGCCGAAGGGGGAACAGTATTCCAGGAATAATTATGCTAAGGCCAGGTACCAAGATGTTTCTTCCTTTTTTCTACTTAGTATGCTAAAGGTAACAGCCAACTTTCATATTAGCAATGTTCAGCACATCCTGTTAATTAACTACTGACAGGAAGCAGCTGCACACCAGGGATGGGGAGCCAGTGGCAATAACACCTCCAAGGGGGGCAGAACCATAGAACCTTTGAAGTGGAATGTCTTGTTGTGCAACGCATCTCAAACAGGGCCACCTAGAGCCAGTTGCCCAGGACCATGTCTAAACAGCTTTTGAATATCTCCAAGGATGCAACCTCTATGGGCAGACTGCGCCAGTGCTCAGTCACCCCACAATAAAAAGATGTTCAGATGGAAGCTCACGTGTTTCAGTTCATGCCCATTGCCTATCACTAGGGGCTACTGAAAAGAGTCTGGCTCCATCTTCTTTACATCTTCCCCTCAGGTATTTGTATACATTGGTGAGATCCCTCAAGCCCTCCCTAGGCTGGTGCCCCAACTCTTTACCTTTCCTCATGAGACATTCTTCAATCCCTTAATCATTTTAGTGACCTTTTACTGAACTCACTCCAAAAGCTCCAAATCACTCTTGTACTGAGAGCCCAGAACTGGGTACAATACTCCCAAGTACAGTCTCATCAGTGCTAAGAGGAGGACAAGGATCATATCCTTCAACCTGCCAGTAAGGCTCCTCCTAAACCAGATTGGTATTCCATTGGTCTTTTTTGCCAAAAGGACATGTTGCTGCTTATAGTCAACTTGATGTCTCCCAGGATCCTCAGATCCTTTTGTGCAGAGCTGCTTTTCAGAGAGCCAGCCCACACCATATACTGATGCATAGGAAAACTACTTCCTTCCAAAGTCAAAGGCTTTGCACTTCCCCTTGCTGAACTTCATGAAGTTCCTATCAACCCATTTCTCCCTCTGGATGGCAGCACAACCCAGTGTCATATCAATTATTTATGATAGCAGAGCAAGATCAAACAGGACAGACCCAGAGATCGTGGCCAGTATCTAGTAGAATTATAGATAATCAAACAAAGCTCACATGGTGGTACAGGTCTGAGGCAAAGTTGATAAGCCAGTGTGCAAGCTGAGGTCTGGCTCAACAGTATCCATAGCCTCCACACACACAGTAAGACACCAAAACTCTTCCAACATATCTTAAGAAGAGAGCAAAGGTCTAGGTCTGAATCTGAGCTTAAATGGGTCTCTGATGCCCATGGGCCATGCTTCACCTGGATGAAGGTTCCAGGTGTATCTGGTCAGGGTCATTAAAGTTTATCAGTGCACTGATGGCCTTGACACTTACCAAGACTCCTAATGCCCTTTCTGAATCACTGCTTACAGTTATAGGTGGCTTTGTTTGTGCTATACTGTTTATGCTATATTCATGTTATACTTTATTTGATAGGTGATGTCTCCTATTTTGGAGGTTATTGATCACCTCCTTTTAACTCTGAATCCCACACCATATTAGGTGTCACTGCTTTGTGTCACTCTGCCACCTGTGCTTTTTCCCCTCTCCCTGGAAGGTTTTCCTCCCGTTTTGCCTTTGATATCATTGAAATTGCAAGTCTGTTAGTGACAGGTGTAGAACATGGCAGCACAATTGGATTTTGTCTTTCAGGATGCTGTAACAAAAAGACATTCTCCAGCCAGTACCATGTTGTACGGTATCTTGTGATTTTACATTCTGTATCTTAAATACATTTTTGAAGCATCAAAAAACAAAATCTTAGGGATAGTTTTTGAGAGACTAACACCTTTTAAAACAGTGCTGCTCATATGTGCAGGTACTGAGCCTATCTATGTGATCCAGGGCCTCTATTTTCACTGCAGAGATGGGGAGTCAGAGAAAGATGTTGCATAAATTTTGTCTAGTCAGAAATCACACAGACTCCATTTTCCAATAGACAGTGCTGTGCTGTTTCACACACTAAGACCATGCTGCATTATGTTGCTGCTTCCATCTTTTTTCACTGCATGATGGGAAGCAACTGCAAAAATCACACTGACTTCCTTCTCCTTCGGTACATTTTCCATATGCCTAGAGGACCTAGAGTATAGAAGCAGTGCCATGAATTCCAGGGGAGCCTTGCTTTGTGGCTCTCCTGTCTTTCTAATACCAGCAAGAACTTGCTGGAGGGAGCTGGCATATGGCTTGCAGACCATGTCTTAATGTAGGTTCAACATCAAGGATGATCTACCATTTCTGTGGGCATACTTGATACACAGCATTGCTGATGAACTGGCAACCATCCCTGTGCAGTGCGTACTTCCCAGCACCTGCCTTTGTCTGCAGTTTGGTTGCTGAAAGATTGTAAAGTGGGTAACACCCAGTTATATGGTTTCCCTCCATAGCCTAGCTGTCTTTGAATGTCTTCAGCCACCTGTAGTATCACCCACTTCACTTGCTGCTTCTTGTTCTGAACTCCTGGCTCTCATCTCTTTCCACCTTCTCTGGTTCCTTGTCATGCAGAAGCAGAGTTCTTCTCTGTCCCTTCTCCTGCCCCATAGCTCCCTGATTGCCATGAGTATCACATTAATTCTGCTTGAAATTAATACCCTGAAACAGAGAAAGAAGCACTTTGCAGCAGCAGCCTGCAGCAGTCCACCACTGCCAACTACTCGTTGTTTTTAACAGGAAAACTGGAACAGTCTTTGCAAATTTTTACCAATGAAGTATAATTTCCACTGCCTGGCATTGTAAAGTCCAAATATTCATTATAGTTCAGAATATGTTTTTCTCTAGTGTGTGTGACTGTACGTGAGTTGCTTTGTACACATTTGCAGATCTTTTGGTTTGAAATTTGTCTTTCAAGTCCTTCAATTAATTTTGCATGATTTTTTGTACTCTGAGTACCTCATGTGACAGATCAATAATTAACAGTTATTATTCACTCAGCTTGTCTAGCAAGTGGATTTGTCATCTCCAGATTTGGCCTGAAATTACATGGGTTCAACTGTGGTTTTATTTATGTGTCAAAGCTACATTTCACAACAAAAGACCAAATCCAGGATGGCTAGACACTGTTTTTTCCTGAAGTGGATTTCAGTCTTCCTTTGAAAGATGTGCCTTGCACATGGAAGAGGGCACAGCTCTGAAAACTGTTCCCTGCATGAAAGATAATAATATAGGGGTGTTTTTTTATGGTTTGGGGGAAGAGAGAGGGCTACTGAGGAAGAAAATGGAACATACAGTAGCAGTTCTGCAGTAGTTCCTGTGTGATGTGAGCTGAGCATGAGACATTTCCCTTTTTCTTTCTTCTGTAGCCTTCTACACATCTAAGTAATCCCAGAGATTCCCTACCATTTTTTTCTGCTCTAACATATTCTTCCCCAAGATCACTTGACTTTAAAAAATTGAAAAGGGGAGTCCTCTGAAATGCTTCTTTCCCTGCTGCATATCCAAATCACTCCTTAGCTTTATAGCCCAGTCTTAGAAAATATTTCCAGGGGAGTCATGCTGTGCAAGCTCTAATGTAACAAAACCCTTGGAGCTTTCATTACTCTCTCTGCCAGCTTCATTAAACGTCATTTCATACAGGCCACTGAAGTTATGTTGTAAGTTGAGAGACAGCATTTCTAGGTCAGAAACAAGCTTGGCAAGCTCATATCTTATATATAAGCCTATTCCTGTGGCCTAGAAAATTAAGTACTACAAGCATATATGTCTGTCTATCATTGGATGGCTAAAACCTAGATGGGAGTACTCATACTATATATGGATGAAACCAAACAGGGGAATCAGTTAACACCACTGCAGAACTTAAGCTGGAGAACCTCTGCTTATGGAAGAGGTTTGGATTTAGGAAGAAGCAGAGTGTTCATATTATGAGAGAACAGCTGAGATTTCAGTTATGAAACTGACACAGAGAGGAGCAGGAGTTGATAAGGCCAAGGATGTGTGCATTATCTGTTTACAAGAGCTTGGAAAGCCTAGGGAGAAACCCCAGGTCTCCACTCTGGAAAGGAAGAGACTTCAAGAGGGAGCCATGTCAAACTACAAACACTTTAGCTTGCTATCTAAAGAGAGCCTTAAAGAGGGGACTAGGCTTGGTGGGTGTACATGAGGTGGTGACTTACCCTCCTGCACTGTCTGAGAAGAAGGAAGCTCGTGTAGCTCATCAAACACAGGAAAAAAACTCTCATAAATTGTACCTACCACATCTAAGGCTCTGAGTACTGAGCACAGTGAGAGGAGCTAACTTTGGGTTTTTCAGTTCAGCAAACCATGGACACTGAAATACAAAGGACTGATTTGTGTTACTGTAGTTTTATTTTCAAGTCAGTTTTTAGTAGTAAGTGATTATGAAGTAATAAATCTAATTTCCTAGCAAGGTACTTCAGCATTTGTTTGGCAATGTAACTGATTATAAGCAGGCTGTCAGATATTGATGTCTTATTGTGGATAAGCAGGGAATGTTTTAATGTACACAAGCTGACGGTGGGCAGAACAGAACCAACGGGGTGTGGCTTGCAGGAAAACCCACCTTGTTTGAACTCGGTTGTTGGAACTTGTTTAAATGATGACATAATTTCAGCTCATCTTTACAAAGCTGCTTAGACAAATTTTTAAATCCCTTTGTTTCTGTTTATTTGTTTAGCTGACTTCATTTGTAAACATGGGATTAAAAAATAATCATTTTTACAGGATTATAACAAACCTCTACTTTGGTTGTTGTTTTATTTAGGATATTCATAATCCTCCCATTCAGATGCTTTGCACTTTTAAAACTAGTAAAATTGTGCTGGCCTTCTCTCACTAGTTTGTATTAACTTAGTCCAAAGGCCTCCATCATTGGAGAGCAGGATAAATAGTATGTATCACAGGAAAGTGTAATCGTGCAGCTTCATTTAATGTAACAGGGCAGAGCTGGTGAAATGGCCCAGAAGGAGGGAAAGAATCAAGCCACTGAACTCCACACTGATATTCCTGGGGTATGAGCTGGTAGCAGTACATTTATGGATCTTGGAGAAAAAAAGCACATCTTGAATGAATGTTCAGTTACAGGAATTCTGGGCAAGCACTTGAACTGTGTGATTGGACAAGGCAGACTGTCTTTGAGAATCTTCAAAGTTGGGAATGTCCTGTGCTGGAGGACTTGTCCTCCTAGTGCCAATGGGCCCAGTGGGGGGCCCAGTGGGCAGAGATGCCTGATAATACAGTGCAAACAGTAAGAAAAAGACTGCTGATGTTCCAGAGATATTAAAAAGGAGATAGGAGATAGATTTTGAAATCTGGATTAAGAACACTGTTACTTCCATCCCATTTGACCTGGCAAGGAGAAACATAAAAGACACTAGAGACAAAGTTTAATGCAGATCACTGTCACAGGGTCTTTACAGAAATAGCAGATGACTTTTCCTTGCTTCAAAGATCACACAGTGAAGTGCAGAGGGAGAAGAGGAGAAAAGCAAAGAGGAAGCTTGGAAGGAGGAGGGAGAAACCAACTGTCTAAGCTTTGCTGATATCAAATGCTCTGTATGGGGTGTATTTGCTTACACTAATTTTCTGTGACTGCCTGTAAGTGACCATCTCACTGGAACCCAGAGGCACTGGTAACCTCAGGGTTGTGAAACTGCCTGCTAGAAGTTGGTAAAAGGGTTGAAGCTGAAACTCATGTCTCCTGTCTTTGATCCTTATGTTCTTACTCTTAAGTAATGCTGGTTTCTGTAAGTGTAAAACCTTGAGAGGAGAAGGCATGTATCACATGCTCTGCACACACTGGAATGTGTGCATAGTCTTCCACATAGGCTTTTTATCCTGGAGATAGAAAGGAAATACCACTGTGAAGTGATTAATTGTAACATTTTCTATTCATAGTCTCTGACTCTGTCTCACTTTTATCCTTAGGGCTGGGAACAATGGGCCGAGGCATTGTGACCAGTCTTGTTAAAGCAAACATCCCTGTGGTAGCCCTGGAGCAGGACCTGAAGTATCTGAACATGGGAAGAAAAGCTGTGATGCTCCTTTTGGACCGTGAGGCTATGAAAATGGATCAGGGTGCCAAACCCCTGGATTTCCGTAACCCTGCATGTCTCCAGTTCACTGTGAATTTTGATGCGCTGCATGATGTAGATCTAGTCATTGAGGCTGTGTTTGAGAATATGGCACTAAAGAAGGAAATATTCCACAAGCTGTCCAGAATCTGCAAGCCAGGGGCCTTTCTGTGTACAAACACATCAGCCCTGAACATTGATGAGATAGCTTCTGCCACAAGCCGCCCACAGCAGGTCATTGGCACGCACTTCTTCTCCCCTGCTCATGTGATGAGGCTATTAGAAATAGTATATGGCCATCATACATCCCCCACCACTATTGCCACTGCTATGCAGCTAGCCAAAGCACTGAAAAAAGTTGGTGTGGTGGTAGGGAATTGTTTTGGATTTGTTGGAAATCGAATGATGTTTCCATACATACAACAGGCAGTTTTCCTTTTAGAGGAAGGAGGCACCCCAGAAGCAGTAGATCGGGTTATTGAAGATTTTGGCTTTAAGATAGGACCTTTCCGAATGTCTGATCTCGCTGGGCTGGATGTGGGCTGGAGGTCTCGAAAGGACCAGGGCCTCACTGGGGCCTCACTGCCTCCAGGAACTCCTGCCCACCAGCGGCATGGCCATCGCTACAGCCCACTGCCTGATCTCCTGTGTGAGAATGGCAGGTTTGGCCAGAAAACTGGAAAGGGCTGGTATCAGTATGAAAAGGCTGGGGGCAGGATAGCCAAGCCAGATCCATGGCTTCACAACTTTCTGTCCCAGTACAGAGACACCTATCACATCAAGACCCACTTTATAGACCAGGAAGAAATCCTGGAGCGGTGTTTGTTTGCCCTCATCAATGAAGGGTTTAACATCCTGGCTGAGGGAATAGCATCACACGCAGAACACCTGGATGTAATTTATATCAATGGCTATGGGTGGCCAAAGCACAGGGGTGGCCCCATGTTCTATGCTTCCACCGTTGGGCTCCCTCACGTTCTGGCTAAGCTGCAGAAATACTCTGAGGCCCACCCTGATGTTCCTCAGCTACAGCCCAGTGCCTTTCTGAAAAAGCTGGTAGCTATGGGGAGCCCTCCCCTCAAAGAGTGGATGTCTTACCTCAGCCGCCAGAGCAACAAGCTGTGATTTCACTGATGCTTGCTATACACATTCAATGGAGGCTGATATAATGAAACAGATGCTGTAATTGCACTGTCTATTCCAATCAAACCCAAAGTGCTATATGCTTGTAAACAATGTCACTGATCTTCCTGGGCCTTTGCAGAGAATAGTTTTGGCCAATGTTTGTTTTCAGTTCTCCTCTTGCTACAGGTAACCACTGCCATCACTCACCCTTCCTTCTCAGCGTCAGCCTCACCCACCTTTGCACATCGCTGTGTAAAGGCCCCTCTCATTTTGTTCTGCCTTCAGGCCTTCACAGCTGTACATCTCTTCTAGTCTATCTTTGTGGAAGTGAGGTAGCAGCATCCACAGCCCATAAAACGGATAACTGTGCAAGAGAGAAGTGATCACAGTTCACCCAAGACCAGCTGGATCTACTGGATCCTGTCTTAAATCTACTTCTCAGTTTGTTCAGGTCTTTCCTGTGCAGCCCACCCCCACTGGATTCCCTGGCTCTCTCCCAAAGAGCCAGCTGCAGCCTGTTACCTTCCTGCTGCTGGGAGAGAGATGGCACAAGGGATGCAGCACCTTTCAGAGATGAAGTCAAATGAGCTGGAGAGAACATGTTTGGGCAGAGAGGAAGGGGGCAGTGCTGGTGCTGTCCCTCTTCCTTGCTGCAGAGGAAATCCTAATAAATGACACAGAAACCACGAACACATTGACCTGACTAACCTGCCCTGTGGTGTTGGCTCACACATGGCCTTCTGCATCCAGACTCCATCCTCCATCTTCATTATCCCCACCTGTCTTTGTCCAAACAGAAACATCTTCTGGCATCTCTTTAGGTGTGGATATGTGTTGGATCACTCTCCCCATCTTGCCTGCCTACAATTACCAGGTCTTGGGGATCAGCATGTTCTAGTTGACCAGACTGAGACATGGCCTGGTACTTACCAGGTTTCTACAGGAGCAGAGGACATGCTGAGAAGTGCATGGCTCAAGAGCTGTGCAGGCGGAAACATTGCTGCAGGCATGCAGGGAGGTCGCAGGCCTCAATCAGAGGGCAGAGCAGGGTGAGAGTGTGCCAGACTCACTCCAGGCTTGATACGCTGGGACAAAGGCTCCCATTTCTCATGTCTAGTGAATGTATCTTCCACAGATAGGTTGTGTGGGGAATAGGTTGGTGTGGTTTCTCTTGTCGGGGACATTGGATGTCTAACTTTTGCTTTTTATTTTAATAAAACTGCTGTAAATATCTGATGACAGATTATAAGGTATGAGATATGGGATAGCTGTTCTTTTTTCTCCATTGCTTCTTTACATGGTAGAATTAGATATTTTTCCCATTTGTGGAGGAGTTTGTGTCTGAAAAGGCTGCATGCTTTTTTTTCCTAAATAGGTCTTATTTTGCCCTTTATCTGCCCCTGTCCTTCAGTGGGTGAGGGTATGAAACTGAGAGCAGGAAACCTCTCAGAAGTCACAAGCCAACCCGAGTGCATTTTTTCAGGGAGGTTTTTCCTCCAGGACCAGAGAAAGTGATAACTCCAGGCTCAGCAAAGAGCTGTGGTTTCCTCTGAATCACTTGTGTGCCACAGCTGAGAGCAACCCAGCATTTGCTCAAAGGTGAAGCACTGCTTCCATGTAAGCAGGCTCCGCGTGACATGTTACACAACAGCACTGGCTGGTGCTGGCGGCTGTCATATCATCCACAGGACATCTCTGGACATGATGTGCTGCCCAGGCTACCATCCTCTCTCCTGTCTCTCATGCTGTGATGCTCACCTGGACTGGAGATGAGCTGGGAGTCAATTTCCCTTACAGCAGGACCAAGCTCTGGAGGAGAGGGCATGTCCTTTCTCTGTAGGAGAGATGCTGATCTCAGGATATTGAGACCCACCAGTCCTGTGGCCAGGATGCTTCTCCTCACCTGCAGCATTTCTGTACTGGTGCATTTGATGTACCCATTCCCCTTCTCATCTACCCTGAAATTACTGAGAATAGAGGCTGTTCTTTCTAGTAATGTCTCTCCTGACAGAAGCTCATTTGTAAATTCATATCGACCAAAGCAGCACAGCATTGATCGTCCTGTTCAGCCATCGGTGACGCTGCTGCTACTGAGAGGTTGCATTTGTAGCTGAGAGAGCAGGCATGAGGTTCGCTGCTGATGGCAGGAGTGTGTGGTAGTCCTGCTCCACTGCCCTGCTCCCTGGCCCTCAGCCCTGCAGGGCAGTGCCCGTGCTCGGCAGCCTGATTCCAGGCCCTAGGTGCCTGCTGACAGGCAGTCTAATCAGAGAGCACCAGCCTATCCGTGAGCCTCTTGGGTAAGTTGTTAAAATAACAGCCTTGCAGAGTTCCTGACTGGCTCAAATATGCAGTGATACCAGAAATATGAGTGACATGTTTTTCATTTAACAGGGAGAAAACACAGCCCCATGCAGAGAGGACTTCATAACCTCTTAGTATAGGGTTAGTTTTCCCACCTGTCTTTTTAAACCAGCTAACTAGTTTCACTCAGTGAGAAAATACCTGTTAAAAATGCTTTCTGGGTAAAACCATCTCTACTACATCCCTAAAACCATCCAGAGCCAGGAATGTCACTTGTTGCAAGTCTGACCATTCTAAGCTATGTGAGCATGAACTGAGGCAGTGCAGTTGTTGGTGACACACAGTGCAAGCTGGCTGTAGTTCATTCTTAATCTTGGGGCCCTGTTTCTACTTTCATATGAATGTCTGGCGGCACATATGAGCTTTCTGCATAGTGGGGATGCTAGCTTTCAGTGCTGAGGATATTTGGTTCCAGCCCTGCGAGTACCTGTGGTCTCCTCCATGCAGCTGCAAAATTGTTAGATGTCTTTAATTAAGCCGGTGAACTCTGCCAGTGCAGCAGATGCCTCCATTAACTGCTCAACCATAGGCATTTTGTGAAACAGTAAAGAATGGGAGTGCACCAAAGGAGAGAATTGCTTTAGCTTTGATCACCATCCCCTGCAGCATTGGGTCTTCAAAGGGAGGCAAAAAGCTCCCCTGCCTTATGGTGTGCTAAGAAGCACTGTCCTGCAGTGTGTGTCCAAATTGGCTGTGGCTCTTGAGGTTTTTAGAAGCACATACACCATTTCTGTAACCCATTTCATTTATTTTTAACAGAAAGTGATCTTACAGCCCACAGACTAGGTCTGAGAGCAGCTCTGAAGGTGAAACAGCAGTAGAGAGGGAGAGCTCCACACCAGCACATGGAAGAAATTGCTCTCCTTGGGCCAGGAGTCTCGTGGGAGCTCAGCTGCATCCCCTCTTTGCTGCTGGGGGCTCCAGGGAACAGGAGGACAACAGGACAATGTCAAAGAAACACCGGATTTTGCAGTCAGTTTCTTCTTGGCTTGCAAACAGCTGAGCAAGATCCCAAATGCGTATAGATTTCAGTGGGATTTCGGCAAAACAAAGACAGGTAAGCCTTGAGAATTTATTTGGAAAACTCACTTTCCAGTGCAATTAACCCTGGAGGAATTTAAAATCCACAGGCCTGTGAAGTTCCCTCAGTCCTGATGATCTGTTTGAGGAAGGTGCAAAGCCCCTGCTCGGTGCAGCTAGGCAACCAACTCCTGCCCAGTTAGGCTAGTTTCATGGGTCCCTGCAGCCCTCAGCCAGCTCTGATTGCTTTTATCCCAGCAATCAAAACCAGCCCCAGAAATGTCCATTTAGCCTGCGCAAAGCTCTCCCTTGAGCCATGGGCAACCAGCCTGCTGAGAGGGAGATGTTGCATCCCTCACTTGCACATCCCAAGGGCATAAGCTGGGATGCAACTCTGTATGCCCAGTGCTCACCTACCACTGAGATATTGCAGGAGGGAGTGCAAGACTCCCTGGGACCATATAAAGCAGAAAGGGCAGCAGCAGACCAGGTATGTGCTGACTGTCCATGTGTGCTGCATTGAAAGGAGGCTGGTATATCGCAGATGAGCATTCCAGCCTTCCCACCCCAGGGCTCAGTTCAGAAGGGACCAGCAGGATTGTTTTGTGCAGCCTCCATTGTGACAGAGGCCAGAGACTTTCCCACCCAATGAGGCCTCCATTTAACCATCCAGCCGATTAAACTCCATCCTCCAGTGCCTTTGCTTTGGGGGGAAAGAGTACTGCATACATGCATACAGCTAAAGGGTTCAGCAGCCTGACTGAGGGTAGGGCAGTGCATGGGATAGGAGCTACTCACCTGTATGTGTGGTTTTGGTGGGTCTCAGCCTTGTGGCTCAGAACTGGTGCAAGCAGTGAAACGTCCCAGGGCCAGCAGCACTGCAGGGAGCTGGTCTGTGCTGCCAGGCAGGGACAATGGCCAGAGGCCAAAGTCTCAATGCATCTCTCTGCTCTTCAGTTATGACCCATATTCCTTGTTTTTACCCATGAAGCACAGAGCTGATCACAGCAATACACCTGCAGCTTAGTTATTCTTCAGCTCTTTTTGTTGGGAAGAAGCAAATGATTCTCTCAGTGCATCTTCAGGAGGGTGGACAGCATGGGGACACCTCCAGGATCTATCCCAAAGATAGACCCCAAAGGAACGCTCTGGGAATATTCTGGAGAATACATGAATATTTTTTCACTACTTCTGACAAAGAGCTATTGGGTGTTGTACAAAGATAAATGACTATGAAACTGACAGGTCTGCTCTAACAGCTGATTTCAACTCTCCTACTACTGAGCAGAGGGGCAATAAGAACAGTTTACTTTCAAACATGACAGGGCAACAAGCCACCACTACACTTAGGAAACCAAATCATGTTGCCACTGCTCAAGATAAATCCAAACTTTAATTCTGGCCTGAAGATACGATTGTCAGAGAATAACAATACACTTCTATTATTAATCAAAATTGTATTTACTGATATTTTAGGGAAATGAAAGACAAAGGTTATCTGTTTTAAAATTACTGCATGCATAGAAAGAAATAGTTTCCTCATTAGATGACCTGAGAATAAGTAGCAAGAAGAGTAAACAACAACTGCCTCTGCCACATGCCATGTGTACGAGCAGCTCAGTCTCCTGGTTCGTTGACTCTGGCACTGCAGGGATGATCTTTGTCCATGCATCTGGTAAAATAGCCAAGTGCCACACACTTGGAACACTCAGATCACTTGTACCTGATCACATAATCGAGCCTGCTTGCCTCCTTCTCATGCTCCTTGGAGGCTTCCGTTCAGATGCAAAGGAGCCTGGATCCCATTTAACATGCCAGGCAGGGTACAGATTGGAGCTCTGCACGCCCTGTCATGACAGAGGCAAGCAGGAGATGGACACTCCATGAACTAACTGCCTGGCACCGTGGCCTGCTTTCATTGCTCACCTCCGCTGGGAGCCAGGCTGGCCCAGCCAGGACTGGACTCTACTCATGCACGTATGCTCCTGCACCTCCAGGAGACCTTTGAAAATCAGGTAGGTCTCACAGCGGGTCCAGGCTCACTGCGGAAGGCGCTCTCAGTGTAACCACCCTGTGCAGGGCGGCCCCGAGCTCACAGCCTGGAGTCCCAGGGTTACCGGTCCCTGCTGCGGGCGGTGCTGGAGGACGGGCGGAGCCGGCGGGGCGGGGCGGCCGGGCCCTGCCCGCGGCGCTGTCCCCCGCGGCGCTGGGCGGGCGGGCGGTCCCCGCTGCGGCTCGGCGCCTTCTCCTCCTCCTCCTCCTTCTCCTCCTCCTCCACCTCCTTCTCTTCCTTCTCCTCCTCCTGCTGGCCGCTGCGGCGCGGGGGCTGCGGGCGGAGCGGCGGCGCCATGAGCGGGGCGGCGGCGAAGAGCGAGAAGCTGGACGAGGCTCAGGCGCTGGCCCGCAGCTGCGCGGGCAGACCCGACTTCCAGCCCTGCGACGGGCTCTCGCTCTGCGCCACGCACAGCCACGGCCGCTGCTTCCGCCTGCACTGGTGCTGCCACCTCGGATGGTGCCACTGTGAGTGAGTGTGAGCGACCGACCGCGCGGCCCCAACCCGCCTCACCGCCCCGTCCCGTCCAGTCCCCCCCGAGCTGCCCCTGCCTGCTTCGCGGCCGCAATGGGGAATCCGGGGTTGAGGCTGCTGCGGTGGGACCCCGAACTTGGGGCTGCTCCCGGAGGGGCGGCGGCGGGGCTCGGGAGCTGCCTCAGGGCCTGGCGTCCGGACACCCCTCAGAGCTGCTGTGGCACCCCGCTGGTGCTGCATACCGCTGTCCTCCTCATGGAGCGGGCTTTCACCAGCGTTCGCTTCGTTCTCGGGTGTAACTATCTTATTTTTGCAGGCATGCGGTTTAAAAACCCTTTTGAGTAGAGAAGTGTTTTAGGTTATCTATGTAACAGTTACTGCTTTAAAACCCGGTGTTGATCCAACTCAGTTGAAAAGGCGCCCGACCACTTTAATGTCTGTATTCAGGTACTAATGTGTATAGTAATGGGGGCTGGGATTGAACTGTAGATGTCCAAATATAGTTTGATGAATAATTGATCACATACAGCATTGAAGAGCAGGCTTTTCAAACAGTGGGTCGATATGAGGTCAGGAAGTGGTGATGGAGCTGTGTACTTAGGTCGTACTGTGTTTTGGACATCTTAAAGGCTGGATGGTTGGGGTTAGTGTTGGACCCTTATGTGACGGTTGCTTGGTGCTGCTGAAGATATCCCTTGACTCCTGACAACCCCTTGTTTTTGAGTCTGTCACCATCTCTCCTTGTAACTTAATCTCCTACATGGATTCCCTCTCACATACACACCTTTGATGGGGAAAAGGGCCTGCCTAAAAAGCCACTTTTTATTTGGAGCTTCTATTGGAATTAAATTCACATTCTAGGATTTTTGCCTTGATTTGGGTTTCATTTGAAATCACTTCAGAAAAATGGCTTTTTGCTGTCTGTGCCCTTAAATGGGTACTGTATGGTGGCACGAGTGGCTATTGTGAGAAGGTACTGTAGTCACCTGCTGCACAGGGACAGGGATGTCTCATTGACACTTCATAGGTAACACAAAGGCCCTCAAGTTATGACCTAGATATGCTCTTCTTTCCAAAATGTCTCTGGTCTCAGTTATTTGTGGTCGCCATCAAGATAGATGAGCATATACGCACACTGGAGTACAAGATCAGAGCTCGAAATGGTGTTGATAAACTGGTGGTGTTACCTGAAATCAGTTGGGGATGGTCTTGGGAAGGGGAACCCAAATGCAGAGCTGGGAACATCTTGTCGAGAAGGATCTGGGGATTAAGGTGGATTGCAAATTCAGTGTGCATCAGCAGCAGGAGGCCTTTGTGGTAAATATCCCTAACCGGAACCCGAGCCTTCACTTGGGGATGCATTAACAGGAGCATTGCAAGCTTGCAATTTAATTGGTCTCTTCAGCTCAGCAATGATGAAACCAGACTGATGAGCTTGGTTTTGAGCACTGCACTTTAAAAAGCTGACGGAGAACTGGGGAGGTTCTGTAGGAGATCAGCTTGGAAAATATGATTTACAGCAGGGTGCAAAAGCAAAGGGGTTTCTTTTGTGGTAAAAGACTGAGGGAGGGAGGGAGGGAAGAGGAGCTTTGCAAAGTGTAAAGGTAGCCTTGCAAAGAAAGCTGTGTTGTAGTCCTCTACACAGATTTAGTAAATAACCAGGTACCATTTACCTGTGGCAAGAAAAAATATGTTTGGATATTGGAAAATATTTTAACTAGGAAAAGAAACGAAGCAATAGAACAGAGGACTTAAAGTGAGAAATCACTTAAGGAAGGCTTAGACTGGTGTCTTTTACTAGTTGCATGGAGCTGGTGCCCCCTTGGAAGGACCACATGAGCTCCCATCCAACCCTGAGCTTCCGTGTGGCAATGACAAGATTTAAATGTAATTAAAGCTTTTGTAAGAAGTATGGACTTCCTACTTAATTCCTCCTTTATGAGTAAGGAAATTTTGAGATACATTTGCCCCATGAAACTATTTTAAATGAAGTCCTTTCTTGTTTAATCTTCTGACAGTGATGAAGATGTGCTCCTTCTTGCGTCCTTATATCCTAGTGCACTTTCAGAGCTAACCATCACTTTGTATCCTGCTCCTGCAGAATGAGTTGAGTTGGACTTAAAGGGAATGAGAATGAGGCCCATAATGGAAAATCATATAGAGGTCAGAGATGTAATTAAACAGTGTTGGGAATTATCTTCCATAAACACGGTACTGTAACACTGACTTGGGAATTCTCAGAGGGTTCTTGAAAGTGGTTTTCCGTGATTCTTAAGAGCTGCATTGGGGTACAGGAAGCTCTACATCAATTAAAGAGGCCTTTGAAGTATTATTTTCCATCAGTGTCCGAGGTCCTGGAGAATGTCAACTTGGTTAAAGTGCACTTACACTGAAAAATTACAAAAACTCACCACTGCTCCGGTGAGTAGATTGTCTTCTCATGTGTATTCAGGATCACATCTGCTTACTTCAATGACAGAGGCAATTTAGTATTGCAGAGCCACTTGGCTATAGAAGTAATAATTGAAAAAGAATCTAGTCTGAATTCCCCAAAGCCATTTTTGTTGGCACGCTCTGAAGTGAACAGTTCTTTAAGGGCTCTCTTTACCTCCGATGTTTCTTTCTCCATAAAATGGCAATAATAGCTGATGGGCAAAATTACAGAGACTGTTGTGTATCCAAACAGCTCCAAGAACCTCAAGTGCTGTGGGTACCTGTATGACTTTTGTGTCTAAGCTTGGGAGTTTATTTCAGGTCATTTTCAGTCAGTTTGGGGCTTGGTGAGTAGCAGATTTCCCTGTGAGATGGTTTTCTAATGTGCCCCTGTGCCTGGGGAGCTCTGAACCCAACTAAAATCTCTGTAAGCAGATGTGCACATGATGTGCAGCACCAGTGGGCCTGGGGAGGCTGCAGGAGGGAGGGCTGGCAGGGTGTGTAGGGTGTAACTGTCTGGCTCTGTGGGCATCAGGGATCCAGGAAAGCAGGCAGCACCCTGTATCCTGTGGCAGCAGGTATCTACAACATCATTCCCCTCTGTGCTGCCAGACATCTATCTATACACTCCTGTCTCCATGTGGAAGCGGGATGAGGGCTTCCCGCAGGGAAGAAGGTGTTTGACTTCAGCCCCTAAGTTTGTCCATTTGCACATTTCTTTTTCTTGTGCTGTGTCCTTTCAGTCTATCCCTCCGTGCATTCCCCTTGCCAGGGTGACAGTCCCTGTACACCTTCCTCCCCTTCCCTCTGACAGCCTTGTGAGGTTTTGTTTATTAGATGCAGGTTCGAGCCTTAAATTACTCAGATCTACTTTTTTCCAGAAATCAGAGAAAACATGTGCCAGAGGCAGGTCTGCAGCAAGGCACCTGCCTCCCTTTCCTCACCTCTGGATTTCTGCTGCGGCTCTGATTTGCACTGATGCTGTCTGTGAGGCTGCTGGCTGTGTAGTGGCACCGGCTTCTGTCAGAAGGGCTCACATCCTTGGAGTTACATCTGTCTTGACAGCAGGACTTTGACTGATTTTACTTCCTAAGAACTAGCTCACCAGAGAAAGCACCACACTTGATACAAGATTGGCTTCATCACTGGACAGTGCAAAATAGGGTGTTCTGTTGCAACTATATTAATTTCTTAATCTGAATTTCTTGCATTATGTTCAAATAGTACATAAAACTCAGTATGTTACGTTGCAGTTATCAAGAATATGTTATGAATAATGGTTCCACAACACTTGTTTCACAGCAATATAATACTATCAACAGATAGTAATTGTGCTACCTTGTATTAGCCTTTCCATGATCAGCATCAAAAGAGCAGGCTTTTTGTTACTTAAATCCTCTTACATATATTAAAAATAAATGCAGCAAATGAATTTCAGTTTACTGCTTCTGTGAGATTCAGCTGTTGGGACCATTTACAAGGAAACAAACTAATCATGGATGAAAGCTGTGAGTCTCCTTTGGGTGGTCAGAAAGGGAAAAAACCCAGTTGTTAGGCTCAGACATGTAAATTGTTGTGGCAGTAGAGGTTTTAAAAAACAGGAGTGCTCCCCTGCCCTTGCATTTGCTAAGTGGTGTGTAACAGTTGGAGGTCTGCCTTGAAATAGCTTCCTGCTCCCTGGAATGCATCATGTAATTATAGGACTGTTATGCCCAGAGTTTAGATCTAGACCTGGCAGTTTCTGCATGAGGTCAGGCAGGCTTGGCAAGAAACCCAAGAAACTGTCATTTCTTGGCCAAGAGAACACGGTTTTATATGATGGGTGGCACACCATGGAGGGCTTGTGTTTTCTGGGTAAGGGGAGGAGGTCTTAACATGATTTTGGCTATGCCAGCACGTATTCTGGGGATGCAGAATGCAAATATACTTGAATTGCTTGTTCATCTGCCAAGTGAGCAGGAAGCCCAGGGTTTCTCTTCATTCTCAGGTCAAGCTCCATCACTTCCTCATTGTGTCTGTTTTACAGGCATCTGCGAGTCCCCTGGAGGTGCACCAGCCAGCTGTAGTTTTGGGTCTGCAGTCGGTCTCTGCTGTGTGTTTGAGCAGGGGGAGATGATTAACAATCTTCCACAGCTGCTGCCAGGGAATGAAGCAAATCAGTCACTGCACCTGGGTGTACTCTGAGTAGATAGTTGTTTCTTACATTCTTTTTTGCTTGAAATACCAGTGGTTTTCTTTGGTAACATTTTTAAAATTGAAAAAAAAAAAAATAGAGTTTTGTTGTCCCTCTCATTGAGGCCAGCCTTGGTTATACCTCTTCCAGAGAGAAAGATCTGCCCTCACATGTCACATCGCATCTCCTCGCTGTCCTCTGGCAGTGTGCACACGCTGGTTCCCTGCACCAGGAGCTGGTATTTTCCCCGCTATGCAGGGATGTGTGCAGCATTTAGGTAGCTCTGCACACCAGTGGCTTTTCTGTGGTGTCTCTCCCACCTCTCAAGCAGCAGAAGTGATCAGCAGGGGCTTTGACAATCTTTGAAGCCCATGTAATTATTCAGACCCCAATCTACCTATGGGAACTGTAAGCAGGGAATCAGCAAGGCAGCCTTTGTTTTCTGCAACAGATCACTGGTAAGCGAGCTAAAATGATTATTGAAGGTATTCAAGTGTGCTGTGACAGACCTTGGGGGGGGGGTCTAAAGAGGAGTTGTGTCTGCCTGCCAGCCAGTTTCTGTTGGAGAAGTTCATGTCAGTTCATGTTAGAGAAGCAGCTGCTGCACTGGAGGGTATCCTAAAATGAGCCCTGGGGTGCTTTGTAACACTGCAGACATTGTAGATCTCCAAAAGCCTTGCTTGTGTTCTGGAGGGGGTTTCTTTGTATTAGCTTTTTGGTGGCTACGAAACTCTCTGCCATATCCAGGAGAGAGCAGAAGGGCAGTAGTGTACCAGTGCTTCACTTGTATCTCTCTCTGCAAGAGGTAATGCAGACTGGAGCTTACTGGAAGTAGCCAGCCTGACACTTGTGATGGCAACTTGAATTTCTAGCAGTGCTGTTACACAGGGCAAAACTACATCCTGATAATTGAGTTGTTGGATAAACATAAAAAGGGAGTTGTATGTAACATGCTTATCTTCTAAATTCTGAGACTGAATATTTGGAGCATATCATACGTTTTTCTTTGTGGAAAACTGTCTAAACAGAAATGGAGTAGTGGGACTAGGAACTGGAGCTGGGTGTTCTCTGAAAACATGGTTTGTCTTGATGAGAGGATGATTGCAAGTCATAGGAGATACAGGCTTTTTTTCATTTGCTTTTGCTGTGAAAAGGATTTGAACATCCATCCGGTTTAAGTCTGGGTATGTGGACAAAATGTTTGTGGACAAAAGCAAGGCATTATGCTGAGCGCCAGGCAAGAGCCACAGAAAGGTGGATTTTTCAGCTTGTAATGGGAAAAGGCTTTTAATGAGGATTTGATGCCTGTGGCTGTGCAAGATCTTCTCTTCACCTGTATTTTGAAGAGCTGTGATGTTCCAGCTTCATTTCACTAAGCTGTACATAATGAAGGAGAGAATGTCAGCTTAATCTATTCTGAAGTGTTACTCTAAGGGAAAACACTTATCCACCAGTTTTGATGGGTGCACAATTCTGGACCTGGATGGCATTTTGTTGCTCTGCTTTTAGTTATAATCTGCAGTTCACAGTATGAATGCACTATTGATGCTGTGTGTCTGAAAGCAAAGCCACAGGTGTAGATTCATCATACCCTGTGGGATGATGTGCCTTTAAAAGAACCTGCTGACATTCATTTTGAAATCCTTACTATAATGCAGTTATGTATTATAGTAAGGAGAGATGCATGTTCTCTTACTATTAACAAAACCCTGATATCACTTAAGAGGAATAGACCACAAGAAAATCCTTGAGTTCAAGTTACTTGCTGTAAGTACACCTTGTAGGACTAAATCTCCTATGCTTCATACAGGTTTGAACAGAAATCACTGCACTTCTTTCTCCAAAAGACCTGAGAAAAAGAGGCCTTGTGTACCAAAACTCTTCCTGCCAGCCAAAAACTCTTGCTTGTCATGCATGACTGTGAGGCTGTGTTTTGTAAGCTGTCCATCCATCTGAGGAGCGTGATGCACAAATTATTATGTTTGCTTGCCCGAAACTCAATGATCTGCTAGTAAGAGCCTCTAAGAGTTGCAGATAAATGACCCTTCTCTATAGTTGCTTGAAAGGTTAACCCACTGTTTTCATGAAGCCTGCTCAGGACCAGTCTAAAATGACTAATCTGTGGATGTTTCCTCCGAGAAGCAAGTATTTCCAAAAGAAAAGTTAATTAACATTGCATCTTGTCAGCTGGTGAGGTTGTCTTGTGAATTGAGGACACTCTAAACAGCTTCTTGATGAAGGCAGAGCCGCTGCTTCTGCTTGGAGATCTTCATTCTAGTAAAAGGTTTCAGGCACTTTTCTCACTGCAAAGTAACAGCTCAAAGATAACATTTGTACTGGAGTACAATGCCTGTGGCAAATGTGTGGCTTCCTTCCTGGACTCTGTAGGTGAGGAAATCTGTTTGCCAGCTTGAATCTGTGAGCATGCTTACTCCAAACGTCTAAATGCAAAAGTGTGTAACTGCGGTGCCTTCCAACATATTAGCCTTGCTCTTGTGGATATTGATGGATGTGTCTTGAACTGCAGCCCATGGTCATACCCTTGCATTGCCCTGTGAGACAAAACTGAGTCACAAGATTGTAATCTTCATGGCTTCCATCCTGCAGGTGTGCAGAGCTGACAGTGTGCTCAGGTTTGCTGGAAGCACTGAAGAGGACTTTCAGGTACTTGGCACAGGACCTTGAATTTCCTGGCAGCACCTGTGTACTCATCAAGAATGTTTTGTTGCTGCTCATGTTGATGCAACCAGCAGAGCTGGGCTTGTAGAGGATGCAGATTTTGGGGCAGTTTTATGTAATGGCTCTCAATTTAACCAGTGTTGCCTTATGCTTCATGACTCACTTCAAGCCTTGGTAACTTAGTTCTGCACACTGATAAGGCTATACCAGAAATTCTTGTTTTTTTAAAGGACAAAAAGCAAAATGCTTTACTTACAAACATTGTAAGATGTTTCAGAATGATAACTCTGACAGTGTAGGCTTAGCTGTTGATGGATGGCACAAGCTTATATTAATGTAAAAACATAGTTAACGGTAAATTGAATTCCAGGTAGTGCACATATATATATATATGTACATCTCTCTCTGCATATAAGGTGACCCTGTTTTAGTGTGTTGTGGTTTTTATTCCAGCACCTTCATGAATTCATCTGTCCGCAAGATACAGAGTATGTTTTCATAACAGCTTTGATTCTGCCACTGATCAGTTTTTATGTATGACTGATCACAGAATTCAAGAAGTGCAGTTGGTGCAATTTGGAGATGTTTTTGCCAGTAGCTGAGTTTATTCACATAGTCAGAAGTCAAAAACCTACTGGGAAAGTAAAATCTGATTGCTTGGCAACTGGGCCTTGTTTTTAGTATACCCATACTTTAATTTAGGCAACGTAACAGTTGGAATCCATACATAACCTATGTTGTAAAACACTTTCAACAAGAGGCATGAATTTGTATTCTTGTCCTCACTGGTGGCTGTGGAACTTGAGAGCTCACACATGTGCTCTCAAAACTGCTTGTTTTGCTTGTGTACTTGCACCCAGCCCTGAGACACTCTCTCTCCCTGCTGTGCCCAGTGAGAGCACATTCTGCCGTTGTCCCTCTCACTGCTTGATGCATGACACTGGTGCTGGAGCACACCTGCAGCAGTTTCAGGCAGGGCACTTGTCTGTTTCATGCTGTGTAGCTGCCTGTGTTGTAGGCATTTCAGTGCTTTGCTGATCCTGAGCCACATTGCAGATGTTTGCACTCACAAGTGCCACTTGTCCCTGGTGAAAGGTTCGGACCATGAGGTGTGCCAGGGTGGACTGATTTACTCTTGAAGTCTTTCTGCTGTTCACCAGCATTTGCTTGCCTATAGGCAGGGCAGGCAAAAAGAGACACACTTTTCCTTGTTTTCCTACCCTGTGCCACTAGACCTTAGCATTGCCCAGCTAGTCTTGTGGGATCTTGGCTCTCTGAGTACGAAACCAAGGGCAATGCTCTTACCTCTCTGCTAGTGTTTGCTTACCTGGCCACAGCAGCAAGTGATGAGTTTGCTCCCACCTGAGTCGCCCAGCTGCTTTGTCTGCCATTTGCCCTTAGTAGCACTGTGTGATGTGATGGCCCTCCTCCTCCTCTGCCTCCAGTGGTGGCACTTCATCTATTTGTTCATGCAGAGTGTTGCTGGAGCCCATACCCCCCAAGGGAACAGTTGGTATCCATACCTGCACACATCAGTTCCATATGGTGACATATTTTGGGTGCAGGCCAGGAGAGCAGCCCTTTACATTCTTCAGAAATGGGTTCTGTAATAGAAACACAAAAAATGGTTTGAAGTATGAATGGAGATGTGTGTAGATAGGCACCAGAAAAAGAAACAGGATGGGGGTTAAAAGAACAGCCTGTACTGATAATAAGGACACTGTTCCCCTCAATGAAGTTAAAGAATGTGTTGTTTGTCAAGCCAAGAAGGTTTGGGCTCTGGTAAGGCCACTGCACAGCAGGAAACCTAGCACTCTGACAGGAGGAAGGCAGAAGCATAGGTACAGCACACCATATATGCCATTGTTTCTCCTGTAAGCCCACCAGAAAAACAGGCTGTAGCCATAAAGATGTGCCTGTTCCAAGCTGCAAAAGCCAATCTCCTGACTCAGTTGTCCATCCAGGCTGTCTCCTGTGGGTGCAGAGTGCGGGTCTTTCTTGCATAGTACAGTCCTTTAGAGAGGACTTGAAGAACCCCTGAGCTGTTCTGCTTATTTGAGAATTCACAGGAAAACAGTCCCATGGTATATAGGGGCTCATGTGTGCCCCTCTGTGGCATGTACTGCACACCTGAAGGAGAGTGTAACTTGTCTCTCTGGTGCCTGTGGTTTGTCTATAGCAGGAAATGCCTTCGTTTTCTAGGTAGCTTCTGACACTGATCTGTGCTGATCAGTTACCATATCAGCACACTGTCTGTCTGCATGAAAATGATGGGATGCTGAAGCTTGAGCAGATGGTGCACAGGGATGGTTTTGCAGAATAAATATTTAGCACTAAGCCTTTTTTTTTTCTATTTTCTGTACTGATTTTTTTAAGAAAATGTAGCATAACTTGAAGGACAAATCTTTTCAGGGAAATGTGCAAACGTGGCTGTTCTCCCCTTTATGGTGCTTCTCATGGGTACTGAAACGAAGCAGCTCCTTTCAGAGCACACTTGTGGTGTGCATTGTTGTTCACTGGGTGTCAATATTCTGCTCCCTCACAATGGTTAATAAGCAAATGTGTCTCCTTGAAGAGGGTCTATAGCTTCATGAAACATTTCTCAGGCTCTCTGGGTTGCTTTTTCTCTAACTCTGGTAAATTCATGCAAGCAATGAGAGGAAAGAGCAGGGATGACAGAGGAAAGCTGCAGGGTCTGTTTGCATTTAAGAGTTACCTGCTCTAAAGGGAGGTGCACAGAAAAACCTCAAAGGCTTAGGCAGCTCACAGCATGTACTGTCATGATCCTCTCTGTATTTAAAACAGATCAAGACAAAAGGGCATTAAAATACAAATTTGATAAAGAAAAACTTTCTGTTTCCCCCCCTCCCTTCCTTGGTTTCCTGTGAAAAGCTTATGGCTCATCAAGTCAAGGGGCTGTCACAGATGTCTCTGCTATTCAGCAATGAGAGGGAACACCTCTCCTTCACCCGAGAACTGCCAACTGCTCAAAATCACCACTGTAGAAACACTGCTAGACTGGTTCTTTTCTGTGCTTGGATGAGGTTGGGAATGGGATGGATTTGTTAGTGCTCTGAAGCAGGTGGTTCTGTGCAAAGGTGCTGTTTGTGATGATACACTTCAGTTAGGTCAGAGTCTGCTAATGTTTCCTGGTGTATTTCCAGACTGCTAAGGTCCTGTTGCATGACTTCTTTTTCTTCTATGGTGGTGGTAGGGTAACTGGTGTTCCTTTGCAGAGCTGGCCTGTATCCTTGGAGTCTCTTTTATGGTCACTTACTGTGCCTTCCAGCTATTCCAGAAGTACTGGAAACATGCAGGATGTTCCTTTTGCCTTCCCCGCGCTAGATTCTGGTTTGAACAATTTCAGTGCATTTTCAAAGTTCTTTAGAAGAAGCTCAGGGCAAGGTATCACTTCCATTAAGGTAGTGCATATCTTCATCTACAGGGCTCCTTCAGCATTGACAAACACTTTAGTTATGCTTCATTATGGCCACCAATAGCACAGTTCAGCTCTATTTGATCTTGCATTTTAAATCTGGCAGTACCTCTGTCCTGAAATTTTCTTTTCCTCTGATGGCTTATTCTCTGTCTCATGGTCCTAATACAGCCCGTAATGTTTTGCTAGATATATCATGATGGCTATTCCATATGATACAAAGAAATGGAAACAGGTTTAGGGTGGGCTTTTTTTAACATGTAGCATCTGTAAATGTAGTCCAGAGTTCCTCCTTCCATTTGTTCTCTCCCCTCTGGAAGTGCTATTACTGTGCTCTATGCAAAGTGTAATTTGAAGCTATTATAGTCCTTAGTGAATATTTATAGTTAGGGTAATCTTTGTTTGCAGAGGTTTGTCGTTCCAAGCTGTGTATATAACTGGAGAGAGAAAGAGGGAAAAAGGCCAGAGGCAGTCATTTTATCCTTTGTTGCAGCCTGCAGGGATGAAAGGCAGTATTCCAGTGTAGCTCAGAGCACTATCACACTTCTCTGCTGATTACTTCTGAACAAAAGGTGTAGTAGGTACCTTAAGCAGGCTTAGGGTGCTGAGTGCCCTTCAGTATACACGGTGGGCAGTGAGCTTTGCTTTACCCTGTAGAGGAGGAAGACCATCCCTCTGCCCTACCTTTCTGCTTTGCCAGTGTTGAAATGAAACCTGGTTCCTTCCCATGCATGGGCTGGGTCCAACCGTGGACCAGTCTGGCACGGCAGAACTGTCTGCCACCAGTGCCACCCACCGCCCTGGGGAGCTTGGAAAACCAGCTGGGTGTTTGACAGTTTATACATGGTCCTTGGGCTACGGTGCCAATCCAGGCAGCAACAAAGGACTCCAGCTTGTAGCTGTCATCACCTGCGAGACAACTTCATTCAGATGTCAGAGGAGTGTGCTTCCAGTCAGCTTTTCCTAAAGAAACAGACTTGTCTCTCCTGCCACTCTGATGACACAGGAAACAACTCCCACTGGAATAACGTTTGGGAGTTGTCCATCTTTTGCTGTGCAGAAAACTAGAGCTTGAGAAGCTGATCTCCAAAATCTCCCCACGCAGAGAATGTGGAAGAGCAACCTTGCCGTGAACTCTCCTTGGAGTAATGCAGAATCCCTCCAAGCTAACACTGTATCCTGTTATACATACATGATTAATACTTGCTTTGCATTCATTCCTTCAGAGCTGTGCAGTATCTAATCAGCTGGGGGGTTTTTCCATGTTTTTCATAGTGGGACCAATTTCCCTCCCATGTAAGCTGATCTGTTTTGGCAGGGTTCTGTGTGGCAATACAAGATCCTTGTATGGCTGGAGTAAGGATCACAGCTGACTGCAATGGAAGCTCGCTGGTGCCGTTAGAAAGATGTAGGTTCAAGCAGAAAGAAGTCACCAACATTTAACAATCAGCTTTCTGCTCTTAAACCGTGGGCACCACGTCTGTAGGCCTTTTGCATACTGTCATGGTTTAAAACCAAGTCCACACAGCTCGTTCACTCACTCCCCCCTTGCTCCTCCAACTCCCGGAGACTTAGGAAGGAGAATGCAAAGAATGTAGCCCCCACGGGTTGAGATAAGAATGGTTTGATGGCTAAAGTATAACATAAATCACTACTGCTACTACTACTAAAAATAATAATGATAAAGCCAATAACAAGTGAAGAGAATACAACACCTCACCAGCCACCGACCCACAACTCACCCCACCCTGCCCGACCGAGCACCGACCAATACCTCTTCCATCCCCCCAGAGCTCCAACCCTTCCGGGTCTCTCCCAGTTACATCCTGGGTATGACGTGCTATGGTATGGAATACCTCATTGGCTGGCCTGGGTCAGGTGTCCTGTCTCTGCTTCCTCCCAGCTTCCCCTCCTCCCTGGCAGAACATGAGCTCAGAAAAGGCCTTGGACAAACCAAACACCCGAGCAGTAACTCAAAACATACTTGCTATCAGCAACCGTTCCCAGCCCCACAACAGCACTGCACCAGCTACCAAGAAGGAGAAAAATGACTCCTACTGCTCAAACCAGGACACATACCCTTACCCAGTGGGAACAACCAGCTGTCCATGTGCTTTGCCCTGCCTTTGAAGTCACTGCTACATCCTCTCCGAAGCACACACCACAGCCAAAGGCAGCGGAATCTCCATTGGGATTAGAGCTGGTTCTCCCCCAGTGTCTGTTGGTTAGATGCTTTCACCACAAACACCCAGCTTGGGTGCATGGGAGCAGTTCCTCAGCCATACTGGTTGAACTGAGCCAGGTTATGTTAAATAGCACACAGTCAGCAGGTCTTCCTTAACCTCGCTGCCTTTTGGAGAGTGAATGAGCTGACAGATTGGAGGGTGTAGAAATACTTGTCCAAGCACCTGCAGGGGAAAGAATACATATAAAAAAAAGCTTTTATGTTTCAGTTAAAAGATGTCTAAATGTCTTGCATGCAAACAAATATACACAATGTGTATTACTGACTCAGACTCATAAGACCCTCAGCTATCTTTCACCATTTCCTAAAGCACAGTGCACTTCATGGTGTTATAAGTAAAATATCCTCCAAGGTAGCATTCTGAGAGGGCAAACCTGAGGGTTTGTGACGAGAAACCTCGCTGCTGAATGATGGATTTAGTATTTTTTTTAATATGCCAAGCATGTTAATGAGTGCCAGAGGTAAAGTGGAACACCAGGATGAAGGGGAGACTAAAATCTTCAGTGGCACCTCTGCTTATTTCATGGTTAAGTTACTTTGTATTAGCCATGGAAATTGCTGCTGTGCCTGTTCCGTGAGGATGCATGCAGACTGCTCAATTAGCAAAAAACCAGAAATGACCCCATGGCTTGCTTCTGAAGGCGGGTATGTATTTATGGTTTTGTAAGCAGGAACACTATAATACAGCTTCCAATCAATCAACCATATAGTTCTGGTAATCAAAGCCACAAACAGGCTTTAAAGAGATAGTACATGGAAGTATCTGTCTGCTTTTGGGGATAAACAGTTTTCCAAGGTGCACGGGTTTGCTGGAGATCTGCAGGTCATGATAGAGCTTACTGCTCTGCTGGGTTCTGCCTTAATGTGCTGGCAGGTGGCACTGGAGGCACGGAGCCGAGGGTCTAGTGAACAGTATCCATCTGATTTGGCAAAAAAAATCCTATTTCTGTGAACAGAGAAGCAGGGAGATAAGCACTGCCCAGAACTTACCTCCTTGGACACAGTGGAATATTTGGTTTGCAGTTAAGTATTGCCATTAGTGTGTGCTAATTTGGTTTTTAGGCTTTCACAAGAGTCAGCTGAATCATGAAGAAATGGAAAAACAATCAGTCCATTTTAATTGTGCTCCAATGGCTCTAACTGTGTGATTGGGATCCAAGAGGTGCAACGTTTATGGCAGAGAACACTTCACCAGTACATAACAGCAGCAAGTGTAGCTACTAGTGCAGGCACAACAATTCAGTGTAGCCTACATACCTGCTTCTTGTCTCCTCATATTTCATCATGTCATCTGTTAGCATATGACTGTCATGGGTAGTCAAGACTTACCATGAAGAGAGTTTTGTTGGAGCCTAGTTTCATACGTTCCCTGTTCAACACCCAGGAATGGGCTCTTTTTTACCCCGAGCCTTTTTGCCATAATGGTGGAACTGCAGAGCCAGAACTGTGCCACTTCCCCACAGCCGCTATTGCAGTGCTCGAGAACTTCCCAGACGTGTGCACATGCAGCAAACTGCTTCTTGCAGGAGCTGCAGTTTGATGTTGGACATGTGTTCAGCACGTGCAGCATTAGCAGCGGTGGGAGGTGACCCAGGAAACAGCTTGCAGCACAGTGTCTAGTCTGACATGTGGATTTGTACAAGACACTGTAATTTACGGAGCATTCGTCAGTACAGCTCAACTGCAGAGTTCGTCAACTGACTTGGTTGGAATAAGTAGGCAATAAATGACCTGCTAGTGTATTAAAAGGAAGGCATCAGAATAGGTGCCCAAACCACTATTTTGTCATACACTTTTGCCAGCTGTTTGAAGTCAGCAGAAATACTGCTCTTGATTTCAGCGAGAGTTCAATCAGACTTGTTTTTTTATACAAATATTAAAAGAGAACTTGGGGACTTGTGCTTTTGGATAATTTTCTGGGAAAAGCCATCCCTGCCAAGCTCACAAGCTGCAGGGGCAGAGACACATCTTAAGTTTCTGCATTCATTTTTCATTGGCTGTATCATGGCTGCTGCATGTACACACATTATGTAGGGTAAGGCGTTGTAACTGAGGCTGCAATCACAGCTTTGTCCGTGATTCAGTCTGACAGTCCCAGCTGTGAGTATGAGCACCCCTTAAAGAGATCTGATCACGCTCTAAAACAGAAGTTTAATCTAAAATAAACTTGGCCCTAAAACAAGCTAAAACTTAACAAACTTGCACCAGAATGCTAAGGGAATGTCGAAATAAGTTCCTGTAGAAAAACTTGGGTTTTCCATTGGGCAATTCCTGGTTTACCCTGGCAGAGCTTGTTCTTGGAACATGAGGGAACTTTGAGCTGTTCCAAGGTCACACATATGGAGATCCCAAATCCTCTGTTAACAGAGTAGCAGCTGTTTTCTTCTATCTTGAAGTTAGTGCCAGCAGGGCAATTCTGAAACACACAGAGGACTAGCCCCGTGATGCTGCAATGGTAAAACAGGGACCTGAGCTGCCAGGTAACACCTCATCTGCCCCTGCCACTGCCTTCTTTTGGGGAAAAGAAGTCAAGCTGATGAATCAAAGATTCATCATTCCATGTCCACGCTTGGCTTTCTCTCCCACACTGCCTCCCAGCCTTCTGCCAGCACATGGTGGCTACTTTAAGTGGAAAAATACAATCCTGTTGTATGGATACCGTTTTTACTGGAGCTTGTTAAAAACCTCCACCAGGGCCATCCATAGACACTTCAAGTAAAGGTGGCACAAAACTGAGCTGAGAAATTTTTTTATCACTCATTGTCAATGGAACAGAATAGGAGCCCACACAGGAGCACTCCAGATAGAGGAATAAATACAGCATCGTGGTTTCAGGCAAGGGTAGGCTGCATTTCAGTTTCCATGAGCTGAATGCTAGGCATTCCAGCCAGCGGCACACTAATTGGTCATCTGCATTGCTTTGCAAGACAAGAGCATCTTTAATGGCCACTAATTCCAAAGAAGGATTTCTGGAGAGCAGTGGATGGCAGGAAGCCATGGGCTGCTGCTATTACAGTGGGTCTGCCCACCTGCCCCCAAGACAGTGACTACCAGTACTGAAATACCTGGTGCTGCTCCAAAGGGCACCAGAGGAGTAAAGGCCCTGCTCTGCCTGTGGTTGAAGTGTTCAGTTGTTTGATGCAGGCACTTAATTCCTCTGAGTCACACCGAGTTTTGACTCTAGATAATGGTACGTTGGAGAGGTGGAAAGTGGAGAGGATGGCTTTGTATTTTCTGTCATCCAGCCACAATCAAACAGGAGGGAAAAAAGCGTCTTTTATTTTCACTGAGCTTTCCTGTGAGCTCCATTAACAATTATCATTCCACAGCTTGTAGGAAAGAAGTGCTTGATGAGGTATTCAAGGGGAGCTGGTCAGATCTGTTCATGAAATGTTCTTTTCCTCTGCACACCCACTGCTGCCGTCTCGCTGCTCTCATTCTGGCTGGTCTCCAGGCCTGGGCTGTTCTCAGCATGGCTGGTTCCTGTGAGCCCGCTTCCAACACGCTCCCCTTGGCTCTGCACTCTGTGTGCAGTTCCTGTGTCCTCTCCATCCTGCAGCAATGGGGGTTATGTCGTAGCAAAGGAATGTGGCTGATGTCACACGAGCCATTTCCCTTCCAATACCAATAGTGCAGCAAGGGTGGGAAAAGCCTTCCCAGCGCTCGAGGCTTCCCCAGTGATGTGCTGGAGCAGGGCTGGCAAAGCACAGCCTGTGCGTGGGCCCTGGCACCGCCAGCCAGCACCCCAGAGGTTGCTGCAGCCAAGGGCTGGGATCCCTCAGCCCGTCCCAGGGCTTTCACCCTGTGGCTGGGGCACTGGCTGCAGTCAGAGCTCTTCCCATGTCTGGCAAGGACTCTCAGGCTGAGGATGGGATTTGTTTAGGGCAGAGAGGAATAGCAAGGGGTGCAAGCAATCCCTTCCTTCTCTAGTGCTGCTGTCCCAGGCCACACTCAGCCTCCCTGAGTGGAAATGCAATCACTGCTCCAATTTTCCAGAGGAATGGGTAATTCAGGGGAGAAGGGCTGCACCTACCTCTGAGCTGCAAGCACAGGAATGGGTGGCAGGTCTCATTAGGACACAGCCCAGTTCATTAATGTGGTTTTCTATCCCTTACCTGGAGCGCTTCAAGCATCCCAACCCACCCTTTGGTGTTGTGGTACTTTTCTGCCTTGGCAAAGCATTTGAACTCGTGCATCAAAACTCCTCCTCAAGCCTCAGTACTTGCAGGTCTTCTGGAAATCCGTGCTGTCACAGTGTAGGAGCCCCTAGAAATACAGGAATCTTGCAGAGGCTTCATGCAAATAAAATGTAGCGTTTACAGGCTTAGGCGTTGCCTCAGGTTCTCAATTTTTCTTAACAAAGTACGGATTTTCTACTCTTTTATTTATGCCTTTACTAAAAGATGTTCAGTTCACACTTGGTTCAGCTCTAGAAAACCAACATAATCCTATTTTATTACTGCTTAAGCAGACAATCAGGATGCCAAAAGCATTTCTATGGCCTGAGAATTCCCTTATTTTCTGCTTTAAAGTTCTAATTGTAATCATGTATGAATCTCTGGTTTATAATATGGAAAAACATCGTTGAGTCCCCAGAAAAAAGAATGGGAAACACATGCAGGGAGACTCGGTGTAATTTTGACTAATAATAATATAATAAAATCTTGATCATTATAGCAAAGATATAAGCTCAAACTGCTTTGTGTTCACTAAAAAAAACCCCAAAGTCTGAGCATCTTTTCAGTTCTTGTGCCCCTAGGAAGGTGTGCTGTCAGCCTTGCCATCTGTCCCACCTCAAAGCTATGCAGCTGTGCCCCTGCAGTTAATTTTTCAGAGTTAAGTGATGTCCTACAGCTGTGTTCAAAGCAGGGACAGGGAGAGGAGCAGGACTGGGTGAGGACAATTGTGCTTATGTACAGTATTAAGCATCAGAGAATCCATACCAGGGAAGGACTGAAGACCTTGAGGCCATTGCAAACAGAGCAGATGCTGAGCACAGGGAATTGCTGGTTGTTCTTAATGGCCAAAGGCAAGCATCATGTCATCAGTTTGTTTCTGACTTAAAGATAATGATCTTTAAGTGCTGCTTTTCTGTTTTCCCTGCAGGTAAATATGTCTATCAGCCCATGACACCCGTAGAGCAGCTTCCCAGCACTGAAATACCCATTCGTCCTCGGGAGTCTACAAACACCATCCAAATCTCCGTGTCACTCACCGAACACTTCCTGAAGTTCGCCCCGGTCTTCCAGCCCCCTCTGCCCCCTGACTCCCCGCAGTTCTGCACCATTGCAGACCTCTTCATTGACAATTACCGTGTGAAATGCATCAACGGGAAGATGTGCTACGTGCAGAGGCAGCCTCCCCCCGTGCCCCACAAGATAAAGCCTGAGGAAGTCCCTGTTCGCAATGCCTTAATCACGAAAGAGAGCAATACACCAAAACCAGATCACTGCTCGTCCCCTTCCAGCTCTGAGGACTCTGGGATCAACGCGGTGGGGGTTCACTACATGGAGTCGTGTGATGAGGACACAGACGGGGTGGCTGAGCTAAGTTCAGAAGAAGATTACAGCCCGGATAGCAGCTGGGAACCAGATGAATGCCCACTCTTGTCACCCTCGCAGTGCGAGATGGAGGTGATTGAGACTATAGAAACCACTGTGTGATCCGCGTCAAGTTGGTATCAGATCAGTCCAGTTCCCACTCAGTAATGTTGCTTTTGTAGTATTTGTATTTTCTGTTTTCTCTGACAATCCTTTTTTTCCAGTGCACTTGATATTTCAAATTCCTCATGGGAGTGCAGTCACGGGACATGCATATTGGTGAACTAGTAGCAGCCTGAGCAATTTTAACATGTTGTTGGCCTGATCAGATCTCTCAAGTCTGCACGTAAGATAGTGATAGATCTTAAGACTTTTATAGCTGAAACAGGCCCTTTTCTTGGTCTGGGTTACATCATATACTACTTCTCATCCAAGGATGTGCCACTCGAGATGTTTCCATCTGTCAGGATGTTTGCAGTGGGCCTCCAAAGCACAGAGGGTGAGCTGGTGCAGCACGCCTGCAAGCAGCAAAACCAAGTAGCCCTTATCCTTTCTCCAATAGCTACATGAGGTGCCACAACCAGAGGCTCTGTCCATCTCCCTGTCCTTGCGTATTGTCCATCCTCTGTGCTGGTGCAACCCTTCTCACAGGCCAGTGGCACCACTCTTCCAGCAGGTTGGTATGGCAGGCTATAGAACGCACAAAGTGCCTCCAACTTCACTACAGGCTATGCACCGAGCATCTGCTGAGTTAGGTCAGGCTTTGAAATCTCCTGAGAAGGCAACTGTTGCCCCTGAGGGGGATTGGTTGCCTGGATCCCGCTGGTCCCTTTTCTCCTCAAGGATTTCAGGAAGGGGATCTGGCTTTCATAGCTCAGCAGGAGAGGAAGCAGGCAGAGATGAAGCGTGGCCATCTGACTACTGCCATGCTAGACTGGGTGCAAAGCAATTGGCGAAGGAAGTGACTACCTCCAAACACACAAAATCCACCCTTGGCTCTGCCTGCTGCTCTCTGCTGTGCTGTTTGGTGCCAGACACGTGCACTCAGGACCAAACAGCCTCAGGGCCTGCATCTGCCTGAATAACAACAGAACTTTACACAAGTAGTTATCAGCCACACCACTGTGTTGGCAGAGCTTGGGGACAGGAGGCGCCCAGGGAAGGTAGCCCAGGGGCTCAGGAGTGTGCATACTTGTTAAAATACAGCCTAAGGTTGTTCTAGCAGGGAGAGGAAGCTTTGGCTCCTGCTCCTTTGCACCCAGTTCAGGAGCAGGCCCTGAGCAGGGGGTTCCTCAACCTGCTGGTTGAGAGTGAGCTGTCTCACTGTGGGTTGGTTTCAGCCCTGCTTGATGAAACAACAATGTCCTTCTGGTTTCAGTGTGCTGGAATCGGTTGGAGTCAGTAATAACTGTGTTTTCAACAGCATTACTGAACTTCTTGGTGTATTTGCTGTTTACCTTTCAGAAGTCATTGGTGAATATAAGGCTGTATAAATGTGTACAGTTTAGTGATTGGTACTAGATTATAGTCCATGTTCAAGGGTGGCTCATCGCTCTCACTGTATCCTGACAACATACTACTAATTTTATACACTTTGTAATCAGTATCTTTAGGAAGCGTTTAGGCAACAGTGTGTGTGTGTGTGTGTGCGCACATGCGCGTGTGCTCCGAGTTTACCATTAATGGTTATAAAGTAATACTGTACCTTTTAGACTAACACTTTCAGACAAAATAATAGGGTTTATAGTTTTGATAACTTAACGTAAAGAATTGCAGTGCTTGTTAAATGAGGAACGTGGGCCATTGCATGAACAGATACATCCTCACAAGGCACCTGGAAATACTCTGGTTTTAATGAGGGCATTTAAAAGAAGGCCATAGGAAAACTGAATAGTATTTATTTATTTTCTAAGGGCAGGTTTGTCTTTCTTGGTTAACTAAGGTTTCTAGCAATGTTTTAGTGTCTTTTGACCATTCAGACACATTCCATAGGTAGAAGGAAGCATTATGTATAAACCTACAATATTTACTCATATTTAATCTTTCAATTGTAATCTGAGTGGAGCATTGAAAAAGCTCACTCTTGTGCCTGGCCTGCCTGAGCTTTCTTCCAGAGGCAGCTCCTCCTTCCCGGGAGGATGGGATGGGCTGGATGTTCCCAAAGGACTATGGACAGTGAGGACAGGGTCTCCTCACCCCTCTCACTGTGGGTGCCAAGCACAGGGAGGGTCACCAGGACCCTCTGGCTTGGCATGAGCTCACCTTGTTGTTAAGCAAGCAGGAGCCGCCTCCTCCTGCTGTCAGGGGGCACCGGCTGTGAGCACAGTGAAATGACGTTGGGTGTTGATGACCAAGACCTACCATGGGGTCCCATGGTCTTGCAGGTTTGTATGACTGTTGTCAGGATACGTTTTTTCTTAACTGTAAGTAATTAGCAATATTCACAAGCTGTGAGTGTCTCCTACCCAGGATTTGTTCAGATGTCTTAAGCACAATAAGCTGCCTCTTCCCTCCGTACCTGTAAACATCAGTGGAGCAGCCTCATATGGGATGGCGTTTTGGCAGCCAGCACGGGGGCCCGTGTGTCACCGTGCTGCATCGCACACCCCAGTTCAGAAACACGCTCGCACAGAAACGTGGTTTCATTTCTTTGCACAAACATGGGCATACGTGTGCTGTAAGGGACGTGCCCTGGGCTCGTGCTCCATGCTGCCAGGGAGAGGTGTGTATATTTCTCTTTAATAAAATACTAAACAACTGGAGTTCTGCTTGTCCTAACTGTGCGTTTGCCACACCAGAGGGAAACACTCTGATGTTTCCAGCAAAGGAAAAGCCAGGGGAAGGACGGCAGGGGAGAGAGCTGCAAGCCGAGGCTGAGGCCTGGCAGCAGCCCCTTGACTTACCTCTGGGTGAGCAGGCTTACATATGGCTGCATGCTGGGAACATCAGCCTGGGGCACCACATTGTAGTTCCTGATGCTAGTGGGGTGAAGGTGAGCGCGCTGGGCCCCAGGGTGCACAGCAGTAATGCTGCTCCCCAGCTGTGGGCTCTGCACAACAGCCAGTGCTTCTGTTTTCCTTGGAGGCAGCCACGTTGCCCCGTATTCCTGCTTGAACCCTAAGGGTATGGTACCTTGAAACACCCAAGTGAACAAGAGGACAGGAAAGATAATCACCAGACCAATAGCACACATGGTTGCGGCAGGAGGTGACAGTACAGAAACACCACTGCTATTAGGTTGCAGCTGTGTGAGCAGAGTGACAAAGGTGGTACATCTTTCTCTATCAGAGTTCAGCGGCAACTGCACTAAGAAAACAGGAGCCAGCAGCACTGCCAGAGCACAGCCCTCACCCACTCCCTGGGGCACAGTTCACACAAGAAAGTTCAACCAAGGACCTTTTTAATAGATGTTTGTAGGTACACGCCACGTGCAGGTTGTTTGCTCACACATTCTCTGTGTTCTTCAGCCTTTTTCAGTCTGCCTGTTCTGTGCCCTCAGGCCCCCGCCTGCTGCCATGAGACAGTGAGCCAGGACTTGCCAAAACAGCTGCTTTTACAAGTACTACAATTAAACCTCAGGTACAGTACCCATCCACACAAACCACACAGCACTGTGGAACACAGGCTCTGGGCACAGGACAGGCCACGCTCCTCCAGTGGAGTGGAGCTGGCTCAGTTTTACTTGGCCAAGTTGCCACCGCTGCCATGAGTCTCTGGGTCGGTGCAGGTAGCCCAGCACTGCATGGTGCTTTGGCACACTTGGTTTTGCCCCCAGAGTTCCCCCAGGGCTGCCTCAGGCACCCACATACCCACCAGAGCCCAGTAAGACTCCACACAGCACAGAGGACCCTGGGAAAGGTGGGAGAGGGTGGAAAGTCCAGTGTTGTGATGGAAAAGCTTCCCAGCACCAAGACGTGAAACCAAGCATGGCCTTGCCGGGGCTGGAGGCAGCAGTGTTAGTCTTCAGCCAGTGGAGGGGGAGCCAGATGGAGCTGGAAGTTCTCGTTCTGGAAGATGCTGCTGGTGGATGGGTCACCGTGGGAGATGCTGAGCAGCCCATGCTTCTCACTGCTGTGGCCACGGGACAGCTCCGTCAGGAGAGCCAGCTGCAAGGCAAAAGCCAGATACATCACTCACTGCACAGCAGCACTTGTGCAACCAGAAAACCTTAACACCTGTAAAGAAAAGGGCATAGGGTATACATGGTACGTAATAACCATGTAGAACTCCGTGCAGGACAACTTCAAAACAACCTGAAGGTTGTTTTAATGTTACCTAATTGAAAACAATCCCAGAAAGAGCTGAAAATAAAACACCAACAGCTGCAGCCACAACAGGCAGGAGGGACAAGGAAAACACGCAACAGAGGGAGCTGCACTTCCCTTAGGACAACATGGAGGACGGGAGGAGGGAACCTGAGTGATGGAAGGAGCCAATGTCTGGAGAGCAGGTTATTTGCAAATCTAAGGGGATTTAAGAAACTTCACACTGTTTGCAGGCCCAGCCCGGAAGCTGGAGGCATTTCCATGGCTTCACTACCAGTGAATTCCCCAGCTCTGTCAGAGGCATCCTGACTGCCTTGGGATGTGCAGCAGCCAGCTCCAGTCACAACAAACTGCCAGTGCTACAGCACTAAACGAAACCCAAGAGAGAAGCCAGAGCCCAAGCTGCTTTGTAGCACAAGTGCTAGTACCGGGCTTGACAACAAGCAAAATACCCTTTCCCAGTTGAAACCTGACAGAAGAGGGGTGGGTACATACCCTGGAGGTTCCTCGATTGAGTCGGCAGAGCTGGTCAAAAGCTTGGATTTGCTGAGGATCCAACAGAGACTCTGAACTTGCCTGATAAAAAGAGAGGGAGGAAGTTACAGAAATAACACACAATGAGATGCCAAGTTACTACACACAGAAATTCATCCCTGCTCCTGTGCTTGAGCCTGGAGCAGCCGGTCTGCAGCCTGTTCAGGGGGCTTTCATAGCCATCTTCCTCTGGCTTGAAGCCACTGTCTGGGAAAAAAATACCCTATTCTTGCTCAAAGAACAGAGATACGCTTACATCCACAATGACTTCTTGTTGGGGTCTGTAGCTGATGGCAGACAAACAGAACTCAGTTACCTATGAGGAAAGGAAGACAAAAAAGAAAGAAAAAGGAGAGACAGAAAAAGAGAGAAAGAAATGGGATGGGAAAACTCCCCCACAGCCAGCTGGGGAGAGAAGTAATGGCTCTGCAGATGGGCAGCCTCTCCTGGGCTTTTCCTCAGGCAGCACCAGCTCCCCTCAGCCTTTTCTTGTCATCTGATAGTCTCCCCCAGCCCAGCTCAGCCTCCCTGCTGGGTCATGACACACTGTGATCAGGCACAGGCTGTGCATGGCTATTATGGGGAAGGTTACTGTGCCAATGACTAGTATTTACTAACGGTATCTCTTCTAAGGCCCATTTTTAACCTTAGTAGGATGTTACAGCCTAAAAGGTAGGAAACAAAGGGTGGAAAGGGGACAAGGAGGACAAGGCAGCCTGCGCATCAGTGGCAGCCACATCCCCTGAGGAACTGGACACAAAGGACATCATGGTACTGCCCAGCAGCGCCAGCATTTGCTGGGTACAAGGGTAAGCGTCACCCAGCAGTGCCAAGGCAGAATTGCAAATAGGGGGACCACAGCCTGCAACAAGAGCATTAATGCAAGGAGGGCTGCATACATCCTCAAGCTGCTTTAAAAGGCATCATTAACATATCCCAGGGGGAGATGACAGAGCATCATGGATTCTTGTAGGTTTGTTCCATTTTATCACATCACAATGTTTCTATTTTGAATGTTTCTGCTCATATTCCAAAGCAAAAGCATCATCAAGAAACTACAACAGAAGCCAAGGAGAACAGCCTCCCTCATGAGCAGCAATCTGGCATCTGTTGTCTCTGGGGATCTATTTTTAAGGGAACATTCAATGTTCATTCTCAAATATTTTCCCCAAAATAAATTTCCCAAGGGTTATTATCTCAAAATGCTGCAGTCCTACCAGTGGGTACTGACTGAAGCTGCATTTACCTTAAAGTCTCCTTGGCACTGGATCAAGCCCAACATGAAGAACTCGTATCACTGCCTTCAAGGAAGGTGATAACTGCAATGATGGCTAAATTCCTGGTCCCAGGAAGGCAGAGGGGGCTTCACTGTTCTGCTTAAGCCAGGAGTTGGGACCATTCCCAGTCAGGAACAAGCTCCTTGGCTCCTACCAGCAGCCAGGCCCTTCTCCCAGGGATGGTGTTCTCTGGGGTTGCAGCATATTCATTTGCTTTCTACTTCTCATCCATTACCAGATGTTTAAAGAGCACGTTCCAAAGCTCAGTTAAGATGACTCCCAGTCCTATCTGGGGAAGTCAGTGCATACTGTAGTGACATGATGCTCTGCAGGGCACAGCACGCTGGCTCCCAAGCTCCTCTGGAAGAGCTCACCATCAGCTCTTCATAAGAGCCAGCACACAGCCTAGAAAGCACACTCAATAGTTACCCAAAGGCCGGGGTACACAGCCAGCCAGGTTTAAGGTACAGCTTTAAGGTACTCACCTCATGGTGAGAAGCACCCTATGTCCCCAGCAGAACTGAGTGACCCTGCCCAAAGAGGGTGAAGCTGGAGTCTGCAGTGGGTAAGGTCTGGTGGAAGAGGGAACAATGCTTTGCCAGAGATCCTCCATCACATGCACCCCTTCGTACTCAGCTCCAAGCAAAGCACAGCCAGGACAGAGCCTGGCCACCCACCTCTCCAGCATGTGAATGTCCCAGAGGTGGCTCAGAGCTGGTGAGCCCAGGAGTGCTTTGGGGGAAGAGGCACTGAACCTACAATGGCTTTTCTGAAACCAGAATCATTCCATTAACTCTCCTGAAGCCACGTGCATCTTGCCTTTGAGGCGTTTATCGGTCTGAGGGGAATGTCCTAAGTGCAATCATGGTGGAAGCACCTACTCAGACTCACTTCTTCCCCCTCCGAGATATTCTTTATACATGTAAATAGCTATTTGCTAATCACCAATCAAGCAATCAGTGTCCATATTCCCTGCACACATGGCATTGGCTTCAAACCAGAGAGCCTGTGACAGTGGGGGTCACGTATCTGCAGCTGGCAGGTTGTACAGGGACTTCCCAAGGGAAACGCAGGTCAGTCTCACTTGGAAAAGAACAACAAAAAGCAAGGGGGGAATAAAAGAGTTACTGGTATCACAGGCACTCAAGGACAAGGAAAATGCAATGTAATTGGCCTCCCCACTTCTGCTATCTCTTTACCACACATATGTAACTATCAATCAGACTGTCCTACAGGCTGATGAGCTGAAATATCGCAGGCAATTCTTTCTGTTGTCATGGAAACAAGTGCTGTCAGGCCTTTCCCTTTTTTAACTGTGTCACTAAAAACATGTTTTCATTCAAGAGCTACAGGGAGGCTCCTGGAGTCCAGCATCAGGAGTCAGGCATTAGTGGAATCTACTCAGCTCGCTCATCCCGCAAAACAGCTTCTGCCTCCAGTGCTGCTGCGGGGCCAGCCAGCTTCTCAGTGCCTACATCAGTACCGAATGGTTCAGCATCTCTGAGCCATTTCCAGGCAAACACTTCAGAAAGGGCTCAGGCTAGATGCAGATCCCAAGGGATGCAATTTATCCCCTTGAGGATCTGGGCCAGCAAGGAGAAGAAAGGTTCCTTTGTTTTTTACAGTTCTTACAGATCTCACCACTATAATGCTAATCTCCATTGCACATTTTGCTTGCACGCATTCCACCTCCCTCTGGTAGTCACCACACAGCCCTCCTAAGCCTACAATTATCTGTAATTTAACAGCTACAAAATCCATCATCAGCTAGTGCCTAAGCAAAGCAGATCATACAGCAGTTGTAAGCAGAGGCACCATTAATAGTCACACCAAGGGACTCATCCAAGCGCTGCCTCCTAGAGCCATACCTTCCACAAAAGATACTGCTACATCAATTAGAGCATCAGAGCACCACATTACCCTGGAGGCAGCTCCAGAACATGGTGTGGATGCAGCCATAAGTCCTGGGGAAGGTTTTGGGATTCCCAGGAGTAAAACCAATGCCCATCTCCCTCATTTACAGAGCCAAACCCATAGGCAACAGATACCAAGTCCACCTTCTGCCATTCCTCCCCTGTGGCTGGACACCTATTCCATCATGGCTCAAGTAGCCTTACAAAAAGGTGCCTCAGTTCAGATCTTTAATGAGCCAATTCACGTAAACCCAAGTAAATCTGCTTCTTTTTCACAGAACAAGGACTTGCTGTTTTCATGGTGCTCCCAAGAACTTGGAGCAGCCAACCAAAAAGCAAGCACGGCAGGAAGCTGCTCTGATCCAAAGTCACTAGAATGACACTGACATTACAGAATTGTTACTGGAGTTCGGCAAAACCTCAGGACACCCCTTGCAGGACAAAAGCTGCCTGCTGCAGACCTCTGCAGAGCTACTGCAGCATAAAGCACCACTGCTTCGGGACAGACGCTGACTGGAGGTAGGAAATCTTGCAAGTCCCTCTGGGCAGTGCCCTCTTTGGCACTGCCTTGCCAAAGCCTTCCCTCAGCACTGCAGCAGCAGCACTCTTACACAGGCCCCGTGCTATAGCTCTGTCCTCTGGTGTCTACAGCAGCAGAACAGGAAAGCAGATGTCTCTTATTTCTACTTGAACTTAGCTGAACTTCAGGAGCAAACCTCCTACTCAAGGCAAAGGAGAGGACAGGATTCTTTGTGCTTTAACAGACTCACAGATGCTGCAATATGAGATACTGCAGTGACCAAGGAGAGAGGAAGAACTGTCTGTATTAAATACCAAGAAGCACACTGGCATACCTCCATTCTCCCTCTGCTAGCTGGTCTGTTCAGCAGCTCACGCCTGCAGTGGGCACTGTTGGGATATTCCTTTGGACTCCCGTTGATGCCTTCAGCCAAAAGAGCAGTAACGCTGCTCAGGATTAATTAATCCAACACAAAACACACATCTCACTGGACAGACAGCATGGCCCAGCAGATGAGATTCTTATTTATAATGCAGCAGGTTTCAAGGGCAGCATGGCACATGGATTAACCATTACATAAAGATGAAGTGCAACAGACTGATCTCAGTTCAGTGCTGGAACCCAAGAGGACAGAGTGCCATGCATGAAGGCAAATAATTCATTTTCTAAACGTGAGATAAGAGGCTGTTGCACAGCATCCCACAAAGAGCCAACCACAGAAGACAAGAGGTGCAGCGTTCTCTCAATGGCATGAGTCTGGGGAGGGAAAGGGACAAAGCCCTACTTGGTGTACAAAGGATTAGTGACCCCTCCTGCCAGAAGCTTATTGATAACATGACCCCAAACCTTACAGAAAATCCAAGTGGACACCTCTTCTATCTGTTCCCTTCATAGCTCCTGACACCCATGCTGCAACCTGCTACTGCTGTTTAACAGGGAAGTTTATAACGTGCTTACAAACAACTCTGGCCTTGGGAGCTCAGCTGCAGCTGCCCAAGCTTGTCTATGCTCAACTCCCATACAAACCAATGCAGGATGCTGTTTTCATTGTGCCACATGAGGGTAAAGGAATAGGTAAGAAGGTGGGACATGGAAACTGCAGGTTTCCATTTTAGGTATTTACAAGAGGCAGATGCTCATCTGCCTCCTGCATTTCTGAAAGCTGCCCTCCGAAACAGCCAGTGACACCGTCAGGTACAGCAAACACCACTGAAACAGCCATAATTCCCTCTCATATCCCCCAGCTGGGTACTGCAAACTGAACCAAACCTTCAGCTTCTACTTATTTTGCTCCCCTCCTTCAGAGGAACATCAGAAGAAAGGAGTCATCTGCAGTCGCCTTAACCATTTGGCCTTTCAGTTATTGCTCAGCTTGGAATGAGCAGCAATCACCCCCTCCAGCAGCAGCAGCAAGCACAGCACCACAGGTAGAGGTCACTGGGCCTCTCCAGTCTGTGCTGGGTCTGGAAAAGCAGCCTCTCCTGGCGGATGGGAAGTCACACGTTTTCTTTCCCACCTGTGCTCCAAGGCAGGTCTGTGAAGACAGACTGAAAGTTTGCAATTGCACAGTGAGGACACGCAATGAGCTGTGCTGGTTCCTTGGAGAGCAGAGACATAACTCTCAAGCACTGTGCCAAGCTACATAGAACTGCTGGCAACAGGGACTGATGCAGTTAGTGGGAATATCAACAGGCTGCAGCAGCCCAGCATCTGCTACTATTTTATCGTATCACAGAATGGTTTGGGTTGGAAGGGACCTTAAAGCTCATCAAACCCATCCAGCCTGGCCTTGAACACTGCCAGGGATGGGGCAGCCACAGCTTCTCTGGGCTCCCTGTGCTAGTGCCTCAGCACTCTCACAGGGAAGAACTTCTGCCTAATGCCTAATGTAAATCTCCCCTCTGTCAGGTTAAAGCCATTCCCCCTTGTCCTGTCCCTACAGTTTCCTGTCCAAAGCCCCTCTAAAGGTTTCTTGTGGCCTCCTTTAGGCACTGGAAGCTGCTCTAAGCTCTCACCAGAGCCTTCTCTTCTCCAGGCTGAACCAGCCCAGCTCTCTCAGCCTGTCTCCAGGGCAGAGCTGCTCCAGCCCTTGCAGCCTCTCTGTGGCCTCCTCTGGACTCACTCCAACAGCTCCACGTCCCTCTTGTGTTGCTGCCCCCAGAGCTGGATGCAGGACTGTGGGGGGGGAAGGGAGGAGAGAAGGGATCTCATCAAAGCACAGCAGAGGGGAGAATCCCCTCCCTTGACCTGCTGGTCACACTCCTTTTGATGCAGATTTATATGAGTCTGTCCTACAGATCCTTATAGATATTAAATGTTTCAATAAAAGGGAGGAAATTTTCATCAAACATGATGAAAATGAGGTGCAAAGTAAAGCAAGGATTACCCACTGAAATTTTGCCATCTTCTCCCTTAACCAGGACACAGCACTTCTCCAGGTGATCCCAGGAGCACAGGGCAGCCAGTCTCACGGGGCTTCACTTTAGGGAGTATGAAAGTCGGCTCTCTCTGCATCATGTTAGCCTCTCATGAATCCTAGAGGGCAACACTTTGAATTGTAGGCAGTAAAAGGAGACTTCTGCCAGGCTGCAGATTGCTGTAGGAAGGCCGGGGTCTGATTTTCTAAACCAAAAACCAAACCACCACCAACAAAATCAGCCCCAAAATCCAAAGAAAACAAACCAACCAACCTCAAACACCCAAACCAACTGAACAAGAAACTTAACTAACCCACCCCCCAGTATGAAAAGTCCAAGAAAACAGTCAGTTTTATTTAAAAGCTGTTAAAGGAGAATTATGATTTTGAAATGAGTTTTTTAAATGTGTGGTTTATTTTCCATTTCAGCTGTGGTGCCAGTCCTCCACTAGTTGAGGCTCCTACACTCCGTTTTCTCTTACCAAATCACTTGTTTTTCCAATACATTACAAGAAATCTTATAGCACAGATGTTCTGCTGATGAGAAGCCAACAGTACAAAGTGTCTCTAGTTCCTCCCTCACATGGATTTCCTATGCATTGTTGAAGAAGGAGTCTGCCACCAAAGCCACCTCCAAAGCCAAAGGACTGAGCATTTTCTCAGTTAATATGGATATGGGAATATTCTCTATGGAGGAGAATGCATAATCTTGTAACTGTTTAAAATGCTAATTATTGGCTTGGTGCCATGGTGGGGGGGAAGGTGGGAGGGGGGAAGGAATCTCACCTGGGTATTTTAAAAGTTATACAGTCCTTGGAAAATCTTGCTGTTGCTGGGATTCAAGCTATAACTGATGGTCACCACTGCACTGAAAACAGTGAAACTGGCTCTATCTCTGATTGGGAGAGATCATGTAGTATTTGACTAGCTCTAAAGTAAGTACTCACAAAAAAATTAGTCCTAAACCTTCATTCTTACCCAATATGAAGTGCACAGACATGCTGCAGAGGGACATTTGACATCCCAGGTACATGAGGCACCACGGTACCAACTCCTCACAGGTGGAAGTGAGTCACGAAGCTCTGGGTTGGATGGAAAGCTGTGTCCCAGATTGGGGCACTGGTGGCAGGCGCAGAAGAGAGCTCAAAGGTGGAGTCTGACAAAGTGGATTAACTATGGATCACATTCATTGTCCATCCTGGTGTGACTTGACAGGACTAAACTCCCAAATAAAGTGTATTTTTCATCTGGAAAGTCCTAACAACAGTGCCCTTAGAACTCAGGCACAATCTCAAACTAATAACCAGAGCATGTCAGCTTAGGGTCTCACGGTATGTGCTGCAGAGCTCATGCCCAAGAGCCAAAACTGTGTGCCTCTCTGTGATGCCTAGTATACAGGCTAGCAGAATAAATGGAAACACAAACTAGCTCACTGAAATGAGGCAAATTAGTTTTGGAGATCAGTGACTAAGATACCAGGATTATTTCACTTAGGTATTTAGGCAGAAGCCCAGCTTCTGTGCTTTCACCTAACAGGCCCCAGTTAACTTCAAACACTGTAACATAAAACCTGCACGTTTTAAATCGTATTTGAAAACCACAAACACACACACTTTCATTTCTTTTAACATTCATTTATGGTATGGTATCAAGTAGGAAGGACAGGAAAGATAACAGATGATCAGTTTAGACCCAGAAAATTTCCCTTGTGAAGGCAGCAACAGTTAGGGGATAACAGAAAAAGGACAAACTTTTGGTAGCAAAACCAGGAAAAGCCCCTTTGCCCTAGTGATAGAACAAAGGGGAATGGCTTTATGCTGAGAAAGGGTAGATTTAGATAAGATATAAGGAAGAAGTTCTTCCCTATGAGGATGGTGAGGCCCTGGCACAGGCTACCCAGAGAAGCTGCAGCTGCCCCATCCCTGGCAGTGTTCAAGGCCAGGCAGGACAGGGCTTGGAGCAATCTACTTTAGTGGAAGGTGTCCCTGCCTGTGGCAGGGGTTGGAACTGGATGAGCTTTAAGGTACCTTCCAACCCAAATCAGTCTGTGAGTCTATTCTGCTTCACAGAGGCAGAATGTCTCAAGCACTCATCACAGCAATGCTCCATTTAAATAAGTGCTATCACCAGATTCAGTAACAGTTCAGTGCTGCCTCGTGCCATCTCTCCACCTCCTCCAGTTTCAAGGCAATTGCTACAGAAGTCATGCATGCAAAGCAGGGACAGAGAAAACACTGTCTGTTGGGCTGTCGTTTCACATATAAATCTCAACAGCATTGCAAAATTCCAACTGACAGTCTTTGTTTCAGCAGAGCAGAACTGGTACGATGAAATGCACTCCAGATGCTCACTGGCATTTCTCAGTATGAATCTATTCTTAATTCAAGGCTTACTAAGAAAATAAATGCCTAAACAGAAGATTTTACTAGTAGCGGGGAAGGAGAGTGTGTGTGTGTGAAAAAAACAACCCACATTAGATTTTGCCAACAGACAGACTAAGCTTCCAGGGTCTTCAAAGTGCTTGCAAAGGAATACCTTCCCCACATGTCTATGCACAAAATGTCTCAGAAGCTTTTGAGCTGGCTCTCCGCGGTCGAGGGAAGACAGGGCTGGAAGCACTACTTTGTTAGTGTGACTTCCCTCTGGGATTTCCTGTTCCTTGTTTGCAGGAACACCAGCTGTGGAAGCAAGGACAGCTTGACCAACAGAGATCTCTTGGTCTGCCTAGTGCCAGCAGAGTTCAGAGGCAATGCAGAGAAGCCCTTCACCAGAGAACTGCAGCACCAAAAGGCTGAACAGATGCTGTGACAAACAGGAATGAACCCCTTCTGCACCTAGGGTGGCAACAGCGACCATGGCTATCTTGGACACAGGCTGAAGACCATTGGGAACACACGAATGGGGAGGGGAAGGAGCCCCTTCCTTCAGTCCCTTTGCTTGCCTGCATCTTCTTTCTCCAGTATCTTGCAGCATCCATTAGGTTACTATAGAAAACGCACCTTTCAAACAGGCCTTAATTCTGCACAGAGCAGTGTCATTTCAAAATATGGGGGCTTAGCTGTTTTTCATGCTTTATTCTCTGCTTATATTTGAGGCTGAGTAAGACCAAACCCTGCCATACCAGCAGACATCAGCCTTGCCCCAGCACCCAGTTCTGTGCTCCAGAGGATCCTCCTCACCCTTCTGCTTTCATCTCCAGTGCAGCCAGGCAACACTGTGTCCATCTCCTCCACTTGGCATTCCCAGCACTTCTTCCCCAGAAGGCCTGTTTTGTAACGCAGATCACTGCCTGGCCAGCTGAATGGTTACCCACAGGGTTAAGGAACACCACTGAGCAGCAATTGTTGAGCAAACAAACTTCCCAGAGAAGCTAGACATTTTACACTCAATTGCCAAGTCTAAATATATTGAGCTTTTTAAAGATCTGACTGCAGAACAGTTTAATCACATGCAAGTACAACAGTTAAATATTATAATGTATGAGGAATATCACAAACTTAGAGAGGATCTGGGACATCAGGAGGAGGAGGTGGGGGGCTTGAAGCAGTGCTCAGGCTCCACTGAGACAGAGCCAAGCTCTGCTGGGCCGGCTGCGTGCAGCAGGAAGTGATGGGCTTCTGCCAAGAGCACATGACAGACAGCAGGGAAGCATCCAGCACTCTCAGATGGTCTGGCATGGACATTTTCTAGGCAGTGCTAGGTGATCTGTGCTGTAACCTGCTTTCTTCCCCATCCAGTCTCTCCATGCCTCCCTTTATGCCACAGTCCCAACCAGCCCCTCACTTTTACAGACAGAGCAGTTAAATAAACTGGTAATATCCCTGTTCCAGTGATTCTGGTGTCATCTGGAGCATTTTCCACTTTATTGTGCTCTGGGGTATGTCCAGACTGGTATTAAAGGGGAGACACAGGAGTTCCCTGACTGACCAGCCCATAAGAAACCCAGTGAAAACCATAAGAAACCCAGTGATAACCAAGTTATAAGGCACTGGTACAAAATGTCAGGCACTTTTACGATGAATGTAGTTTTAGTACTTAATTCTGCCTTTAGCTTCTGAAGTAAAACCTGGTCTGTCACACCCATTTGCACACATTCCTTTGTAGATCTCTAGAGGGTAAAATATGGGGCTTCTGAATGTGGCAAGCTTTAGAGCCAGCATCGACATTTCACTGTAACAGGATGGTACATAAAGTGACGAGCATTTCTAAGCAGGCTGTTGGGACAACAGTTGGTTTTATAATCTCCTGGGAAAGCTTTTCTTTCTGCCACCATATGAGAAACTAACACAATTTGTCTGCAAGGATTGCATTGTGCTCCATACATTCCTCAGAGATTACTTTCCCCCCAAGTCTCCCTGCAAGCAGGAAGTTTCTGGTTTTGTTAATACAGAAGCTGATGGAAGCTGACTAATGCTGTTAGCCATCTTTTGATCGGAACTGATCTGGCAGAAATTGAAATAATCTGCTCAAAGAAAACTAAAGTACTACTATAAAAACATACTCCAAGATTGAATTACTCTGGTTTCAGAAGTGGAAAAAAAGTGCTTTGCATGCATCTGTGCAGTGACAAATGCATAAAGTACCTTGAGGCATTTAGGAACAAACCCTCATAACTGACTGCCTTTGCAGGAATGCTGGGCAAAGGGGCTCAGCTCCCCATGGTGCAATACCCCTAAAACATCTCAACAAGCTGCCTGCCATGTTTGCTTACAATCCACAGATCCATGACAAGGAAAGACAAAAGCAGAGATATTGAGACTGGACTTCCTTTTGCATGAGGGATGGTGCAAAAATTCTTGCACACAAATACTGACAATAAACACAAACTTATTACCTCCTCCCTCACCCAAATCCAGCTGCATCTGTCTTGTTTACACACAAGCTTCTTAAAACATTGTGCAAGCACTTAATGAGTGAAATTAATTCCATATCTTTTATCCAGAGACAGGGTATCTGTCAGGAAGATAGAATGGAGACTCCATGATCCAGCCACAAGCAACGTGACAGGTTTTAATACAAGTTTTATATAAAAGACACCTAAAAACAGTCTGAAAGGAACTCTCCCCAGTGGCACACCCCAGGCTCTCACAAACAAGAAGCAGCAGTGGATGCATCTAGCGGGCAATCAGCTGCAAGCATCCAACTTCCCTTCAGGATGGTTAGTAGTTCCCAGACCCTCTGGATGAACACAGCTCAATTACTTTCACAGCTCTGTGTCCCCACACCAAAACAAAATGACATTCATAAATGTGACTAGTTAGCTGCTGATACTGTTTGACAGTTACTGATCATGGGTTTGTCTGGAAGCAAAGACAGACACGACAATGAAGTGACAAAGCCTCTAAGCACTGCTCAATGTTTACTTGAAGAGGAACTGCCTCGCAAACCTTACCTGTGCTAAGGGTGCTCCACTTCCTTTTTTTAGCTCTGAGAAGTTCTCGCTCAGTTTTCCTCCCTTGTTACTTGAGTTGCACTTGTAGCACATCCACCTCATCAGGCCTTTAGTTACTGTCCCACACTCTTTACTCAGCAGACACAGCGAATGGTACAAGTGGCCACAGCTGTAAAAGAGAAGAGCTCTGCTAGGCCCTTGAAAGCAGGGTGACACAACCTGACAGCTCTACATTGTGGAAGAGAAATCATACTCGATGGAAAACAAGGCTGCTTATCTGTAAATACAGCTCAGCAGTATATACACTCCCTTCATACCTCCACATCCTCCTGCAGTATTTCTAGACTTGCAAAGGTAGACATCTGTTTGCTGATACAGCTACAGATCATAACACCAAGGTAATAGTGATCTTATTTAACAGCCACCTGGCCACAGACAGCAATATCAGAGATTCCAACTGAGTACAGAGTCAGACCTGCAGTAGATCCAAGATGTACAAATGCAGGCAAGTGAACCCCAGGTGCTGCAATTGCACATGCTGTATTGCTGGGAGAGATGACTGATAAACTGACAGCTTACTGAACAGCTCTCACTGAATTGTAAGGCAATTCTTTCCAGCAGAGACAGAGCTAGCTGCATGCAAAGAAGGCTGGCTCTGATAAGTTTGATTAGTCAGCCCATTTACAGTGCAAGGGAGCAGGGAGGGACACATGCTCACAGGAATACACAGGATTACTTGTTCAAGTCAAAAGACCAGTAGTTGTTTTTGTCTTTTAAGGCTACTAACATGATCACAGCTGTGACCCTATCCCCCTTAACTTTACCTGAAAACAATGATTTCATCAGCAGTTTCTTGCCTTCTTTTGTACTGCTGTAGACAAATGCAGCAGTAATCCTGCTTTGGGGTAAGCCCTCTAGTGACAGAAGCTCTTAGATTACACAGGGACCAGTGGAGATCATGGTTGAGAAGATTCGTAGTTGTCTCTAGAAGTGTCTGTGTGGAAGATAATATACAGAGTAACTAGGTCATTTTGTCATCTCCAGACTGCAGAAACTTTATACTTATTGATTCTTCACAACAAGCAGCTTAGCAGATCACTAACAGCAAAACAGCAAAACCAACCCAACAAAATTGCTTCTCTTTATGTATTCCAGCCATTGTCCTCAAAATTGTCCTTCTACCACATGTTCATGCAGACAATACTCTTTCAGTCCTAAACAGGTCTTCTACTGATTTTTGTCAAAGACCATTAAGAGACACATGGTAAGCTCATTTTGTCACCTTCTGTAGCAGACCCTCCCTTTTTTTTCCCACCTAAGTGGTAAGCCACTGCTTACATCCCCCATTTTAGGGGAAATGTGCTGATAAAAATCAAAGCCCAAATGCACTGCCACAATAAAATATGAAAACCACACAAAACTTCTCATCTGCTAGATCTTCCCAACTGAGATTTCCATTCCTGAAGGTCAAAAGCAAAATATCCTTGGTTTTTAGCAGTCAGTGTTTTTTCAGCAACAACAGGTATCAGGCATTGGTGCTCTGGTCTGTGATCTATCAGTGCTCTGTTGCAGCAACTCAGAAAATGCTGCAGAGGTTGTACCAGTGGTACACGCAGCCTGTACCAGACAACTGCTAGACAACGACAGAAGACCTGTCATGCTGCTCAGAGCAGTCCTTTACCAAGAACCAAACCAGAGATAACAGCTTTTTATGTTCAGTCCTTTGCAGTAAAGCTATTTCCCATTTTATTGTTTAATTGCATGCTGCTGCATGGAGGCCTGAGCCATAGCTTGGATGGTAGTGCCATATGGTAGGCAGGATGAGGGAGGATGAGTTTGGAGGAAGACTATACATTCTGTTTTGGGGAAAGAGAGTTTTAAAAACTGTTGAAGTTTGGACACTGCCTGGGATTTGAGACTGGGCAAAGGAAGGCAGGAGTAAGACAAAAGTGAAATCTCATCAGGTGACAAAGGAAGTGCAGCATTGCCATTGGGAAGTGGCAAAGCAGCTTAATTTAAAAAGCTTTTATTTAAAACCACGTAAAAAGACAAAATGTACTGGGCTTGTGCTTCTAAATCCCTAACTGCAGGATGAGCTGGAGAAAAAGCAGATGTTTATCCTTTCAGTACTTTAAACAGAAAACTGAACTACCGGGGTGTTCATAATGTACTTGTCAGCCCCTTCACTTGCAATCTGTTTGTGAGCAATACAAACTTATTCCCCTTCCCCCAGTCACACAAACATGCCACTTTCACATTCATTTGCTTTCCTTTGGAGAGAGAAATGGTAAATCTATCAGAGTAGAAGGCTAGACAGCTAAAAGTAATCCCAGTACACAGCAGTGGACAGAGCAAAAATGCATGCAGCTTACTTGTTCATAGTTAAAAGTGTCCAGCATTCCCAGGACAAGTCCCTGAATTTCTCCAAGTTTCCCTTTTCCATAAACTGGATCCTGCACAAAAAAATGAAAAGCAGCAGGTGAATTACAGGGTATGACCATTTTGATTTCCCCCCCCCCTCCAGGTTGGCATTGCAAACAGGCACATGGGCAAAGCACTGGAAGAGGGAAGAGACTTCTGCAATGTCCTCCCCTCCTGCCAGGCCCCATTGCACAACAAGAGAGCAGGCATCTGCTCTTGGGTGTACTGGACCATGCCAGAAAATACCTCTGCCCAGCAACCAGCACAGTGAGAGTTTTCCAACACCTCCTAGTGTCCACCAGCACTAGCAGCCACCAGCACTAGGGTCTCCTGAGCAGAACTGACCCTGAAGATCTCTCCATACAGTTGCAGAGGTGCCAGTCCCTGCCAATGTGCAATGTGGTACCATTTCCAGTATGCACGTACCAGAAACAGCTTCCTCCTATTTGTCTTTACAGCAACAGCATGATTGGACTAGAAAACAGAACAGTTTCACTGAGGAAGATGCCCTGCAAGCTGTTGGCTAACAAGCTGGAATCCAGCCCATCTTTGTGTCCTTAACATAAACAGCATGGAAAAGGTGTCAGGTTAGTAGCAGGATCTGCCACTGAGTATTGCAGTGGCATTGATCCACATTGTGTAGCCCAACTTCACTCTGCCCCTGTGGCCTCAACAGTCAGATGCGCAGAAAAGCAAAGATTGGTCCTCCCCACCCCAAACTGGCACCAGCGAGGAACACACATGCCTATAATCAGAACAAGCCTTTTCAGGAACACCTCAAAAGAGGATCACGGGAATTCATCTTTGTGTAACACATAAATCCCTGAGGCTGACAGACAGTCATTGAATTAGACTGGAAAAAAAGTACTTTGCCCTGCTGGGAAGCAGTGAAGGATAGTGGGGGAAGCCTTCTTTCAAGAAGCTGACTGATGAAATGGGCAAGACATTGGTAAAAATAGACTGGCAAGATGTGAAACTAACGAGAGAGTAAAAAAGTGATGGAGACACAATGGAAACAGAAACAGAAGAAGTTAGATGAACAAGCTCTAGATGAAATTAATGTGAGTGTAGGAGCAAGGCTATTCCATGCTAGGCCTGAGAACAAGGGAGAGGAAGGAGAATCAAGAATGCAAAAGCAAGTTGACAAATATGACTAAAGCAGCATGGAAGTTACACTTCAAGATACCCAGAGAGATCACCAAATCAGCAATAGAAAGTAAGTAAGGCGATTTTTGAACAACAGTCTTCAGAAGAAATGTGACAGGCAGAAACACCAACGTTCAAGCCTAAATAAAAACAGCACTGAGTAATAGCATTTGAGTCAAAATCAGCTCTAGCTTTGGAATATATAAAAGAGCTCAATATACTGCAGAGGCTACTGTTTAACTAGGTGAACAGTACAGACACAAATACCATCAAGTTTTCTTTCTGAATGCATAATTTAAAAGCAACAGCATAGAAAGTACACTACACTGAGTCACCATATGAATTATGGAGGGCAACAGGGAACTCAGGACATCCAGCACAGCATGTACGTGCTCCACAACATAGAGCAAGTTATTTTTGCATCCACCAGGTACTTTTCTAAAGCTCTCAAGTATATGGCCAAGGAAACTCAAGCAGGTAACTCACAAAATGTACAGGTGCAGCCATTTACATACAGATACTCAAACTTAGGCCGCAAGTGGACACATCCAAAGCAACTTGTTTCGTGCCTGGATAAAGGAGGAAGAGAAGATGTGAAGAAGAGAGGAGAGCTGCCTACCACTTTGCAGAGGAGGAACCTTGAGTCCGAGTAACAACTTTCAGTTCCTCATTTTCCTCAAGTCACACTAGATGATCACTTAAAAAATGGCATGTAGGAAAAGAATGGACTTTTCTCTAAAGAGGAGGCATGTAGCCTAGCAAAGTCTTATACCAGGTGAAAGTGGTGCAGTTCACGCAGTTTTAATGATTTCTTCCAATTTGCAGGTTTCAGCCCCCACAAAATTTACCCTCACAAGAACCCTGTTGGATCAATTACTTTCATGGAGGAATATATTTCATTAATTTCACCTTATAAAATCTGTCGCCCTTTGGAACTTATGCATGCTCCAAATACACTGTACGAGATGGCACATTAGTAACAGTCAGTTGCACCAAGCCATGAACAGATCACAGCTACTGCTTCCAAGCTGGTATTTCCCTGGGAACATGGCAATGCTCAGCATGCTAAACCAAAGCCAAACTTACTGCCCAGGAAAAGTCCACTGATAGGAACAGCTGGCAGGTATCCAGATGCAAGCCAGAGGTGCTCATTCACTTTCAGCCAGTTCTGTCTCCTTTATCCCAATTTTCTCCCAGGTCCAGGAAACAGCATTTTCTTTGCAAAAGCTCTTAAAGAACTGTGCTAATAAATGCGCTATGAACTCAGAAAACACATTCACTTGCAGCTTGTCCCATCTGGAAGGGGACAGAGCAACTATTGTATCCAAAACTAATCCCAGTATTGACCTACAGGACTGGAAAGAAAAAAAAAATAGAGGCAGAGCCCTAAGCAGAGATGGGAAAAAAGTCAAGCAAAAGCTTTCTGAATCTTACTGCTTCCAGTCTGAAACAGTTTTTAGAGATTCCTTTCTTCCTTCCCCACTTTGGGATTCCTACAGGTGGAGTTTAAGTTTCTGGCTTCTCCAGTTCTCCGTTTTGTAGGAGGCATCAGCTGCATCTACTTAGAAAGCATTCACGAAGGATTACAGCTTTGTAAGGGAATTAACACTCAACCTTTCAGCCCTCCTCAGACAGCATTCACATCCTTAATGCCATGGAATTTTTCTTAATGCTCAAGAGGATTCCTTTAGGATCTCCCCTAATAAGGTTATTTCAGATTTCTTATTTACAACTTTACAACTTTATTAAGGATGAGCAACAACATAACTATATTAATTATTATTTCATATGACTTCAAATTCTATCAAACTGAATCAATACACTGTAACAGGCAGATGAGAGGAGCCTGCCTATTTTCTGTGAGAGCTGAGGAGTCTGCTCATAGCCCTGTGCAAGGTACCCTTCCGCAAAGTATTATGGTTGCAAAGTTAACATTTGCATAAGGTATAATCTGTAAGGAATTAAGCACAGAAGAGGAAGAAAAACAGCCCGCTAAAACTGGAATACTCTTAATTCCTTTTCAGAAAAGGCAAGATAATCTACCTCAGTTCATTGATGTCATCCACCTTAGAAAAAATCCCCCAGTTAATTCCTGGGCAGCTGTTCTACCTTCCAGGCCTGCAGCTCCAGTGCATCTATGCTCTACCACCAAGACTCGACCTCTCGGAACAGCTTCTGAGGTCATTTTCAGAAAAGCACTGCTTATAATTCCAAGTTTCACAGGAGTACTTTGAGGGCTTGGGCAAGGCTGCATGTCTCTAGGGCCCAGAAGAGCAGGTTTAAGAATTTTACTTAAGGCCACAGTTAAAGCGGCACATCAATAACATTTTGAACAAGGCCCTCTGTACTGCTCAGAGCCAAGACAGAGCAGTTTGGCACCAGAGCTCAGAATTTTACTCTTTTTCAGTGAGCAACTACATAGCTCTGCAAAAGGAATACCACACAAATAGAGATCTTTCTAGCTGAGAATGCTGTGGATGCAGGGTGTTCTGGAAAAACACCATGTATGCATGCCATGTTGTGATTCTTCCCAGCAGGGCAATTAAATGCCATTCCCAGATAATCCAAGGAAGAAGACGACAGGGCACACTACACTTAAGAGGCAAAAATCCAGTGCTCCCAGATGTCTAACATGGGGGGAGTTTCCCTCCTGATCCCAAGCATGGCAAAGGTTCAGAACCCCTGAACATTCGAGCTAGGCACTCAAAAGATACGGCCTCACAGTAAGATGTAGTCATCACCACTTCCGACATCATCTTCCCAACTGAATTCAAAGCAACATTCTTCTAAGGGCCAAGCTGTGCATCAAAATAAAACCCAAAGAAAGCCTCCTACAGGCATCCAGTGCAAGCCCTGAAGCAATAGTTGAATAAAACACAGCTACAAACACACAATCTAACATGACCTAAGAGCAATGAATTCCCAGAAATACAGACATAAAGGTTGATGTAAAGAAAAATCACACCTATGCCACGAGATGTTTAGACTGGATATTAGGAAAAATTTCTTCAAAGAGAGGGTAATCAGGTATTGGAACAGGCTGCCCAGGGCAGGGGTAGAGTCACCTTCCCTGGAAGGGTTCAAAAACTGTGTAGATGAAGCCCTTAGTGACATGGTTCAGTGGTGCTCCTGGCAGTCCTGGGGTTGTAATGGTTGGACTTGATGATCTTAAAGGTCTTTTCTAATCTAGTTGATTTTATGATTCTATGAAATGTGTGGTTTAAGCACAAGAATGAAGGGTTAAATGAATGGTGTGTCTTGGTAACAAAGGACACTGTTCCCAGTTGCAAAGCTGAGGACAGTGTCAAGCACTGAAGGCAGCAGACTGATAAGAGCCCAGCACAGACAAGATCTCAGTGGAATACCCCATGCCCTAATATGAAGAGGATGACAAGTTTGTAGAATATCATACACCATTTTTCAGTTAGCCCAACAGGCGAACAGATTACAGCCATGTGTTTCAAACCTAGGTTGCAAACAAGGGAAAACAAAATGTGCAGTTATCTGGTCTATGATTTATGGAAGCCTAAGTGAGAATAAGAGGCAAAAATCCACTTTATAACAGCCAGTAATACCTCTCAGATGTGTTATCTTCACAGTGGTCTCTGTTTTGCCCCTCACCCCATTCTGGTAATTCTCAACATAACCCAGGAAAGCCTTTCTGTCAACCTCCCCACTTATTCATTCACAGCTTCTGTATAATATCCTGCCTACATTAGACATCAAACAAAGCCCAATAGGAAACTGCATCTAACACCCCGGTTCAAACTAGATGAAATAAGTTATTCAAGAGCCATTAAGTTTGCTCGACACTTTCTACCTTTGAAAAAAAACACATTTCATTTGATCATGCTTTCTATTCATTCCTTTAGAACATGTTTCACTGTCTCTAACTGTGATTTTTTCCAAAATCCAAAGTTGTGCATAATATTAAGATCAAACTAATAGGTTGTTAGAGGTGTGTGTTCACCTTGTGAAGCCTGTAAGACTTTTTCTACATTTTTTTCTTCTCATCTGTAATAAAACCCTGTAGTCATTCAACACTTTCTCAACCTTTCAATCATTCTATTCTGCAATGCAGACAACTTTTCTAATTTGTTTCCTGCATTTCTCAAGGTTTGCTGTTAAATCCCATCTCATCTTTTGTCTATTTTGCAAATTAACAAATCAAATCTGCTTGTGATCACTCAACCCAAGATTCCATTTTGAAATCAGCTCTTCTATAAAATGTTTGCTGCTGACAAACATCTCTAAAATAATGTATTGCACTGTCAATCAAAATGGCGTGGTTATGATTTCTTTCTCCAAAGCCTATAAACTTTGCCTCAAAACTCTCCATCCCAGAGCCTTAGCTAAATAACTTGCAACAAATTTTGTTCCAAATTCTGAGAAATTCATAGTAGCTTTGTCCCTAAAACTGCCGAGTTTCAGTTTAAAGTAATTGCAACATATGAGATAATATTTTATTTGGTTTGCAGATTACCTCAGTTAACTGCTCACAGGTTTGTGTGCTCCCTCAAGTCTCCTTAAAGCATCAATCTCCCAGGTCTTTCTATCAGCTTTTCCAACTTATATCTCACCAACTTTCACTGAAATACTCTGAAGTAGACAAGTAGCTAATCTGATCTTTAGTGACCTGGATTTTGCTCTTCCCAAGAACTGAGTGGCACATCTTGGTAAAACTCTTCACAAACTCACCTGTAGAATCCTCTGCAGAATTGAAGGAAGAGCGATAAATGCAGCCATGTTGTTCAGCACTTGCATTGTCAAACTCTTCAAAGCTGAAATACCACACATAAAAGCCACCAGCAGTTCATTAGGATTCAAGGAGTAAAGACAGATCTATCTTACAGATTAAGAGAGTTTCATTTCAGTTCATGTTTTCTCATTTGAAAACAACTTTCATCTTTTTATTTCTGCATGTTTTGCACTAAGCACACACAGCTTTCTGTATCAGAAAGTGTAATTACAAGGTTTCAATATCACAGTGACTCTCCATTCCCGTCCCACACCCCACCTACAGTAAACATTTTGAGACTGACTTTGCAGCACTGCCATCCACTTTTCCTACTGCTAACAAACCCCAATTTGGATTCCTTGGCCATGTTATAGCCCCACAGACTCTAAAACTTCCTAGAATTGATCTTTGCGTGAAACTTGTTCTTAGAATCCCAAAATACCCCAAAGTAAGAGCCAATACTCAGATATGCATGGACCCAGCAATTCAGCTTCTTTGTGGGGATAATTAGCTAATTAGAGCAGCTTGAGAAGTATACACATTAGGAATAGAAACAAAATAATTATGCAGGATCCAAGTGTATTATCCCCTCATCATTTCTCAGTCACTTCAGATGATTACTTTTCTGCAGGCATTAGCTCCCCAAAATGGATAATCTAGGGGACATTCTGAACTTAGTGGAAAAGATGAGATGAGGGAAAAGAAGTGCTTTTTGGGGGGATTACTGATCTCTGCAAGACTATCCCCAGGGGTCCAGATATAACTAACCATCACTGCAAGGTAATAATGATGCAAGGAAGACAGATAGCAAGATAACCACAACACTTCCTTGTAATATGCTGTGATCCTTAATCACAAACAACTACAGTCACTAGGAAGCATAATGCTGGAACGGACCAAAAGACATTATTCTGGGTCAAGACCACACTATCTAAGCTTGTTTTTAACTAGTCTAAAGCCTTCTACAAAAGAAGGCTTTTCAAGGTGTGCTGCTGACACCCACAACAGATTTAGGGCACTAGAACTGGAGCAGAGAGTTTAGCCAGTGTATTCCAGTTTCACTGATTTTATATACAATAGACAAGTACAGGGACAGGCATACAAAAAGGCTAGGCATGGAAGATGACAGTTTATTAAGTTAGAAGCTCATAAAGTGTAGACTGTAACCTACTTAAAACCTAGAAAGCCTTTGTATGTGCTGTGCACCTTGGCTTTTTCAAAGAGACCATCTTGAGTGGAAGCAACTTACTTAGAGAAGTTTATGGTAGGGTCCCTTCTTCACTCAAAAACCCAAAACAAACCAAATAAGAAGTACCTGACAGCCAGCTGCAGCCTAACAAACACCCAGCCTGAGCTCAGCCCTACAGCCACTGCAGTTGGGATATACTGCAAAACCAGAAAGTTAAAGAACTGAGTAACAAATCTGCTTTTCTTCTATTCCGTCAGTAGAGGATGACAGACAGCACACAGATTTTCATTAATATTTGGGGTCACAAAAGCCAAAGTACTTACATTCGGAATAACGACACTGTGAAGAACCAGACAATTTCTGTGGGGACATCATAGCCTCTAGCAGGGGAAACCAGAGGGCCTGAAATAATTGAGTGCAAGGAAAAAAACATTAAGAACACAGCAGTACTAAAAATGAACTGTGAGCAATGTCCAATCTATTTCCAAAGACTCAGTTACACATTCTGAAGAACACAACTACATTGCCCATGATTGAAATGGAAAAGAACTGAAGCATGTTAACATAACCTCAGAGCAAGGCACTTTGGTATCTGCATTCAGTCTAGACTGCTCATCTTAGACCAAGATAGTGTTTGATGGGGGCCTAAGCACAGAAGCCCTTTGACTCCTGTTGCTCCCTCTTCTCCATTCTCATCTGTTTCTTACTGGAACTGTGACAACAATCTTTTACTTCATTCAGTTCCCACCTACTTCTCCATATGAGATGCAAACTCTCTGCTGTAGACACTGCTTACAGATGAGGAAGCACAGTAAAGGGATCCCAGCTGGAAAGGGGTATCTAAATTCTGCAGGCAGTATACAGGAGTTGTAAAAACTCACATAACCTTGTACTGGAGAAGCTGGTCCTTCATATGGTGGCCAGAGTCAAATCTTATTAACAAGTCAATTCCAGCAGGTGAAATAGGATCCAGAGTGAGAGCAAATTCTAACTCAAATCTACCCAATTCGGCAGGTGAGCTATAAGGATGCTGGGTGTGCACACAGACACCTCTTTGGTAAAACACAGCAGCTATCTGTTTCACAATAAAATACTTTAAAAGAAACTGAGTGGGTCACCTCATAAACAGGACAGAATCCTTGATTTGCAAACATGCCACCTCTTCAGACCCAGTAACAATATTCTCAGTTTTGAGTTCAGCTGCGTAAGTTATGCATAATCTTAGGAGTCACTGCCTTCTGTCACTAACGTTGGCAAAATGGAAATGCAACCACAGTACAAGGAAACAGGCAAACCTAGTTCTCTCTGCAGGAGCTCAAGCAAGCTCTACTGTCTCCACCCCTCAAAGAGCAGGCTGACATTACGTTCAGTATTTTTGAACATATTTGAAAGAGCAATACTCCGCAGTCATGGTGACAGCAGGATCAGCCTTGTGCCACCATAAAGTTGACTCAAAGCTTATTATGCCTTCCTTAGTGTCTGATTGCCATTCAAGCCAGAATTTCGACTAGAGCTAAAAAGGGGAAAGGATGTTGTCTCATCTGTGTGTCATCAGTGTTCACTGCTGACATGCACTTTATTTTGTGCTTCACTCTTACAAATGAGCATTTCTCTCTTGTGGGTCTAAAATCTCCAGCACTGCAAGAACACCACAAGGCAGAGGAAAACAATGACTGCTTGAGATACACCAGTATCCCATAGATAGGGAAAGAAATAAGTATGTGAAGAAAAAGGTTCAGGAGATGCAGAGGACTTTATTGATTTTAGTGATGCATTTTTTTTATTACCTTACCTCTCGCTGTTGCTGGTCTAAATTGTGTGAATTTCTCTGGCAAAGGGCAATTGTTTTCATTAAGGTATCTTCAATGTTTTCTAGCAAGGTGAGTTCAGCTGAGCCTAAGGTGTTGGGGGAAAAAGAAATTGCAATTATAAATGCTGTTAAATATGTTAATTCCCAATCACTCTGCAAAATAAAATCATGCTGTTTATCTAAAGTCTGTTCACTACACTGATCAACTAAATTATAAAGACAGGTCCTGACTTTTAGCACTTTCCTGAGTAACACAATAAATTTGCATATAAAACATTTCATGTAATCAAACAAGGAAGATCTTAGCTGTGGTTTAGGATACCAACAACATATATGGAAACTACATTTAAGTGTCCATGAGTCCGTGGGCTAGTGAACAGCACATCTGTGCATATGCTTACTATCAACAGAACATTGTTACTTCTCTGAGAAGATTGTTTCAAGAAAAGCTACTTCCAGATGTCTCTCATCACTGTTCATATATAATGCCTGCTAGAACTCACTAATGAGTTTGAATGGATTCCAACCTAGGAAATATGTTTGGTAAGCCAGTAAGAGTACCAGTCACAATCAAAAAAGCTAAGAAGGCAGCTGACCACACACACACAAAAAACCCCATCCATCACAGCTTGTTCTAGATCTCCAGCAAGATCAGAGCAAGCATAAAAAGTGGCATCAGAATAACTACCACAGCCATGTGTATATAAATTTAAACAAATGTGACTGCAATAAGTAGACACCTGAGCCAGGATCTCATTACGCCAGGTGTCAGACATATGCATGTTACATTTTTGTATTTATCTCTTTCTAAGAGAAAATGGAATTTAACTTGATAACTCTTACTTTCATCATCTTGTGTAAGCACCAGCAACTTGCTCTGCAATCGCTGAAACAAAAGAGAGAACTCGGAACAGTAAACTTGCAGAATCTTGACAGAAAGCATATTTACAAGATATGGTTACAAAGGCTCACCTTCACTTTCTTCCTCAGTATAACTAAACATAGCATAAATGTCTTTACAAATATGGAAAGGAAAACAGGAGCTGAAAGATGACTTTTTGATTACCAAATTTCAGCATATGTTATGTCCTAGATGTTTGAAGATATGCCAGAAAACGATACTGTTCTGCTGAGTCTGCAGACAACTCCACATATTGTTATTTGACAAAAGGCAAATGCTTCCATGGATTCCAGTGGGAAATAAATTAAGAAGCAATGACAACATCAAACCATCATGCTGCTGGCCTGTCATGTCATGCTGGTATGTCAAGAGTGCCATGTTCAGGATTTCAGTGTACTGTACCTCAAGCATAACCAAAAAGGCACCATGGATATCTCCTTTCTTCTCCAGTAAATATGAAGAAGCTTCATGGAGCTGATGTTTCTGGGTTATCTGAGTTAAAAGGGGAAAATAAAAACCACAAAAAGGTAAATGTTTATCTTGGGAAGCCTGCCAGTGTTTGTTTACTCCACAAGACAGTGATGACCAGATGGCCAGAAAGGATTGTCTTCCCATGTGTTCACAGGCACCTTACCCAGCCAGAGTAGCATGCCTATTTCCCATCACTATGGGCTCTGCTGGGTTTATTTCTCAACTTGCACTATTGCTACCATCAGCATTAAAATCTTTAAATAAAAATCTGTAAATCAAGATCAAGGACAGATTATCGTCAAGATTTTCATAAAGGAAAGAAATGGCTGCTCTCCCAGTGCTAATCAGATTTTGGTACTGTCACTTTCCAAAAACCCCAGGCCCATGATTTCATACCTTCAATATATCAACCAACATTAACACAGCCAGCTTATATTCTGCAGTTACTTAGTAGCTTCAGAGCACTAATGGCCTTTTGCTTATTGGCCTAAGACTAAACTCAGAATCAGTACATTAATTATAGCTAACCATGCTGCAGGAGAGCAGTTTAGCAGCTCGAGGGAACAAACAGCATTAGAAATGGATTGGAAGAGTATCCAGGAGCTAAGCCACAAAGCAGGCTAAAGTACTTTTACAGTTCTATGATTCAACTGTAAAACAGTTTATATGAATGCTTCCCCTATCCCCTGTCGTTATACTTGTCTTTCCTACCTGGATGGTTTCTTCCAATCTGCAGTGTTCCAGAACTTTAAGTGTCTCCAAAACTTGGCCTGGGCTGTACTTACACAACAGCTCAATGAACTGCTCAGTGATGCTCGGTGGTAAGTGTATCAGTTCTTGGTTAATACCTTCTCTGTAATAAAAAAGCCACAGGAGACTGAAGTCAAATTCTAGCTCAGAAATTTGGCTGGAAAGAATAATTTCTTATTCAATCATGTGTTGTCTTTTTCCCCCAACACAGATGCAAAAAAATCTGTTTTTAAGAGAAAAATTACTCTTTTCCACTAGTTACTCGTGCTGGATGTCTGTTAGTAGATATTTCAGTTGTTCACAGCACATTCTATTGATGCTTCAGTATAAATTAGACAATCAAAGACCTCTTTGAAGAAAGATATCAGCACAGACACATCTTCAGAAATTCTACTGGAAAGGGGTGCAAAGAACTCACCTAAATTCTTCTGGCACCTATTATTCATGACTTGATGAGCAAACTGATCTTTTCCTTAATCATTTCACTCAAGAAATAAAGAGGAGAGAGAATGGAAAGAAACCTGGACATTCATACTGTTAAAAACTAAGCAACAGTCTTGAGACTTACAGGTCCTGCAATGTGACTATGGTCATCTTCAACATAACCATGCCAACCATCTCCCCTGCCAGAATCTATATGCTCTTTCCTAAAAGGAAGAGATAACCACTGGTTTCTCACAAAACCTAGCACAAGGGACCCTTGCAAGTGTCATGGTGAGCTGGTCAGTGAGAACAGCCATCATAACAGAAAATAAAAGTCTTGTTATCTGTTAGTATACTTATAGACCCAGAACACTGTGCTGCTAAGGAAGCTAATATTGTTGGTAAAATACACAACCACATACTGCAAACAGATATGCTTCACTGTGTTGGGTTTTTAGAGTTAAAAAATGTAAAGAGTTTAAAATGGAAATATAGCAAAAACTGTGAATAATGAGCTAAGCAATACCACATTCTCCATGTTCTGTGGTTGCTTGTAAGATACAAACATAAGGGCATTTGGTTTTAATTCTCTCAGGCAATTCCTGTTAACCCTGCTTCCTTCCTTCCCCCTCCTTTAAAATAAATCTCTAGCTAAATTAAATGGGCCAAATTAATCCCTAATGCAATTCCACCAACCAGAACAGTTACACTAGGATGATGAGTCTTGTCCACATATGATCAACCAATCAATCATTTGTGGTTGAGACATTAAAAGCTCATTTACTGCTCTAACAATTTTGTTCAAAAAACCCATATAAGCACTTCAATTGACTTGAGAGACAGATGTTTTCAGAAGAACCTCATCACTGTTTTATGCATAGATATACTAAAAACTATATGTTTATGTGCAGATTAGGTCATGCATAGCAAGATTTCTCCCTCCTTCCATATCTCTCCAAGGATACAGTTCAGCTCATTTCAATAGGTTTTAGAAGCAGACAACCTCAAAGCACTGAAAACAGACCACAGAACCTCAAGTGTTATAAAAAGCCCACAACCCTCCAGCAGTGTAGCATCTCTACAAAACACTTATTAGCAACATAGTTTAATAACAATAGGTTAAACTTTGGGCTTCCAGACCTTCTGATCTATGGTCAGTCACTGACACATGTGAATCCAAAATATTTAGTCGTATTTTGTTCATTTTTCTGTACTACTGCCCAACTTATCTGTTGCTTATTGAGTATTCTGACATCTACAACCCAGTCAGTACGTGGTCTACTTCCACTACTTGCAGTGCTGAACACAGAATCACAGAATGGTTTGGGTTGGAAGGGACTTTAAAGCTCATCTAGTTCTAACCCCTCTGCCATGGGCAGGGACACCTTTCACTAGACAAGGTTGCTCAAAGCCCCATCCAGCCTGGTCTTACCATATCTTACTACAGTGCAGAGAATTAGTTGATTTTGGAACTCAGAGGGAAAAAGGAACTTTCCTAAGACACATATGGCACAACAAGCCAAGACATGTGGTCTCATGCACCTTACTGAACATCAGTCCTGGGAGGAAAAGCGGAGATCTTTCAAAAGATCAGATACAGAAAACTGCTTCCTATTGCTAGTTTGAACGTGCATGTGCTGCTTTTGATTAGCAAACAACTACAGGAGAAATGGCTATATTTAGCTCTAATTGTGGTAGAGTTAAATTAGATACATTTATTGCTCAGATATTATGGAATCCACTTCATGCATAAGATTAAAATCCAGGTTAATTACTACCTTCACTGGGTCTCACTTGCTGCAAGTGGTATCATAGCATAAACAAAGTCCTACTTTACATGCAGTTAAGGGATCATTTCTGCTTAACTATTCAAATTTTAAAAATTATTCCATTATTAAAATCATCTCATTTCTCTTCTATAAAACCCAACCAAAATATTTACTTGGCAAAATTCAGATTTTATTTTGACTTGTAAGAAAATAGGTATGGAAGTTAACACCTTCCATACAAACATGGGTGTGAAATTCAAGAAATAACAAAATAATGTGTCCTTTTTTTTTAATTTACATCCCGGCAAAATACCAAAAGTGGTTAATTACAGGTTCTAGCTTGCAAAGCACCTTTCTTATTTCATTTCAACAAGAACTGAAACATAGACATTTGAATTTAGATAGTATTACCTTTTCCTGCTATGAATCTTCCTCATAAAAGCACAATTAATTTGTAGCTAACTGACAAAACAAGACCTCTCCTTCAACTGCATTAACAATTGCTTGAAAGCAATTGGAGCTGTGCAGATATAAATGTCTTACAAAATACACAAATAAAATCAAGGTCTTGTAGCATCTGAAATTGATTCAACAGAAAGAGAACACTCAGTGCTGAAATAGGGAAAAGAACAGGAGCAGATGGAACAAACATATAGTGAAAGAGAAGTTTGTACTGAAATATAGCAGCAAGTCTGAAATAAGACAGAAATGAAAAATGCCAATAGACCAAAATGCTTTTCTATTTATGTTAAAATTGGGTCCCTTGGTCAAGTAATCAAATAGGTGGGTTGAGAACAGAAACTGCCGTTTCTGAGAAAATAAATGGCAGTTTCAGTCAGAGTAACTATTTCACAGCCTTCCCAAAGAATCTGTTACAGTAATGCCCAAACTCCCACCAGTGTGGGGGACGTGTCACATCGCATGTACTGGAACCCACACCACCCCCAGTTAGGAAGCCAGCAAGGGCTATAAAGGTTACTCCCCAGAACACTGTTATTTTTGGGCTACCCTACTTGACTTGGGGCAGTTAGAAGAACAAGTCACCTTTTCTAAGCTCTTATCTTGGCTGTAGGCTGTCTACTGATACATCATTACAACAGAATTTATTTTAACCCAGGTTTTCACGCTGTAGTTTGAAAGTGGTCCGATTTTCCTACATACCTTGGATCAAGGAGACTCCTCAGAAACTGGAAGAGTAAGAACTGGTCCTGTAAAACATGAGGAGACAGAGTATTACTATTTTCAGTAATGTGCTATAAACCAGTGATTCCTGAACTATACACATAGAAGAAGATACTGTTCACAGCTGGTGCCTGCTGAACAAGTTGGTTTAGGCATATGTTTTGTGTAAATACTCAGAGGATATGTTTGCTGACAACTGCATCATTGAGTGATGCAACCTGAAACCCAGAGGTCATACATTTTTTATGGCCAGAACTCTACAAACAGGCCAAATAATCTAAATTTAGCAATTCCTGCAGCTGAGTAGTTATCCAGCTATTCTTCTTCTGTTTATGACATAGCAACAACTTACTATTACTCTTAGCAATCATTTCCTTCCAGAATGGCATCCCCACTGTGAAGAAGCACCAGTATCAGTGAAGTTGGAAACTTTACCTGAAGGTTTGTAATGATGCTCTCAATCTGCTCACTGAAGTGAATGGCTACCAAATCAGCTGCTTTACATGGGCTCAGCAACAGTAATTCCTTCGGAGAGAGAATCACAACAAAAATAATTGCTTTTAATTTCATAGGCAGTGTAATTACGCAGTATCGCAGAGTCCATTCATATTGTAACCACATCTTTGCCTAGATTAAAGCTATAAAATTATGAGTACCATAACACAAAAATTGATTTTGAAAAACAAAACAAAACATAGAAGGAAGGGTGGTTTTTAAAGGCATTTTTGAAAGTCATGATTTCACTACCTGAATGGCCTTGTAAGAATGCAAAGCTCTTCACACCAATGAGACCACATCTTAGTCCTCAGGCAAGGAAATTATTCACCAGATTATCTGACACCTGCCTTTCACCCCTGCCAATAAAACATTCCTAGTGTCAACTAGGAGCCAGCAGTAGAGAGGAAACAGAGCCCTCAGTTGACCCTAAGGCATTTTGCCATCAAATGGAAACAGTGTTTAGCTGGCTTGAACTGAACAGAACCAGAAGTTTATAAGCATGTTTCCTGTAACTGTTAACTGTAATTGATACCTGTCCAGATGTGAGGAAAAAAAACAAACCACTAAACAATTTCTTTATTGTTACAAAAGGAAAAACAACAATATTTTAGATGCCTGTGGGTTTGCCTCCTGGCACGCTCTAAGAGCCTTCATAACATACGTGTTTACAAAACCCAGAACATGCAATTTTTGCTCATAATGCTTCCAAACGCATCCGTATTTCCAAATACATGAGAAGCAACTACTTCAAACCAACATTGGCTACCTTGTAACCATTTCCAAAAGCCCCTGCTTACACCTACAGAGGGGAAAACATTGCTTTACTAAACAAAGCCAACTGTTACAGTGGTAAAGAAAGAAGCATACATCTGGAATTTAAAAAAAAAAAAAATCTGAAAAAGTTACTTAGCACTAGCTTGGTCTCCAGACAGCTATAGTAGCCACCAAATTCAGCCAATGTTAGGAAGAAACCAGGGTGAAGGGAAGAAAGCAAGCAACAAGGAAGAGTGTGACTACTCCACAAGCTCTTTAAGGAAGACCTATCATAGAAAATGCTTTTGGTGAGGTTTCCAAACCAAAATTTGTCTACTGTATTGTATGTTAAACAGCTCTGTGGTGTCTGACCCCACAGCTTTACTGCCTGAGCCACCACAGCTCTTAGCTGCTTCCCCAGCACTCAGAAGCACGACTTTCAGCTTGCAAGCCAAGGCAAAGGACCCAGAAGATCTTATCCACATCAGTTCAGAGGAATGCAGAAAGGATGTAGTGTGACTGCCCTAATGTGACTGCCCTATCTCATTCTGGATAAACCCTCCCTGGGAGGCTGGACTGCTGAAGATAGGACTGACTGGCTGGATGGAGATGACCCAGCCTTCCTGTAAGTGACTGCAGCTCTTGAATCACTGTGACCTTCACAGCCTGCCTGGGGCTTGGGTTTTCATCCTCTCCCAGGTCTGGACAACTTGCAAACATGGTGGTACTGAGGCAGACAGCCCTTAAAGGAGACAGAACTGACACAAGGCATGTAGGTCTGAGGACAGAAAGTGACCACCACAAACAGCACTATGATTGAAGAGAAGCCTTAGACTTTATTTTCAAGATAAACATCAAAGGACAACAACTATGCAGGTTGACAGAGAAAAGGAGTGGCACTCATCACAAACCCCACTTTCTGTCATACAGTCACCAGGGAAGCCTCTCTAGACACTGCTAGTTTCAACTAAAGAGTTCGGTTTGCTGCTTTCATACCTCAGCAGACAAAAGGTCAGTTGTTCCAAGACCTGAAATCACAGCACCGCCTTAATAAAATCTTATTTATTATTTTAAGTCTTCTGAATGTCTGAGAGCAGGATTAATAAAATGGAAAATAACAAAAGCCCATAGCAGCCAACAAGCTGCTAAACCACATGAAATTGTATATACTATTCACCAATCCTGGGAAACAGAAGATGCCAAAAGTAAAGTGGGAGTTGATCTTAGTGACAGCACCCAAGAAAGGTGACCAACAGAACAGATTATCTGCCCAGCAGCTTTTTGGAGGAAACTGCAAAAAGCATAGGTGAAAGCACCTGGATGTTATCAAAATGGTTGATGGAACAGTGCAGGAAACCCTGTTTTTAAAGATGGTGACTTCAGAAAAGTACCAGCTCTGATAAGCTAGGCACTGGGCACTTCTGACACTGCATAATAATCAGAAGTAGCTCCAGACAGAGAAAACAAACAACTCAATATGAAAAGCTGAAGTCTTAGCTTACCAGAAGTTTACCAAAACTGGTAGAACACAATGAGAAACACTGGAAAGGGCAACCCAGGACATTTTTGATTTGTCCTAAGACACCCAAACATGGAACAGCAATTGTAAAGGCCTCAGGCTGAAGAGCAAGAAGACCTACCTGTGATTTGACAGACACAAAATAAAGCTTACAGAGGGAGGCTGACTCATTCATAATGCCAAACAATTTGGGTTGTATACACCAATACGAGACAAAAGATGCAGTAGGACAACAAAGTAGACACAGGAAGCAGCAAAGCAGACAGAGTATGCTCAACTTGGAATGCCCAGCATGGAACCACAGTTGCTCTGATTAGGTAGTAACAAGCCAGGCCAGTTCAGCCACAGCACAACCATCATGCCAACAATTCCCACAGGCTCTGAAAGTGCATCTGAAGAGTCGGTGTGAGCTCAGTGAACTGCACGTCATACAGCTGGATTCACAGAATTCCTTTATCGTTTTTTAATCATTTTCCCTCTTGGCCCATTTTCCTCATTAGACACGCACCAGTTGCAGATGCTGGCAGAGATCAAAAGTATTCTGTATCTTCCAAACGTACCCAGTACTTTCTTTGTTCACCTCACAGGATACAGACTTCTGTGGCCCTTTTCTGCTAAGTAGCTGAGCAAGTGCATGACTGATTGTTTTATAGACAGAGGTTCCTGGCTTATTTCCACATAAGCCTTCAGGGGAATGACACCACTTTATAGGAACTAGAGATATTATGAATTCTCCATGTCTACTGACTGGACAATTGTTTCAGACACATCTCCATTCCCTGAAGCAACAACAGCTTAAAGACATGGGGAAAATTACTAGCTAAAGAAGTCTAGCAAGAGTGTGTGTCTTACAGTAGAAGTCATGTCTTCAAACAGGTTAGAAGTGCCAGGGTACCAAGGTTGAATGCTATTATCATTGTAACATAAGGAACTGCATACCACAGACCATGAGGTCAACGATGTCAATGTCCTGCCCTTGCTGCTGCTGCATGCGCAGTCTCTTAAAGACTTGCTAATGCATCCCTTCCCTGCTATACAACACTCACTAGCCATTATCCCCTGATAAGGTCCTATTATCAAAAGAGCAGGAAACCAAGGAAGCCATACTAAATCTGAGAGATGCATTTATATTAATCTATGAGACTACTGAACCTTAAAGTGACAGCTTTCTAAATAGTCATGATTCAACATTGTTACACTTTCACTGTCAGAACAGCAATAGGCAGATAAAACAGGAATTTCAGTATCTTAAGTACCACAGGTTAAGGATACACTGTACCTCTATATGTTCCAAAGCTTTCTGCCACACCGACTGCTTTTCTTCAACGCTGTAGCCAGGCATGGACAGGATGTTGTGAATATAGTTGAAAACTTCTTCCTGTAAGGCATAAAAGCATAGTTGGCATAGTATGTTCTGCAGCACCACTAACCACATTAGATTTTGTTATGAAAGTCTTAGGTGACCCCAGGGCTAGTCCTCTCTTAGCAAGTTAGCATAAATTATCTCCAAGCAAGATTATATGTCTCTAAATAGTTTTTGAGGAACTGCCAGGGTAAAAAAAAGGCAAGAGAAACAGAACTGATGCTAAACATGTTAAGCATTGAGGTCAAAGAGAATTGTTCTTCCACTATTAAAAATGTCCCCCTCTTGCTCACAAGGGAAAAAGACAGGACATCACTCTTTAGCTAGGAGCATAGCCAGAGAAAAGTATGCTCCATCAGAGGGTAAGTCAGTTTTCACAGCATATTCCTGAATTCCTCTTCAACACCAGCCTCTCTCCCAGGTTCTCCTGCACTGTCCACAGCTCCAATGCTCTCTTGTGCCAGATTTTTTGACCATTTCGCTATCACAACATATATATTCTGACTCAGTCACTCACATAACTTTCAGCATAGTGGCTTTACAAGGACTTGGTTAAGATCCCATTTGCCAGCTTCTGTTGGTGGTAGGAAAGAGAATACCTCAAAAACTGTGGCAGATATGCAACTTGTGCACATGCAGAAGGTAATTGCAAAGAGGACTGCAAATTGCAAATTAAGGGCAGAGAAAGTCTGTACAAGGGGAGAAAAGAGAATTATGGTGGCAGAAGCAAAGTAGTATTGTAGTTAGCAACATCTGCAATCAATGCCATCCTGAACTCAAGTTTTATGTATTAGCATTACTTAAATATAAAAAGAAAGGAAACCTCCAAAGCTTTAAAGAGAAAATCATCTCTTCTCCAACACATGCATGAACAGAAAAAGCCTTAACTGTAACTAAGAATACTCAGCTGTAAAGGAGGACAGTTACTAAGACAGAGAAGTACTACAAAAGAGCAGAGCTGTTGTGCCCATTTATGCTCTGGACAGCAGGGCAGGCTGCTCTGCTGTGAAGAAGAAAGGGCAGAAGAACCAGATTTACTCACTTTTCTCACTGGATCACGCAGGTAACAGTCAATTATTTTGTCATAGCGAAGCTCTTGTTCATACATGAACTCGCAAATCTGATAGCTAAAATGAAAAATACTTTCTACATTAGGAAAGACACACTCAGCTGAGTCATCAGCATAGAGGCAGGTAGCTCAGATCCAGCACAGTCTGGCAGCACTCAGAAAATACAGCATGTTTTACAAAAAGCATCTGGAAGTATCTTGCATCAAGGTTTTCAGTACACAGATTGGGTGGCTCCAGTTTACATGTACCATCTGGTATCAGCTGCAGACTAATCAGCCTATCAATCTCCCTCTTTCAGAAAAATTATCATACAGAGCAACAAAAACTGGAGTTACAAAGGTAAGGGACAGAGGACAAAAGTCTTTGAAGAAATCACATTTCACAGGTTCTGCTGTTCACAGATCATCTTTTATTTCCATAAAACACTCGACTAAGCTAGGCCAATACACAAGACTAGTTTGAAGACATACACTGAACATGACTCAATAATGTGTGATGACACAGTTCCCTACTATCAAATTTTAATAAGCATCTTAAGTATTTTGAGACTTCAGATAAAAAAGGATGCAGTTCAGACAGAACAAGTGAACATTACACTATAGGTCTTTCAGCTCTGATGGAAGAGGCTAGCTGGTGGTCTTGAAGCAAGAAGGAAAAAAAATGCATTTCTTGAGTCTGATGAATTTGACTGAGTAACTCCTAGGGCACACAGGAAAACAGCCATGGTAATCCCCACCACTGGATCTCTAGCCTTCTCACCCTTTGTAGTATGGCGGATTAATTCACATAATACCCAAATTCAAGACTTGGTTGAAGATGCTCTCACTGGCTGACTCTGCTAAGGCATAAGAGACTCTTTCTAGGAGTGTAAAGCATCTAAAGGAGATGGTGGAAATTTTAAGCCTTTCCAGACATTGTGTTTGTCTCTCCTACTCAATTCTAAAATAAGTACCATGGGGGTGGCTCCGGACCCCTTCATGCTTTTAAATCCACCTGTGGGTCTCACCCCAATGAGTCATCTCCATCTGTCAGTGGTATTCAAATATACAACTATACCTTTGAACAAAGCCTGGGGTCTTGTATATGAAGTGCCAAAACTCATCAAGCCCCACGGAGCTTCATGTTGAAGGGTTTCCACAGCTCTACCCCCTCTTATCTTAACAATGCCTTCTGTAAGAACACCCAGTAGAGATAAGGCAGAAAGACTGGGACTAAATATAAACATATTAGATGAAGCATATGTGAATGCACAGAGAAAATCATCCCAAACACAGCTGCAAAGCAGGAACAAGAAATGTGGAGGAAAAAGATTTGGAGGAGTTTTAAATCTCATACACAAGATGTAAAGGCAACATATATATATTGTACACAGCAACTTACAATTCAGCTTTTTCTGCCATTTGGATAAGACGGCTCTCTTCAAACTGTACAATCCCTCCTGCCTGGAGTAGTTCTAAAAGGACCTGCAGATATTGAAGACCAGTTATTTGTATTGCTCTAGCAGCTGTCATCAAACTGCTCCTGTTCCATTAAGCTTTGTATTAACACAGAGCTTATTTCACAGACCTTTTGTAATTGTCTGTCCATTAGATAGGAAGGTCATAAGTTTTCCAGGATTTTTTTTTCCTCTGTTCTTACTTGTCCAGCAGGCAATGCTGGGGTAGGATACTCCTTCACTTCTGCTGTGTATACAGCACTATCCAATTCATCCATGCTGGCCACCATTCCTATGCTAGGTGTCTGCTTTGGCATATGAATTTCAGCCAACATCCATTCCCAGGGAGGCCAAACTCTGCTCTACAGTCTGGTCATACTTGGTGCTTAAAGAAACATTTCCTTGAAGGCTATTACCTGCTGCCTCTCTGAATGGCGGGAGTCATCATCTGGACTGCACAGAAATTCAAGGACCTGCACAAGGGTGTAGAAGTTAGCATGACCTAGGCCTGCTTAACACAGCTGTTAGCATAAACTCAACAAGCAGATTGTGAGCATCAATAATGGAAAGAGCAAATCAGAACACAATGGTGCAATCTGAATTAACTATTCATCTGTGAGGTACTCTCTACTTGGTCCTTTAACTAAGGACACTTAGGAATACTGGAGCAACCAAGTACTGCTGAAAGACTCCAGGGAAAGAAACCCATGACTTTGCAACACAATATAAAACCAAACTTTGGGGAACCCAGAGAATATAAAGAACTAGGTGACCCTGTGGCCCTGTCTTAGACTACATGCCAAACAACTGAAACCACTATGCTGAGCCCCTTGACTTATCTCCTGGACTGAGCTATCTCTCTCAAGGAAAAGAGGAAATCATGTAATTAATAAGTTTAATGTATCTTTAATTAAAGTGTTTGATCCAAATCTATTTAGTCTCCACAGAGCTTAAATTATGACCAAAGATATATAGAGCTTACTGTGCTTCTGTGGTCTCTTCTACTCTGCTTCTTCAAAACCATAGCAAAGTCCCAGCAAGATGCATGTTTTATAATGCATCAGTACTTCCAGAATTGCTTCTGTCTACAGCACTAGCCACACTTTCTGTAGTGCTGTGCCCTCTTTGTGATTTTTCCCAACTTTCACAAAGGAATACTTGCCTGGTCAAAAAGTGTCCTGTTTACAAACAGTGTGTTGTTGGGCTTGGCGAGCTGACGGGCAAGGAAAGTAAAGAGACAGCCAACTTGAGATGGCGTGAAGTCAGAATTCTCCACCATGACCTGAGATGCATTACAGAGAAAAGGGAAAAATAAAGACACAAGTGACAGATTCTGCAGCTGCAACAAGAAAACCCTGTACAGTCCTTGTGTCTCCTCCTGCCCTAGACATCTATATAATCTCCTGGTGTTAGTCCATCCTGAAGATTAAAAGGTAAAGCCACCTTCCACGGCATTTAGCTGTCTGACCTTAAGACAAACAGTGGATGTGCTCTTGCTAAATCACCTCTGTCCTAAAGCTGAAGAGGCTCAACCTTCTGTTGTGTACTTAAGGGAAGTATTCTTGTATGTCCCTGATTTTTGGGTGTGAAGGGCCTCCAAGCTCATGCTTATCTCCACCTCTGTAGTCTGTGCTGATCACTGGACATGTAACAGAGCTTCTGAGCAGAGAAATGTCACACGAGGAAAAAAAGATAAAATTAAGAATTATAGAAGGGAAGAAAATAATTTGATTTCTAGCCCCAGACACCTACCTCTTCAACTGTGGTATGCAGAAGATCTGATCTAATGACTAAGAAACTCTAAAAACTAAAATGACTAAAAACTATAGGTTTGGGGAAAGCTTTCTTTTCTCACATTAAATTAGCTGTTAGTCTATAAATATTTTGGAAAACTTCTAACTGTGCTAATTTGACTTGAAATTACAGAAAAAAGAATATCTAAGATTCACTACAAAAGGTATTTGAAACCTGACGACTGTTTGTCACCCATCAGGCATGTAGCAAATAAGTGTGATGCGTCCCGACTTGGTATCTCATATGATACCTCCTCATCACTAAGGGGATATGAAATGCCCCTGTTTGGAGAGTCCCCCTCTAAAAGTACTGGGTTTAGCTGGGAGGAAATCCATCACCTAAACAGTTCTGGTAGCTAAAACCTAAGAATTGCCCATAGCAAAGCCTAGACACAAAGCATCCCAGTTTATAACCTTATTCAGTCTAAGCTTGAGGGAAACAATTTCTTAAAGTGACCTAGAGCTGAAGATCATCATGAGCTGCTAATGGTTATCTTGCACAAGTAAAGGCAGACAGGTAAGACACATGAAAGTATCAATTAGAGCTCTGCTTGAAACATCAGCTATTGCTATAATTCTTTTTTCATCTTCATTTTCTGTTTAAAAAGGCCATTTCCTACAGAAGCCTAATAATGCTAATAGCATTAAATATATGGCTCACTAAAACAATAGACATGTTTATTCATTTTTGCTTTGTTTTTCACAAACTGGGTCCTCTTTAGTCCCTGTGAACGTGGAAATACTGCACCTCTGAAACAGAGCAACCTTACAGAGGCTGCAGGCCAACCACGTGGGTGTTCTAAAAGATGATATATTTGGCAAAGTTTAGGTCAACATTAGCAGAACATCTGTGTTGACCAAACAATTTTAGAAGTGCAGCTATTTCCTAAGATTTTTTTTCTCAATTATAAATTTAAATAAAAAGTTCAAAGATTTTTTATTTAATTTTTATCCAGAAGGACAGCAGATTCCAGACTAAGGGACTAGCAGTTCTCATAACACCAAACTGTCTGTCTGTAGATGCATTTAATCCTGCAGCATTTCTCACAATTGCCTTCCTTTCCCCCTCCAAGAGCAGGGTTGGTGGATATTTGCTACTTGGCCAGCAGCGCAGAATAGGGCTGTAAACAGCTCCATTCAGCCTATGCAGTGCAACAGGACCATATTCCACAGTAGCTCCAGAACACAGCTGCAGTATGCCACCTCCTGCTGATGACAGCTAAAGACACAAAAAATCATGGTCTAACTCAGCACACGGCTAACATCCTACTCGGGCAGACTCACAAAAGTTTCCCCACAGTGGCATTATCTCAGCCCCTCCACCACAGCCTGCGGCAGCAGTGCTGTCACTGAACTCACTCGCTGGTGCCCTTGCTCTCATCTATCAGTGATGAAAGTGACTGGGAAACGCTACTTATGATATGTTTATACATAAACAGCTTCTAAGTGGAGTTACTCATTATTAATGCTGACAGCTTAGAAGGGGGAAAGCAAACGGCATTTGGCAGAGATAGGTTTTTAATGAGAACATTCATTGTTAAGGAACATGGTTTGGAGACGACAAGTGATTTCTAGAGCACCAGCCTGATAACTTTGACATTCCTGTTCTCTCCCATTTACTAAAGATAGGCCTGTCATTCTGGGTACATTACATCTCAAACATATTTACAGATAGAGGGAGCAGGGTTTTATCAGAAGAGCACTGGCACACTACCAAACTCAGGATTCCTAGGACCCTTTTTTCCTGCTCAGAAGGAATCAGAAAGTGGAATCAATGAGAAGCTTATCAAAATAAACTTAACAGTGCAGAAGAGAAAACTGACAATGAAGTACAACCCAGGTGAAAGACAGGAAAGGAGACCTCTCTGTCACCATATTTAATGTGCATGAAGCATCACTTCCAAATATGCAACTGACAGCCCTGGCTGTTAATCCACACTCCAGCCCATCACCTTCTTTGAGGTGTTATCCACAGCAGGATTGGGACACCTCATCCAAGTTACAGGCTTGGCTGCACAATGTTGTACATAATCACTTAAATGTAAAGAGAGGTTAATTTTTAGGCATACTCACTTTCAGAAGTATGTCAACAATTCTCTGTTGATATTCCACAGCTTGCTTGTCATTCTTAAAGTCTTCAAAAGTCTGCATGAAGCAAAACACTGACACCTTGAGAAGAATACTCTCTACTGCCAACCCCAAAAATACAAACAGACGCAAAGAAGCAGCCATATCACAAAACTGACAATGCCTCTAAATCCCTTTTGTGCATATCACCAAAGCAGCAGGTTCCAAGACAAGTTAGGTAAAACCCACAGGCAGAGGAAATTTGGAAAGGAAGAAAGATGAATCTTTATGCAGGAGAAAGATGTAAGCACTAAAATACTCTTTCCAAATGCATTATTCTTGTTTCACCTGTGCTTTAAAGATGGCTTCTGTTACCAGTCTTGACTGTATAACATCATGCTCATTAATTTTTGCTTAAGGACATAGAGAACTGCTGATATTTTATAGAACACACTAAAACTGTTTTAGCATCAAGCCAATAACTTCTGGTTTAGCTAAAGAATAAACTTTTTAAAAGGAATTTTAGAGATCATGCAACTATGACATAGATGAAGGAAGAACTGGGGTTGCATTTTTCTCTTGGAGGAGATCTGTGATCTCTTACCAGTGCAAGAACATTAAGAAATTCCCGAGTGTCGAAATGTAGCAACGTACGAACATAAGGGTAGACCTCTTCATCCACAGATCCCTCAGTTGAATGCAGCCGGATGAGAAATTCAAAGACCTGCAACGAAAATTCAAACAGACACAGCAGATTGCCTCTGAGTTTCAGAAAATTGACAGCACAAGCATAGGGAAAAGTGGCATCATCACCAGCTTTGCACTTAAGCTTTAAATCACTTTAGGAGCCCATCAGTGTTCTTACTTGAATGATGTTTTCTTCTGCTTGTTAGCAAGAAAAAAGTTCCCTTCCTTAGACTCACTAACCAATTGAAGATCAATCAAAATATAAGATCAAGCAAAAATTAAGGCTTATGCTTGCAGACTGAAGCATATGAATTTAGGTAACTCCCTCCCCTTTTTAGCATCTTTCCTGGGAAGCTGTGCAACTCCTCCTTATCCAGGGCACAGCTCCTCTCCTCGTCATCTGTTCCCCTGGGAAGAACTAGTCAATCTGCCTCCTCATTCTCATGCTCAAAGCTTTTGGTGCTGCAAAGACTAACTTAGGTGCTGCTCAATTTTGCCTCCTCCACTGACTTCATAGTTCCTGAAATATGAGCATGTCTTTCAAAATTAAGGCAACTTCCTTTACTGAACCGCTGGCAGAGGCATCCAGACCCTTCCAGGGAATGAACAGGGCAGCAACAGCTCCAGTTGTCTCAAACACACTCACAAGAGACGTGGCTATTAGCAGAAAGAGAGCATACTGGCTAACGCTCATGAGTATGTATTAAAATACACACTGGGATCCCATGGAGTACTGTCAGGCAATATGCTCTTCCCAGCCATTCTCAGGAAATGCCATGTTCTCTCATGTACTCATATTCTGAGTTAATTTTCCTGTCACCACAGTGATAGTGAAGCCAGGAGTTAGCAGCTTGACTTTCAGACCCACAACCTTCCCCGTTGGCCTCCTTGAACCTTCTATCCACCTTGCCAGCTACGAACAAGTAAGAAAAAAAAACCATCCAGACTGTAGCTAGAGTGGACTCAAGTATCCAGACAGAAAGGTGTCACTGAAGCCAAGTTCTCAGGAACAGTATCAGAGGTCATAGAAAGGAGAGGTTGATGGCTCTTCCCCAGAGCATCTGCTGCTGGGTGAGCTATCACTTGCCTTCACGCTATGAGCCACAGTCTGTTGCTGTGCCAGCTCTACTCTGTGCAGTGGGCAACTTGGTAAGGACCATAAGAGAGGGCAATACCCTAGCACTTGATCAAGCAAAGGGGAGCAGACTGGTTTGCACACTCTGTGAGAAAAGGGTCTACAATAACCCAGAGCTACCACATACATACAGCTACAAGCTCTGGATTAGTGAAAAAAGCCCAAACCAGAGAGCAAACAAAACCAGAACACCCCGCCACCCTCAAAAACAAAACAAGCAAACAAAAATTCCCCCCAAACAACCAAAGAAAACCCCTCGAAACACCCAAACCCACCACACCACTAAAACACATTTGTTTTATTTTACCGCAAGAAGAAAATGCAAAACAGAAGGTGCTTTTTCTCACTGAAATCCTGTAACTAAAGTGAAATGCTAGAGACCCCCAAAAAATGTCTGCAGTAAAACTGGCCAGAAACTCAGGAGTTTTATGAGCACAAAGTGATCAGGAGCATCCTGTGTTTTAAGAAATTGTCAGAGATGATTCCAAAGGACTTAAGCTTTGCCTTAAGCCAAGCTTCAGACGCAATTTAAAAAGAAAGAAACAGTCTGCTTGAGGGCTTTTATGGAAATAATGTACCAGGAAAGGAGATTTACTTTGGCAGTAACCAAGCCAACTTTCATTACATGTAACCTGCATGTCTAGTCACGCTTTTGGCATAAGTTCACTGTTATTCTAGCTAGGTACTAATCCTTAAGTTAGTTTTATTATAATGCTTATGATGAAACCATTAAGAACATGCTCACACCTGTCCTGAACAAATTATAAGGCATATGCAATAGTACTTGTTGCCTTGAAACAACCTGCCAACATCTTGGGCAATCCAGATGGAAAAGGTTATTTCTCCCAGTTGAAAGCTACTGGTGCAGAGTCAGAACAGTGTGATGAATCTAGCTCAGCCAAAAACTATCCACTGAACAGGGCGGCAAATAACAACACGAAGAGATGAAGCTCCAGAATCAAACCTTCTCCCAAAGGGGGACAGCAGGATAAGCCTGTGCTGTTATGGGCTACCAGCACACAGAAGCTTTAAGGTATTGTCTGCTGTTCCTACAGCACCCTGGAAAGATGATTGGAATATTAGGCCACCATTCTTCCTAGTGGGACTAAGCAGAACAACAAAGAACAAGAGATGGGTAGTCAGCCTTTGCTCAACCCACAGCATGTAGAACAAACAGCTTTAGAGCCTATACATGTAAAGACTTCTCTGAGCAGTTAAGATTCTGTCTTATAACCAGAGTGGCTGGACAGGCTCAGGGTCAAGTCTCCCAGAGTAAGGTTTGCCAAGATGGGTGTATGAAGAGGAATTCAGTATCAGCTTATTGCCTCTTAACCAGAGATGGAACAGACTGAGAAAGCAGATGATCTTGCAGTCACCACAAGACCAGAAAATATCAGGCCATGGGTTGTCTCATGATCTTTCTCAAAAGAAGCAAGAAACTGGCTACCTTCTAAGTTCTCTGAAAATAAGCTATCTCTTTAGCTGACGACTATCGGAAAAGGGAATTGTACAAGGATGTAGTTTGGAGCTCTTGACTACAACATGCTCTTGACGTCAGCTGAATATCTACAGTAATCATAAGGCTGGAAGCTTATCTTCAGCAAACACAATGTTTTGATGAGCAGAGACAAGCATGAACAAGTTTTAGCAACAGACAAACAGAGGAAGGAATATTTAGTTAATGTTCTTTAATACTACCTCCCTTTCTTCTATCCCATGTTACATGCATTTGAAAAGAGAGGAGATCCCCATATTTGACATGTTATAGTCAAGTTTAGAAAGAAGAGACAGCAACAAATTTCTGGTAACTTTGTGGTAAAGAGTAAGGAAAAACCAAAAACAAAGCCAATCAAAATTAGTCCCACTAAGAACTCTATGTTCCTGCACCCCAATTTACAATTGAAGGAAAAATACAAAGTTTAAATGTTTAGATTGCAACAACTGTTTGATTTAATTTCCTAAAAGTTTGTTTGGTATTTACAGTGGTACGTACTCATATCACAAGGTTACAGCTATCAGACTGAGAACAGTTTTCTATCAGAATCCCATGAAACAAGACATATGTACCTTCTTTTAAAAACCTCACACAGGAAAGTTCCTTTCCAAAAGGTTGCTCACCTGATTTTTAACCAAAGGTACCAGATCTTCAGGAATATCACCCAATGGATATGCACGGCCTGCCAAGCAGCAGCTAAAGAAAAGGAGGAGAAAGGCATTTTTAATACATCCTGACATGAGTTAGTTTTCAGGATGCTTTTATAACAAGCCAAACTATTTTATGAATCATGAAAGCAAGCACTGCAGACTGCACTGCTCAATTAGCCAATTCACTGCATGAATTTGCATCCAAGGTATGCCATTCCACAGCACTAAAGGTATGGAGAAACTCAGCATTTCTCACAAAAATCTTTAATCTTGCGTTTTAGGAAGCTGGAGTAATGCAGATTCTAATGTTCACCATCTAGAGTAGATTCCGAGAAGAGAAATTCCCTAATTAATCATTACCTTGCAATCTCAGAATGACTCCTGCAAATGACAAGCAGCACAGAAAGCAGCAACCGAGAAAAGCTATCCCAAAAGGCATGGTGGAAAGGGCTAAAATACAGCTTTTAAGGCTGCAAGTCCTCGTTCAAAGAGCACTCTGTCACACACAGAACAAAAAATGTATGCTAACCAAATTTTAAGATATGGTATTGGTGTATCAGCAGTAATCTGAGCTATAAAGCCGCCAACTTTACCCTACCTATCCACTTGCACCAGGTGTAACAACAAGTTACAGTAACTTCAAGTCAGCTGTACAAAGTAGCCATTGCTATTGCACTCAGGCCTCAGAACACACCATAAGGTTCTGCAACTATAGTGAGTTAAACAGTTGGTGTCAACCACTAGTAAATGCCTCTAACCCTTTCTAAAGGACCTTACCTTATATATACAAGCAGCTTGTTGCCCATTACCACCTGCTCATCTACAAAACAAGAATTATTTGTTACCTTTTCTTCACAAGACAACAGACAGTTGCAATTCTTTTCCCCAGTTGTTAGCAAAACATTTAATCTGATACACATGGAGAGGTTAACACACCATAAATAGTACCAGAAAACTTTTCTGTTCTCCAAGACACAGGAGACATATATTTCCTTCTTGCATCCCTCTGTTGAAGTGACTAGAGATATTCAAAACATCAAATATCAAAACTAGAAACCCTTACAGAGAAAGAATTCTGTACCTGTGAGAGACTTCCCAGCATTCAGTGGAGGAGCAATGACTTTGAACAGCTTCTGCAACAAGAACGAAGGCAATGCTCAAGCAGCTGGAAAAGCTCAAAGCAAAGAATCCATGTGGGTTTAAAGCAGAGGTCAATGGTGTATCTTCCCCACAGAAAGTCTGCTGTCTCATCATGTCTTACAATTCAAAGGCTCAGGAGACACCAAGATGTGGCAAAGGATACTTTTCCCAGCTGATGTTATGACATATAAGAAAAGAGGCCCAGAGAGTGCTCAGTTTGGGTACACAGATAGAGGACTCATCTAAATACCTAGCTCTAGAAAGCAGAAAAAGTTATTTGTACTTGTACAGCTAGTGCTAGATTTCCAGATGTCCTTTTTAAATCGTGAACACTTCAAGAGTATCTTTCCTTAGAAATATCAAATTCTGTTGTAACTGCTAAAAATTGGGCAGTTTAAGGTTTTCACACTCAAATGGACCCAGCTCCCCTTTTCAGCATTACTGAGAAAATAGCAGTACTTTGTTAATGAAATACACTGATGTTATAGCTATAGCCTTCAAGAGCAATTGGTGTACCAGGCACATTTTCAGGATTACCACCAGCAGCAGCAACAGGGCCTCCAGTAACAGCATTACAGAGTCCTGTGCTTACTGTCAATAGATCACACCCAAGAGCTAAGTATGAAGCCTGCCCCAGTGCAAGGACTGTTTCTAGCTTTTTTTCTGAATTCTGTACACAGGTAAGCTCACACTTTGTTTCCATTACTCTTGAATACATATTAATATACTATGGTGTCAGCAGAGGAAGAACAGGAAGAAAAAAAACGCATGAGGTGCTCATACAAGCTCTCACACCTATACCCCCATTAATCCTATTGTGTAAAACACTGATGCTTTCTCAGCACATCATGTCAATAGGCCAGGATCATCACAAGCAACAAAGCTGTTAGAAGACATCTTGTTTTTCTGCTTCTTTTGTTTCATGTTTGTTTCAGTAACACAACTAAATTTCCTGCTCTAACTTTGCAGAGCATTACCACCTCAGCAGGGAAACTTGCGTTCTAAAGCACTGTAATTAATAACTGCTTTTCTCCTCTACTGCATCTAGTCAAATACACTGCATATATCATGTGATTTCTCCCTTGAATTAAAAAGAACAAGAATATCTACACACTGAATGAAAAGATAATGCATTGGGTTTGAAATGCAGTTTCTCAGAAAAAACGTGCTGAACACACAGAAATCAACTCACTGTACTGAACATCTTTCCTACCTCCATGGGACTAATGAAGTCATTCATCCCACTGTTATAGACATAGATCATGGCATCATAGAGATGGTTTTCCCAGCATAGAAGAACCACCTGCAAGGCAAACAAAGCATAACAGAGATATACAGCTGCTCTTAGCTCACAGTTTTCTTATTTCCAATTTGATCCAAGGGACACAGGACTAAGTTCTGTTACAAATTAGTGACTAAAAGGCATGAATGGGTTGGACTACGTAAGTTTTGTCTGCTAAAAGGTGACACCTTTTCCATATGCTCAGCTGTGCTTTAAAGCACAAGAAATTTGCATAAGCAACTAGCATATGCTGTCATCTTTTAGAGGAACTCAATGAAAGAGCTCACCTGTTGTATGTCCAAGCTGGTGATATCCATATGCACAATGCAGGCTTCCAAATTTTCCAGCCTATTCTTGTCTTGGAAGTGAAGCAGCAAGTCTTTCATCACTTGAGGTGTGATTCCCCTCAGCTTATCACTTAAGATATATGGCTCCAAGCACTCCAGAAAGATGCCTTTAGCTACAGAATTCTCACTCATCTTATCATATATCTGGTTAAATAATAAATCCCTAGGAGGAAAAAAGTGTTTAGTTATCAAATAACCTTAAAATCTCCTTATCTGTTTTCCAAGGGCTCCAAATTAAGCTCTAATTTCTCTGTATTTATCCAACTCAGGAGCAGAATGCCCTGTTCAGCTTCTTTACTGATGTAAGTTACAGGTAGCTACACAGAGCCAATCAGCTATGGATGCTGAAAAAAAAACAAAACACCCTGCTGTCAGAGGGGAAATTACAACAAGAAAAAAGAAAACATATCAGGGTACCTTCTTTCTTAAGGTGATGGTGCGGGGGAAACAGTTCAAAGTAAATTCTTCCTCAACACATCAATGAAAATTTCAGACACTTTTGAGTATGTAGTACCCTGACTTTAGTATCAGTTTTTCAGCATTTCTCTAAACTGTGACAGGATATACAATACAACAATGACATTACATGATTCCTCTAAATCATGTGATATTATAGGAAACAGTACTCAGGACAACATGGATTTGGGAGACTTGGGAGACAGGCTTGCAAACTCAGACTTACGTGCGCTGGAGTAAGAGACAGTAATCAACTATGACAGGCACCACATCCTGAGAAAGAAACATAAAAAAGCTGTGGGGATTGGCAAAAATCCTGCCAAATAGCACAACCTACAGAGCACAAAGTGAATCCTGGCCAATACAGAGCAGAATCAATGAGTTATTTGAATCAGCTGGTAGTTGGCACAGTTACAGGTTTTCCCATATGCTGTTTCATATGGAGAAAAACCCTAGTGATACTTCTGCAGAGGACAGAAAGCATACAGGTTCAGCTATGGCTAGGCAGCAGAGCAAAGTCCTGATTTCATTAGTGCACACAATAGATGAGAGTGTTCAGGTGAACCACAGCAGTATTATTTAAAACTAGACAATTTTTGCAGCAAAGTCTGATTAAAAAATTTCAAGATCTATACAAGAGAGTCCTCTAGAGCATCATACCTGAAAATGTTGCTCCATAACCTGGATTTTCCCTTGGTCAGGACATTTCTTCAAAGTCCGATCAGCATAATGGAGAAGGACTTCAACCATCTGAATTACAATAAACAAGAAAATTCATTAAAATCCCAGACTAGAGACCCTACTTGGTAGCACATTTAATAGACTGACTTGGAGGCTGGCAGCAGTGTAAACTTTGTTGCCCCATTTTGGGTATGACCTACTGTGGGCAGGGAGAAGAGGCTGCCAGAAGACAATGGTATGACTGGCATAGAAGTGGCCTGGTGGGACACTGAAGGCCTACACTAACTTTAACTGACCCAGAAACTGGGCAGCCAGTCAGATTTTCAGGCAGATGAACATACTTGGAAGCACAAGGCTCATGTGGGTCATGTTTTTACATAAAGCTTAAGTGACAGTATCTTAAACAGCAAAACAAATAAGTTTTGCTGCAATAAAACCTGCAAATAAAATATACATGAAGAACATGTATAGCTCTTCAAAGTACAGGCTGAATAATTACTCCAATAACTGTATTTTTAAACATAACCTTCCCAGAAAAAGGTTCCTCTAGCAACTGAGCAGGATCACTTGATGAGTTTATTCCATGTCCATGTATACATGGAGCAGTTTCCATCTTGAGTCACCAAAGAAGCCGCTGCTATCTTGCTAACCAAAAGTCAGGAAACTCTGGAGTTACCTACAAAAAAGGTTTCTCTCCACTGTGAAGGGATCAGAGATCTCAAGGCCTGGATGATAACATCAAGTTTTGATTTGCTAATGTTGCAGATTTTATCCCCAGCTTTACCTAAAAGGTATTCCCAAGTCTCCTCTAAAATCCTGCTCACAATTTTAGCAAGAGGTGCACATGTACACGTTCTAGAGTTAGATGGATTAACTTTTGGAGGACAGAAACCATTTCTTCCAGGAACACAGTATCACATCAGTATACATGAAAATCCAGTTAGGAAGAGATCAGTGACTCACTCTGTCTGCAATCACTGCTTTCCGCTTGCTTGTGTCCCCAGACAAGCCTAGAAAGAATGAGGGGGAAAGGAAAACCATTAAGCTATTCTCATCTGAGCTACCAGTGAAAAGATAAAAATCCCCCAGTTAAGATGCTAACACCGCTACCCTTGAAACACAGAGGTCAGGATATCTAAATACACAGTTTTGTGTTCTACTTGTAGCCCAATCTCCTGAAAAGCTTATTCTCCCAGTGAAAGACTGTTCCAGCACAGGAATTACAAGAACAGATCTGGGTGCTGTTTAATGCTGAGGAAACAGTTACTGAGGGCTATCAAAGGCTGTGTACATGAGGCTAACTGCTAGAGGATGACTTGATGCAAACAAGCTGAATTAAGTGCACTATAAGGGGGGAAAAAAATTCTTACATGCCAACTCAAAAACACAGTTAATTCTTTGAATACTGAAAAACTATCTGCTTCATTGTATTATAACCACTCATTATAACTCATTATAACCACAAGACACATTTTGATATACCAGCAATTTCACAGCAGGAGGATCTTATCCCAAGAACTTGAGTCTTATCTGTCAAACCATCAGAAATTATTTGCTGAAAAGTCGATGTGTCCAGTCCAAATCAGACCATTCAAGTGGCAATTTCTGGCATAATAAACATGTTTATCATACCAAGCTAAGTGCTCAAAAAGCATCCTCCTTCATTGGTGCCAAAGCAGTTCTTTCAGTCAGTATAATCAGAAGTGACCTCAATGAAAGTCCCTGCTTGGCAGAATTGACACAACACCACACTGAAAATTACCTAAAGGTCACGCATGACCTTCATTAATATTTTGGCAGGCTAGATATTCAACACTGGATCCACCTCCTTAATGGCAAAGTGACAACAGACAGTAATCACAACACAGACCAAGTCTAACTTTCATCTGAAAACAACAGGCTGCTGAAGAGACTATGACTCTAAAAAAGCTGAATCAATCCACATAAAGCTGTTGTTTCTGCCAAACCCAAAGCAGCACATTGTACTTTCTCTTCTTCAATTCAATTATCTTTTTCTCCACTCAACCATAGTGGTTTCAATAAAAAAGATTAAAAAAACCCAAGCCCAAACTTACCTACCACAGCCTTTGCTTTCCCTTCATGAAAAGACCAAGCTAGAGCCAGGGCATCAGTGAGATGCTCTTGTTTCAGAAGGTGGTCAACTCTCTAAAATGACAAGTAATACTGGAGATCAGTATTACAGAAAAGCCCAATTTACGATCAGCACTTCCCAGTGACACTGTGCATGTAAGACTATTTGTAAGACCCTACCCAGAGCAGTATGTGCCACAGTTCAAGAAACTGAGCAGAGAGGAGGTACAGAGAACAGTGACTAGGAAAGAACAAAGGAATTGAAAGATGCTCTTACAAAAGAATTATGAAGGAGCTTTGCTTAGCTTTACAAAATAAAGTCTGAGATAGAACATGCATACATCAAATAAACATATGGTGAACTGAAAAGAACAACACAGGAACAAATAGGCATAAATTTCTTAAAGCTAAGAACTTTAATGTGGAAATTTATGAGGTTTCAGCTGTCAGAGAAATTATGTTAAAAAAAAATCTTCTATCAACAGAAACAAGGATCTAGAATCCAATGAACTTTCTAGGTAGTGTGTGTTGGATTTTATGATGTAGCTCCTGCAGTAGCTGGAGACAAAATTCAGTGAACCAGATTTCCTTCTGCTCCTGTATACATATCTGGCAGACAGAAAGCTTACATTTACCCAGTCCTCCAAAGCCATACCTTGCACTAACTTTATCTTTTTAACAGAAGCTGCCACATGGCAAGGCATTATGTCTCCCTTGGGAGAGCAAGATCTCCATTCAGCCTGCAAGTTTACGCAAGCAGGAGTCCCACAGCATCCCACCTTGGAAAGCAGTGTATCTATGATGCTGTCAGCACGTAGCAATCAGGAATCCTGAACACAGTGCTCGGAACATACTTCACAAATATTCCCTCCCTCCTCTCAAGCAATTCATACCTAAGCTGTACAGTTTTCCTCTCAACGTACCTCTCTCCAGCTTCTCAATGTCATGACATGAACAGACTAGAAAAGAAAGGGAAAAGAATCATTTAGATGAAAGTAAGTAACACAGTTCTCAAGCTCAGCATGGCAGGAATAGATTGGGTGTTCATATTTAACAGAAAATAATGCCTTACATGGCCTTAAAACCCATGTGTTCCCATAAGCCACCTCTCTCTTTTTCATAGACAGCCTGCACTGCAGGACAGGGAAAGTAAATACGATATTCCTTTTATCATTTCATGCAACGGAGTCTAGTTTTCCCTGCTGTCTTATTTTCTTCTGTTTACTTACTAGAGCATTTAGGACAGAAAAGTTGAAGCTTAGGACAGAGAAGTAATGTAATGCTAAGTCTACCCCGAAGTAGCATGAACCAGGATGCTGTGAAACTATGACCGTGTCTCATTTAGCCCATTCCTTGGCTAAAACCACATTACTGCACATTTCTGTAATCCCACAACATGCAGTAGGACAAGGAGGGAATGGTTTTAAATTGACAGAGGGAAGATTGAGATTAGATGTTAGGAAGAAATTCTTCCCTGTGAGGGTGCTGAGGCGCTGGCACAGGGTGCCCAGAGAAGCTGTGGCTGCCCCATCCCTGGCAGTGTTCAAGGCCAGGTTGGACAGAGCCATGGGCAATCTGGTCTAGTGGAAGGTGACCCTGCTCATGGCAGGGGGTTAGAACTAGATGAGCTTTAAGATCTCTTCCAATCCAAACCAGTCTATGATTATGATGATTCTATAAGCTCACAAAGAGCCCATCCTTTATCCACATCTCCATAGAATAAAAAATTGCCTTTCTCCAGAAGATGAGTTACTATCAACAGTGAATGACCTGTATTTTTATTTAAAAACCCCCATATCTTTACCTTAGTTCCAAGGTAAAAGATCTGACCACCACAGCTGCTGATGGACTGGTAGCAAGCTTTCTCTCCAACCAGGGCCTACAGGGAGGAAAGTTATATGCAGGTAAAACTCCTCTTTGTTTTTGTAAAGTTTCCCAAGATACATATGCATACACTTGAACTTCAGAGACACTTTGTAATTAAAAAATAAAAATGAGGACTGGGAGAGAACACCACAGATTGCTGGGCAGCAGTAAGTAATAAAGTTCTGCTGTCACTCCTTCCTGCTTGTGAAATCAGCTTAAAGTGCTACTGAGCTCTCATTGCCCAGAAAACATGATAGAATCATAAGGACCCTCAAGCATTGCTCTGTGTCTATCTTCAGAAGCAAAAAAATTTACGGGGGCTCTTCCCTTGCCATCTGCTTCTTCACAGATCTTCCTCAAGAGCAAATGTGTAGGAGACAGAGATGGAAAGAATACTGAAGTTGCTACAACAGAAGTTTGAATGCCAGTAACTAGTGTTCAAAAGGCACATTTACAATGTGAGACATGGGGGATCACATCAGAATTAGAGATTTTACCCATGGGCAGTGCTTGCTTCCCACTCAGGCTGCAGTTACACAGCGTAGTTATTTGTCTTCTGCTTTTCTCAGTATGCTCAGGTAGCAAAGCTTCCTGGATCTCTTCCCACTGCTGAAAAGTGTGTCCATTCCAGTGACTTTCATTAAGTAGAGTTATTTTGTAGACTCACAATAGCATTTTAACAGGCAGCACTTATTTGGGCATGTTAGTTTGTCAAGCCACACATCTCTGGCTTTGAGGGTAATCACCAGAAGTCGTCACAGGACATGGCAGAGCTTCTGGAATTGAATGCAAGACTAATCCACATAATGACCTATATCACCTTAGTGCCAATCTCTAGCTGTGTTCTACAGGTTGTGTAGAACACCTGTGTCAGGTTGTGCCTGACAATTCCAGATCACATGGCAGATAGTACATAAGCTCATTCAGACTAGACTCCACCTTCTGATTCTTTCTTCCTCAATATGCATCTGCAGCAGAAATAATGACAGCAATGCTACCATGGGAAGCAGATAAAGCAGTGAAAGCCAGATAAGCAACATCTTTGTAGATCCTAAAAGGCTGCAAAGACTTCTCCATAGATCAGGCCATTCAGATTGGAAGAATCATAGAATAGTTAGGATAGGAAAGGACCTCAAGATCATCTAGTTCCAACCCCCTGCCATGGGCAGGGACACCTCACACTAAACCATATCACCCAAGGCTTCATCCAACCTGGTCTTGAACACTGCCAGGGATGGAGCATTCACTACCTCCCTGGGCAACCCATTCCAGTACCTCGCCACCCTAACAGTAAAGAATTTCTTCCTTATATCCAGTCTAAACCTCTGCTGTTTAAGTTTCAACCCATTACCCCTTGACCTATCACTACAGTCCCTAATGAATAGTCCCTCCCCAGCATCCCTGTAGGCCCACTTCAGATACTGGAAGGCTGCTATGAGGTCTCCACGCAGCCTTCTCTTCTCCAGGCTGAACAGCCCCAACTTTCTCAGCCTGTCTTCATATGGGAGGTGCTCCAGTCCCCTGATCATCCTCGTGGTCCTCCTCTGGACTTGTTCTAACAGTACCATGTCCTTTTTATGTTGAGGACACCAGAACTGCACACAATACTCCAAGTGAGGTCTCACGAGAGCAGAGTAGAGAGGCAGGATCACCTCCTTTGACCTGCTGGTCAAGCTCCTTTTGATGCAGCCCAGGATACGGTTGGCTTTCTGGGCTGTGAGTGCACACTGCTGGCTCATGTTCATTTTCTCATTGACTAACACCCCCAAGTCCTTCTCCACAGGACTACCATGAATTTCCTTTTTGTCCAGCCTGTAGCTGTGCCTGGGATTGCTCCGACCTAGGTGTAGGACCTTGCACTTGGCATGGTTTACTTCATGAGGTTGGCATCAGCCCACCTCACAAGTGTGTCAAGGTCCCTCTGAATGGCATTCCTTCCCTCTAGCGTATCAACAGAACCACACAGCTTGGTGTCATCGGCAAACTTGCTGAGGGCACACTCAATTCCATTGTCCATGTCAGCAACAAAGATATTAAACAAGACCGGTCCCAACACTGATCCCTGAGGGACACCACTCGTTACTGATCTCCAACCGGACACTGAAACCGTGAAGCACTCTTTTCTTTGCTGCTAAAGAAAAACATGACAGTGAGGTCTTTCTTTCTTAAGAAAGTCTGCCATTCTGCACTGAAGGCACTTCTCCTTGGGCTTCTGGAGCCAAGTCATGACCATATGGTGGGCCTGAAATTGGTACAGACCCACATGAGCCTTCTGCTAGTACTTTGGGCCAGCTAGTCTCACAGAGCTATAGCAGAATTGAACAGGAACCATCTTCTCCAGCTGTGGAATTTCAGAACCCCTAGGCTATCTCTGGGGAAGGAAGCACTGGGAAGCTGAATGCAAGGACAGAAGGCCGTTTCCTACACACAGTCTTGGCAAACTGTTTCCAAAGCAGAAGAAGCCTTTATTCTATTGAAAGCAGTAACTTTTCCCACAACCACAACTTAAAAAAACCCTCCACAATTCTATGGCAATACAAATACCACATCAAAGCAAGTTTGCTAAAGGCACATGTGAGTTACTGAAGATATCAGGAGGCACTGAAATTAACACCTACTTAAGAAATAAAACATGTCCAGACACCATAAGGGCCAGGGTGTAAAAATAAATAACAAGCATGAAAATCAAAATAAAAGAAAGACAAATAAACAAAAGAGGAAAAAACAGAAAACACAATGTTTGAAGTGTTGCAGCTTCAATGGCAGGGAACATGTACCGCAAAGACACTGCTATGGCAGAGTATTTGTGGCACACAAAGTAGAAAAGCTTATAGTTATCTCTTGAAGAATAAAGTACATCAGCTTTTTTTTTTTTTCCATGCAAAGTATTCCAAAGCTTGGTAACTTAAAAGCAGCTCCCAAAAAACATCAGTGCACGAAAAGAAACATGAGCTGTCTGTTAGCTTACCACATCAATACCATGTATGATTCAAAAAAGCTTTTTCCAAAGCTCCAGGCTTGCACTTAGGTTATATCTGAAACAGAGCTACCTAACACAAGCAGATAATTTGTGCCTACCAGGGCTTCACTGACATTGCCTCCTGTAGCCAGCGATTTGAAGTGGCTGCTGTTGTATACCAGCTGCACTTCTGAGATCTCTATGGTCTCCAGCTCCTCCTGTGTCTGACGATCTATAACATGCAGCTTCTCTACACTGTCCAGAAGCATGGCTGTCCGTGAGTTTATCCACTGAAAAAGCAACAAATGACAGATTTCAGCAACAAACACACTTTGGGGCCAACCAAACAGGCACCGACCATGTCCGTGAGTATCAATACTGGAAGTTCTAGGATGGCGAGTCACTTCACAACAGCACCCATGCACAACTCCAAAGGTAAAGACAGGGAGGATCCTTCTGGAGTATCAGCTTTTACATTGAGAAAAAATACAGGGAGCCTTCTTACAGAAAACACCTGGAGACAAATGGCAATCCACCAGAATTCTTGAGCTCCTGGTGCACTATTTATGCTCTAGCACACTTTCTGTCCAAAGGTCTGAAAACCAAGACTACTACAACACCTCAGTGCTGGTTCTCAAGTCCCTTAAGGGGGAAATATGGCATCAGGGCACATTCAGAAGAGAAATAGTACACCTAAGTTTAACTCGAAGCATGTCATTCACATTCTGTGACATTGACTTTAATATTTAAAACCCTGCAAATAAAAAGACTTTTTTTACACCACTTTCACAATATTTCTTATAAACAGCCAAGCATATTTGTTCACAAATTTCCAAAAATTCCAGCTGATGTAGATGTCTACCTTGGTATTTTGGCCTTTCATGGTTTACTCGCGGTATTCTGTAAATGTGTTTTAGAATCAAACTATTTTTTTTGGCGTTGAAAGCATCAAGCAGTTTTGGTGCTTTAGCAAACACTCACATATGGAAACACTAGGATTTTACTGAGCCAATTACACAGAAGCTTGCATTTTTTTTTTTTACTGAGAATACAGAATTAAAAAAAAAAAAAAAAACCAAAAAATTTTCTTGCCAGATTCTTTCTGGATCTTGAAAACATTTCCTCCACAAGACTAACCCTCCTTCCCAAGAAAAGGGAGTATAGTTGCCTCCCTGCTACTATTTTTTTATCCTTTAGCTACTACCTGCTATTTCACTTGTGCTGGTTTTCCACTGGGTCCCAAGTTTAGTGGCACTTTCATTAGTTAGCTCCAGATAACATGGCCACTTCTTATGCTACATTTGTAAAGCCAATGGTATAGAACTAAGGGCTAGTGAGATACATTTACAAGAAAATTAGTGCAAACCAGAAAAAAAAAGCCATTCAATACTACTAAGACTTACAGTAAAGTTGATTAGGTCATAGTGCAGATGAAGCTGCCTCTGCTTCGTGACATGTATTGCACCGGTATCATCTCTCTTCACCTAAAAGAGAAATTGGACTACTCTGATTCAAACTCAAGAGACTTTCTTCAGCTCAACTTCGCTCTTCCCAGAGGACATCACACCAGCTCCAGGACTCTGGAGCTCTGCTCAGACACATTGAGTGTTCAGTACCAGCACACACACTTCTCAAATAAAGTGTGATGTCTCACTTTCAAAAGCACACACACAAATGAAGAAAAGGAAGGCTCTGAGCAGGGAACAGTAAAAATACATGCCATTTGTTGGGTCAATTTTAAACCATTTATTTGTACTACAAGAGCTAGACGTCATAAACAAGTTGGCACTACATGTGTTCAAGGGATTATTCTCCCCAGTCCCACCTCAAGTATTATCTAAGGCAACTCAGTTTCTAAAAGAGGTGTAAGCCTCCAGTATTCATACAGAGAGCACTAAGGGAGGACTGGTTATCATTCACTGACTCCCAAGAGGCCCAGCCCCACTGGAATACTGAATTGAAGGCCGATATTGCATGACAACTGCCAGTTAAGGGTTCTCTCAGCCCATGCAGGAACTACTATACTTTCTGCTCATTAAACTACAGAACACTGATGTGAAACTGGCTTTAATTTATCATCACTAAAAAAAAAAATCATTTTGAAAACCAAGAAAAGGTTTTTTACATTTTGATAATTTGAAGTACAACAAGTGGGACCTGAATTCAAGGAACATGGCTGCTGTTTAGTAATCTATAAGCACAGCAGCACCACTGGCCATAGCTGAGCTGGGTATCTGTGCTCAGGCTCATGCAATGACATGCATACCTCCAGCAAGACAGGTTTAAACATACATCCTTTTCTTTCTCCTGAAGTTTACAACAGGAGAGGATAGAGGAGAGAGAGGATTTAATCCAGACAACACAATGCCTGGGTGCTTGAGCAAAGCTTAAGATCCAAGATGAGAGCAGAGCTGGGAAACAAAATTAGCACTCTGAAGCCAAAATGCCAGATTTTCTGAAGCCTAGGTACTGCTCTTATAGTGAAATCAGACATGAAATCATCTTCAAACATATCTGCACGTGTAACTTCTGCAGATCTAAACAGGACAAGCGGCATGCTCTTAAGTCACAGCCCAACAAGACCTGAATGCTGTTTTTTCCAGACTCGTGTTTTAAAGCAAAAAATAAAATGGTATCTCAAATTCACACGGTCTCCCTGAAAACAATTCACATTCTTCTACTTATAGCAGAAATGAGATAAGCTGCAAATCAACACTTCTGGAATGCATATAGCTCATACCTCTGGATTCCCAGGGAAGGGCACCCCTGCTTGCTGAAGAGCAATGACCAACATGTTTGTCTTTCCAAGCTGGTTGCAAGCTGCAGACATCCTAGCATGCACTGACATCATACTGACATTGAGACAGAGGCTCAGTCAAATGAATATGTGGATAAGACATGACCATCTGAAAAGCAGCATAGAATATCCAGTGCTTACCAGAAGAAAGTGAACGACGTCTCCTCGACAAAATGCAAGCATGGGGTTCACAGAGTTCTGTACAGCCACAAAGTGCCATGCCAAAAGAGGGACACTAGAAGGGTCCATCTGTTAGACAAAAAGCAGAGCCAGTACTTAAGGTACACAGGGCAGAACCTCAGTTTCAGATCACATGCTGTTCACCAGCTGCTACTCACTGACTTTGCCATGTACACATACAGAATGTAAAGCAATTTCCTAGTCTGCTGGCAGCTGAGCAGTAGCTTATGCTCTTTGATGCAGCCACACAGTTTAGGGGCAATGTGTATCTCTTGGCAAAGTGGACAGCCAGTCAGAACAAAATCTGCGTCCTAGCTGTATAATGTAAATCCAATCTCACATGGACTGATGGACTACAACAAGCTGCAGCTTGTTAGCAGCCTTGACTCCATTTTCCCAGTCTAGCTGCCCCACATCTTCCCCCAGCTGCTTTTCCAGGAGAAATTAAACCAGCAATTAGTGAAAGCACATAATCAAGAGGTCAGAAGACTGTTCAGTGCTCTAATTCCACTTTGTTTCTGTCCCTCTGGTTAAGGACTCTGTCGCATTGCTCTTAGGTAAAGCAACGGCCCCAATCCAAGGTGACTGCAGCCATAATCAGGTGAACATCCCATCTGTGGGTGCATTCAGGCTGCAGCAGGGAAGACAAGGAGCTATCAGTCTTCTACATAACTCCTTTCCTACTTATTTCAGAAATTCAGCATCTTTGCATAGGTACAGCTGGAAGCAGCCTTTTCACTTCCTTTCTGCCTACAAAATGCACACATCAGACCAATAGATTATCACTGCGACTCTACAATGTAGAGTTTATTGCATGCTGATAAAGTAACAATACCAAAGACCTGGACCTAATCTCATCCCCTTCACTCTAGAAACTGTTCACAGCCATAATCCAAAAAGCAGGTCTTTGGCTTCATTACTCACACGACCATAGGGAAAGGTCATCCACACTTTCAGAGATGGCTTCAGGCCAATAACCAGTATCTTCAAGAAAAATAGAAAGGCAAAATGTTTAAGCATGTACCAGCAAACTTCTCCTTTGTGATTTCTCACAGAAAACCTTCTGCAAGCAGCAAGTTACCTTTGTCAGGGAGGCCATAGCCAGCAGTGAATACTGGGTGATAGGATGGTCTCTCAGATCAGTTTTTGCATGTAATGGTTCAATACAGCAAACTTCCCCCTTCGAGCCACTGAAGAGACATCGAGATTCACATGTTCTCACTCCCATAACCCTCCTGCAAAGAAAAGAAATCAGTTTAGTGGCCAGCTATCAAGAAGAGATCAGCCCAACAACCTCATGAAATCTCAAGAGCCGTCCTTCATAAATATTGTTTTTAAGAAGTCCTTTACACAACTCTAGGGATCACTTTCAGTGTCACTAAAAGCAGTCACATAAGCTGCTCAACTATGGACAAGAATTACTTAAAAGTAATGTTTTGGAAATTCCAGGACACAATCAGATTCCCCAGACTGTCAATACTTCCTTCTTGCCTCTCCTCCTTAAGAGGCCAAGAAGAAAACAAGCAGTTACTGCAGGGCAGCTCTCACTAATGAAATAAGGAAAACCAAGAGGCAGCACTTTTATGGCAACTGCAAGAGCCCACAAGGAATGCCAAGATTCTGGAAAATACACTGATTGATACTTTAATAACTTAGGCTATTCTTTTCTATTATACTACCAGATAAAATCTTACTTCAGCTGTGAAATTGTACTGCAGTCCTAAATCACAACTTCAGCATTCAGACAGTAACACTATTTGTTCCATGGGGGATTTTTTTGTTTTGGTTTTAAAAACCGTGACCTAGAATTATTTTCTTGTACTTTCTACAGGTACTTAAGAGTTGTCTTACTTGAATGACAGTTCAAATACGGAGCCTCCACTATCATTGCAAATTGCAAGTGTTGGGTCATCTGTAAACTGAGGAGATAATTAGAAGTGTCACTAAGAAATAAACTACAGGCAGAAAAAAGGAAAGAAAAAAAAGAATGTATCTATGACATTAGTAACAGCACACAAAAGTACAAGTATTGTATCTGCCAGAAAGACACTTTTGACATACAGAGCTAATTACATGATGTATGAGAAAAGTAAGGGAGAAGAATTTGCGTGATGCATCAAAGTCTCTGCTCTGACCAGATTGCCAAGGAGCATTATGCTCTGGTAGGAAAGGTCCACATACAATAAAGACATGCACAAATTCAGATGTGAGTTTCTGTGCATGATGAAGACACTATGATGAGCAAGAAGGAATAGATGATTCCTCTTTCAACACAAACATTCACAAGTTATTTGCAAAACTTGACGTTTCTACACTTCCAACTCATTTAAGTTTAAAGTTGGCAAGTCACATATCCAGTTCAAACCACAGCAGGTTTTAGAGAAATGTATGCTAATAACTATTTCTTCATAAATGTTGGCATCAGAGAGTTAGAACAGACAACAACTGTTGTTTGTTACGGTACAACCCACAGCAATACAATTATTTCAGCTCTCAAAACATGCAGTTTCTTTTTGAAATACATTTTCTGCTCCTTTTTCTCACCTTTGGATGCTATCACCATATAGCTCCTAGGTAGCTGCTCTAATCTATAAACCTGAAAGTTCTACACAAGGAAAGTCAACACAAATGTGTTTAAAAGAAAAAAAAGTAACTAGTATAGAATCACAGAACACATGCAGTGTTTGTTACCTTGATATGCAATATGGCTGTCCCTGGGGGGTGGGCATCTGTTATTGAACGCAGAAGCTTCCCACTGGCCAGATCCCACATTGTGATCTGCAAGAAGAGTGTTCTTAGTACACATGTTTACTGCCAAGGGACTCTCTTCATCACTTTACATGTTAGTACATGGTAAACTTCTATATTCCCAATATCATCCCAGGTTAGTAGGGTCTTCCTATCACGGAAAAGGATCTGAAATCTCTTCCCACCCTGTTCTTACAAGCAGTTTACTTCCCTACTTATACTCTGACCACAAACCTTGTCACTCCCCTTCTCCTGCATTTCCTCAGCATGACAGGTCAGGAAGAGGAAACAGCTTGGCTTGAGCTTGGATATTAAATTCAGGCAATTTAAATCAAACTTTTTATTGGAAATACTGCTTTATATTGTTCCATTAATATTTATCAATGTTTCAGAACTGCTCCTCCAAAATACTTTAAATGAGTATCATTTAAAACTGGCCATTGGCTCTGCATGGATTAGATCTGTATTTCCACATGGTCTGGAGCAGTTTCTCATTTAGGCCTATCACAGGCACTGGAGCATGTTTTATCTAGAACGAATATGAAAGCCAAAGGAGCTAAGATAAATTAAACTAAAAGAAAAACAAAACAACCTTCTTTGTATTCCATGGTCCTCCTAATTTTACCAAGTCTATCTATTTTGCTTTAGTTTCAGTCTTATAACTTTTGTTCAGGAATTGTTTTCTCTCCTCAGGTTCAGAGAAGGGCATAAAACTACAACAGTAGTTCTTAAGGTATTAGTAAAAAGTAACTTTGGGGCTAGATACAGGTTTCAAGAATTTCAGGTCATTGTTACAGTAAAAACTAGCTTTTCATTACAAAGTGACCTAGGAAGACTAAGTTAGGTGTCCTGTCATTGCACATAACAGTATATTAGGGTCAGGATTTATGTCACAACAAGCTGTGATTAACCAAATCCTTCACTATATTCTGCATTACCCATTTCCTCCACAGAAGCCTACCCCCAATTAATATGTCTGAGTTAGCTCACTGGATGCAGGAATTGGCTGTCCAAAAACGCTCTGGACAGATCAAGCCACATACACTTTCTCAACACAAAACCAACAAACAGCTACATATTGAATGTGCTTGGCTTCGAGCTATTGTCACCTCAGGATAGTCTCTCAGTAACAGTATGCAGAAGGACAGGGCACTGGACCATCTCATCCTATGGGAATTACCTGTCCTTTTGCAAAGCCACACAGAAGCCTCGAGCAGTCATTGTTGATACTGAGAGCAGAGATAGCCCCATACTGAGCCCCAACAGCAGTGCTGCCCAGACACAGCCGGAGAGCCTGGTTTTGATCTACAGTAGATGTAAGAAATTAAAGAGAAAGAAAGAGCAATCATTAAATTTAACATCATGCAATTATTTACATTTACAGTTCACTGGGATACATTAATGATTCACAGGCTTACAAGTTCTTAAGAGTCTACAAGATGAGAGCACATGTTAGTACAGAGATAGTGGGACACTGTCTTGCAGGGAAATACAAAAATTATAAATTATTTTAAAGCTATAAGACAGGCACAGGGAACATGGAAATGCAGGGGTACTAGAAAAATAAAAGCAGTATGTAGCTTTCCTTTTATTGTTCTGCAGTGGTGCTTAAATTGCAACAGTCTGATGCCAGGGAGCCACAGCAAACCACAGCACCTTCTGCTCCAGGGGCCAGAGTGTTTCAGCCACCACCTTTATTAACTAAGAACAACACAGTGGAAATACTTCAAAATTAAGGCCATCGTTCTGCACACAGCTCTCTTTATCAGGATAAGATGGAAGCAGAAGCCACGTGATGAAAATTGAAACCATCTTTGCCATGCTACTAGAAAATACCTTGACATCACTGTGACAAGGGTGTATATGGCATAGATTAGAATGGGTCAAAGAAGAAAAATCATAGAAAATTTGCATGGAAGCTCAGAAAACAGAGCTACAGCTGGAAAACAAGTTCCCCCAAGAGGTATTCTCCAGATGGTGTCCTTCAGGCCCCAAAGAAATAATTCCTGTTCCAGAGGTCTAGAACTACAGTTCATTTACCAAAAGGCCATCTCTTAACCACAGAAATATGTTTAAAAATAAGACAAATACTGCTGCTTCTGCTATTGAAGGTGTATTGCATTCTTTTCCTTCCACTTTAGCTTAAACCTGTCAGTAAGTCGATCAGTAACCTGTTTCTTGTAAAGCATGAAAAAGGAGAATCCTTCACAGCTTTCACATAGAAAAGGGCAGCAGCTCCAGAATCACTACTGCTTTCAGTTCATCTTTAAATCTTAATATGTATACCCCCATGAACTTTAAAATCCATTTCCTTCTTTCCTCACCATTGTAATTCCAAAATAAACAAGATCCTCCCCCCCGCCCCCAAATTAAATGCTTTGTATGATTCAAGTTATTTCTTCCTAAGAAGAAAGTACCCACTGTTTGCCAGCGATGCATTTTTAGAGTTGAGAAATAATCACTTGGAAAGCTAATAGCACAGAAACCCACACCAGTACTTATTTCCAGCCAGTCAAAAGATGACACAAGGAGAAGCCATTAAATAAGATAGATGAAACCACTTCCAAAGCAAAGCAAGACACCTGTATCAATACGCTCATATTAATCAACTGGTAAAGTAGTAAAAATGGATAGAAGCAAAAGGTTATAAAAGCTGATCTAATGGTTTTCCAGATTAATATTATCAACTTTTAACTAAGGCACATCCAGGATTCAGCACAAAAAGCTTTTCCAGGTGTTTGAAACAAACATGGCTATCAACTGCCAAAAAAATGTTTTTCATTTTGCAATTGACATACAGCAAATTTTCAGCTGACAAAAATTCTTGCAGTAACTATTTGTGTTGCTCTTAAAGTCTGAAGCCAAATGAGATGGCACTTTGCTACAGCTCTACAAGTAAAGAATAAAAACAAGTTTGTGAATAGAAGTCACTTTCCAGCAGAAGGGAATACACATAGCACTCCAGAAGCTACTGCTTCTCAGATGATCAGGTTTTCATCAAGATCTTTTCCTTGAGATATGATTTTCAGAAGTTTGAAAGGCCTACTTTATTTCCTGCAGAATTACTTGGATGTTATAAGTCCTTTCCTCCCACCTTTATTAGGCACAGTGCCCATAAATTCTCTCCCAAGAGATATATCCCTCTTGCCTGGGGGATGGTGAGCTAATGGGCGAGCTCCTCACCCCCTGCCCTCAGCTTAAGCTATTGAAATGATTACTCGGAGCAAGGGTTAAGTCAGGAACCTGTGGCTACCACATCAGGGACCCACTGCTCCCTCCACGGCAGCATAACTTGTGCATGAACAGGACTTTTAGAAGTTGCTGTCTGTTTGCAAAGGTTTCACAGTTTCTGGCTTGTGGCTCTCTGAATTGGCTTCCTACTCCATAGTGGTCCCACTTGACAGCTCTCAGGCAGAAATAGATGGATGGTAATCACACGGCAGAGCCTTTGTCCTGTCCTAAAATAATGCCTTTAAAAACAGCTATGGACCTGCTGCCGTAAGACATTATAAATAGCACATTTACCTGTTGCTCTGCTTATCTTGCCTTAAGAATTTGGAAGTGTGCAATGCACATGCATTCAATAACCAATTCCCAGAGCAGCCAGCAGTATCACCCACAGACTGGTTACTGTACTGCCTTACTTGCTGCGTATCTGGCATCTTAAATTCTTGCACAGACAACATGCAAACTGGGCAAGACAGGAGTTGATCATGCAGGGTACGTGCACAGTGCAATGTTACTGTACCTTTTCCTTTTCAGTCCACACAGAAAGGGCCAGAAGAGGAAAGAAAAAACCAGAAATCAATATAAAAGGAAGGAGCAAAGTAACAAATAGCATATATGTGATGTTCTTTAGAGAGAACCTTGAGATTTTGCTGACAGTGTTTCCTTTTACTAACATTTCCCCTTTTGACTTATTCGAGTAACTAAGAGGATGCTGTGGCAGCTAGTGGTTTAAAACCAAGTGGTTTAAAAAGCATACGGAATCAGTGAAGAAAAATGAGTTTATAGACTTGGACTTCATTGTACTGAAAAAAACAGACATCAGAGAGGAAATAAAACTGGACGTTCACAGTGATGTAACTGGTAAAACTATTTTCAGCAGGTATCACCAGCCAGCCAATCAACTCCCCATTAATGTCAAAAACCATTCACGGACAACAGTTCCTAAAATCTAGACGTAATGCTGTCTTTAGGTGCTTTGGTTCTCTCAAGATATCATGTCATTCCCACACCTCAACAAAGACTAAAGACGCTAAGTTTCACAACCAACAGAGAAAATAAGTGTTTCCACACTCATCAATACAAAGCTTAGCTATACAGAATTTTTCTGTCCAGAACATAAAGTCTCCATGAAAAACAACACATTTCAGTAACTTCTGTTTAAAGGCTAGTTTTTTAGTAGTGTAAAAATCCCTTGATTTACATTACTTATAAGTAGTGTAAAAAGCTCTTCTAGAAGAATGGAGCTAAAAAAAAATCTGAATATTATTTATTGCTTTAAGATCCCTTCCAACCCAAACCATTCTATGATTCTATATAACTAACAGCAGATACCAGAAATGGCAGATCAAGAGACTCAGATGGGATGTTAGGTTGATGTATTTTTGCCCCTACAAGACTATATGGCCCTGAAGCAGGTTACTAGGAGTGCGCGCACACATTTGCCTGTTGGGCAGTATTTTCCATCCGTAAGAGTTTTTCAAGACTTGGCCAGACAAAGCCAGAGCTGCCCTGACCCAGTTACTGGTGACAGCACCAAACATAGGGTGATTACAGGCCTCCAGAATCCCTTCCTACCAACACTCATAGCACAAGATGTCAAAGAGTTGGCATCTAATCTAACTCAGCTCCACCAGAAAAGCATTAAAAAAAAAGCAGAATGAAACCTACCCGAGAGTCCTTAAAATGACAAAGCAGAGAAATCAAAAGGTACAGGTGGACTTAGGAAAAGAGACAAGCAAAATAGCTACATAAAGTCAAATATATGCAAGAAAAAAAATAATGGGTTAAAAGATGTGCTGGTGACACAACACTCAGAGAAATTTGAACATCAGCAATGTTCAACCAGAAAACAGACCTGCATTTCTGCAGGGAAAAAAAAATATGTTTCCGTTGTACAGTATCAACCATGCACATAGGTTACAAAACTTGAGTAAATCTCATCTTCATTAGCACACCCAGCAGAAAAACTTCTTCATAAAAAAGTACAGAAATTGATCAATCTACAGACATAAACTGCTGGTTTAAATGACAGACTAAACCCAAGCCAGAACACTAATCCTCAACCTTTGTGCACAACAAGGCCTTATGCAGCCATATCCTGCAAGGATTTATCTCTTTGCAGATAGCTCTGAGAGCACTGTGGTCAACACCTAGGCTTTACAGAATCACAGAATCCCAAGGGTTGGAAGGGACCTCAAAAGATCATCTAGTCCAACCCCCCTGCAAGAGCAGGGTAACCTAGAGTACATCACACAGGAACTTGTCCAGGCGGGCCTTGAATATCTCCAATGCAGGAGACTCCACAACCTCCCTGGGCAACCTGTTCCACTGCTCTGTCACTCTCACTGTAAAGAAGTTCTTCCTGATGTTCACGTGGAACCTCCTATGCTCCAGTTTACACCCATTGTCCCTTGTCCTACCACTGGATATCACTGAAAAAAGCCTAGCTCCATCATCCTGACACCCACCCTTTACATATTTGTAAACACTGATGAGGTCACCCCTCAGTCTCCTCTTCTCCAAGCTAAAGAGACCCAGCTCCCTCAGCCTCTCCTCATAAGGGAGGTGTTCCACTCCTTTAATCATCTTTGTGGCTCTGCGCTGGACTCTTTCAAGCAATTCCCTGTCCTTCTTGAACTGAGGGGCCCAGAACTGGATGCAATATTCCAGATGCGGCCTCACCAAGGCAGAGTAGAGGGGGAGGAGAACCTCTCTTGCCCTACTAACCACACCCTTTCTAATGCATCCTAGGATGCCATTTGCCTTCTTGGCCACAAGGGCACATTGCTGGCTCATGGTTATCCTCCTATCCACCAGGACCCCCAGGTCCCTTTCCCCTTCACTACTTTCCAGCAGGTCAACCCCCAACCTGTACTGGTACATGGGGTTGTTCTTCCCCAGATGCAAGACTCTACACTTGCCCTTGTTGAATTTCATCAAGTTTCTCCCTGCCCAACTCTCCAGCCTGTCCAGGTCTCGCTGAATGGCAACACAGCCTCCTGGTGTGTCAGCCACTCCTCCCAGTTCAGTTTCATCAGTGAACTTGCTGAGGGTACACTCGGTTCCCTCATCCAAGTCGTTGATGAAAATATTAAACAGCACTGGTCCCAGCACCGACCCCTGAGGGACTCCACTAGTCACAGACCTCCAGCCAGATTCTAACCCATTGACCGCAACTCTCTGCCTTCTTCCTTTCAACCAGTTCTTGATCCACCTTCACTACCTGATCGTCAAGCCTACACTTCCTTAGCTTATCTATGAGAATGCTGTGGGAGACAGTATCAAATGCCTTACTGAAATCAAGAAAAACCACATCTACTGCTCTACCATCATCCCTCCACCTAGTCACTTCCTCATAGAAGGCTATAAGGTTGGTCAAACATGACTTCCCCCTCATAAAACCATGTTGGCTGTTATAAATAACCCCCTCATCCTTGATATGCCTAGAGATGGAGTCAAGAATAAGTTGTTCCTTCACCTTTCCAGGGATGGAGGCAAGGCTTTAGTTACAGAACTGAAAGAATTTAGGAGAGAACAGAAGCATCCAGCCTCCTTCAGCCCTTAACTAATGCTTCATCACCTTCATGGCAAAAAATTTCATCAGTGCTTCCCACGTTGCAGATTGCATCCACTGCCTCTTACCTAACACCACAGACCATTGAGAAGGGTCCAAGTCTCTCTTCTCTATACCTTTCCATTAGGTAGTAGAAGATATATTCCCTTAGCTACCTTCTCACCAAATTTTCTCAGCCTTTTCTCATGCATCATGTGTCCCATAGTAATCTTGGTGACCCCCCTCCACTGGGCTCACTCACTGCAGTACACTGAAGTCTTCTTTGTATTGAGCAGCCCAAAACTGTACCCAGTACTCCAGATGTTATCTTAAAAGTGCAGAATAGAGGGGAGTATCCATTTTCCTCAACCTGCTGAATGCATACGTGTGATAATACAGCCCAGTACATAGCTGTATAAACAATAACTTCGTATGTTTCAATAGATCAGAAAGCTTCAAAGGCCCTTTTGCAAGTATGCAGAGAAGCTCTTCAAAGCACAGACATTTATTTTAATAAAAGCCAACTAATGGAGAGCTTGCGTTGCTCCAAGTTTCCTAAAGACCACAAAATGAACCAAATAACCACAGACTATACAGCCTTACAAATATCATGGCCAAAACAACAGTAAACATGTTGGTCCAGTCATCAAAGAAAACTTGAACACACTAGCATTGAGCAAAACAAGCAAACCTTACAAAATACATAACCCAAAATAAGACAGCATACTAAGCATCCTGGACATTCAGGCATTCAATGGCCCACCCTGCTAAACAAGGCTTGATGCAGAAATAATCACAACAAAAGTAAGAATGACCGTTCCTCTTTGCATGCTTATATGGAGTGTTACAGCCCTTTCTGCAGTGTAAAATGCTAAAAATATTTGCTTGCTATTATGACACTTGCAGAGAATAATTTCTTATTTACTGAATTGTTACTGACTTCAGAGTGTCTGCAAATAGAGAGCACAATAGGAAAATCAGAGTAAATATGTGTTCCATTGCAGTGGTATTGGAGATCTCCACCTATCAGACAAATTCTAGAAAAACCACAAAGATCTACAACTAAAACCTCTGTAATATCATGTACAGACTGTAGCAGGTAAGTAGTTTTATTACACACAGATTAAGCACATCATTTCAATACTGGTAAGCAAATGGCATCAGACAGTTTAATATCCCACCCAGGAAGGTGAGTCTTACACTCTCTTTCCCATCCTTCTGTTGTACCCTGTCCCTCATAACTTTTGGTCTCTTGAATAGTTTAAGCCAACTTCAGAAGAAAAACAAAGAAGATTATGAAATTCTAAACCTGTTAAGAATTTGCTGCTGCATAAACAAAAGGCACAGAACCCCAGTGTGACAGGAGCAATTCAGGAGCTTTTCTTGCCCAGCTGGCAAGCTGGATACAGAAAGGCACAAGTTCAGAAACCTTTTAAAGAAAGTTTGGTGTTAAGAGGAAGGAAAGAATAACTGAATGAAGGGACACAGAATTGACTGGTGCAAGGGAAAGTCAGGGAAGGAGAAACTTATGATGCAAGCCTGCAGGTACCATGGGTCAGAAGTTTCACTTCCAGTAGAATGCATTTTTGTTTCCCTAATTCTGGCAGCCAGCATGCCATAAGTAAGATTAATACTGTGTGAGAAGACGGTTGCAAACTGGTTCTGGTTTCTTCCACATGTAAACAGAGTAATTTATATTTAAAAATACTTTTGTATTTTTATATTTAGAGCCTTTTGGCTCTAAACTGCCACAGAGCTAAGTATCTCAATATGCCAGTTCTCAACAAGGCAGAAGAAATATGCAAATATAGAATATTACTTGTGCTTTATTTCTTTTGGTAAAGAAAATCCCATTAGCAGAAGCAGAACACACTACAAGAAATCCACCCTGCAATTCTAATTCAGGCTGGGTTTTTATTCCTTGTGCTTGGATTTAAGATAATTAAAATGCAAAAACCTCAAAATGTTATTTTAAACTTACCAAAGATGAGTGCTAACCCATGGGAAGTCCCCACTGCGATCAGATTTGATGCTGCCTGAAATAATTATGCAGAAGGATTAAAAGTAGAAGAAATGTCAGTCATAAATCCACCATTTAAACTCTTGCTACATTCATGCAAAGTTTGCCAAAAGGGGAAGATTCAGAAGGTTACAGGTAGAACCATTTTCTAATTTGTAAGTGACAAGCAATTCCTATGTGAAATCTAGAGAAGTATTGCACCTAAACAACTATCACACGCATTTTCTCATGTTCAGAGGGCTGCCATTTCCTCTGCTGTTTCAAATTCAAACGCTCAGAGTGGTACCCACAGTGAAATATCTTCTTCATAAAGGCAGCCTCACTCTTTTGGTCTGGTAGCTGAGTGTTAATACCCAGAAGGTTTTTCTCACTCAGCTGCTTATATCCACATCTGAACTCTCTCACAACCCTGGGCAGTGCTGGTCCCCTGAAGAGACAGTGCACAGCAAGCCCAGAGACTCCAGCTTCCTTCCATGGGGAATTAAACATAGTTCCAAGGTCCTACTGCACTTGCAAACCTGCACCCAATTAAATAAAATTTAATAGAAACACATGATGCTGTAGATATATTAATGTTGTTCCACTTCATATTTCTTAGCAAGTGTAAGTCAGATTAAAAATATTAAGCACTTTCATGTATGGAGTATGTAAGTACATATGCACAGAAGCACGCTTTCACTTTCGCTGTGCAACCCTCTGCCTTAGACGTGACATTTTTTGTTTTCCTTTTTTAAACAAAAAAATATAATGTCTTTTGGACTGCTGCAATTAAGCACATCTTTAGTTTCTTCCTAAAACATTAAAACTTATTTTAGGGGGTACAGAACAAACACTTGCTGTATTTCACCTCCTTAAAATAATTCTCTTCTCCTTTAACTATAGACACTTCAGTATTTTAATTAGCATACTTGACTTCAGAAATTTAATGCAAATTGCCAAGCAGCAGTATCTTTCAGACAGGCTTTTAGTGAAGTTTTATGTTTTAAGGTCATGTTTCAGTTACATCAGAGCTGCAGAGATTTTGAGCCCATCACTTTTTATGAGCACTTCAGTTTAAGTTTCTCTAAAAACTTGTTAGGAGTCAAAGCAATAACTGGCAAAGAAGAAACAGATAGGGAAATGTAATGTGTTCAACAGATGAACACTTACTCTACGGGGAAGGGTTAGGTACTCAGCTAACAAGCCCTAGTGATGACATGAGAAAGGGGAGAGTGTGGGGATTGATCAGCAGAGAAGCAGCTGGACAGTTAATAAAGGTTGCACTCTGTCCCCAGTAACTAGATATTTCATGCTGCTTCTCCCACCCCTCATATCTGAAAATTCTTAATAAGGCTAAGAAGGCAGATGCATTTATCAGCTGTCTTATATTACTGCTTTAACAAACTTGCATGAAAACTAACTACAGCTGAAAATTGCTAGAGTACTTACAATTGCAGTAGGCAAGCCAGCATCCACTTTGTCCTAAAAAAACAGGACAAGTCATGAGTTAAGAGAGACAGAACTTCCAGCTCCATGCATGTGTCTCATAATTAGAACCACAAAATGAAGAAAAAAAACCACACAAGTTGCATTTTAATAGTCCCACCAAGGCAGAGAGTGCTGAGGGAAGGAACCGCTGGCTAGAAATACCCAGAAGGGATCAGAAAGTGCACAGAAGTGGAGAGAAAGTAGAATATCCTGTAATTCCATATGGAAGTTATTGTGTCCTTCTCAAAACAATCTAAACTTAATAACAGTTCTCAGTATTCTCTCTGTACACAGCACAGTCGCCATCTGCAAAACTACTTCCTCCTTCCCTCTCAAGCACACCTTCTTAGATCCCCATGCAGGTGGCTCTCCCACACCTCCATCAACCTGAAAAACAGTCAGCAGCAGCACACCACAGAGACTCTGGTCACGCAGTCATCACACACTCTACAGATGAGTCACTTCTAACAGGCCTACCCTTGCATGCTTCAGAAATCATACACTTAATAAATCACCACCTTAGCGCTGATCTGGGATGGTCAGTTTTACCCCGGCAGTAAAATCTACAGAGCAGCTCTACTGCACCTGTGACTCAAGTGCAATCACAGACACAGGAACATGCAAACCTGCTCCTCACTGCATTCAGAATGAGGAGTATAGTCTGTCCCTGCTGCAGGCATTAAGCAAACCTTTTTCCAGCATCTTCAAGTAAGCAGACCAACAGCACTGCTATCATTTTATATTAACATTTCCCACCAGGTTTAATGATACCTAGCAACATAAACCAGTGTTAAATAGGGTCTTCTGTATTTCTACCATATTACTGTTGCAGTAAGTCAGCTACTACCCTATTCTCCACCAGCTAGGGATTACTAACTAGTAATTTATGTACCAAACATCTTGGCATTATCCAAAACCAATAGTAAGGGCAGGGAGAAGATTGCATGCACATTCTCTTTCACACCAGAAGTTACTTTTTTTATTCTTAATGACTGCAAACCATTACTACCATTACACACTTACTGCTGCAGACGCTATTTGGGCAGAAATTCCTTTCAGAAGTGAGAGCCGTATAACTGATCCATGGAGTGAGAGAGAATCTGGGAGCTTTTTCTTCCTAAGGAAATCAGAAATAAACCAAATGTATTGGAGCTGTATGGACTTCACCTAACCCACAGCTAAACCAGAAGGTAAGTGCCGCATGCTCTCATAGCTCATACAGTTTCCATTCCTATTCTCAGGGCTTACATACACAGAATGAAATGGGCATGAGGTTATTAGCAAAGCCTGCTATGTACCACTGTGCCTGCATAAAATAAGTTTTTATCTCATCACCCATGGGATAAAAGAAAAAAAATAGCTGTTTGAAATAATTTCAAGCACATATATGCAAACCTTAGATATATTAATAAAGCCTGAAAGCAACACTTTTGCTCTTTAATTAATCTTCCAGTAAATCAGGAAGTTTCAGCCTTTAAAGGTGAGTATATAAGGAACATACACAATTGGAAAAGACTCATTAATAGAATACAGACCCCTAGGAAAACTGAAGGTATGCTTAAAGTATAACATTCAATTAAAACACAGCTGATCTGTTATGAAAGGTTAAGTGTTTCTGCTTATGGAGAAAACGTCTTTACAAAGTAACTAGTCTAAGTTGGACAGTTATTTCTAAGAAGCATTGGTATACTGTAGCACACACAGTAGAAGGAAGATCCCCAAGGAAGTTGCAGTTTTGTTGCCAAGTACACACCACCACAAAGGCAGATTTCCAAAACTAACACACAAATATTTGGTTCTTATCTCTCCAGAGGTGCAGAAGTAAGTAGCTCACATGCAGGGGGCCTAGAAGGATGCCAGAGAGGTACTCTTCATCAGACACTATAGTGATCGGACAAGGGGTGATGGGTTCAAACTTAAACAGGGGAGATTTAGGTTAGATATAAGGAAGAAATTCTTCCCTGTGAGGGTGGTGAGGCACTGGAACAGGTTGCCCAGAGAAGCTGCGGCTGCCCCATCCCTGGTAGTGTTCAAGGCCAGGTTGGACAGGGCTTGGAGCAACCTAGTCTTGTGGAAGGTGTCCCTACCCATTGGAACTGGATGGGCTGGAAGTGGATGATCTCAAGGTCCTTTCAAACCCTAATCATGTTATGACTCTGTGTAGGAAACATGTTAATAGCTTATATTAAGGCTAAGGACCCATAAACATGGCAACTAGCTTCACCCAAAGATGACAGTAACACTTCCAGGTTTTTCTGTCCACTTTCTACTAGAAAATGTCTAAGCCACTCCAGGTAACATTTCCCTCAATAGGAACCATCTTACTGGAAAAAAGAAGGGAGTCAGTACACCACCATATGCAACCATAAGCCATGACACTTAAAAGTGTTTCTATTCTATGCAATTACTCATGCAACAATCACATCTTCACATGGCACATACACCATATTGAGTGGCTCAGGATGTAGGATGAGGCCATCATTTGAGTAATTAATGAAATGAGACAGCAGTATTATAGCTAATTATCCCTTTCTGGGCTGCTCTTAGATGTCAAGACTAGCATCCTATTGACAGGAGTGACAGAAGTTCACTTGACTTTTCAAAATACCCACCAGCTGTTCGCAGACTCTAGCATTCACCAGAAACACCTCCGAAAGATTTTCTTTAAAGACATTGTGGTTCAGTGTTTGAAAGATTACATTAAAATTCAGAGAAATTTAAATAGTCCATCTCCCATAAAATGCATTTATTTAGCTAAACAGGTGAGCCCCCAGTGCAAAAATAAATCCCATCTTTGCCTACTTGATCTTGCAGGAGTAACACTGTTCTGCCAAAAGCAGCTTCACCGGAGCCCCTGCAGCTTTCCTGTGGGACTTCAGTATTGGATATAACAGCACAAGACAAAATCTATCCATGCAGTTAAAGGGTTACTACTCAAGTAACACAGAACTTGCATGCTCAAATCAATGCTCATGGAGGAAGCAGCAGGAGGTTGCCTTAGGAAGTTTCAACTGCTCTTAGTATTAGATTGTCCTTCTACCCACTTAACAAAAAAATAATATTTTTTTTAACATCTATAAGCAGTACCCCTTCAAAAATCATTTATCCTCCAAGGGTATAAGTCTTGCAATACCTTTTCAGGTGCGTCCGGTCCCCACTGTCAGAGCTTGCTACAGAAGATGTGTCATAGGAGTGTGTATCTGTGTTATCAATGTTCAAGAGAAAGGGATCCTCCAAAATGAAAGACTCTTCTTCATCATCAGTCTGAAGGAAAAGAATCACCACAGTTTGCTACATATTCAAAACACATAACACCCAAACTGGAACATCAGCAAAACGGCATCAGTTAAGCAGAAAACTCGAGGAGAGGACAAGATAGTCTTACATGTAAAGAACAGAACTATGCATTATTTTAAGAGATTGATTCTGTCAAAAAAATGGTTTCCAGGATTCACAATAAACACAGAAGTGGACTGCAGAGTCAGTCAGCTGATCTTTCTTCCCCAGATATTATCTACTCCATCAGAACTTCAACAGACCTTTAACTAAGCTGTTCTCAAAAGTCTCCAATTGCAGAGAGAAGGCCTAGAATTATCATCATCTGCTCCAGGTCTTCACCAAGTGGTGGCTAAGAGTCTAGCAATCCCCCTGGCTGATACGAGAGTTGATTTTGCTTTCTGTGCTCTTCTGTTGGTGATAAACCTCTCTCTCCTCTCTCAGGCTTAGCCTGGAATTTTTTCGGACAGTATTTTTTAAACAACCATTCTCCCTGGTGTCTTCTAAATTCCATATGATTCATGTTGTTCTTGAGCCACAGAGCCTGAGAGAACAAACAGCCCCACCTAATGCCAAATGTACAGAGAATAGAGCAGGTGCCCCACACTTGTCTTACAGCTGGCAGTCCTGTGCCTATTAAAGTGTTCATTTTTCCAGCCCATCTGTATACCTTTTTGGCTCAGTCTCCACTAAAACCCTTTCTGGAATAAGCTCTGCCAATCATTCCATTCCATATGTACTGAGATAAATAGCAGTGGAGTCAGACTTCAGATTCGTTTGCACTGAACTACACTTCCTTTGTGATTTCTTCTCAAGTTCAAGATTTGGATTCTACTCCTCTGACATGGTGGTGACTGCATCTGCTTACAGTTTGATATTACCCAAATTTAGTTAAGTTCCCTCTGTCTTCATCACCCAAGGCACCTGTAGAAACAGGACACACCCCCGCACACTGCCCCTTTTACTATTCCTCTTGTTCCCAGGCTGTATCTCTTTGGAACACCTTATACATGCATCTTTAATACAGCTTTTAAAAAGGCCTGTCACCTTTCCCAGTCTTCTTTTCCCTTTATACTGGGTTCCTATGAGATCCAACCACAATTTCCTCAGTTTGCTAAAACACTTGTTTTCTTAAGAATTTATCTTTGCTTCCATGCCCTTCTTTTTCTTTTTAAGGATCATGAACTCATGTTGCTATTGTAAAAAAAATGCACTGAACTGGATATAATCAAGACAGAGCCAGTTCTCCTCTGCAATGTACTACAACAGCCGACATCAGATGTTGAGACAGTTCAGAGGGCTACATACATGAAATGTACCATATAAATGGAGTTGTGAAGAACCCAGTTCTTATCTCCTCTTGCAATTTAAGAACTACCAAAAAATCTCTGCATTTATTTCTAGCCAAAAAGAAAAAAAAAGTTGCTTGATGACCCTGACCTTTAATGGACTTTAAAAGTCTTTAGGTAACTGTCCAAAGCCACATGTTAAATCTGATGAAAACACTTTATATATACCTAACCAGGGGGTACAGGAAACCTGGAGAGGGGCTTCTGACAAGGGCCTGTAGGGACAGGACAGGAGGGAATGGCTTTAACCTGACAAAGAGAAGACTGAGATCAGACATTAGGAAGAAATTCTTCCCTGTGAGGGTGCTGAGGCCCTGGCACAGGGTGCCCAGAGAAGCTGTGGCTGCCCCATCCCTGGCAGTGTTCAAGGCCAGGTTGGACGGGGCCTGGAGTAACCTGCTCTAGTGGAAGGTGTCCCTGCCCATGGCAGGGGGTTGGAACTGGATGAACTTTCAGATTCCTTTCAACACAAACCATTGTCTGATTCTATGTTTCAGCAGTGGATATTTTGATTACAAAAAACACTCCAACCATATTACACACTGCACAGCAATCACTCAACTGAGCACATGCTTTGTCAGGTATCAGGAAATTATTAAGTTACACAGTTTTACTTCCACAAAAACACAATGTGAGAAGAGCCATAGGAGTATGTGCTGCCTCATCTTAGCTCCTCCCTGTCTTGGAGCTGGGTACATGACCACTCACCTCCTTCAAGATGCTCTCCAGTGTTGGAGGGGTATCAACTTGAGGAATGTCGAATTCTTTATCATCGATCTGTACATCAGAAATCACAGACTGAGTTTAAATTGCCTACTCCAATTTCCAAACTCATTTCTAACTAAAGAAAACCAAACCTAAAAAGCAGCTATGTATGCACTCCTCCCAACTGGAGCCTGCCCAGAAAGGCACTATACATACTGCAGTTTCTGCTATTTGAAATGCAATCTCTGAAACTTGGCATTGCAGGACTGAACAAGAAGCATTTAGTATCTAAAGTATAAAATAGTTAGAGGCCAGATCTGAAATGTCAAAATCCTTTTTATATTTGTAAAGATCGCTACCAATGTTACACTGTCTTTCTAATACCGACAGACATCAGTACACAAGTCTTTTTTCCTGACTGCTTACTAACGGGAAAAACGCATAATTTTCTCAAAAATAAAGGCACTTTTACCAGATGTTTGCATAACTGAACAGCAAGCTTTGCTATAGCAGTGAACTAGCGCAGCACTTGCGTCCTACTCACCCACCTAACTACTGCTGCCCTGTCCCCATAGACCCTCCCCTCACGGCTGCCTCAGGAGGCCCGCAGCCGTCATCGCCGAGCGGAAAGGAGGGAGCGGCCGGTCCCCAGCCGTGGCCGCCTCCCTCAGACTGCTTGTCCCTGAAGGAGATAGGAAGCGCTCCTGCCGGCGGGGATCTGCGCCCGAGCACAACGTCGCGACGCACCAGCTCGCTGCGGCAGTCCAGCTCGCGGTCGAGCTCCGCCACGCTCAGCCGATGTACAGGCGGCTCCGGGCACGGGTCGGCCTCCGCTCCCGTGGGGCAGACGCTCTGCTCCGGCGCCGCGTCCATCACCGGGCCGAGGAGCGCCGCGGCGGTGACAACACCAGGCCGCCACCTGAGGGACTCGAACCCGCGGCCGAAGACGCCCTCTCCCTGCGCAAGCGCAGCCCGGCTAGGCCACCCTCCCTGGTGCCGGCCTTAAAGGGGCCGCGGTGCCTGCGCTGTCGAGAAAGGAAGAGAGAACGCAGTTGGTGTCACATGAAATCCTTGTGTTTATTGGGAAATCCAGCGTCTGCTCCGCGACAACGGCTGGGAATCAACAGGTGCTTTAGCCTCCGAGGGAAGGAAAAGGGAAAAAGTTAGTAATAGGTAAAGAAATTAGAGACGAAGATCAAAATTCATTACACCCCTTCCAGACCCACGGTGCCTTAGCTCAGTGGGTTTTGCTACAGTTCCCAGCATTTTGGGAGCCAGCACGTGGTGGGTGCAGCGGCAGACTGCAGCTTCATCCCAGCAAAGCCAAGAGCAAGTGTCACTGTAGGTTAGAAGTCTGGTGAGAGACAAAAGCCTTTGGGAATATGTGGCTAATTTTAGACAAAGCAAGAGCTGGTGTAACCAGATTTGGTGCCCAAGCATCTGTTTTCTTCTAAAAGCCACCTGGAACAGCTGAGCAGCATGGACAGCTAGTTCAGTATTTGTTTTTCAAGACAGAAGAAAGCCCTCACCAAGCTCAGGGGAAAGGTCAGTACTGACAAATGTAGCTTAAAACATTAGAAGGATAAATAATTTAATTATATCAGGCACCCAAGCTACCTTACTTTCTTATTTGTGCCTACATAGACTGTTTCAAGGTGATATATCACGAGTACTGCTCTGTTAGAGATTGGGGAAGAGCACATTTGGTGCCCATTTGGACGAATGGCCCCTCCAGCACCCAAGGAGGCACAGCAGCAGCTGAATCATCATTTCGGGTTCCAGCTTTAGCAAACGCACATACTAAGGGCAAAAAGGAGCATCCTAAAGCTGTACCTACTTGACCTATTTAGCCTTCCACTGCTCTTGAAGAACAGCCACTTTTCCCTCTTCTTTGGAGAAGGCTCTGTCTTGTACCTAGCAGTAAGAGCACATGCATAAGCAAGGAACATCCTGAGCATACTCTTACCTTCTAGGCGAGCATCTGCCAAGCAGGTCCCCACTTTCCACCTCCATCTCAGCAAGCCAGACGGGGCTTTGAGCAACCTAATATAGTGGAAGGTGTCCCTACCAGTGGCAGGAGGTTGGAACTGGATGAGCTTTATAGGCCCTTCCAACCCAAACCAGTCTGGGATTCTATTACAGAGACCTGCTAGGGATGCTGAAATTATAAACTGATTTGCAAGGTAACTTTAAGGAATACCATAAATGCTATGAGTAGGTGAAGAGGTGAAAAGAAGTCACAGCAGAGTTTCCCTTTCATCCTCTAAAGCTGGATGATACGCACTCCTTTTAGCTCTCGTCAAGAGCACCAAAGTTTTAAAAACTGCAGTCACCCTATCCATGTTCCTCCATCTAGGTAGGCTCCACAGTCTTGTGAATGCTCAAACAATGTGATAACTGGATTTCAGAGTCAGTTCAGACAAAAGGCCAGGATTTTTTCACAGAAGTAATTCCGCTTTAGACCTATGTTGGCAATGGGGAACCAAACCTTTTCCTGGTGTGCGCATCTACAGGTAAAGGATTTAGTGACTTACTACCACACGCTGTCCTCCATGTTCTAAAACCTTCCTTTCCACAGCCAGCTGTTCAAGGATGGTCTTCTGCAGCAGTGGTGCATTTGCTCCTCTTACTGCAGCTACTAATTCTCCTCCCTGAAAGGTGTGAAAAGCAAATCTGTCAGTATGTGCTCAAGTGGTGCCCTCTGAGCTCTAGAAATCACCACAGCAGCATATCATGTATGGTATTATGTACCAGTCCCTCCACCCTAACAGAGCTGCTTTGCTCCAGAACAAGAAGAAAACTTTGGAATTAGCTTCTTTGTCATTATTGCATTATTCTGTTTCTTCATGGTAAACTCTGGCTGTGTATTCTTATCCATGTAGCACTTGATCATTAGCAGATACTGGCATATACAGAGCAAATAAAATTGTCCTGCACACACATGAAAAAAAGTATCTCTCAAAACAGTTGTTCCCACAGGCAAGTCATGTTTATTGCTATGCAATTACTGTAAAAAATATTTTCACTCACTGCATAAAACAGAAAGACAGGCTCGCATTTTCCCCTGTATTTTTCCAAACTGTCAATGGAATCAACTTCAGCCTAAAATGAATGAAAAATAAAACAGGTGTTTCTAGAAAAGCATTTCTGCTTTGGAGGAATACCCATGCAACTGCCTGGACTCAGACATCCCCAGCTGGCTGATACTCATCCCCCACATACAGCAGAACAGCTCTGAATCACAGTCTTATGGGGAAAAATGACACCGGTCAGAGCCAGGGCCACAACCAACTCCCAGCTCACTGTAAGTGACGAGAAGCTAGTAGATATCACCCACAGCTCTTGTGGAGCAGGGATTTCTATTTCATAGCAGCTTACCCTAATGAATCCCAGAGAAAAAGCCTGAAAGAATGAAATCAGGCCCTCTTGTCTACAGGGAGTGAGAGAAGTGACTGGAGGAGCTGTGCTGGCAGCAGCAGCAGTAGGCTGCATGGAGCGCTGAGCAGAGGCCTCCATGTGAAACCTCATTGCCCATGGCTGTCAGAAAGTGAAAGCTGCCCTTCAGCAAGGAAAGGCATTTAAAGACAGAATCACAGACAGGGAGGGACTTCTGAAAGACTCTAGTCCAAGACCAAGACCCTGCCTCACAGCAGGGGTAGTCTGAATGCACTAGGAGGTTGCTCAAGACTGTTGATTTTGAGCATCTCCAAGAATTGGTGCTGCATAGCCTCTCTGGGAACTAATCCCAGTGTCCAGTTACTCCTATGTTGAATACTTTTTCCTTCTATCTACTTGTATTTTTCCCTGCTGCAACTTGATCCTGTTGCTCTTTTGATGTGCATCACTGTGAAGTACCTGTCTCTGCCTTCTCTATTTATACCATACTAGACATCTGTATCTTAAGTGTTCTCCAGGGCGAACAAACCCAGCTCCTTCAGACTCTCCCTGTACATCAGAGGGACATGCATGTTAATGATTCTCTTTAGCGTTACTTGCTTAAGCAGAAATCTGAAAAGTAGAGAACACTTAAAGCTTGAAAATTCTTATTGATATAGATTCTTACTGATATAGCCAAGTGTCTGTATTTGGCAAGCTCACTCTCACAAGCTGGAACTCCTGGACTGTTATAATCTTAGCTCAATATTGGAAAGATAAAATGGCTTTAGCCTTTAGCTACCAGCTGTTTACAGGGGGCTGGATATTTTAAACAGTGCCAAATTAGTCCTCACCACAGCAAAATGCAGGAGATCGCTGCCAACTTCATTCCTTATTTTCTGGAAAAGATCCAATACTGTTTTGCATGGACCACACCAGGCTTGAAACACATCAACAACTGCAAGCAGAAAAATTAGTAAGAATGTCAAAATGGGTCAGTTTAGACAAAGACCATTAAGCTGGTTTGTGCACTCTTCCACATGGCAACATAAGCATTTGGAAGGGCATGGCAGAAGAGTGCCAGTACAGTAAGAAGAATCTTGAAAACCTCTGAGGATTGAAGTCTTTTTTGGTGACCTCTGGAGCACCACCCAGGGGAAGATTAGCCTCATGTCCAACCAGAACTTCCCAAGATACAACTTGTGGCTGTTGCTCCTAGAGTTCTGTCTGGAGTGTGGCAAGACCCCTGTTGAACTCTAGAAAGGCTATAGATTCAATTCTGAAGTAGAAACTATTATCACCTTTCAGGCTTCAAATGCTATATCCAAGAACTAAACCACATTATAAATAAACAAACTAATAACAGTAATATGGAGGAGTCTTTAGAGAAAACATTGACACGTCCCTTTTAAATGATGAGGGCTACAACCTCCAGCTAGTCATGCCTCTATCAGCATATTTCTTCCATTCAGGGTCAGAGGAGTAGAGGAACTGACTGAATATCTGTATCACTAGTAATTGATTCCTGAGAGTACTGGTGTCTTTTTAACACAGAACAAAAGCAATCTATTATATTGACCAAACCCTTACCAATGAATCCTTTGAGACACAGCATTTCTTCCCAAAGCTCCTGGCTATTGATGTTAATCTGTGTGAAAATTTAAAAACACAGTAAAAGCAATATTAAGTCATCAGGTACTACCCTGGCTGCTGCAAACATCTTGACAAATCACTTCAAGCTTGCCTGAAGAGATGTTACCTGAGCACTCAAAACTCTTTTGACTGCAATTCTTTCACCTTTGACCAGATAAGCAAGGCCGAGCTCTGCTAGAAAGTGTGTTGAAGACCTCAGAGAAAAAGCAGCTGAAAAGTCAGATATTCTTACACCCAAACTCTCATTCTTTCCCACTTCCCACATGTTCTTGCTGCTACCTGATGCCAGCTCCAAGACAGCCACCAGTAAGCCAGCTAACTCTATAAAAGGTTATTAGACTCAGAAGAACCAAGGAAAGACAGATGGAAATGGTAGCAGCATCCAGCCAAAAGCAAGCCTTCCCCTGTTTAGCAGCAGCAATTACTTGAACAGCCTGGTTACCTGGGGACCCCACACTCAGTTTGCAGTGAGACTAAGACCCCCTGTTCTGGGGCATGACTGGGGATGTGGTCCCCTGCATCCTAACAGGACTTCTGGCTGGCTGACCAGAGCCCTAGTTTATCCTACCAGGCTGTGCTGTGTATGGCACAGAAGGGAAGGTCTGAAATACCCGGACAGCCTCAGGGTTTTCCTGGCACCCTCCTGCTTTTATGGCAACAAAACTCTTTGTGGGGCCATGCAGCAAGATCTGAAAGCAGAGAAGGGCTCCAGATATTCCTCCTGTGCCTTGACTTACCATACAGCCCTGCAAATGTGCTGGTACCAGGAAGAACAGCAGGCAGCAGGGATCAGAGACCCTGAGCTCCCTGCCACAGCACTTCACTATAGGAGAAACACAAAGACCTACTTTGCTTTCAGTTAAATGGAAGTCTGATATGTAATGATGTTTTAACACAGGCTAGCAGCCAACACAGTTTAGAGCCACTAGCAAATAACTGGACCAGTTCTCTGCAGGCTGCCTGTGTCAGACAGCACTGGCTTGGAGGAGAGCCATACACACAGACACCACTAAATTGCAGAGACCTCCTATCAGATCCAGCATGGTGCTCAAAAGCAGTGTTAAGGTTGTGACCTGGTCTAACCTGAGCATTCAGAGTGCTACTTCAACATGCTCATCTCCAGCACACATCCTCTTTTCCTCACACCTATTTAAGACACAGTTCTCATCCCATTTTACAAGCATGATGGCTCTCCACCAGCAGTTTCTCACCTTACCTGCACACATACTATGCTACTTCCTTAAGATGTTTCTGGTCTTGATAAACTAGTAAATACACAGCTTTCATGATGTCTGGTCACTAGAGGGTGATCTGAGCTCATCATGTCCTTACCTGAATTACCAGCTGCTACTTAAAGACTTCGAAAACATAGTGAGCAACAGAGATTTAGGCTGGAAGAGGTCTACAGAGTCCTTAGTCTAATCCTCTGCTCAAAGCTCAGCATTAGAGCAGATTGCTCAGGGACTTACCCAGTCAAGGATGCCCTAGACAATCCCATATTGTGCCACATACTATTTTATCCCATGTTTCCTGTTATTAGAAAGTATCTTCAGCATCTTCCCCATCTTACAGGACTTGCTCTGTAGTATGTACTTAGAAAAATACAGTAAGCTTATAAAAAAAAAAAAGGCTCCTTGAGAAATGTAAGATCTGGTTTTGTTCATCCTGAACAATGAGGATTCCTAATAACTTTCTCAGTGGCATCATTAACCCTAACTACATTTAGTCTACACTGGAAGACAGTAAGTTTCAGTAAGACCAGTGATTTTACAATAATTAGCACCAACATGCATTAAAGGACTGCTAAAATTGCAAAGAATACTAAGAGTGGAAACTCCAGTGCAAATTAAATGGCCTCATACAGATTTTCTGAATCCAGCATCTCCCAGAGAATGGCAAGTTGGTCCAAGACCTCCATCTGTTCTCTTTAACACATGCCCCCAAGCCTTCTTTTATTTAGAGAACACCTGCAGAATTAAATAATGTAATGATTCCAGTGATCTCTAGTGCTAGGACCACCGTTAGAGTGTTTCACAGAACATTAATGAATTCAAATCATTTCAGATAACAATTTGTGATAACAAATTAAAGGCTGAGTTGGACTGATAGACTGAGGTTCCCATCAAAGTGCTTTGCTAATTTGAATGCCCTGAGGTTGCTAGGACTTGGCTCTTCTCTAATACAACCAGAACCTTTACAGGACATCACATTATGTCTTTCACAAAGTTCAGCTTTCATCTGCAGATGTGAACAATCATATTTTTGCAAATCTAGACCCAGCTTTCCCTTAGCTGCAAAAGGTGCAAAGCCTGCTTGATGTTGTTTTTTGCATGGCACAGGAATACAGCTGAACAAACAGCAGCGGAAAAGTTTTACCTTAATAGTGATCCTTTCTCTCATAGAAATGTTCACATTTGCAATCCATGCTTTCCAGTTTTAACAGTGAATAAACAAGGTTATAGAGACCTTAATCTCCTTCCATTTTTCTCTCTTGTGAAGACTGAACTTTTTTTCAAACTTTGGAGACCTTAATAACTTACTTTTGTTTTTTCAATGTTTTTGCATATCAACTTCTCTCAGAAACACTCTCTCCCCTATGCAGATAATTATAATGCATCATTAGGTCACTTGTGCAGTGTAAACAGGAAGAAATTCATCTACTCACCATTGTGAAACGGGTTTTTCAGCCTTCGAATTTTTTCTTGTACCTCCTAGCTTTTCCTCCTTTACAGTGATTTTTCTACGTATATGAACTGGTCAGATGTTCAGTGACAACTGCCCTTTAGGAGAAATGCTCCCTCCCCCAGTTCCCTACTTCTGAATGGCATCTGAATCATTCTGCCATGAAGCACAGATGCATTTTGATCTATGAAAGCAGCCAAACCTGTGCCAGCTCTTAACAGCTCTGGAACACAACCTGCAGCCCCATAGTAACTTCCCTCTGCACCCCATAGCACTGACCTTAAGGACAGGTTTGACTTGCTATGTTTTCCCATACTTCCTACCTGCCTTCAGGAAGATATTTCCACCCCAGAAACCTCATAGTAGGGCTTTTCCAAGAGAATCTGAAATATCCCAAGACCGAACTTCATCCTTTGCACTTACAATGAGTTTAAAAGACACTTTAAAAGCCTGGCTCCTACTGACCTGCAGTACTACTTCCTTCTTCTTTGCAGCCATCCTGCAGGAACAAGGGTCTTCTGAGCAGCAGTCCCAAGTGCAAAGCACTACAGATGTCCTCTAATTATGTGAATCCAGCTGCTGATCAATCTGCACCACAGAGAAAGCTTTTTACGTGTCTTTGCTCCTCCAACCCACCACATACAGCCTGACAATCCTGCCCTTTTGGAAGGGAGTAGTGTTGGCTCAGCAGTGTCCAAAGCTTAGATGCAGCTTTGCTCACACCCTTTTCACAAAGACAGGGTGCTGCTGCTGGGCCGAAATTGCTGCTTGCTTTCAGCAGCCTGTCCCCACACAGGGCCCATCAGTACCTGTTCAGCAGCTGGCAGCACCCCAATGCTGCTATGGTAGCCCAGGGAATGCCGGGGGAGCGGAAGCCAAGCCCAGCCTGCCCGGCTCTGTTATCCAAGTCCCCTGCAGACAGGAAGTTTAGCTGTCTTCTCTAATTCCCATTCATGGAGCAGCAGCTGCAGTTGGAGCTTCTGCCTCCCCTTTGTCTGTCAAACCTGCCCAGCTCCCCACAGCCCTGACTAGAACCCAGGAGAGGGGATGAGCTGCTGGCCACACTCCAAAGGCAGCTCAAGGTTTGAAGGTTGGTTGGGTTTATTCTTATTTGCAGTGAGAGGCCAGTGCTTGTGCCCAACACACCCCAGGGCAATGTCCTTTTGAGCACAGCTGCTTCTCAACTCATTCCTTCACGTGCCTGGGGTCACTGGGCTCCAGATGCAGACACATAATGTCTGGTAGCCTGGTCCTCCAGCTGCCCAAGGTCCCTGCCGCTTGAGGATTTGGCTTTTGGCATGTCAACTCCCCTAATGCCCCTGGCAACCTAAGGGGACATTGTCTAGTACCTGCAGGGGACATGGTAGTGGGTAGTGCTGAACGTTGTCAGGGGCTCCCCTGCCTCCAGCACCAGTTCAGCAGGGCAAACTGCACCCTGGATGGCCCCTGCATCCTTCTTTTTGTAGGAATAAGCCTTCAGTAAAGTGCAGATGATTTTAACCACAACTGAAATTTTGCATGGTTACACATATAATGTGCTTACACTTTAGGATTACCAAAGACACTCCTGTTAAACCCATTTTCTGGTCTTCAAGAATCTACTCTCATTCACCTCAATTATTCCTCTGTCCTGTCACTGCTTCAGCAGTTTCATGGAGGTGCAGCACCTAATACAATTAGATCTATTGGAGGTTTAAGTCTGTAAAAACAAGTTTTAAAAAATATGAGATGTTTTCCTTAAGAATATACTGGCACAATATGCTTTTAAGCAGATCACTTGGCTTCCTTCATAACTAAAATTCAAATCTGCGATACGAACAACAGCCAAAGAAGTCTCATTTGACTTTCTGAGGAGAGACCACCACCCTGACAACTAGCATGCCAAACATGCAGAGCTATTCATTTCTTTAACACATGTAACCTTTGAGAGAAGCACTACCAGTGCTGGACACTGATATATAAAGCTGACATACCTATCAAAATTAAGACTGCTTTTCAGAAGAGAAATGGCACAAGAACAGCAGAAATCCTGGCGATTGGTATTATGTCAACTTGGAGAACTTTGCTTTGGTTCTGCAAGCAAATACATAAGTAACTCATAAGATGCTGTTACCTAAGTGAAGTTGGTAAAGTTCTGGCTGACCAGCAAACACACTGTGAATCTCAAGCTAGCAACTGTCAGTCTGCAGAGAAGCTGGAACAGAAAGCTAAGGTTTCTCCACGAAGCTGAGAAAAATCTACATGTTCTGGTAAAGTTCTTTTATTTACAGTATTCTTCTTTTTGTACATACCTATAGTGACATCAAAAATTATTCACAAAGCTTAACTGAATGTAAAAATGTTATCATCCAACAGTTTGTCCTACCAGTATCTGTTGAAAATGCCAACTGTTCTCATGCAGCAACAAGATTGTCTGAGCACTGGTTTTTACTGTTTATGGAAGAATTTTAGGAAACCACCTTGAAACACGTACAGAGATACTTACTCACCTTCTTCTGAACAGCTTTAGGCACCGGAGTGTTATAGAATCAAACTCAGATTTGTTTTTAGAAACATGAACTGGGAGAGGATGAGAAGAGGTATGTAAAAACTTGAGCTCCTAAACATACACAGCAGGAGTGCAAATGTGGAAATCATATGCATGCTGTACAGTTTTGTGTTTACAATACCTTCTTCGGAAGGTTTTTTCCCCAAGTCAAGCAAAAAATCTATTTGATTGACTTTTGTGAGGAAGACTCCACTTCTGAGGTACTGGTATTGCTCAAGTTCTCACATATGCTTACTTTGGCTTTTGTTCAGCCCCCAGTGTCCATCATGAAAAATTTGCAGAAGGACATTAGAAAACTGCCAGTCACTTACTGCAATGTCTAGGAAAAAAGTGTCAGGTGCTCATTTTTATTTGTCTTTCAAGGGTGGAAAAAGTTACATGAAATGCATATATTCTCCTTTGCAACCAAGTGATAACAGTTATCTGATACATAGCACATTCAAATTCCAGGCCAAACTGTTGTCACATTTTCTGACACAAGTAGTTACCTTGGAAAAAAGTAAGGCTATCACAATGTGACCTTCTGATTAGAAATAAAGGACTAAGATACTTATCAAAATTGGTTAGCAAAGTTACAGACCTCTCTTCTTGCTGCAGCCTTCCTGAAGTTCAGTGTAACAAAACGGAGATTTGGTTTAAGACATCAGCTGCAGTCCTTAGTGTGCCAGTTAGTGCCATGTAAATACAGTGCTTGGAGATTCTGACTACTGGAACTATGGTCTAAACTGAAATCAGGAAGTGGACACAGGAAGAAAGCAAGAACCCTGAACTGCATGAAGGAGAGCTCCTTGCTGCCCTCCTTTGTTCCTATGTATATTTGACTGGGGTCTCATATTCCAGCCTAACCTTACACAGTCCTCTTTTTCTGTTGTTTTTTTTTTCTCCACACTTACAGGCATAATTTCAGGAACTTATGGACAATCTAGGCTTCTGAATGCAGTAAAATCCCATCACTTATTATTCAGGTATCCAAATCCATGCAAGTGTGTATATCTGCATATATACAGAAAATCTGTAGCAACATTACTGAACTAAAAATAAAACAAAACAAAACCCAAACCCCAAACCATCAAACCCAACTTTTCCATCCCTTCCCCAACTTAATGCACCCAGCTGATCTTTCATTGAAGTAATTCGTAAGTCACTTCACTGTATCTGGAGGCAAAGGATGCAGAACAAAAGCAATCCCTTAATCACTGCTTGAAAGCTCCTTCTGGTCTCTTGAAAGTACAACTTCTGCAATATAGTGTTTGCTCTATTGATATTGATGATTAGCAAAAAAAAACATCACCAGTGAAATAAGCCAATCCTTCAGCAATTATCTGAGCAAGTTCTTGGCTACTAAAGCAATAGCTTATGCCTGCTGATATTGCAGCCACCTGTTCCTTTCCAGACAAGTCAACAGTCATGCTAACTCTGAAGTATGAGCTCTTCTTCTAAAAACCAAAGAAACTCAAAGCAATCCAGTTCACCCATTCCATGGATTTGAACATGTCATCAGTACCAGGTGATTTTGTACAGTGGTAAAAACCTCTTGGACCTCATCAGTACAGAATGCACTGCTTATAATTTAGGGTCTACTGTCTTGCTCTACTTTTTAAGAAGGAAGTATAATGTAAGTTAAGCTGAAGTTCAGAAATGCATATATTTTACTTAAAAACATTCATCTGTTCAAAATTCAAAATAAACTTTATGGGATACAACAGTTTGGTTTTTCTTTTTAAATAACATTTCATTCAAACTGTATATAATTCATTGAAGTATTCATACAGCAAACAATGGTTAATTCTTGAAAACCTGTAGAAAAAGATTTTCACACACACAAAAAAAAGGAAAAACAAAACTGAGGTCTCACACTCGCATACATTCACCCAAGCACACACTCAAGCACATCCTCACACATCCACACACAGGCTGCAGCAAAAGCAGAAAATTGTAGGCCCAAAAGGAAGGTGATGACTGATTGTTCTATCCGGAAGTCCAGGTAGCACAGGGAAAAAAAAAAAACAAAACAACCCCAAAAAACCCCAAAACAACCCCCCAGGAGTCCTCTGAGTAAAGAAACTACCTCAAGAAAATTCTCAAGTGCACTGGAGACCTGATCATTTAAACTGTTTCTGCAAAGCAGCTCCCTGCACCTGAGAAAAACGCAGCCCAAGGTGACTTGTGCAAATATAAGGAGTCAGGAATATCTCCTGTTATTCCTTAAGTAGACATGAGGGGTGTCCATAGATTCAATCAGTCTTTGATCATGCAAGATACTGCTGGAGTGCTGTCTTTGCCCTGCAATAAAGGAACAACCTGTCAGTTATTGTGGTTTGGCTTTATCATCAACAGCTTTATGTACAAGACTGTACAGGATGAATGAGTGAGGTAAAAGGAAGCCGCATGGCTGCCTCCTTCAGTCTGGAAGAATTGAGCCCATGGTGTAGAAGTGCTCTGCATGAGCTGTAACCATTTATGAATCCACCTTGCATCTAAGAATAAAATGGTCTATCAAAGTATATAGATGCTCAGCACAACTGAGCAACTTTTAAGTACAGTGGGGCTCAAGATATATATTGAACCTCATTATCAACACACCTTAAGAGCAGTAATTGTGAAAAATAGTTACTTTTCTGAAATACATATGTACCATGAAAAGCAGATCTTTGACCTGGGAAATTAAAGAGGTGTCATAACTCAGAACATACTAGAAGCAAATGAGTCTTGTCAGGAATGCCATCCCTAACATATAATGCATGTTGAAACATACAATGATGTGAAAGGGAGAAAAGAACCAACAGCCACTGTAATACTGGAATTTATGTAATCTAACACTGTGCAACATTTCTGTTAAGAAAAAACCACCTCCCAGAAGTCTAGGGTTACAGTTTCATAATCACTTCAGTTAATTCAGTATTTCCTATCACCTGAAGTGAGTAGCTTTGCTCTTTTGTCTCCCACACTTCCCAGCCATGCTGTCATGATCCTGACACTTTCCTAAGATCCAATACAACTCAGTGACTCTGAGGAAAAGCACTTTTTTTTTTCCCCCCCAAGTTTCCTGCTGCCCTTGCAAGCTGTATCAGCTCAGCACAGGGACCAATGAGGCTGAATCTGGACAGGGTAACCTGGGAGCAGGTGGCCAGAAGAAACAGGAGACACTGTCTTGGGACAGTGCTAAGCACAGGCAGCTCCATGTCTCTTAAAAACAAGTCTTAAGTGCTGACAAGCAAGGCCCATTCACCAGGAGGTATTTTTGCTGGTAGAAGTTTTATTCCTATTTCTCACTGTTTGAAAACCTTATTTAGCTATTCCATAACTTTTGTAAGTCTGCTTGTTGATAACTATTTGCTGCCGGTTATCACCTTCAAAAGCGATACTTCATCAAAGAATTTTAAGCAGAAGTCCTAACTTTACTACAAAGTTGTCCAAGAATGCTAAGAGTATCTTCCATAGAAACAAGAAACCCAAATCTAAAGATTTTTAAATACTGCAATTTTGAGTTGTCTGTGTATGACCTCTTCTGAAAAACAGGTCATCTACTTTAGTTCATGAAAGAAGTATGGGTCGTTACTAACTGTAGGTCGGATAACTGCAAAAAGTTACCATAAAAAACCAGAAACTTTCATTAGCTATTTTGGTTATTTGTATTTGTGAAGAAGTTAGATGATTTGTGTAGATACTATAGGATGAGTGACAGAACAGGTATGTGAAAAGTTACTGTTTAGCTTAATTAGTTTAAAAGAATTTGAGATCAACAAATCTCAAGTGCTGATCCTGTATTACCTTTTTAATTCAGTGTTATGTGATTGTTCACTATTGTTGCAATCCCCTGAAACTTTGTTAGTAATCCAAGGTTTATACAAATGCTTGTGTATCAATGAGGTATCAGTGAGATTTCAGAGAGGACTTTCCACTGGTTTAGAAGACCTTATGTGTAGTTATTTGTTACTCCTGAGCAACACAAAACCTGTTTCTTAAGTACTCGTCACTATTTCTTTCTATACCATAAAACTTAGTGCAACAATAAACATTTTTTTCCTGGGGATTTTTTTAATAATCAAGATATTAAAAAAAACAATAAAAAGCAAAGATTTCCCTCTCATCATCTTTTTTGACTTTTTCTTTATACTCACTTGTCACACAGATTTGGATCCGATGACTGACTCAATTTATGTAGAATATCTACTATTCCCATGTCTCGTAGTTTATCTTGGCGTTCCTGGGAACCTACAATGATAAATCACATTGTTGGGAACACCACCAAAAATAAATGTCTGCAGAACAGAAGAAAGGAGTGGTTGTAGAAACCAGCTTAAAGGAGGGGTATGGAACACAGTTCAGCTAGAATACAGCAATGGAAAAACTTCACTGCAGCTACTTCCCAAAGGAGCTGTAGTTTCTTTTTCTGTCCTCTCGGTGCATATGTTTAAAGAAAATAAAATGTTGAAGGCAAAAATCTGAACACATTTTATCCTAAAGTAAGAAGCTTTACTTTAGTTGGTTTATTCTCATCTCTCTGATTTGGATGGAGAGAACATTTAACTGGAGGTGCATTTTTGAGTCTGTCTTGTAGCATTGTACAATTCCAGTATAATGAGCAGAAAGCCACCGGGAACACAGCTGTTATCTGTTGAGTATCACACACTGAATAAAGTTTTGTGATCTGAGAGACGTGGAATAAAGTACATTTCTGGGGGGGGGGGGACGGGACGGGGGACAGGGACGACACTAACCAAAGCCAAGTAGAGACACTAACTTCTTTGCTGAACAGCAGCACAGCCAACTTGAGGGTTTCTAAATCATCCACCTCGAAGTCCTCCTCCCACATTGACCATTCTACAAAGCATACCACCTCCCACCACTCCTTCCCTTGCCGTTTCTTTTAGCTCCACACCTCTGACTCCACCTGCCCTCCCCACCCCTCAACACAAACACATGTATTTTTCTCTGCAGCAGCAACCTTCAGCTCTCTCCTAGTTATTTTTCACTGTTCCAGGCCATGCCTCTTTCCCAAATGCCTTCCCCATTCCTTTCAGTTCCACCCACAAGTCTTTTGACTGGTTTAGGAGTCTCACCATCCACCCCATTCAAACCATACATACTGGTGAAAATTTCTCTGCAACAAACCTCAGACTGATCCTCTCCAGTAAGCCTGTTTCCTCCAACAATTGGTTTTCACATCCTTCTTGAGACTTGGAAGCTCTCACTTCACTACAACTGTTACAACTATTGCAGAAATGCTATAGGCAGAAACCTTCCACCATGTGACTCTCATCAACTCCTAGTTATTGACAGTCTTGTGACTCCTCTTCCTGCCCCACAACAGCTCTCTACAGTTTCCTCAATGGCCTCTTGACCACTCTCACTTATTCTGTATTATACCTATAATGATTTCTCCTTTTATGCTTTGGATCCCAATGCATTGTGCACTGCAAATAGTGATCACTATGCAATATTAACTTTTCAATCAGCACAGTAACTTGTATATGCATTAATAGTGAGGCTTTCTTACCTTCTTCTTCATTCCATATGAGATTAGATATACAGAACATGGCAGCAAGCTGAAGTTTAGCATTAGAATGACTCTAAATATAGAAAAACAGTACTCAAATTTAGAAGAAATTCAGAAATCCTCAGAGTTACATTTTGCATTCATCCTGTAATAAATAAGGTAGCAAAATAGGAACTAATTCTAATCTAAAATTTCTCTCAGAGACAGTGCCATAACATAAGGCTCTTGAGTAGCTTTAAATCACATCCTTCCAAATATTTATTGGGGTCTACAAGAAATGCCTTTTCAAGATCATGATGCTTTTTCCAGGTGTGTTAGAAGCACTGCTTAAGTCACTGTAACATTCTTACAGGAAATAACCACTGTTTTTTCCTTTTAGTCAGATCCTCAGTATGCTTGCCATACAGAACTGCACTACATGATTTCTTAAACAAAACTGGGTATATGAAAGTTAAGTGCATGATAATAATTTACACACCAAAATGCTGATGTACCCTTTTCTTCATTTCTGCAAAAGATCAACATAAAAACTTTCAGAGAAATTTTCCATACCATGTAGTATTTGATTTTCTGCAGGATGTCATCATTGGTCATAATCAGTTCTTTTGCTGTTGTCCCATCTGCTATATTGGCAAGTATACATAATGTCTGAAAGACAGAAAAACTGTTATTTGGCCACAGATCGCATCCCATGATTTATACAGTTTCCCTGACAGCTTTGAACTTGTGACAAACAATTTCTTTAATTAGTTTTAATATCTTTAATCTGGAGTTTTCAGCTTGCATACATCTGGGGCCAATGCCAGAGTTAACAGCTGTGGATGAACAGCCCTGGCAAAAACCCCCGTCACTGCCATTTTAAAATAAAAAGCAATATTCATTAAAGTTTTACTCACTGAAATGAATGAAGTCTCTCATGGAAATAAGCAGCATATAAAAAAATTAAATATACTGGAAAATTAAGCAGTCTATTCTGTATCAGTGGCTAGGGAACCCCCCGCCCCCCACTCCAGAACAACCAAACTAACATCTAAACATATCCTAAGCCAAAGCAATCTTCTAGAATCTCCCACAGCTTCTGGCTGTCCCCATTCTTCATCACCACGTTTTGTATAGGGAAGAAACAGGGTTCTCCAACTGTCTTGTCTGTCAGAAGAGTTACTCAGCCACTCTGCCATCTATCCTCTTGCTTTAGCACACCCACAGCAAGAATTCCTGTCTGCTGGCCCCCTTACGCAGCCACCAATCCAGAGATGCTTTTCCCTATACTCCCTTTCCTCCTGCATACTGCTTTTCTTAAAGCTTTATATTCTGTAGGCACGTCCTTCCCCACTTTCTCCTGGGCTACATCAGCATGCTCTTTTCCCTGCTACTGCTTCTCCTCTCATTGCTGCTGGCTCCTGCAGGCACCCAAAAGTAGTTGAGTTACCCAGTCTCCCAGCACATCATCTGTAACTGCCAGCAGGGCAGATGACGATGGTATTCTTCCTTACTGCCTGTTCCTATGGCTGCTACAGGAGCAAATAACTAATGCTTTCCCCAGCATGAAATACTGGCTTCTTTATCTTCCCTTGTTCCTACTCTCACTTTTCTGCTACTGCAATTGCCTTAAATTAAATTCTTTTGCTCTCACATACAGTGCCCTCCTCTTTACCAAACCTACATTTAAAACAATACTTTGGATTCAATTCAAACACTTTTGTAGTAACCCATTATAAAAAACAACATCCTTGTAGGTAAAGTTATTAATTTGCCAGATCTCAGTAAAATATTCAAATAATAATCCCAAACAAAAATGACATGCTGAGAAAAGTAAGCATTCTTAGCCATTTCTTATATTTTATTCCACCAAGGCACCATGAAACAAAAAAGGATACCTGTTCTTTGACTTCTATATTGTGCTCCCCTTCCAGAATGAGGGTCACTGCTTGCATGATTTGCTTCCCATGAGTGCTCATTATATGATCTATGTGCTGCCAAAGCAATGATGAAATACAATCAGCGTAACTTTCCAGACAAAGAAGGCGCATTCCTACTTGAATTACTTTAAGAGTAGCAACACTGCACAAAGGCCCTAGCTCCTAATGAGATCTCCCAAAACCAAGAAGAAACACTTCATAATATTCCTCTTCATCTGAAGCCTGGTCTTGTTTGAGAGCATAATACAGGCCTTGGTTCTGATTTCACTGTAACCTGCAGAAAAGACACTGGTTTCTCAGTTGCATGGAGGCCAGTCTGAAGACTAAATCCTGCTGGACTCGAGCTCTAAGTGTGATGCTGAAGTTAGAAGGAACCACTTCTCTTCTGATAACAGGGGGATATCAGAGAGGGGTAAGAAAATTGTTGTTTCTTAAGGGCTACTCTTGCTGGCAATCTGACCAGATCAGATATCCACATTTTAGAAGTCTGACAGGGTTCAGAGAAGTAAGCCATATATATTACTTATCACCCAGTAAAATTGTCTCAAGAGACTTACAAGTAAAAGGTCATTTGATCACAGACTATAGAAACTTATACTAGAATAAACCTGATCATTAGGAGTAACAGAAAAAGATGAAACTATGTCTACTAGATTAACAGATACCAAAACTCAAGAGCGGCAGCACCAGAGATTACCAGCACATGGCACACGACAATTTTTTTAAGACATTAGGGATTCTTGTAGAACTTCCTAAAATTGCTAATAATGAGACTTCATTCAAAAGCTGCTGGATGAGTTATTCCGGAGTGAGTTTTGGGTAGAGAATAAGAATGGCTGGTTCTGGCTCTAACACATATTATAGAAAGTAGGTGAAGCTAGTGAAGAAAACCTTCAGTGATAAATGAGACTCTGCTATCAAGAGCTCAGGGTGAATTTAATGAATGACTGGTTATTAAATATCTGTTCACATTAAGACAGAGCTAATTTTCTATGAAGCGCATTGAGACTCAACGAGTACAAATATCAGAAGATTTTTTGCAGTGACCTTTTTATGGTAGAAACACAATACGTGATAAATGCACAGTAGAGGCTTCGTGGTTTTTTTCCCCCACAAAAATGTTGGCTTGCCAAATGTTTGTTGCATGTTTTCCCTCTGTTCTTCACAGGGAATTACCCCTTTCTTTTCCTCCACCAATATCTCTTTCTCCCTGTCAAAAACAATTCATGGGCTTACATTTTCAAACCATTTTATTTCAGTGTGTAAAATGAACGTATGTATTTTGTAAGTGCACAGTCCCACAGTCCAATTCAAAAAGCCAGTACTATCAATATAATTGGATAAGAGCAGAAATGTATCAGGTGTCAAGAAAGAAGAAACACAGGTACCATTAAGATATGTACCTCTCCACACATTGACTCAACAGTGCAATCTTGTTGTTCTGGACAAGTTTCACAAAGACTGTTAGAAAAATTATTTTGCTGAAAGTTAAATACAATGGAATTTAATATTAAATGTAACCATCTAGCTCCATACTTGATAATAAATACAGAGTTTGAGTGGATGCAGAGAATTTTTTCAAGTATTTTCTTACATTGATTTGTACATTTAGTTACAGATACTTGGATAAAGCCTCAGTTTCAGCAAAATACCTAATATTAGAAAGAAAAATAACTTGTCTTTCAAAGAAGTGTTGTAATATCTGAATGTTTTATCAGCTTTCAGAAGAAGATCTGTCTGCAGCTCTACTTACTGGGCGAGTAGATAGAAGATTCCTGAGCAGTCCCAAAGTTTTCATCAGAACATTTACATCGGAATCAGAAAGCAACTGGAATAACTGCTCTGTACTCAGACCTCGTAAGATGTCTGATTTGATCTTCTGTTCTGCTTGAAACGCCATATTCTGAAAGAGAGAAATAGGTTTTGCTTGATTTTGTTTTAACTTAAACTTGGGCTTTCACTCTTGTAGCAGACTATCATCTGCAAGCATATATTCTTCCTAAATTAAGCTTGCAAAGGTTTTAATTTATGAGGAACTGCTACACGGTGAATTGAATTTCCACACATTGTTACAGCTGACCTGGTTATTTTATCTGCTTTTATTTATCCCCTGGCATGCTACTGACACTACTTAAGACACTAAACTGCTTCCCTGAATAATCTGGGCAACCAAATTTGTATCAGAACTGAAGAGCTTATTTTATTTTACAGACTAATTGATGAAGTGTTCCAAGCTGATACTGTTCTCCAGTAGTAGTAGGGTGGAAAGACAAGCCAGATTTCAGCTATGTTATTTTTAATAACTGATGAGTTCCTTAAGTTACAGTCACAAACTTTTTAAAAAGCAAAATCGGAAGTGGTATTTCATCACTGTGTTCTACTTACCATTAAAGCCCAAATGCCATTCACTCGTAAGGCAAGATTTTCACTCTGTGTTAAACTACATAGAAGTTCTATGGCTCCCGATTCTAAAATAGGCTAAAATGAAAAGGGGAAAGGAAAAAACAAACAAACAAAACTTTAAAACATTACTTTGACTAACTATACATCTATACAAAAATATATACAAAGACACAAATCATGTATTCCAATAGAAAATATATTATTTCAAACCATTCTGAAGTGGAAACACTAAGCCAACTCTGACCTGCAGTATGAACAAAAAAGCCATGGGCCAATGAACTGTCCTTGGCATTATTTCAGTTAATTTTCTATCTCACAAACATGAGTAAAGCCACCGAGATCAATTATAAAACTAATGTAATCCCAACTGCCTTGTAGGAGCCTACATACACCACAACCTTGTGAGAGTTTTCTGTAATTAAGAAATATTTAAGACTTGAACTGTTCCATTGCTATGAAGTATTGATATGTATGATGAAATCCATCCGCGGGTCCTGAAGGAGCTGGTGAATGAAGTTGCAAAGCCAATGCCCATCATATTTGAAAAATCATGGCAGTCAGGTGAAGTTCCTGATGACTGAAAAAGGGGAAATATAACCCCCACTTTCAAGAAGGGGAAAATGGATGACCCGGGGAATTACAGACCAGTCAGTCTCACCTCTGTGCCTGGCAAAATCTGGGAGCAGATTCTCTTGGAAGGCATGCTGGGGCACATGAAAAAGAGAAAGGTGCTTGGTGACAGCCAGCATGGCTTTACTAGGGGGAAATCCTGCCTGACCAATTTGGTGGCCTTCTATGATGGGGCTACAAAAGTGATGGACAGGGGTGGAGCAGCTGACATCATCTACCCGGACTTGTGCAAAGCATTCGACACTGTCCCACATGACATCTTTGTCTCTAAATTGGAGAGACATCAATTTGATAGGTGAACCTCTCAGTGGATAAAGAACTGGCTGGATGGTCGCACTCAAAGAGTTGTGGTCAACGGTTCAATGTCCGGTTGGAGACCAGTAACGAGTGGTGTCCCTCAGGGATCGGTGTTGGGACCAGTCTTGTTTAATATCTTTGTCGCTGACATGGACAATGGAATTGAGTGTGCCCTCAGCAAGTTTGCCGATGACACCAAGCTGTGTGGTTCAGTTGATACGCAAGAGGGAAGGAATGCCATTCAGAGGGACCTTGACACACTTGTGAGGTGGGCTGATGCCAACCTCATGAAGTAAACCATGCCAAGTGCAAGGTCCTACACCTGGGTCAGAGCAATCCCAGGCACAGATACAGGTTGGGCAAAAAGGAAATTCATGGTAGTCCTGCGGAGAAGGACTTGGGGGTGTTAGTCAATGAGAAAATGAACATGAGCCAGCAGTGTGCACTCACAGCCCAGAAAGCCAACCGTATCCTGGGCTGCATCAAGAGGAGCGTGACCAGCAGGTCAAAGGAGGTGATCCTGCCCCTCTACTCTGCTCTTGTGAGACCTCACTTGGAGTATTGTGTGCAGTTCTGGTGTCCTCAACATAAAAAGGACATGGTACTGTTAGAACAAGTCCAGAGGAGGGCCACGAGGATGATCAGGGGACTGGAGAACCTCCCATATGAAGACAGGCTGAGAGAGTTGGGGCTGTTCAGCCTGGAGAAGAGAAGGCTACGTGGAGACCTCATAGCAGCCTTCCAGTATCTGAAGGAGGCCTACAGGGATGCTGGGGAGGGACTCTTCATTAGGGACTGTAGTGATAGGTCAAGGGGTAATGGGTTGAAACTTAAACAGCAGAGGTTTAGACTGGATATAAGGAAGAAATTCATTACTGTTAGGGTGGTGAGGTACTGGAATGGGTTGCCCGGGGAGGTTGTGAATGCTCCATCCCTGGCAGTGTTCAAGACCAGGTTGGATGAAACCTTGGGTGATATGGTTTAGTGTGAGGTGTCCCTACCCATGGCAGGGGGTTGGAACTAGATGATCTTGAGGTCCTTTCCAATCCTAACTATTCTATGATTCTATGATCTGCACGAAATACAGACATCACAGAACTTGAGAACAGATCCTGTACTGTACTGTTCACTCAAGAACAATGAAACCCACAAGACTCAGCTTTGCCAGAATTTTCAAGATTACAGCAGTAATTCTCTAAGACAATGAATGGATCATAGTGCCAATGATCAGTTTTGTTGTCTTCTTGCTTCTGAGTTTTTTAGATAATACTGTTTTACAAGTAAAAACCTCCATAATTTCATGTCTACTTCTTTGAGACTATATTTAACTATTTAACCATGTTTAGCTGTCACAACACTTTAAACAGTTTTATTCACAAGTTATCAGTGGTACACTCTGCCTAACCTTACAGCTCTGTAATACTTCAAAAGCAGCAGCTACCAATTAAAATACATTATACAATGGTTCTATAAGCATAAAGGGTTAACTTTTGTCTATTACTACCTTCTTGTTTCTGGATAAATACTGACCTCCTTGCTTGGAGAGAATTCCAGAAGAAGATTGCATAGAGTGGAAGATGCTACTACAAGAATTTCATTTGGAGCATTCTGTAAAACCTGCAGTCACAAGGGGGAGAGTGAGGAATCTCTGTTAACTGGTAGGATAAAGAAGGGATAATTTTCAAGTGGAATACTAGTAATCATGCTGCATTCTGATATTCGATACTTTAGGAGACACTTTGATGCTAGTAGTGCAGATCCAGACAGTGCTCATTCAACTCAGTGTGATGATACACATTATATGACAAGCTGAAGAAATGCAAAGTTATTTCATAGAAGCCAGATTTGAGAGCTTTCAGGCCAAATTCAAAAGAAATCAGTGGCAACAGATCCCCACTCTCCAAAGCATGCATGTGCTGGCAGCTGTAATTTAGCTCTGCAGCCATTCTCTCAGCAGAGAGCAGGATGTGTCCTGTAGAGCACCTCTGTGTCATGGTTTACAGAAAAGCAGATAAAACTCCAGGAGGAGCTTCCTCAACACTTCTGTACCTTGTGCAAAAGCACAACAGGGTAAACTTCCTCCTGGCTATCATTTCAGAAAAGCAAGTAGCCTGGAGCAAGTTACACTCTCATATCTGTGCCCAGATCTCTAGCAGGACCCACACATGCCACTCTTAAAAGGAGTGTCTCTCTTGCATGTTCTGAAAAAGCTCAGTGAGGAAACAGGCATCTGAGATAAAACTGCTTCTCCACAGTCCTCTTCACTGCTGCTTGGCTTTTGTTAATTTACTACTTCTAATTAGGAGGATCATGGGATTTTGATTTCTCAGTAATTTCTATTATGATTCCACAGCAAGGCATGCAAATAGAAGAGACACCATATCATCCTTTAATGGAACGGAACACATGGTATTTGAGACTTTTCTTTACTTACCTTCATTAAAGGTTTCCATACAGCATGATCCTGAAAACTTGTCCTGAGCTGCTGTACAGAACGGGACAAACTGTGCAAACATCTGTATAAGAAAATAAACGGTCATTGTGAAACATACATGCTCACATGTACCCTACAGTAACATTGCTTCGACACAAAGATTCAGCTTAGAATTTGGGAAGCAGTATACTGTAAATAGCAAAAAAAAAAAAAAATTGTACTAGTCCAGGATAACTCCCTCCCTCTCCCAATGAATATGACAACAAGAGAGCTAACTTCAAATTAGCTTTTGAAAAATTAACAGAACTTCTAACAAGTGCAGCATTGGCTTTTGGCAAGACAAGGATCTATATGAATCAGAAAAGTCTCCTACCTGACTGCAGCTAATCGCACCTTGATACTAGATTCAGACAAGCCATTAACAATACGATCCATCATATTTTCGGTCTCAATAATCTGGAGCAAAAAGTAATGAATGGCATATGAACAAAGTAATATTAATATTTATGGTTTGTTGGATTTTTGTCTGCAACATTTGAAATACTGCATATAAAAACTGTAGCTAAAACCAGCAAGCCACATCCTCTTCCTAGATTAGGTAGAAAGCAGTGTGTATCTGCATACAATTTAGAAAAAAACCAGTTACATTCTATTATGCACTACTGCTTTAAAATTATTTTATTAATCATAAAGGAACAAGAGGGTCTTTATATATATATATATATAAAAATAATATCTATCTATATAAAATTATATATAGATATATATTTTATATAATATATATATGTATAAAAATATATATATTCATATATAATTCAAATATATGAACTACCCATACATATATATATAAATACACACACATACATATGAATTACCCTTAAAGTCATATTAAAGCAAAAGAGAGCATGCATGACTGCACACAGTATATACAAACTACAGAGTAGAGACATGTTGTAGAGCTATCTGGAAACAAATACATGGTAGTTCATCTGCCACATTTAGATCTGGCCAGCACAAGCACTTAAGAGTAGGATAAAAGGGAACTTTTATCAAGACGAAAGATGGCTTTTCTATAATCAGTCAACTTTGTCATGTACACACCCCTACTACTTAGTAAAAAAACAAAGCTTTGACTGTAAAAGAAGGATCCTTACTATTTATTAGGTGAGGAAGTTAATTCTGCAACAAAACAGAAGTTTATGGGTTTGAATTCTCAGATCCTGAATGGCTCCCCAGTGAGGAATCTTCCTGTGAGTTATCTTTTCAACACTGTGTTTTCCTGTCTCCTTGTCCAGATCTTTCTTCCTTCTGTTTTTCCCCTTTAACTAGCAAGTAAACTCAGGAAATTCTCCTGCCCCTGCCATGTTTAATAAAGCAACTCCATGCATAATTCTAAAATAAATTTTGCTTTTAATTATTCATTATTTAATTTCCCACCACTTTAATTTTCCCACCATCTCTTTACTGTGATGTCTGAATACAGTTTGCTTTCCTTCACACCAACTGCTTTGTTACAACACTGCAAGCCCCCTTGGTCGCTTCAGAATCATGGAACAAATTTTCAATTTGTTTACCAATATAATTAGGCCTTTCCATGGATTACCTAAAAAGAAATCAAAACAAAACCAACCCCACAAACTAAACCCCCCAAACCCCCAACATTTCTTTTCTAATAGGATATATGACAACAGAGGTATATTCTGTCCCTCAGACCATAGGCTTTAGAAATTACTCATATGCCACAATATTTCTTATGAGTAGCAAGGGCCATAACATGTTGAAAAACAAATTATTGTAAGAATCTAGTTCATCCCTGTGTAGATGCTTATATAAATAACCTTTACTTTTGTATTTTGTGATAAGACAATGTTTCTTCAAATACCATGCAAAGAAAGTGCAATCTGGTCATTCATATTAATGTCAGAGAAAGAAATCCTTCTCATTTCAACCTATTTACATCACAGTGAAAAAAACCAAAGGGCCGGAAAGGGTGCAAATTCTTTCAGCTACATCTTTGCCCAACTGCTAAGACTTTTCAGAGGCTCACCTTTTTCCTGATATCTTCATCATTTGCTCCCAGGGAAGCATAGAGCTTGAAAGCAGCTTGGCGCAGTTCATGCGCATGCTTCAAATCATGGTCAAGCTGTTTAAAATAAAGCACAGATATCTAATTTAGACATTAAAAAATTACAGGTGTGATGTTCTTATTTGTTGTAAGTTAATTCTTAGCTACTGGGCTTTTGTCTACCACACCAAGGGCAGCCAGAAACACAAATGAACTGATGTTCCATTAGCTGATGTCCACATTTATCAACTGAATACAGTAACTGAAGAATATGGTTAATTTCTCTGCTGAGTTACAGATACGTCAACTTAAAACAATTTGAGGTCAAAACAGTACTGTAAAATTATGACTATCCAGACCATATTCAGGCAAAATGTATTCTTTTTTACCCAACAGAAAGAAGGAATCAAGGGAATTTTTATCAAGAAGACTGTTCAAGGCCAGGTTGGATGGGGCTTAGAGCAACCTGGTCTAGTGGAAGATGTCCCTGCCCATGGCAAGCAGATGAACTTTAAAGTCCCTTCCAATTCAAACCATTCCAAAAGCAGCCAAATGCAACCAAAGCCAGTCTTCTAACTCACATGACATCCATATTAAGGCAGATGCTGACTCCTGCTGTAAAGATAACACAGCAGGGTACAAGCTTTCTAGGAGGTTTCTGGAAGGTTATATACATCAAGAATCAAGTCCTACTGGACTTCTGGTCACTTTTCTGTTGAGGAACTCTGAGTAAGGTTTAAATAGAATAAAAAAAATATCCTGAGCCCATTTATTATTGGTTTTGCACATTTTTCAAAGCTTCAGAACTGGGTAAGGAAACATACCCTTTTGATATCAGTGATTGCACTCACTGAACTGGGATACTTGAAGTAGTCAGCAAGCATGACAATGAGGTGGTCAGTAATGCTGGCAATTCTCTGGAGCTCCACATCAGTTTCAATCAAATAGGCCAGTGTTTCTGCTCCTTCTACTCGCTCCTCCAGAAGTCTTTCCTTACTACACATTCGAACCAAACACGGCAGAGTCTGAAAAGTTAAAAACCAAAATACATACAAAAAACACCAACCACCATTGTTTAGTGCAGCTACATTCACAGAGAAGCTCACACACACACAAAAGAATAAAACAGCTATCCTAGAGCAATTCTCAACAATGTATTTTAGATTTCTGCTTTCAAACAAAAAGATTTTAGAAGTTTTAAAGATACACTGAGCAATTATTCAGGCATTACAAAGTTTACAGGAGGCTACTTACAACCAACTTCTCATGCAATCAAAATTATACAATGTTTAGAAATGACCATGGTCAAAGTTTCACAAAAGCTGGGGGGATGGAGTGGAAAATCCTCTCAAAAGTTCATATTTGCACAGGTTTATTCTTACTACACACAAGAACCAAAAGCTGTTCTCAAGAGGTACTTGACCACTCCTGCCCTTTTGCAATCTACGACTGACTAAGGACAATGCAGTCAAAAATAATCTCAGGGCTTCCTTGACCCACACTGGCTTCTAGTAGTAGGGAAAGAAGGACTACTCCTAACTAGCATATTTGGTCAAGCAAAAAAGAAGTCCACTTGAAATCCAGGTCCATTCTGCCTTATTCTGACATTCCCCCTAAGCTGGTTACACTCACATGGCAGCATTTTTGTCACCCCTTCTCTATTTTATACAGTAAAACCAATCAACTTGTTCTTTACCTGAAGCTCAATAAAAAGCACTTAACGCTGGAAAGACCAGTTCTCCAGTGGCTGGGACTCTGTTCACTTAAGTCTCACCAAACAAAAACCATGACAACATGGATGAAGAGTAACATCAAGGATTTTGCTTGTGTAACTCCACCAATTTCAACAGAATTACACTAGTAGAAAATGTTTCTCAGAGTTATATTTTTGGGAGCCTGAAATAACATCTATCTGTTGATCAAATAATTAAATAGGTTAGTATCTCATCTCCACTCCACAGGTAAGGAAGCAGAGTTACAGGACTTGTCTACATTTAATAAAAAAATAGATGCTACCACAAGGATTACTGTTTAGGTTGTGAATCTTGTGCCTAATCAAATGAGTCGAAACACATTCTCCCTGCATATCTGCCACTTAAGACACTAGACAAGACTTCCAGCCTGAGCAGTTGAAAACTTGTTCTAACAGCACAGACACACCTAAAGACCTTCTTCTGCTTCTTTAGGAAGTCTTCCAGAATTCTTTAAAAGAGAAAACAGCTGATGAGGGTTGGTAAATTTCAGCAGCCCTGGGAAATCACCTCATTCCAAAAGTCAGATTTCTAAGACCTCTGCAAGTTTGCTCAAAGTCTGCCTTAAAAGCCTTCAGGTGTTTAATTATTACTATACTTTCTAATCAGTAAATTCAGAACTGCACCATTATGATTTAAATATCATCAGTTTCTATTAGCAGGCTGGCATAAGATATATTAAAAGCCTGAGACTAGCATAAATAAATTAATGAAAGTTGAACGTATCAAAATCGATATTTAGGTTGAGTAAGAAAAAAAAGTGGAATTCCACATCTAAATCACAAAGATAACCTAATTCCCAATTCCTTCCAAGGTCAAGCATTGTGAAAGCTAAGAAACCTGCTCATGACAGACTCCAGATTGTGCAAGTATTCTGACTAGAGCCATATGAAACAAGCTATTGGAAGACAAACCAGTGCCTTGTTCATATACAGAGACCAAGGTAGTAATGTTGTTTCCATGTTCCTTTCCACGGTTATTGAAATGATTACAAATCTCAGATGGATGTGTGTCAAACTCTGGTTACTGACCTTTTAGTATATACTTTTATTAAAAACTTCTTAAAAAAGCCATGTCATTTAATGCTTAAAAACATAAAGGGAAACTAGGGAAATAATCTTTTAAATAAATAAAAAACCCCAAACAAACAAACATGAGAGCTTGGTGCTTTGAAGTCTTTGATATAACAGATTTTGTGCTACTTCTTATATCAGACATGAAACCAGGATAGCCCTACATGAGAAAAAACATTTTAAACAGAGAACTGTTTAACCAGCTCACCTTAAGAACGATGCAAGAATCATCTGTTCGTATTGCTCCAGCTCTGCACATGGAAGTAAGGCTGTAACAACACAAAAATACATACATTCAGCTATCATTGTTTTTAGGCACTTAAGATAGTGCAGAACAACCAACTGTACTAATAAGATATACTCCTCTTTGCTCTACCATCGATTTAAATACATTTGTGCTTACTAGTCTTGAGCACACAAACTACTACAAGTGTATTTTTAAGCATATTTCTAGTACAAGATATCATGCTGGAGCACCTATCAATACATACACCACACAATGGTTCAGAAAAGGTCTAACCATCAAACTCAGCTGATTCACAGATCCCTTCTACCAACAGACACCCCCCCCTCCCATTTTAACAACATACCTGAAAATAAAGGAGCAATACACACTGACATGTAGGCACACTTAAACAATTGGGAAAGAGTCTATACAGGGTTGGTAGATTGTCAGCTTAGTCAGAAACCCTTCAAGCTTTGCATTACCTTAGGAGATGTGCTATTGCTATGATGCTTGTCCATAAGCATGCCTTAAGCTCTACAGGAATAAGCACTTTCTTGCTAATGATGAGCTCAATTAAGTCTCTTGCCTCTGGACTAAACAACCATTTGCTCTTTGCTAGACAACTTAGTGTACATGACAGTTCCCAGGTCTCAAACTACAGTGCTGACACACAACATCAGACTAACAAGTAAGTTGCTCTGTTATTTTACCTGCACACCTGCTAGAAGCTACCAGAAATGCAAACTAGTTCACTCACCAATAAAAGTGGTTTACATTTAAGTAGCTTATAGTTTCTACATGCTCTGATACAAGGATGTGGAATGGAGCTGGACAGTAACTACTCTGCATTCCCTGCAGGAAGTCAAGTACCTTTTGTTTCAGCTTTTGAACTAAATCATTGTAACTGGCTTTTATCATGCCACAGCTGAGGTTAAAAAAATAATTGAATTTCAGCAAAGGTGACTTAAAACTAACATGTTTTAACTCTCAACTGGGCGGGTTAAAAGTGTACATAAGAGTCCATTATAATTGCTCAGCTAAGGAACAGTAATAAGCTAACATACGGTAACTGTATTGTGTTTCACTGCATTCCTGAGCTCCTTCCAAGTGCCTAAAGAAAGTTCTTTCATCTCTTAGAAGGTATCATCGCTGATCCTTTTCCAAACAACTATCAGTTGACAGACACAGCTAACATCCCATAATCAAAAGTTTTTTTATATATTATTTCTCAGAAGATAAAAAGCTTGACTGTTAGCACAGAGATAATTTTATAAACTTTTACTGTGCAAACCCTGTAGATGACAGCAGGAACTACTCATTTTCACACCTGAACTATCAGGAGAAAAACACTTGTCTTGCAGTTGCCATTTAGTGCAGCTAGACCCTATCTGCCAGACAAAGTAGCTCTATTTCAAACTTGAAATAACTTAAAAAGTATTTTCACTTCAGGTAAAATATGCCTGGCTTAGCTGGAAACAATTCTAGTATTTTTACTAGAGAAGGTTACTGCTGCACTCATAGCTGCAAATCACTCTCCCAAAAGGCTTCCTGTTCTTCTGCCTGTGTCAACACTGCTGCTCCAGTGAAGGATATTTATTCCATTTCAATCAAGAGGTAATAACTTGGGTCTTCCAGGTTCACTTCAATTGTTGAAAATCAAATGAAACTTCATAAGATAGCCTTATATGTTTTTATACACAAATACATAAAACACCAAGCAGGAGTTAAGTCTAATTTAAAAGCAGAGAAAAGAGGACCTATGACAATTTCACTTACTACTCCTATTAGAAAAAAAGAGAGACTGACTTGCAGAGAATCAAGCAGGGAATGGACTTATAGAAAAAAAGCCAGTAGGTTTTTGCAAGACCCCAGGACTGTTGTGGAACTGAGGTTTTGAGTGCCCTTCTAAGAAGGATGACTGCCCAGGACTAATCAGAAATGCAATCTGAAACTCAAGATTCTAGCTTGTCTTCCATTTCCCTGCAATCCGCTTTTCACCACATCATTTCTTCCATGCTTCCAAAGGTCCACTTGAGCCAAAGTACTGAAAAGCAACAGCAAAAGATGGGACTATCTACCCAACTTCTTCCAATTTGAAGCAGATCAGTAAAGAACATCAATAGACCTGAAAGCATTCATCCCAGAATCAGTAAAAACAACCAACAGACCTAGGGGCATTCCTCCCAGAACAAGGAGACAGTCCAGAGCCAGAACAATTTGTTTAAATCCAACCTGTCTTCATGACTTAAGAAATAATTTAATAATTATGTATTCTTTGAATTCTCAAAGAAACATCAGTCAGAACTGAAACTGCTACAATACAGTTAATTTAACTTGCCTTCTTCACTAAGACCCACCTAGCAAAACCAGCTGGCATAGACTAATTGTGGTTAGAATTGAGTGCAGGAGGCCCCCAGATAGACATCCCACATTGAGCAGGATTACCTAAAACCCCCACACATACACATCGCTATATCTTCTTCCATAAATGGGTTAAGTCATCATAACCTGGAAACACTATGAAAGAGGCCACCCTACCTACCCTACATGTTCTTCACATAGAATCTTGAGACCTTCCACTGAGACAAGTGCCAATGAAATTGTATGGTGAGCTGAACCAGACAACCCCCTGATCCAGGTCAAAAGCTAAAACAATAATCAAACAATGTATCATCAATGTCCAAACTCTTCAGTTATGGTTAATTTTAGTAGTTTATAGTAATGGGTAGTTTTATCTCTTTAACTGCCTGAAAGAGTTTATTCCATTATTATCAACACAAGGAAAAGGGTCTTAAAGAGAATCGATTCCCAGCTTATGAAGTGAGTATAACCCTAGTGCTGCTGTTACAGAACTCGATCACATTTTGTCACAGGGTAGAAGGTCATCATGAATATGAACTCACAGAAATATGCCCACCCCAGAAAGGAAAGTTTGATTTGAAATGTAAAATTAATTAATAACATTAACGCTGCTGTATGAGCACAAGAAGCTTAAAGAATAATTTATTTTAATTAAAACATTTGGCAATAATGCCTACCTCTACTCTATCATCTTAGTGCAGACAGCTCTCAAAAAACCACAGCCCTGACTACCCGAGTGAGTCCTCTGAACAGTGTTGCAACAAGCACTTTAACTTACACTACATGGCAATATTTCAGTACTATATTTTGTAAGGAGTATATACATTATGTAAAGGCCATATACATTGAATATATACATTGCATTGACCATAGCCTGTTCAAAGCAAAATCCAATTTACTTGTGAAAACTGCAGTTCAGCTTAAGAAAATCCGTATGTCTGCATACACATTCCTGACAAAACTGCAGCCCAGCAACCTTTTTTCTTGTTTATGTACAGCAAAGTGAAAGTTATGCTATAAAGATCATTAGATCAGAACCACTTATTCAAGGATTAAATTGATGCAAAAGAATAATTATTCCTAAGATTTCAGATCACATTACTATGCAGCAAGCAAAAAAGGAATAGTTAAAAAGTAAGTATGAAATTGCATACTATTTCATTCTAATTCCTGATTAAAATTACCATTTGGCTGATGTGAGCTGCATTTCAATAGGCTTGTCCCTTTGTAACATCTTCACAAAAATTTGTGGTAACAATTCTCCATCAACCGACACTGAAAGCAAGGAAAGAGAACTCCAAGTCATTCTAATTCAGCCAGTTAATAAAACAAACCTCAAATAAGCAACAGCAGCATTATACTTACCATTTACAAGCGTCATTGACACCTGTGGGTTTTCAAAGGCTAGAACTGAGAAGCATTTCAATGCTTGCATTCGAACCTGTGCAAAAACATAATATACGAAGTATAAATGTAAATGCTAATTTAAAATCAATTTTGTAACACCTAATCACAGCTGCAGTAAAATCTCTTATCACTAGTAGTGAGATCTTAAGTGAGGAGGAACAGATAGGAGGCTACCTGGCTTCAGAACAAAAGCTTTGTTTGACAACACTTCCATTTACTTTTCAGACAATCTAATGAACACAGCCTACACTTCAAAGGGGCAGGAAGCAGGCTATGTATTGAAAAGGCACTGAAAAAAAAAAATCAGACCCACTGCACAAGAGCCATATTCCTGCCAGGTGGAAGTCAGGGAGGGGTGGGGTGGTAAAGGTTCTAATGAGAACAATAAAGTCTAGCTGGAAGTTACTTGTTTTATAAAATACTGCTCTGTTAAATACATTAAAATTACTACAGTGACTACTTTCTTTGCTAGTAATGTCTACTTAAGGGCAATTAGTTTGTAGTTTGATGTGAAAGAGAAGGCAAGCATTTGTGAAAATATATAAATGTGTCTTAAAAACGTTATCTGTAATGCTCCTGTAAAAGCGATAGTCCCTTCAGGTTAGACATCTCAACCAGTGGTGAAGATGCACATTTGTAATGATGCAACACATGGAAAAGATACTTATGCAATCAGGTGGCTATGGGACAATCCCAGAACCAAAAGAAAAGAGTTTATTGAAAAAAAGCAGGCAATCCTTGTGGCAGACACAAACTCTTCTAGTGGGGACTGAAATCCCATTTTGAGAGTTTCTGTTGTTTACTGATACGGTCCTACTGCCTAACTCATCTGAGATACCTTGCTTTGCTTTACTGTAAGTATTGTGAAATAGTCAATTAGAAATACATGCTGACTTTCCAGTTAAATTCTTATTTGACTGAATATTAAGAAACTGGACAGAAAAGCATGAGAATGAGATGGCTTGTATTTTGAAAAAATGTATCAGTTATATGAGAAGTCTGAGAATGTTTAATTACTTTGGAACACTAAGGATGCAGCTAAAACTACAAGGAAGCTATTAATCCCCCATGTATGAAAGTGTCTGAAGAGTGGTTCAGTATGTACACTGGGGATTTAAAGGCCTCACCAAACTAGCAAAGGAGGAAACAGAGAGTACATATCTCTCCAGTAAGGTAGGACTAAAAATATGTATTTTCATGCAATGCTATGTGTATCTTGTTGGTGAAAAAAACAACTTGAAAACTTCACCTTCTCCAATTTCTTTATTTTCAAGCAGCTCTTTGAAAAACTTAGGGAAGATTCAAAGCCAAAAAACTGTTAGATTAGGTTCCAACCCAAACATAGCTTGGAAAATTCACCCTAAGTTATAGGATAAAAACATTAGCTAATGAGAGAAAGAGCAAAATGTTGCTTGATCATGGTGAAAGCTAGTACAGAGAGACAGAAAATAGAAATTTATCAGTTTTTCTAACAAAATATTGAAGAGCACACACTTCCTACTGGATTTATTAAAAAAAATTAAGCAAAACCCCAAAACAAACAAAAAGCACCACACAGGAGATTAACAAGCCCCTGGAACAGAGCACCAAACCTCCCTTCACTTTAAGTTCTCATTTAAAGACTGGTTTTCCTGCTGAAAGATACATTATCAGGAATGTTCTGCATTCAGCAGAAGATGAAAATAAACAAGGACAATTATCTCCTCCAACCTCAATTAACCAGCAATCAGCCTACTTTCAACAAAATAAAAATGGCACAGTAACATACCAGGTACACTGTATTAGAGATTTTAGTAAAAATAACTCAAGATAAATTTGGATACGTTGACGTGTTTCTTATTCTCAGAATTGAGACATTAATACTTGGGGGGAATAACTGACAGATTCATCAGAAAGTCTGTGAAAGTTCAACTCCTGAGACATCACAGGATTGGCTTCAGATTTAAAATTATCTGTATAGCAGACATCTGCTTGCCCTAAAAACAGCAAACTACACAGAAGAGCCTCAGAAAGCACTTTATGCACTCAAACATTTTATTAAGTCATCTACAGCAGACTACTAAGGCTGTGCTCAGGATCTGAAAAACCCTCCAAGTTACAGCTAGAGTATTATACCTTTCTCTAGAGGCAGTACTTTCAGATAGTCCAAGATGGACTTGCAAAATGCAAAGGAGAATGGAGTTGAGACTTAGGAAATTCAGTGAGCACAAAACACAGGTAGCTGGCAGCCTCCACACATTCCATGTGCTTGTTTTCACAGGTATGACTTCTGTTTAGGACAGCTCACATTTGCTTCTCTTTGTCCGAATTTCTTTTTCTCAACTACTGTTCAGGAAATCAGACCATATTTATTGGGTTGCCAAGTGACTGTTCTCCTTTGGATCAATGACAGATAGCTGTGTTTTAATTAACTGTGTTTTAACTTCACAGAGCACTCCAAAACAATCAGTCTTGTTTTGCTAGAAATCCATGTAAGTAAAACCAACTTTTATCCTAGTAATACATACTATACCTGTTCAGAGTTCATATGCACAGACATGATTTTTATAATCCTCATTTGGATTCCTTTCATAAATATGTGTAAAACATGGAATAATTTTAATGGCTTACTTTGTAGGAGGTGGAGACTAATAGATGTGCGATATTCTGAACAGCTCCATGGTTAAACAAGATTGTCTGGTGATCTGGACCCTTCAAAGGAAAACATACAACACAATTTACTTTTTTTAATGAACATGTAAGAGGCTTCCACTATCTACAACTTACTGTTAAGTATTAAAGGTAGATATACTAACATTTACATCATAATCAGCTGGCATACCAACTTTTTTTTACATAAAGGAGTACAACTCTTATTTTTATAGCATTTGTCCTTTTCCAGTAATCATTTCCACTCTTTTCAATAAGCAATGAAATTAGTTGTCACAACTGAAAAAACTTTAGAGTTATAGAAAACTGCAGAAAAATTGAGTATTTATGTTTCTATTCTTTCTATTGAAAACAACTGAAAGCTCATGATTTTCCTCTAAAAGTTGTATCAATCACCCTCAGTTACTAACATCTTCACTGGAAGTATTAAGTATTTTCAACAATTTAAAGTTATTTTTTAATTCTGAAACTCTTTCCTGAATGTGGTAGTGCTTTGAGAAGAGATTTACATTCTCCTCCTACAGATTACTTTAGTTTCAAACACGTTTAGCCATAAACCTAGTCAGTCACCACCCATTTATTGTCTTCAAGATCTAAGCTGGCAATGGCTGATACATCAATATTTTTCCAAGATTTAAAAAGCATCTGGATTTTGCAGTAGAAAGATCTCAGAACTTCTGTAGCATGACAAAGCTTGATGAGGGTGGAAAACACAACATGAAATCTCAGTAGGACCTGTAACCCTCAACAGTCTCTTGTGAAATCTCACCTGTGACTTACAAACATCTCTTCAGAAGTAGCTTCACGACTCTAGTTATCTTTGCATTAAGTATGAGCTACGTGCAATTTAAATCCAGCTTCAGGAATGTGAGAGCATTAATCATACCTTGATGCATTTTCTTGACTAATCTGTGAGTGAAGAAAGTATCTTCACTCGCTCTTTTGTTCAAACCCAGCTGAGTTTATGTGCACATCTAAACATCCTAGTAGGCATGAGTGTTGCTTTATTTTCACACTTGAAAAACAGCTGAAATCAGATTCCTCTTACAGTCAAAAGAACATTTTTAGAACATCCCTTACCTCTAAGGAAAAAAGCATAAAATTACTTTTGATGTAACATATCTGGTGCTTTAAGAGATGCTTCAGCTGCTACTGCCACCAAGAGCTTTCTATCAAAAAAATGCAATTAAAACAGCATGGTTGAAGTAGGAAAACAACTTACATTGGCACACAGAAGTGGCTGAGGCAATGATTTAAAGCCGCAGCTATGCCAGTGTTGAAGCTGAAGAACAGACATTAAAATATGTGAAAGAAATGAATAAAATTAAAGTAAAAGAAATCATATTGACCTACACAGTTTTAGTAATTTACAAGTATTAGTGATTTTTCAATGAGATGTAGATGGTAAATTCTGTGCAAAAAGGACAAATGCACTTCAGAGGTGACACCTAGGTGTATTCTCATTTGAGTATAACTAGATGAACAAGAAAATACCTAAGCTGTACACATTGTGTCTGTGCACACCAATCCTAATTCTTTTAAATTCACAACCAGGTTAATCACTAACCCACAAACAGGGACAGCTTCAAATATAAATGTGAAAACTTGAAGATATGATGCATCATTTCCAAGCAGCTTAGGCACTAATTTAATAGCAAGACCTTCCACTTTCATATCTTTCTGTATATACCGACAGAGTTCCAGGAGCCAGTCCTATTACAGTGATCTTTTAACTCCAAATATGACTGAATGCCATAATATTTTGGGAACAGAAATCACACTTCTTGCATGATTTTCAACCATTAAAATGTCAATTTTCAAGAAAAGAGTAGAACAGAACAACGTAACAATTAATTCCATAATGACATTTTAAAAACAGATATCTAAATGCAAATGTACCTTGGTTCAGGGATCCAGCAACAGGCCTAAGATCACATAAGAAAACATTCTCAGAATAGGCTTGGGAGGAAGCTGCCTTGATTACAGGCTGTATATCCTGGATCTTTCCCAGACACAAGATTTTAATTTTCAACCAGTGGTGAAATTACTACTTATGCAGAGATGTTACCACATCAAATATAAGCTCCAGAACTATCTTTCCAATTATTAAAAAAACAACATATTTCCAAATATACCTTATGTTTTTAATTTGACGATTAGAATAGTAAAGCTTACCTACCCATATCATTTTCTCTGAAAACAAATTAAGTGCAATAGAGAGAAACTTAAAAGGGAAATTTTGACTTGCATTTTAGCTTACTGTGTACATCAACCTCATTTTTTTTAATTTGCTTATACGTTGATAGAATCCTGGCTCTGTATGTTAAGAACTTCACCTGCTCCCCCTGTAAATCAACACTTCCCCTTGCTTAGGATGTCTCTTCTCCAAGGACAGTGTTTTTCATTACTTAATTCAAGTGCAGTGAGAAGCTATAAAATAAGCAGTAAAACCAGAAAACAGCAATATGCTAGGAACCTGAATTAAGGATCAAGAGAACAGATCTGAGTTTTTCCAGGGGTATTTGAGCAGGCAAGAAAGAAAGAAACCTGAGAAGCCCAACCAAACAAGATTCTTGCAAGGAAGAGGAAAAAAATGGATACACAAGATCTAAGCAGACAACAGTATGCAGGAAAAAGGAGGGCAGGAGCTAGGATACATCACTATTAGTTTAATGAATAAATGTACTAAGACAAGAAAAAACCCCAAAAACATTAATACCTCTTATAATATATGCCAGGCCTTACCTAAATACTAAAGATTATAGAAACATACTTCTGGAAAAAGTTAGAAAAGTTCTTTCACTCATGCCCTTTTAGGGGGAAGGTGAAGTCTTCTTTAAAAATGTACTAAATACTAAAACTTCCAGTATTTCAGTTTTCTTCTTCAAATTATAAGAATGTACATTGCCTATCCATATAAATCACAAAATTCCCTGCAAATTCTGCTTCACTGTATTAGATACATTTTTTTATAGGTAATGGTTGGACTTTATGATCTTAAGAAGTCTTTTCCAACCTACAATAATTGACGTTGATAATCAGACCTGAAACCCAAGAGCTAAACAACAGAGAAAACGGGCATTTCAGATTTTTGCTGAACAGCTGCATTTGCCTGGGCAAGAAAAGAAATAAATGAGTTCTTGACCAATTTAACATTTGTGATGATCTGGTTACTCAACCTCAAGTATTTCTGTTAAGCAGCACATGTTTATTCTGTAAATGCAACTATTTTCTAATACTCTTTTCATGTGCATTCATGTTCCTATCTGTTCACACAATCATCCTTCTCTTTCAAAAAACCTGATAACTCAAAACATTCACTGTAAAATTTGCTCAAGAGATATTTGAGGGGTGGAGGAGGCATTAAAAATCTCAGTGAGTACAGTGAGTTCATAAGATCTTCTTTACCGTACTCCTGTGAAGTGACTGCTACAAGGATGTAACTCATTTGGAAAAAGATGACAATAATAGTTTTCATGTTGGATTAATTATGTGGAGTTACTCAGCAGTCCTCATGCAGCCAACAGGGTTTATACTGCTACAGATTGTATGAACTGACTTCTATACCACCCAATAACCAGTCCTGTGTTATTTTTCTTGTAAGCCAGCATGGTCCAATTTTTCACCTGATCCAAATACTAAGGAGACTTTCAAGGGCTTAAAAGAAAGATGCCCTCGACTGTATTTTTCTTCTTAAAATAACAATTTCTTTTTGGCTGGATGGTTGCACTCAAGAGTTGCGATCAATGGCTTGATGTCTGAGTGGAGACCAGGGATGAGTGGTGTTCCTCAGGAGTCGGTACTGGGACCAGCGTTGTTTAACATCTTTGCTAGTTGACATGGACAGTGAGACTGATGCATCCTCAGCAAGTATGCTGATGACACAAAGCTGTGTGGTGTGACTGACATGCTGGAGGGAAGGGATGCCATCCAGAGAGACCTGGACAAGCTGGAGAAGTGGGACTGTGTGAACCCCATGAAGCTCAACAAGGCCAAGTGCAAGGTCCTACACCTGGGTTGGGAAAATACCAAGCAAAACACAGGCTGGGCAGAGACTGGATGGAGCAGCCCTGAGGGGGTGCTGGTTGACAAGAAGCTCCCCATGACCCATCAGTGCACATCTGAGCCCAGAAACCACCCATGTTCTGGGCTGCAACCCCAGCAATGTGACCAGCAGGTTGAGGGAGGGGATTCTCCCCCTCTGTTGTGCTCTGGGGAGACACCCCCTCCCCCCTCCCAGTCCTGCATCCAGCTCTGGGGCAAAAACCTAAGAAGGATGTGGAGCTGTTGGAACAAGGTCAAAGGAGGCCATGGAGATGCTGCAAGGGCTGGAGTAGCTCTGCCCTGGAGACAGGCTGAGAAAGCTGGGCTGGGTCAGCCTGGAGAAGGGTCCATGGAGACCTTAGAGCAGCTCCAGTGCCTGAAGGGCCTACAAGAAATCTGGAGAGGGGCTTTTGACAAGGGCTTGCAGTGACAGGACAATGGGGAATGGCTTTAACCTGACAGAGAGGAGACTGAGATTAGACATTAGGCAGAAATTATTCCCTGTGAGGGTGCTGAGGCACTGTGTCATGGGTTCAGCACTAGCAGTCATTTTTCTCTTTGGTAGCTGGTGCAGTGCTGTGGTTTGACTTTCGGGCTGAGAACGGTTGCTGATAGCAAGTATGTTTTAAGTTACTGCTCAAATATTTGGTTTTGTCCAAGGCTTTTTCTGAGCTCGTGCTCTGCCAAGGAGGAGGGGAAGCCGGGAGGAGGGAGAGATAGGACACCTGACCTAGGCTAGCTGGGGAGGTATTCCATACCACAGCACGTCATGCTCAGGGAGGTAACTGGAAGGTGGCCGGAAGGGGGGGAGTTAGCTCTTCCACATTGGGCTCGTTTGGGCGGGTGGTATCCTATTCTCTCTCCTTGTGTATTTCCTCTATCATTGTTTTTATTAGTGGTGGCAGTAGTGATTTGTGTTATACCTTAATTGCTGGATTGGTTTTTATCTCAACATGTGGGAGTTATATTCCTTCGGTTCTCCTCCCCATCCCTCCGGGAGTGGGGAGGTGGGGGGGGAAAGGGGTGTGTGGTACTGCAGGAGAATGAGGTGGGGTTTTAAACCATAACACACTGGCACAGGGTGCCCAGAGAAGCTGTGGCTGCCCCATCCCTGGCAGTGTTCAAGGCCAGGTTGGAGAGGGCTTGGAGCAACCTGGTCTAGTGGAAGGTGTTCCTGCCTATGGCAGGGGTTGGAACTGGATGAACTTTAAGGTCCCTTCCAACCCAAACCATTTCATGATACTTTTTCCAGCATTAGTTACAGATCTGAATTTCCACAGTCCACTGTAGGATTTTGTCTTCATGTTTTCTTTAAAGAATTCTATAACTATTAGCAGCTGAATTACACTTTTATATCACACTAACTGCAGTTTTCAGTCTTTCAAAAGAAATGTAATTGGACGGCTGTACATAAAGAATACTTAAGGTAGCGAAAAAAATAGTTTTAATGAAGGAATAATTCAGAGTTCCAGAAGACTCATAGTAAGTGATAAGGAAGGAAGAAATACTTAAAAATTCATAAATTTTAGACAGCTTTCATTTGTTAGTCTGGGAGATAAATATGATGTATGATCATTTAGTTTTAAACTGTTTCTACAAGGGAAGCATACTGTACAAGTCTGATTTCCTACACTGAATTATTTTGATGCAGTTACTGTATAACTCATGGGTACAGTAGCTACCAAGGAAATGCAACAATAAAAAAACCAAACAGTGGTGTGTAGAAACATGGTGGGGGAGAAGAGGGAAGATACAAAACCCTCTGTGTTTGGAGTGGGTTTCCTACTGTTTTAAAATTAATTTTCCCATATCAACGGCACTGCATTACATAGCTGTAATGCACATTTATCTGGAGCAACCTGTAACTGGTACAGCTCAAATGAGAAGAAGAGCATTTTACTTCCTCTCAACTTACAGCCTTCCAAAACTTGTACTGACAACAGTGAAGACTGACACTTGCCCGTACTGTTGACTTCATTTAGAAGCCAAAGGTATGAACACACACACTAGAAATAAAAAGCTTATTCACATATTTCATTTTACTGTGTGAACCCCAATGAATCTGTCAGCAAATTCAGAGCAATAACAGTTAAGTCATTACTGTCCTAATGTTCCTGCCACAAAAGGCAGTTATCATCTTTCACAGCTTCTTATACACCAAAAAAAACAAGTTACATAAAGAACGTGTATTCTCTTTCTTACTTTGCAGCAATGTGAGAAGATCTGACATATGTATTCTTGTGTATATCGAGACCTACTGAGCAGTGCCATGAGGTGGGAAATAACTGTAGCATCCTGGAAACAAGTGAGAAAAGAAAAAGGCATTAACACTATTTCAACATAGGTTCCTTACAGTTTGCTACTTAAGAAGAGTACTCTTGATTCTGCATTCAGTTTTCCTCCTTCCATTTGCAAGGGCGCAGGACAAGACCATTAAAATAGTCCAGGAGAGACTTTAAGGCATGAGTAACAGTTCTGAACTAAGTCCTCACAGAAAACATAACGGGTCAATGCAAGTTAGATATAAAACTTCTGGAATTTGTCTCCAGATCCTTTACATCATAAGACAACAATGAAAGAATGGGGCGAAGCCCCAAAAACATACTAACTGCAAATACGGTTACTGAAAGCAATTAACTTCAGGACTTGTGTTAGCATTTTCTCAGTGTAAGTGTGATTTACTTACCTCTTCATTTCATGTCCAAACAGAAGAAAGCAGGGAGAGGAACAAGGTACCAGACTGAACAATGTACAGTCCACCATAAATTCTGCGGCACTCACTTTCTAACTGCATCACATGATTCAGTGACTGACTTTAAGTCAAACATACACAATAGGTGCTATTAGCATGTGTGACACTAATTCCAAATATATCTGCTAAAGAAAATCATTATACTGAAGTTCCCTTCTGCAAATACATCCAGTTAAGCTCTGTGGTGTATCGAAATTTTAAGGCTTTTAGTTACTTTTACCAGTACATCCTGGTAAAATGGCAGCAACTGGAATGGTGTGTTAAAAGAAATATTAGTCATTTTAGTTTGGAATACTCCTAAGAGAGAAAAGGTGTTGAACAAAAGAGTTAAATGACTGTATGGGTCTTCCTTTACAAAGGACCTGTGCTATATTTTCCCTACACAAGCAAATCATACTCTTTGTTTTACCTGAAGAATGATGAATTGCAACCCTCTGACTAGGGAGAGGTGGATTAAAATTAGAGCAAAACCTTCATGCTCTTCAGCTGCTTTCAAAGGAATGAAAGTAGCACCAGCCTGTTTTCATGACTACAGCTTCAGAGCTATACAGCTGTTTATGACAAGTTTTATTTCCCAATTACTTGGGAAATTCCTAACCACACTTTTTTATATTAGCAAAATGAACGTGTGTAAGTCTCTCTTTTTTTTTGTATGCAATTTGAGGTCAGGCTAAGCTTTGCAGTATTTATTTATATATATATATAACTTACCAGCTTATTTTAGAAAGCTTTGCTGCCAACAATCAACCCTTGTTAGAACAAGTCCAGAGGAGGGCCACGAAGATGATCAGGGGACTGGAGCACCTCCCATATTAAGACAGGCTGAGAAAGTTTGGGCTGTTCAGCCTGGAGAAGAGAAGGCTACGTGGAGACCTCATAGCAGCCTTCCAGTATCTGAAGGGGGCCTACAGGGATGCTGGGGAGGGACTCTTCATTAGGGACTGTAGTGATAGGACAAGGGGTAACGGGTTGAAATTTAAACAGCAGATGTTTAGACTTGATATAAGGAAGAAATTCTTTACTGTTAGGGTGGTGAGGTACTGGAATGGGTTGCCCAGGGAGGTTGTGCATGCTCCATCCCTGGCAGTGTTCAAGACCAGGTTGGATGAAGCCTTGGGTGATATGGTTTAGTGTGAGGTGTCCCTGCCCATGGCAGGGGGGTTGGAACCAGATGATCTTGAGGTCCTTTCCAATCCTAACTATTCTATGATTCTATGATTCTTATTCTCCACAGAAAACAATAGACCAGAGTAAAAAAACACACTGAGAACAAAAACAACTTGTTTCTACTGCTTGCTTCTCAATAACTGGAAAAGATCAATATACAAAAGCCTCATTTGCCATTTCAACATCTTATAGAGAGATGTCCTGAAGTTCTTCCACATCCATGAACCATGTATCAATTGCACACTTACGTGCACAGGAAAAGCAAGGGACAGACTATTCTAAGCAGTATTCTTATGGTCTGCTTAACAGTAGCACCATCTTATCTTCTACCTTTACATGTGGCATATATACAGATGCATCTATTTCTCTGATTTCTTTACAACTTCAGAACTCAAACACCTGCAGGGAATTGGTTTGATTGCAGGGCAATAGTGAACACTAAATCTAAAAGCGTGCTGTAATAGCATTGATAGTCATAACCACAATGGGGTGACTCTTAACTCCCTCTGACAAAGTAAGCCTGCAGTGGTGTGTAAACTAAGCAGGTACTGTGTTTAGAGCATATGCCAAGCAGAACAGCAAATTTCCATGAAAAAGCAAACAGAAGCAGCTAAAAGGCCAGCCTTGCTGTCAAGAAAGACGTGGCACAAAGTCACAGCAGGTCCTAAGACTTCAAAGTGTCTCCTTTGAGTTACATCAAAACAAGTTGACAATGTACCCAGGATTCCTCAGTGGTTTAACACACTGAACCCGTTAAAACATATTCTTGTCATCTTCTGTAAATCTCTGGCAGCTGAAGATATCAAAGCCACAGTACTGTTCAATATATATGTATGTATACATATATACAATATGTATATATGTACAGCATACATATATATATGCTAAGAAGCTTATCAGTGGTAAAGGGCATCTTACACAAAACAATCAAGAAGTCAGAAAGGTAGGAGGAAAAGAGACACCTCAGGATTCAGAGGCAGTAAAACTTACAAAAAGGAGCTTCAAAATGGAAGATGCAGGACCTGACATCTGCAGAGAAATCACTGGTTATGTCATATGGCTTATTTAAAAAGATGCAACTACAAGGATGAAAACGTTGGTCTAAGTTCTTCTCAGTCTTGGGAAAGTGGAGCATGTGCCCTAAATTTTTTATTAGACCTATAATTACTTCTTTAATTGAGAAGAATTTCTCAAATGGTGCCTTGCGGAACAGAGTTTGCAGCAATGGGGGCTGCAGCTATACCTTCCAAGAAACAGGAAAAGCACCTCTGCTTTTCAAGGGATTTTCATTGATTACTGTTCAAAGCACGGGTTTGGCCATTCCCACAAGAGAAGCCAAAAAGAAGCTAATGCACAGAAATTTTAAGCACGGCCATAAAATACTTAACATTCAGGTGTCCAACTGGAATGGGAGACTGGAAAATGGGTATTACACTTGAAACTAAACACAGCATCCTTACCAGATGATCCCTTCCTGTAGCTATGATTAAGGGACATTGTGTTTGCCTGAATAAGGAATGGAGTAGCAGAATTCTGATGTCACTGCTATGCAGCAGAGAAATGCAAAGGGTGAAACAGAAAATCCATTATCTTAGGCATATAGTTCCCACAATGTTAGTGGTAATTTATATTATAATAGTAGTTCTTCCACATTTCTGTACACGCTCTTCTACTTCCTCTCCCTTCCAGATATCAAATCTCTCCTCTAAACAGGGAGGAATTAAGCACTGATTCCCACGAAGAGATATGGGATTGTTAATGGAGACAATAATTTTAAGCCCTGAGTTTGGACGCTTGAGTGTGGGAAGCAAATGCCGCTGCAATTATAAGCTCTTGAGGGCCAACTTGGGGGAATCTGGGAGCATAAAGTGGAGTCAAAGGAAGGAACTGAGAAACAAAGGAAACTCTTGCATCACTTGTAAGAGGTGCCTTCCGTGGTCATACATTCAATCTGCAGATGGCTTCCTCACTGAACAATCAGAAAAACAATTGGAAAAAGGCAACGAACAGCAGAGGACAAAGCTGGCTGATTACCTACACATACTAAATACAATAGCAGGCTCTGAAGAGCTGCAGGAGGACTTCATGAGATGGACTACTTAGCAGATGAAATTCAGAATAGGTGCATGGTAAAACTGAGTTCATAGAAAACAAGTTTACATATCTATTTCTGCAATGAAAATGTTAAGAAATCATTAGAGAAGAAATAGAGAACAAAGCCATCATTACAGTACTACAGAACAACTAGACAAAATCATGAGGGAAATCTGTTGAAGACTATTAATACACAGAAATTGTCTCTAGTAATGACACAGGTACCTGAACCACAGAGAAAGTACAAAATCAGAGGCCAGCTTCACTACAAGCATCAAGTCTTCCTCAGCAAGCAACAGTCATTCCTTTGAGTGGTGGGACTAGAGTGGTTAGCATTATGGACTTCCAATTATCCTCAGAAATTGAACCTATTAACTGGCATTTAGCCAGCAGACTGGTGCACTGCTACCCTTTTCCTAACAGAGATTGCTGGTACAATGCAGTTCACATGCCAGAGCTTGCCTCATCCCTTACACTGGGACAAAAGAGAAGGGAAAAGTGCAAATCCTTTTTTCCCCTCCTTCCAATTAAGAGATAGTGAGTTTCAGCAAGGCCTTTTGTGTCTAAGCTGCTAAAAGACAGCCCTATCTTCACTGGCTTTGCCCAGTCACCTTAACAAGGTCAGCACCAACAGCCCTATTGCTCACACGCTCCAAGATGAATTGAAGATTATGAGTTCAGCTGCTCATATGAGCAATTGTGAAGGACATTTTCTATATTCCTGTCAGTTAAATGTAAATCACACATACATTAATGAAAAGCACAGAACTGTTGAAGGTGAACCTTTTCCACATTAAGTGCACAAACTAAGCAAGCACCCTCACAGCTGAAGTGGGAAGACAGTGTCAACTAATATTTTAAATTTCAGAAATTAACTTTTGCCAATATAACTGTGACAATGGTATCTGTAAATACTATTTAGAAACAGTTTCTACTCATTAAGACTGCACACAAGCCTGAAAATTCTGGTGTGCTACCTTGTTGACCATCTCATATCAAATATTGCTACAAATGTTGGCAAGCCAGAGGCCTTAAACGTAGATGAGAAATACTAACACTGTTGGTCAAATAAGTCCTCATTACTACTGCAGACAGCAAGATCTTTCACTCCCAAATTTACAGGTTTTAAAAGGACAATCATCTTGCAACTTACTGTATATAACAGATCTTCTGGAGTTACAGGGCTAATGAAAATAGTACGAAGACATCGCAAGCAAGCTTCAATAAACTTCAAATCTGGCGACAGCAATCCTACAAATACAAACAAAAACTACTGTTCAGCTTCATTATCTTCATTTATTTGAGTACTTTAGGAACATCCATTAACATAGATCCATTAAGGGGAAAATACCTTGCAATAAGGCTGGGATAATATGGCAGTCTAGTAGGGATTTGACATTATTCTCTGTACCCATTGCAAGGCTTCCAAGCACCACGGCACATTCTGTTCTCAGTTCTGTGCTGGAGGTTTCTTGCTGAAGTAAATACAGCAACCTGGAAATAGAATTATTTATAAAGGAAAATTCAGATTAAAGAGAACTTCTACATACAGTAAAAAAAAAATAATCTGAATCCTGCTATGTAAAGAAGATGAAGACTGAACTAAAGAGCAAGATGAACACTTAAATCATGAGACCCTTTTTACACTGTGTGCTCCTACACAGGTTTTACTTGCTATTATAGTAGAGAGATACCCCACTGTTGGTTCAGGTTTTTTTGTCCCCTAAAAAATGCAGTGTCACAGTACTGGTATCCGGGATGACGTCTTTCAGGATACCAGGAAGACCCCAAATTTCCATTAAAGGAAACAAGTCTACAGTTTGACATCTACGGGGAAAGGGAACCTCATGAATCTCCCCTAACACCTAGAGACATTATTGCCACTACTGTGATGATGCTCTTTGGCAGCGACTTCTTTGGGGTCAAGGTTCAAATTAAGTGCCATCATTAAGAACAAGCATGGGGGCTGAGAGTAATCCAAGTTTTGAACACTGAGGAATGATCACATAGAACATAAAGAAAGCACAGTAAAGTTTTATATGCAGGAAGGCAGCTGAATTGTAGCTAAACAGGATCACTTCAAGCTTAAAACACATCTTGCCAAACTCATAATTTGGGTCTCAACCAATTTGGATTCTTCATACAGCATCAAAACAGTTAGAAGCCCCTTTGAACATACTTCGGATTACATGTGTAGCACCTGAATCACAGCCTAGGTCCCCAGTCACTTTCAGCCTAAACCTGAGTCATATAGAGAGTGATCAGATTCATATTTCACATCAGCAGAGAAGATAATCACTTAAAGATTCACATGGTTTACAAGCTGAAAAGTGTTTAACTAAGGGCATCCACATTACATACAAGTCTGAGCAAAACCAAAAGAGGTAAGATGACTTAAGTGGACACAGAGATACAATTCTCTCTGTATATGCAACATACACAGTCACTTTTCTAGATTCACTGAGCTAAGACAGAAATATTCTCAATTTAGTAACACACTATCCTACCTAGTTTCAAAAGGTCTCCCGTAAAGCCAGGCAACATACTAAATCCTTCTCTAGGAGCAAAAAGGAGCCACTGCTGAAAGGGACAGTAGTTACTGAGGTTGACAGATACCTGAACAAAATACCCAAAAAGCTGACTTCCTAAATTAAAAGCAAGGGGAAAAGTAATCAGAAACACAAAACCAAAATGCAATTTATTTACATGGGCATGGAAAAGGCCAACCAAGGGAACAGCAAGCAGCCCCACAACAGACAGTAACACAGAAGAGTATCTTTAACACACATTCCAAGTGTTTCCCACTTATGTAAGGCAAAAATTGCTTCCACCACATGTGCCACTGGAAGAAAGGCATGAGATCAAAGGTCTCATCAATACCTAAAAGCAGCACATTCATCACGTAACATTCTTTCTATCCCAAGCAGCAGATAATTTCCCAGTCTCTTGAAGGAGAACAGCAAAATAATCCTCCCCTATTCCCTAAGAATCTATTTGGATGAAAAATTCTGTGACTGCGAATCTGCTTTGCTTAACACAGGTTTGACAGCAGCCAGGAAGCAGAGGTACGCTAGTATCACTCAGAGCATATGTGTACCCTTTTTGATTTCATGGTGGAAAAAAGCTCCAAAACAGAAACACATACTAAGATGAAATACAGTTTCTCCCTGAACACAAACAAAGCAGTTGAAATGTGGCACAAAATTAACGTGTGATACGCAAGCAACCCCAAAAGCACAGACATCTTTTCTCTTTTCAACTTTCCCCATATTCAAAGATTCAGACTGGCATATGTTCAGAATGGCATAGATTTCCAGAATCATTGCTGTTTTCTTTAATCCACTTCTTCAAAAAAACTTACCGAAGGCACCGAGGTTCTTTGTCCCTTCTCATTTGTTTATCTGAAAGGCCACTTATTCCTGATATTTAGAAATCTCTCCTAATTTTTTGTAGAAAGTGATTCCTGACTAATTTACATCAATTTCATATTGCATAGATATTATCCTTTAATTTGTGTATTTCTTCTAATTTCTTATTGACATAATGGTCCTGAGACACTTTGGCCCAGAGTGCCCACATGGCTCAGTGGAGCTGATCTGCTCATTTGTATCTGCTTCATTGTACCATTGCTGGTAATACTGACAGAGCAAAGTTTATAAAGAAGACTCAGATTATCAGGTGTTCATAAATTGTTTGTAGAAATTCACAATTAACTGCACCTGTATAATCACCTTCTGGAAAAGAAACAAAAATTGTACTTACGGCAATTTAATTACGCGTTTCTAAAGCTACAAATTCCAGTATGTACCCTTTGAACTATCAACTGCACTATGTTCAGGGTAAAGATTAGTGCAGCTTCTGAAAGGCTACAAAATAAGTAAAATACATAATCAGTGTTATGCAAAATCATCACAAAGAAAAAAACCATTCCACTTCTATTCCAAATGAGACAGAATAACCCTGCATCACTGTTACTTCTCATAGACAGCTGGTTTTGTTCTCTGCTGTCTAGGTCAGGTAAGGATACACAGGAAGCAGAAACCCTTTTGATCATGTACAAATACAACGTGAGTGATTCAGGCTAAAATTCATCCTTGAAAAGGCATTATATTTTTTTCTGGACACTGAGCTATATGGAAATTGCACTCTCACCTACTACTCTAACTGCCATTTGCCAAATATCAAGAAAAATCCATTAGTGTAGAAAATAATTTGACATGAATTACCATGAGCAGATGAATTAATTTACTGGAGTAACCTGTACAGCTGTTCTAACACCAAAGACTTGACATTTCTTGACCCTTTTAACTTACACACACATTTTGCAAGCTAATGTTGCAGAACACTTCTCAACACATTCTATTTCTAACTCTACTACTAGAAACAGTTATGTATCTTCTATAATCACTTCATTTCACCGTAGAATTTAACACACACACACACACACACAATTTAAAAAGTAAGCTGGAAGATTTGACCTTAAAGAATTGGCAATTTAGAAAACTTTATTAAATAACCTGTTCCTTGTATCCAGAAATGCTCAAAGAACTATCGAATTATTTAGGTTGGAAAAACCATTTAATAGAGTCCAACCATTAACCCAGCACTGCCGAGTCCATCACTAAACCATGTCCTGAAGTGCCACATCTAAATATCTTTTAAATATCTCCAGGAGTGGCGACTCCACCACTTCCCTCGGCAGCCTGTTCCAATGCTTAATAACCTTTCAGCAATGAAATTTTTCAGTCTGAACCTCCCCTGGTGCAGCTTGAGGCCACTATCCTATCGCTTGTTACTTGGGAGAAGGGACCAACCCCCACCTCACTACAACCTCCTTTCAGGTAGTTGTAGAGAGCAATAAGGTCCCCTCCGAGCCTTCTCTTCTTCAGACTTAACCAGTCCCAGTTTCCTCAGCCACTCCTCGTAAGACATGTTCTAGCGCCCTTACCAGCTTTGTTGCCATCCTTTGGGCATGCCCCAGCACCTCAATGCCGTGTCCTAAAACACTTTAAAAAGGTATTTTTACAAAGTTCAAAAGTACCCTAAATTCTAAAGGTTGCTCTCTTCCAAAGAAATTAATTGCTACTTTATTTTCCATGAACACTCTGCACTAGGAACAGATGTTACAGCTATGTTAATGTTAAAGAGTGAAAATGAAACATGCTGACTACAGTCTATAGTCTGTGTGTCTAAAATACAAATCCTTAAGTAAGCTTTATAATTACTTAAATGAAAATTCAAGTTCAGATTTTACATACATTTTGGAACTATTAATAATATCCTTTTCTAGATTTTTAAAATATGCTTGTGTTTCAGATTAGGTTTTCCACAGAGCTAGATACCCATATAACATTTTCTGTCTCCTTCTTTAAAAAGAGAGCACTGACGGCAAGTAACATTGAAAACTAAGTAGTTAAATGACAAACTGTAAAACTACAAAAAAGTTTAGGGAAAATAACTCATATAATTAATAAAGATGAAACTATCCATTAATAAATTACTGTTAAACATTAAAGACAAAGACCACATCCTTCTATTGTCAAAAGGAACACAGGGATAGCACACGTAGTACATCCTGGACTGGTTTGGGGTTTCCAAGAGTCTAACAGACAAATTCAGCAAAGATGTTTGTAATTCATTCCACCAATGTCAACATTAATAAGTTAAAAAGGTAAAAAAATGGCACGTTCAAGCAAAGGATAAGAGGAAAAGTCAACATTTGTATTTTTGAAATCTAAAAGATATTACTAAGGTTATTGCCCCCATTTTTTAAGAACATGATATCCCTGCTTATCCTGGTTCTCTTATCTCCAGTCTCCTTAATCAGCCAGACTTCTACCAAACCTGCAGAAATACTGGAACAAGGCTCTGATAGACTCACCATAACTCACTTTTGTAGAGCCTGAGTGTTTCAGGAGGAATCAAAAGAACAGGTAGTATAAAACAGCAAAAAGGTACTCATGCTCTTGTTGACTCAGTTTTCAACCTGTGATCCCACGGTAAAGCTCATTACAATGAGACACAAAATGAAATAAAGTTAATGGAAAGATCTTGTAACATCTTCATTAAGATTAATCCAATGTTTGAGGCTAAGTAGTTTAAAACACAATATTTGGACTTCTGCAGCCTTCTAGAAGGCTTCCCTATGCTATTTTCCTCTATTGCTGATGTAAAATACAATTTCTTCCATTTGTCCCTGCAATTCTAATAGCAATTAACTAATTAAGGCTTTTTTTCTCAGATGTCAGTAATGGTATCCAGGCAATTGTATCTAAATGAGGTAGGGCAGTAAATCCATACAGAGAGACAATTCTATTAACTCCATGAATGCTTAGAAAACAAAAACAAGGTTCTGAATAAGTGACTGGGATTCATCTAAGAAAAGCACAAAGTATTTCTACACGAAGCAGAAAACTTTCAAGGAAAGCAGCTGCTGAAAAAATGGGAACTATCATGGCTTGGCAAGGAGGATAAACAGTTCAAATTTGCCTTTCTTTTTAAGACTGAGATGGATTTGGTGCATCCAAGTTGTGCACTCTAAGACCTCATCAATCCAGTGTGAACACAGACCTCACAGTTAGCTAAAAATAGCAGAAATCTACACTTTGACATTCCACCCCACTTACAAGTTGTCACAAAAATCTCTCCAGCTCTTAAAACACCTGGGAAGGAGACAAAACTCAGCACTTCATCAAGCCCCATAATCAAGGAAAAAGAGCTCAGGGCTACAGTTCCAAGTTATAGCACCATGGATCTTGAGATACCTTATATGAAAGTATATGAATAAATAAGAGCTGTAATTCAAATCACAATTATCTGAATATTTATTAGTATTACCCCCACAAAACAGATGAATGCACTACATGCTGAAATGGTCATGGTTTCTTCCTATTCAGCCCTGGAAGATGCTGGACTTTCAGTCCATCCCCAATAGGCCTGAAAAATATACAATGGAAACATGCAAAGAATATACAGATGAAAGCACTACTGTGGCATATTCTTTTGTATTAGCTTACAGAATATTGAATAACAAACAAGCTAATACATACAGTGGTTGACCTCTGAATACATGGGAAGCCCCAGTGAGTACTGATCATAAACTTTAAACTGAAGTATTAGAATAGGTCAAATAGGATAGGACGATTTACAAACTTTATTAAAACTGCCCATTTTAATGCACTTTAAGCATTGGTTTTCAAACAGTGTATCAAGAAGCAATCACTGGCCACAGAATTTTCTAATGCAAGAACTAAGTATCATTTTGAAAGTACACAGATTAATTTCTGTTAAATATCTGAAGTGACAAACAATGTTAAGGATTCTTATACATTGGGACTCAAAAATGAGTGATTTTTATGACTGTTAGTCAAATAAATGTATCCCAAACTGAGATGCCACATTCTCACTTCTGGATGCAACAATTTAATTCAAAATCTCCAGAAGCCGGAGCCAAGGAGCCTGGGTTAACTCTACTACCAACCTACAAAGCAAAGGTAACTGCTTCTGGAGAATTTAATACAAAGCAAATAGTACCTGTAATTTTTTTTAAGCCACGTTAAGAAAACTAATGGTAGGACTCAGCTTTGAGCTATACTATTGAAAATGTTCTCACTACTTAAACATCTCTAAAGGAGAGAGTAACACTAGCAGTCTCCTCCCATGTGGATTAGAGAGAACACCCTTCTGCACTAACGCAAGCAGTAGGGAAGAAAGTTGCAAAGAAATCTTTTTCCTTTAGGAACAAAACAAGGAGTCACAGGTTACAGCTCTAGTAATTTATTCTAATGCTTAATCTTATTTTTGTTCACTTACCTAAATCCAGTGTTGGAGCAGTACAATATCTACTGAGCTGTGAACTCAGTTTGAACTTAAGAGGAAACAAAACAACATGGAGTAAATAAAGACTACAATCAATTTGTTCCTCGCCTTTCTCTTTAACAGGGATGCTGGAGAGGGACTATTCATTAGGGACTGTAGTGATAGGATACGGGGTAATGGGTTGAAACTTAAACAGCAGAGGTTTAGACTGGATATAAGGAATAAATTCTTGACTGTTAGGGTGGTGAGGCACTGGAATGGGTTGTCCAGGGAGGTGGTGAATGCTCCATCCCTGGCAGTGTTCAAAGACCAGGTTGGATGAAGCCTTGGGTGATATGGTTTAGTGTGAGGTGTCCCTGCCCATGGCAGGGGGGGTGGAACTAGATGATCTTGAGGTCCTTTCCAACCCTAACTATTCTATGATCAATTTCATTTGGAAATAACTTTTGCTGCTCTCTATTGAACTATTACAGTCTGATTCATCTTTTTATAACATGAATGTTTTCATTCAGCATGTAATACTCTGTACCCCAAGGTGCTACCAGCTCTCTGAAGTTGTTCACATGCATGTAGTTTTAGAGTAACTTGAAGGATATTGAAGTTGATAAAGTATGGCTTCTTCTGCTACTAGATAAAGAAAATCTCACATTCAAGTGCATTTACACTGTTTGTATGAGCTAAATTATTCTATTTCCACCTCCAAGAAAACTCTGGAAACCATTTAGCAAAAACTAAAAACATGATTGGCAGCCATTTATACTAGAATATGTGGGATCAACACATAGCCCCTGAAACCAAACAGGGCTTACATTTCACTAACAATACTCAGAGCTTATTAACTTACACAGTGAATGACACTGATTCAGTTTAGTATTATTTTTAAGCATGACACAGGCTCAAATATTTTACTACATCAGCTGCCTTCATCAAAGTAAGACTATTTTTGAGATGATACAAGCTTTATAATAGGCATTATATAAAGCAACATCATTATCCAGTCTTGCTTCAAGCATCCTACCACTGTGCTCAAGACTAATGTCTTGTAAATTCACTCTTCATTCCATATACCTCTGTAAACCACCAACATGAAAACTTCATTCCAAGTCTTCCAGAAGTTACTGTGTGGAAATACTCTGTGTTAAAACGTCAATGAATCAGCCAGCCTATGAACACTAGCTGAAGAACTACTGTTCATTTAGACCAACCCATTTTAAAAGGCTTTTGAATGAGTATGCTAAGGAGTTTTAAAGCATAAAATACGCTGTTTTGACTACCCATTCAGCTGCATTTTGAAATTCTTCACGGTATACAAAACAGCTACACTACACTTTCATTCTGATGTCACCACCCTGTACATGAAAGAGAATGTAAAGAACATGGTTTTAATACTGTTTACAGATTTGATTCTTACAGCTCTTGAGGGATACAAGATAGCCTAAAACTACCTTTAATATGAGGTTTTTAAGCTCACCCCCCTTCCCCCCACCAAGAAAAAAGTGCCATTAGAAGTAGAGCTAATATTAACAACTTTTTGCTAACAGAAAAGGCACCTAAGCGATACAGGGCTGCTCAGCTTTTAAGCAAAACTATCTCTAATGAAATTCTGCTGACTGAAAGTATTTGCCTTGACTCACATGTACTTCACAGCTGAATTAGTATACCTTGTTCTAGTTACATATAACCCTCATGGTGAGGGTTATTCCTCACAAGAGACATATAATTACGTAAACAGGCTCTCACTTGCTTTGAAGAAAAAGCAGAGAGAACCACAGGAAGCCTATTAGAGCCTCTGCTCTCCACTTCTTTCACCACTCTAAAAAGCAGAGGAAGCCTTTAAAACTATCAGCATTGCAGATGAAGCTCCTTCATGTAAGCACACAAACCACTAGTTTTGGGCACGGATCCCTACCTTATGGAGCACACGACACAAAAATTCCAATTTTACAGTCAACTGCAGCCAAGAACAGGACAAGCTGTCAGGAAAACAATGACTCCTCAGCCTCAAAAGGGTATCCAAGGACTTCAGACAGGTCACTTTGTTAATGTGCATGACAAACTTAGTAATACTACATCCAAAAGTACTGAGTTCTTGACAACTGGTAACATGACAGAGATCGTGAATGTCTTAAAAGATGTGTGTAACTGATAACAAGTACAATTCTTATTTACACCACCAGCAGTGGTCATGCAGGTCAAGTAGACCTGAAGACATCACAATTTCTGCAGTCAGCAAGTCAATTAAGTAGGAACTGAGGATCATAGAACCAGAGCTGTGAGGAATCTTGACAGATCCTCTAGTCACTAACCTTGCTCCAAGTCAGAATCATCAGTTATTAAACTGCTTGCAGTTACACACTTGCTTGTCAGTACCTCGATGGGTGGAGATTCACCACACCAGCAGCCTTTCAGCACTGCAAGGCATAGGATGTACATACATTTCTCTACTACTATGGTGCAGTCTCGCTCTTTCTGTGCTCTTATGTCCATTTTTCTTTTTAACTTAACAAAACAATACTTTTTTTTGTGAAAGCTTTTAAGTTTTTTTTTTGTGATTACTGAGCTTAAACAGTTTTCAGTGCAGCAACACAAACACCATCACAAGTGGTAGCAGGATATGATCAGAAGCAGAGGGATGGCTCTGTGAGAAGAGACCTGTGAAATCAACTTGGCTTTTCACCTGCACCTTTACATAACACTGCCTAGGTCAGAGCGACCAAAGGCATCTTCATTAGTGTAACAAAGCCCTAATCCCAAAGCAACAGAAACAGGAGATGCACAAAAGCTGCACTTCTACCAACAGAAGTTTCCACAAGAAAGGAATTGCTCCCCAGCACTGAGAGACGAGGGATAGGATTACTCCAGAAACACTAATTTTAAAGAAGTCACTAAAGCAAAAATAAACAGAAAAGCTGAAAACACAGGCATGAAGCTTGAAGACTCATTTGAGCCTAAATCATCATCTCAACAGACAAAATTTAGAATAGAAGGTAGCATCAGGACAACAAAGTGCTAGCATGTTGCGTATCTGGCAACCCTTCTCTAAGAAATAAACCCCCACTTGCAAAAAAACCCAACTCCATCTCATGTCCATGCTGTTATCCTAATGGTTTCCCACTGAAACAGAACAAGTTGAAAAGGTGCCCACACTGGAAGGCAAGCTGGAGATAAGAAATTGAGTAGATCCTAGTATTTTCTGGCTTTGGACACAATCTTGCCAATAACTACTTTGTAAAAGATGAAACAAGCTAGGAAGATCAAAATTATTTCATGTATCACTAAGCACAGGAGATCTCTCTTCTGGAGAAGAGATTAAAAACAGCACATTTTTCTGCAGTTAAGAGAGCTCTTGTGCCAAAACAATTCATATAATGATTACTGATAAACCAAAGGCTTTATTAGAAAAAAACAACTTCTTGTCAGAAACACCAGTTTACAGTTTTAAAACATATTTTGTTCCCCGCAGTATCAACTGACCAAGGGAAACTTAACAGATTCCTAGCCTTCTGTAAACTGCAATTTCACTACCCTAAAAAGAAACTTTGATCCCTTTATTGGTAAGCACTTAAAATTTAGGGAAAAGAGTTATAACACCCAAATCTCACATTCAAATTTGTCATAGGTTTTTTTAGGCTGAAATTTATGCCTCTTTTTTGTTTTGTTTCTCCAAGCTTGATTTCTGAACACTATCTGTTCCTGTTAGAAACAAAGATCCTATCACACACTTAGACAAGTTATCTGGCATATTAAAGTCCAGCTTATCACCCAAACCACAACAAATAATACTACTGACAGCTTCATATCTGTCACTTCACTAACACTTCTAGAGCTGCTCTTTTTCTAGGCCTCAGACTAGAAATCTTTCTTCATGTGTCCAGGAGCTAATGCAGGCATGCTTCATCTCCTCAGGCTTAAGAATGTTTTGGGTTTTATTCTCTCTTTAACAAATGGTGTTGCACAGACACATTGACAGGAAGGAGTTGCCATTTCCTTTCCATAAAAGGGGTTGGTCCTTTATGATGAGGTTTTTTTCTCTCTCCTCCATGTCATAAAAGTAACTAGCTGCTCCCCTTTCCTCATACAAAAGCACGTGGTGAATCTAGAAACTCCCAAACGTGCAGTTCTTCCTGTATTGAATAAAAATATACTTTTTTATGTGTGTGTGTATATATATATATACACACACATATATTCTATTTTACTGTACTGAATCCTGGGTTTGTATGATTTGGCAAAACCAGGCAACCCTGCAATATTATTCATAGCTCATCAAGAACAATGCCCAGCTACTAAGGATTTTTTACCTTCTGAAAATTATTTATAATGGAAACTGAAAAATATAAATCATAAGATACAGAAACAGTCACCTGCAGACAATTTACCAGTCACTCAGGTAACAGAGAATAAAAAAACCCAAAAAACCAAAACCAACCAAAACACAAGTTAAACATTTCTCATACCAGTTTCCACCATTCATCAGCCCTTCCCACTTCACAATACCAAAACTTCTCCAACAGGAGAACTCTTTTTTGGTGGACACCTTAAGACTAGAAACCAGAAAACATTAAAAAAAAACCTGCTGACATTGCTAAACCTAATCACATCTGCTTACTAACCTAGACCTAGACTGTAGTGAAACCTGATGGCCGAGTTTGTTCCCTGAAACGGCTCAGCAGCTTTACTGCCCCAGACACAAACAAAAGAAAACCTTTTTTACCCAAGTTCAGTATCAGGTCCATGGAGCAGGGCATACCTCCCCAAAGGTGGTTTAGAGAATAAGTCTAAAGCCATTTTGGGGTAGCACTAGGTTCAATACTGCTCTGTCTAATCCTAACCAGACTGTAATTAAAGAGATTTGCATGACACCAAGCACAACATATATTTCCACAAATACATATTTCATGCATAATCTTAGCATATAAAGTTATAAATTAAGAAATTAAAGCTTTCATTAAAACCATACCCTCACTCATATGGGGAGGCTTCCTTATACAAGCTAATAATGAATTTTAGAGTGCAATATTCTCAGGCAAGTACTAACACATTTTGTCTGTACAGGAGCTGTTCTGTCAAGCAGATATTTGCAGTCCTACAGTTAAAAGATGAACAGTCCTTTAGGAGTAATTATAATAAGACACTAATTAAAACAACTTCTGAATTCAAGGCTAACGCTAAGGAAAAACTGGACATATAAAGGCAGTTCATCATTAAATCAGATTACAGAATCAAACAGTAGATGATACTGGAAGTGATCTCTGGAGATCATCTAGATCAACCCTCTGCTCAAAACAGGGTCAGCTAAAGTATCTGGCTAAGTATGCCAGCCATGAAGACAAGCTTTCCAGGACACAAAGTAACAGACATACTTTCTTTGTGTTAAACTAAAATTGTACTTACTATATGCACAAGCCTCTTTATTCCTAAATACCCAAACACTTCTTGCTTATCTTCTACTTAAACAGAAAATTAATTGTTTAACTGATTAACATTATCTGACATGTATCTAATTCCAAGAAAAGCTGAAAGCCACAGGGTGGTTTTTCACCCTGCACTCCTGCAACTGGTCTCACAACAGTCATCAACCTGGCATAAATGTATTCCATTTGCAAGGGTGCTCTTCTGCTAAGCTCCATGCAGGATCATAAATATCATGGGTCATCTATGAATCTGTAATACCATGCATTTAAAGAATTGTTTGGGGTACTTGTGAGCTATGCAAAACCATCCTGCCTAAGTTTTCTTTTTAAGTCTCAAAACTGAAGTAATACACACACAAACATTTCAAATTATATCAGCGATATGCAAATTTTCTACTTACTTATCAGCCCATCAGTTTTAAGTTTTCCAGATTTGCCAGCTAATAATGGACACAAAAATCGTCTTCATAGATACTTCTGTCTTTAATGTAGATACTAGTCTATATAAAATCCTTTTCCTCAGCTGACAGACTGGGATCTAACAGAACTTTCCAGTTAATAGACATTTTACCATCTTAGTGGGTTTCACAGTTACCAAAGCAGCAGTCTTACTTTCTGTTAAACATTAAAAGAACACTGCCTGGAGGAATTTCATAAGGAATGTCAAATTTCATGGATGTCCACATTGGTGTGTTCATGGCTTCAGAAACAACTTAAAACCCCAACAAATTTTTACCAGCTTTCACTGCCACACAACCTAACAGTATACATCGCAGAACTCAAGTTTCATATGATGGAATGGGTAAGAGTTCATCAGCTGTTCTACATGTCATTTCAAATGTGCTCCAAATAAATAGATAGATAAATAGATAAGTAAATAATTGAATAAATGAAAGCCACAGCAACAGTTAAACAGAATCCCTAATAGATTACTTTGGGAAAGGCGAAAATTAGTTACATAAAGGTTTTTGAGGTGCACCTAACCTAGAGATAGGCCTTTAGCTTTTTTTGGAAGAAGTACACTGCCATATTACAGCTCCAGACTTAAGCACTTTATGCCTTCAGACTTTGGAGAACAATCAACTGGAAGTTAGAAAATCATTTTGCTAAATGACAGAATGATTTAATGTTTTTGTTAAAGGACCTGGATGGTTAAGTTGAAGATCTGATTTTAAAAACTCTGTATTCATTTTGAAGCAAAGGAGTAACTGAAGCTCCTAATGAGAAACTAGCTCTGAAGTGAATTAGACTTTAAATATTAAACTCTCAGTAATAATTAGATAGTCAATAATTTGATTCAGCGAACATCTGTGATGTAATAGCACAGGTCAGAGCTTTAACATGCAACCACAATGCACAGGAAGACAAAGCTTTGTTCTGATGACTGGAACTTAATACTGTCTTCTATACCCTCTGCCATCTACCAGACAAAGGAAGAGAGGCAATATGTCACAAGCTTGAAAGGGCCAAATGTTGACCGTGTAACAAACCACTGAATGCCATCTCTTTCAGGGTACCAGAAGTCCGCAGACTTACAAAACGGTTATCAAGAACTTACTCATACGTTCATTTCATGGAATGTTTTTCTTTTCCAATTCCACCTCTATAAGCCAGAGGCTTTAGGCTGTTTACTGCAGAATTCAGAAAGGGCTGCCAAGCGATAACTTTTGCCTACAACGGAACATAAACTACTCACTAGCTCACAGTGGCCTTAAAATGTAGCTGAGGTGCAATTCATGGGAAAGCTCTTAAGGAAGGCTTCAAGGTACCACAAAGCAGGGAGGGAAAGACTAGCTTCAGAAGTTATGTCAAAGAATGGTGAGACTTCTGGGTGGTCCTAGTAACCACTTCTGTGAGTCTGTTGTTCCTTCTGTATTCCTCTGTGCTTTAGGTGTTACTAAGCGGCAATGAATGTGGTGACATTTCTAGCCTCTACTATAAACTCCACCAGAAAGGGGCTTCAATTACAATTCAGATTACTGTGAGCCAGCAGCACTTTAGATTAACTAATACTAAAAGAAAGTTTTTTCATTGAACCAGAAGTCCCACCAAGATGACTTTGAAAAGAAAATTTACTTTGAGCTGAGGACTTAATCATCTTCCTGAGATTTAAGAGGCAAGAGCAACTGACAAAAAACTTCAATTACTGATCCTGTATTCTGAAGAGCTTTCTGATTATGTTCATAGGCACAAGAGCAGCAGTATTTGTTCTTGAATTGCCAAGTGAACGAGCACACCAACAGTTATTACAGACTTCCTCATTCTCTGCTAGCTCTGATATAGAGTAGAAGGGGAAAAAAAAAACAAGCCTAGAAAACTGAATGACAATATAAGTAGTAAACCAGTTTTAGGCAAGGCTATTTTTGGCCTGCCACTGAAGGAACTTGGTATATCATGGCATTAATACCCGTTTTCCCCCTGAAGTTCAGAAATATCATTTTCTAGCACTGCTACTAAAAAAGTTAGGCTTCAAAAAGTAAAATTTCTGCAGTCCTGACAAAGGTGCCCAAGGCCAGCATTTCCTGAGAATGTAAAGAAGTAACTCTCATTCTGTAGCAAGGAAGACATACAGAATATCATTTCTTAAGAAACAAAACCCACATACAGGTTGTTGCATTTCTATTCTTAACATCCAGGACTTTGTTTGCGTATCCATCTGTATAGTTCATTACAATTCTTAAGTCCGCTTTCTAGGCCACTGGCCTAGAAATGAGAGATTCAGCCATACTTCCCTGCCATTTTCTTCCTCTATGGAGATATTCAAAGGACTTCACATTTCTTTCCAACCAAGCAGCAGTCAGATGTTTTAAAATAGCAACATTTCAAACCTACCAGCAGTATTTCACGCAATTTTAACAAGATTCCTAGACTAGTTTCCAAATCCCATACGAATCTGTTCTAATATCTGAACATACTGTTTTCTTTCCCACTAAGTAACAGAAATCTGAAGGGGTTCTTTGAGTCTAAAGGGTCTATTCTGAAAGCTTGGTGGAGAAATACTTTGGGAAGAAAAGAGAAGCAGGAAATGTATAAACAAGAAGTTGAGATACAGGACAAAGCAGCAGTAGAACTCTAAAAATCCCCATGCCCTTACAGAAAAGAATCAGCTTGCCTTGGGAGACTGCAATCTAACATTGTTAAAACTGTTCTCATTAACTTTGCAGAGGAGACTTAAAACAAAACACTATTGTGCTTACTTCTATTCTTATTGAGGGAAAGGTTTGACTTTGCAATTGGAATTCCAAAGGTTCCCATACTCTAAGGGGTTCAGTGGCCATTTCACAAATTAGTGTCCAAAGCACCAAAGAATTCTTAACTTTGTTAGAGTGAACAACAGAAGGAGTTCTCTAATTTATAATCTAAGCCTGTCAACACCTTGAGGGAATACTAAAGCTTTCAGAAAGGTACTTGGGAGTAGATGATGATGCCACTTAAGTTTTAGCCAATGAGAATCCTTTTCTCACTATAACCCAGTCAATTTAGCATAATTTACACTCCTAGTCTGAAAAGCCTTGGCATTAGAATTACTTCCCTTTGAGGATAACTTGTACTGAAGTAAGGACAAGCATTATAGTTGAACCTTTTAAGATTTTCCAAATCCAGTCATTTATCTGCAGTTACAGATTAACCATATAATTTACCTGGACAGCCAGACGGCATTAACAGAAAAAAGCCCATTTGGATTTTCATTACTGAACATAGAATAAGTAACAGCAGAAAGCAGGATAACTGAAAGAACATGAAGTCCTACAAAATTTAAGAACAGGCAGATTCTGGATTTGGAAGCTGGAGATCTGTCACCTTTAAAACGGGAACCACAAGAATCAAAAAAGTTGCAAGAATCCCTTAGGGCATGCTAATGAAAAAAAAAAAAAGAATTCCCTTAATCTCTGCATAACAAGCAAATGTCCAATTTGATCTTTTCCTCTCATGTGAAGTCTTCTCTGCACCTGTTTATATTTGGCCAAAACAGAAGATAATTCATCAGGTTTTTTACAGGGGATTTCCCCACAGCTAATTCTTAGAGAATTTTAAGGACAAGCCTTAACACAAACTCAATCTGTAAATGAGAAGATATTCCCTGCAAATAAGACATTTTTAACAAGCCAGAAGCTTTCTGAAGCAGGACAGTTTTGGGACATAGTTACCATTTAAGCAAATAGATCATAGGTGGTCCCATACTCCTAGCACTAGTACAGTGCTCAATGTCTTCCTTCTCCATTGCTGCAAATTGTTGGGAGAAAGAAGCCTGGAGGAGAAGAGGTGTGAAATGAAGCCTGGAGTGAGCAATTCAGTAGCTAGTTACCTGTTAAATCTGTAACTAGTGGAATCAGGATCCAGAAAACATTAACATCAGCTGAAGCAGTAATTCAGCAATAAAGTATGATCAATGGTTTTTAGTCCACTGAAGCAGGTGGAGAGGACAAGCAAATTATCTCAGATGGCTTTCAGTATTTTTAAATTATTTTTAACATAACCTTACACATTTTCTCTTGTGAACTCACCAGGCAATTGGCTAAAGAACAGGATATTAAGATACAACCACTTTCATTCACCATTAATATCCATGTCAGAAATTAAGATTTCATTCCTGAGCTGAAAAAGTTTAATAAAAATCACCAAGACTACTTCACAGAATTCTATGAAATTCTAAATTAAAAGCATTACTCAGCAGCTGGTTCTGTAATACATGAGTTCAACATTTCAAGTCTCTCTTAGTCACATTAAAGAAAGTATGCAGTCAACTACAATCAAAGTTAAAGCAAAAAAGTGCCTGTGATCTAAGGATCATTATTCCAGATCTGTTGTGAATCAGTGAAAAGGAGAGTAGCAAAGGACATACCTTGGAACTGCTCCCAAAACAATCAAGTTGGCTTTTTGTTTGTTGTTTCCAATTACAGCATTTTTCATATCTCTGTAAATCCAGAAAGAAAAACAAACCCTGGTAAATTATGCTGAGGTACTGAGGGCTTAAGCTATAGAACTTACTATTTCCATGAAGGCTTATTAGGTAGTCTTCCACATGTCCACGCTGCACCTACAAGACTGGGGAGTGCTTTAGGGCAGAGTTTCCACAGCCCACACATAAATACCCCAGAGCTCTGGGATTCCATTATGTCCCAGCTTACACAAGTAAGCAAAACCCCAAACTCTCTCACATGCACGCCAGACACTAAGAAGTCTCATTATTGAGGAAAACTAGATATACTGGTTCTTTATGCCCATATATTCAACTAGACTTCCAAAAATTAAAACCCCACTATTGGTTGGAAAAGCAAGTGTTGGTAATTTAAAGTATTAACTGAATATTCTACTGGGTGCAGGAAAAAACAAGCTGGAAATGAATAAAATTAAGAAAAAGGGAAAGAAAAAAAAAGAGAAAAGGAACTATCACCAGTCTCCAGAGACCAGGCTTTCACTCTCCTCTTCACCATGGGCTTCCTTTAATGAATTTCAGCAGGACATCTAAATATCTGTATGTCAAAATCCCAGGTGTAAAGTGCAAACAAAGGCATTTTCCTGTCTTAGTGTTACTGCAAGGTTAAACATATTAAAGACGCTCATACTATGGTAAAGGAACAAGGGAAGCATTTTGGGAAGAGGACACTGGTAGCGCATACTAGTAAGTTCTGTGAAAATGTGCAATCTGCAACTGTGTTGTTCAGAAAACTGCTACTGTACCTTAAAAACCACCACTGTCTTTTAAAGATTGAACATCTATGAACAACCAGAGCAACTTAAGGCCAGGTTCAGAAAAATCAAGATTGCACACTTCCAGGAATCTTCCTACCTGTAGGGATACTTATAAGAGCAGAAAACAAAACCAGTCCAAATTCAGATAATTCTTTATCAAGTAACAAAGCATTATTTATTATTATAGTGTTAGTAGTTGCAAAACTGGTAAGTAAATCACTGGCTAACTATGCACATCATTCAAGTCATTTGGGAGCTTCAGTGATTGCTTTAAGTTAATGTATTTTCCTGCCATTATATCACTCTTTCATCTGTTATCTGCAAATCTTAAAGAGATTTATAGTCTTGTTCTTTAAGATCTATTTGTCCCTGCATGAATACTACACCGACCTTAGGGACCCACTGAACATGCCAATTCCACTGCAATAAGGAGTTGTCCCAAGTGTTACACTCACTCCATTAGAGCTATAAAGAACTCTTTAGCCAAGGCAACCAATACCTAGACTGGCATAAGCAGAACCTTTATAAACCTCAATTAGTAAAAAGTAATTGCCGATTCCTCCTGAATTATGTCTCTGCGTGACTCACTTTCCCATTGCACAGTTACCCAGACACAGAAGAGTACTCTAGGAATCTTAAGCAAATGGAAGCTGTCCAAGTTTGGCTAGTGATCTTGCAGCTCCAACAAGTGAGCAGCATTAAAAGCAGCTGAACATTTCAGTTTTACGTATGTCAATGCAGGCAGAGTCAGGAAACCACTTGACGAGTCAAGTGAGCCTCACTTAAGGGGTATCTGCCTATACATCACAGCTTAATGTAGCTGAGTATCAGCATAAAATGTTGGGACCTTCTGTTGTAGCTCCTGTAAGTTTGGTAACTTTACACTGCAAGACAGAAGGAGAGGAGAAGGAGCAAGATCAGAAGACAAGCTAAGCTGGAAGCCCAAGAAAGTTTAAGGAATGGACTTGAAACTTCCACTAACCTGAGAAACAGTACCTCAGTGGTTTCTGTGCTGAACGCTTGACATGAAAGTATGCTGGCCATTTTGAAAGGTTTTTAAAATACAAGAGTTGGTCCCAAACAGTGACAGAAACAATGATCAGATGTCTCAGAGGAATGGAAACTGTACCAAAAGATGTGCTAGGTTCAGGCACTAAAGTGCTCAAGCCACTCTAAGACTTTTAAAAAGACTACCTCTCCCTGCTATCCTTAGACACCAGCTCCCAAAGTCATCAGAAAGGCTGCATCATGCCATGCATTCATGAAGGCATCCAGAGAAGCTAAAGAACAGGCACTTGCCAAGCATTCTGAAGAACTGACAGATTTTGGTGACATTTTTATGGCCGGCTCAAGTGATTTCACACATTATTTTGTGTTAAACAAAACAACAAAACCACCACCAAACTTTGGTGACTCCTGCACCAGCTCTCCAATACAATGGCTTGATAACCTTACAACCATTTAGTGTGTCTTAAGTACGGCCTAGAAAATTTGATTGAGACACCCCTTCAAAAGTGGCAGGAACACAGACAACTTCCGTAACACTCAAATTCAGAGATCACAGTCCTGATCTGTAAACAATTCAGATGAGTTTCTACATCCTAGTTCACAAAGTTCCTCAGAAAGGTAGACACGAAATATCACAAGCTTCAGACTTCTGACAAATCCAACGCATGTACATTTGACCACTTCAAGCTTCAAACCAGTAAAATACCTTCAAGTTGGTAAGGTGACTAAAAACTGTCAGGGAGAGACCAGCAAAGATCACCATGTTCGTGTGCAATATGCCTTGGCACTCCCAAGTTCCATGCCACACTTACCTCTTCAAATTTGCCTTACAGAAATGAACCTATTCAATAACAAAGAAGCAGGTGGATATGGAAACCAAGAATATCCTTAAAATGCCATAATCCAATGTAGAATAAGAGTAAAGGATTCCTCCCCCTCATTCTTGTTTACTATAAAAAATAATTATGTGATTCCACATTATATTTGAAGGAGATTTCGCCCATCAGGAAGCTAATCTCCTTAAGAATAAAAGAAGTACCAGGTACTGTCCCAGTGTACATGATTCTTGGTGAGTAACGAACCTTAGAAAAACTGAGGAAAAATCCCTTATTTGAAAACATCATCTCCAACAAGTTTGAGCTTGATTGATTTCAGATCCAAGACAATGTGAAATTAATTCAAGGAGAAAAAGCAGTAAAGATCACTATCTTCTATAAGAAGTAACAAAGAAACCTTAGAAATCCGTAGCTCAAAACTGGATACCCACTCTACTTCTGAATGTCATGCACACTGCTAATACCTCCCTGATGGGCAAAAAGGAATCCTCGACATGAGGAAAAAGGAAATAGTAGCAAAAAGGTAAGAACCTCAAAAGAACAACTAGTCGATGGTGATTCTAGGCCTAATCTGAGAGAAGGACATGATCCAGAAATGGGATATGCACAGGCTTTCCAATAATCAGCTCCAAGCTCTCAGGTAGGTTACCAATACTGCACAACACAACAGCACATTGTGAACAGCTTCAGAAGAAAAATGCAGATATCCCTAGTGTCTCAGCCTCACAAAGATGTCTTTCTATAGTCAAAAGTCAAACCACGCAACTTTCATATGACAGAGGTCTTAAGACACATTTGAGGTTGTTTGGTTTTGTGTTAAATCTTCTAGTTTAGATTCAAATTATATTCATAGAACAAAATAACCTGAACTACAAGAATTTTAATGTATAGGTTTAAAATCTGATAGCTGATATTTATGCCTACATTTACTATAATACAATAAAATAATTAATATTATTTTTCAAACAGGATAATATAGGCTGCCAACAGTAAAATATGGCAAAGAGCTTCTAGCTAAGCACTTGGAAATACTGTTTTCTCTTCTGCTGAAACAGCTTTTTCCATCCCTTATTGCTTATGAAAAATAAGAATATAGCTTCATCAGTTCAATCCTGTGACCAGTCAGTTTTAAATTACAAAACCAACTAAAGACTCGAAAAGCAGAACAACGTATTTTCTTCCTACAAACTCTAGGGGTGGGGAAGGTGTCAAGAAATTATCAGGTGAGGTTTATCAGCTCAAAATCTTCTGGAACATAGTAATCCAGAAGCAATCGGTTCAATTACATAGCTATATATAAAATGCAATGCACGCTAGATTCATAAGTGTATCAGCACAGTAGGAGTGTTTAAAATAAAGTAGCTTAGGAGTACATTAAAATCACCCCACCCTAATTTCCATATAAATGCAGCTCAACAAGAGTTACAAGAGGAACTAATCTGCCAACTGTGTATTAAGTTAATCTGTTTTTATTCTGATGCTTCATGTGTCATTGTTTAAAGGCACCAGCTGTAGCTCACTTTAGATAAGCAAGAAGCAATATTAAATAGAACAACCTGTGAGTAAAATAGGAGATTTGAGTTTTAATGATTCTAGCAAATAAAAAACCTAATATTATGACATGTCTATGTCCTGAGAAAATGAGCATTTCAGTCTGTCCGTGCAAGTTATTACTGTAGAAGCAGCTTAAGGCGCTGAACCTTTTTCTAAGCAGAAATCATTGAAGTTCAACTTCTCCATGAATTTGATCTAGTTCAGGGTTCCTCCCATCAGAAGTGTCTGTCCAGTACTTAAGTTTCAGTTTTCTTACAGCCAGTTTCCAGTGGAGAAAGGACAGACCTCTAAAGCATTCCCAGAAGGCCCAAAACCTGCCTCTCTTCTGCAAAAAGAGCACAAGAAAGCACCATGGACACACAGACTCCTCAACAACATTTGTTTTTTACCTACATTTTAAAATACAGTAAATCAAGAACAAACCTAGGAAATTTTAACTTTCTGACAGGAAGCCCTGGAGCCCATGTCACTTTCTAGCAAAGCAAACCAAAAGAACTTGAAACAAGCTAGTGTAACTTTACTGAGGAAGCAGCAACAGGAACTACACAGAAGAGGGGGAAATAAACAGCCTGCACAGTATTTTCCCATTTCTTATGAAAATAGAGTAAGTAGCCACATTTAAGAGATTCCTAAACAGAGAACAAACTTGAGATGAACAATCACAGAAAGAAAAGAAGTCCTAGACACTTCAAGTCAATGCTTTCACCTTTAGTACAAAATTACATATTTACAAGGGATTCCAAGAACATTACACATACAGAGGAAGCATCTAAAACAATGCACTGTCAGACCAAAAGATTTATCTACCAGAGACTGATCAAAATTATGAACAACAGAATGAACATAAAGCATCATTCTAAAAAGGGTTTCAAAGACTCAAACTGCAACTATATAAAAAGCTGAGGTACTGGGAGCTGATACAAGGACATAGCTCAAAAAGAAACTGCCCCAACCTCAGCAGGGTTTCTAGGTTTCAGTATCATATAAGCCAATAGTACCTGGACAGACTGGACTCAGGCAAGAAGCTAACTGTACAGCTTTGACAATTATGCTCTCTGTAGCTTTCACTTCCTCTTCGTTCTCTCTTCCACCCACTCTCCCATTTTTATGGACAGATGCAAAACAATGAGCAATGGAAACTAATGACAAATTCTGCATGTTAAAATATGTCCATACTTATTTTGACAGAATTCATTTCCCAGATTGACAATACTAGGGCTTGGACATCTGTTAATTACCCAAAAAACAACTTCTTTTCTACCCCTTTAGCAGGGAGCATGTTTGTACTAACATGGTTACTAGTCCAACCAAGCAAATAAAAATGTGAACAACTGCCAACTAAAGCAAACCATAGAAATCATAAATCAGCTTAGCATTAAGGTTAATCGTCAGGTTGGGAAGAAAGGTTTCCAGATTTCTAATCTCATTCAGAAAAAAAAAAAAAAATAGCACATAAAGACACTGTTACTCAATGTTCTCCAGTTTTAACACTTAGAAATTGCTACACAACATGCAGTGCAAACTAAACAAACTCAATGTTCAAACAAGGAAACCCTAAAATCCATGGTTGTTCCCAATCTTAATTCTGTACTCTCAGACACTGCATAAAATCAAAGTACTGTAGAAAAATAGCAGATGGCTATAATTACAGCAATGCAGAACACTAAATTTAACATACATAATTGCCAAAAGTGACTGTATAATCCAGCTTCTCCAGATCACAATGCCACAGAAACCACTTAAACTCCTACCTGAAGTTTCCTCTTTGGAGAGACAACTTACCTTATAATAAATTTTCTTGCCAAGGAAAGTCTACTAAATACAAAGGTCAGATATTTGAAGGGTCCATAACTGTACTTAGAAATATCTGTACTTTACTCCTACCTTGAATCTAGCCAGGTTTCCAGTATTCATCTTACTATATGCGTGTGTAACTGAAGAAATCTCACACATCAAATCTTCCATATAAGAACTTACATCAGCCAATTCACATCCTAGACTTCTATATAAAGCTTAACAACTTCAGCTCCCCATGTCTTTCGCTGCAGTTTCAACCCAAGTTCCTTTCAAATCTCTAGGCTGATTGACAAAACAGGAGATGCTGCTTTGCCCACGTGTCTTGCAAGCATGTTTTATTGCCTCATCCTTTACACTAAGTCTTAAAACTGTGTTACAAGTTGCACGATCAATAGAAAAAAATGCCTACTCAGCTTTAAGAATGATGTAGCTCAAATTTAAAGTGCTGAATTCAGTGGAGGATGGGAGTTTAGGTTTTATTATGTAAACTTTGTAATCTAAAAAAAAAAAAACCCCAACCATAAAAAGCATAGCTGGAGCTCTATATATCAGCATTTCATGTTCAGATTCAATCTCCATTATTTAAATAAACTAGGTCACAACAGCAAAGAATTATCCAAAGAGAGGTGTAGGGAAAACAGCTGCAGTTCAGAACTCTGGGAAACTGATATCTGCTCTGTGACATCAGGTCAGCAAAACACTTCTTTAACCATCCCAAAACAGACAAACCACATGAAAAGAACAGCCTTCACACTGCTGCTTCAGGTGAATGAGCCAAACCATCAAACGTAACTGTTACTTTTTTGTGTCTCGATCTTCCCCCAAGGGTATTCCCCCCCCTTGATGAAGCAGTGCCTTCAGCATTTAGCAGCACATCCCACAGTTGAAGCAAAAATTAAATGAAACTTCATTAACAGGCATCCTGCAACACTCCATTCTTGTAGCACTAGTATACATTCACTGTTGCTCAAATAACATTATTTTCATCCATTCTCCCATTTTAAGACAATCACTCCTTATCTAATGAATGTTATCCACCACAAGTCATTCACGTAGAGAACTCAAGTTTCATTCAGTAAAAGAAAACACCTTAAAGTGGCCTTCTAGCACCTGCTTAGCTATTCTCACGTATGAACTTGTAATAGTGTACGATACAATGTCCACTTCTTAGGCCAGCAGTCACTGAGGGATCACAAAAACCTGTTCATATGACACAGCTACTATTTCCTAGATTACAATAATCTATATAAAACTTTCTGACATGAAAGCACAACCTCAGATTTTTAGCTCCAAATAGCTGTCAGCTAAGATGATGTACAGGCATTCATTTGCCACAAACTCAGACCTCTAAACTTCTGTGACCAATACTCACTTGATTTTCTCCAGCTACATCAGCTAGGTCTGACAGAAGTTGCTTCTCCTCTCTCATCCTGCTTACAGCCTCAAACCATCACAGCAACAGCAGTACTCTGAAGTTGGCATCCAGAGGGATTTGGGAGAAAAATGGCTTCATGCCCTTCCGAAATGCAGCACTGAAGCACATTTATTAATCATCAATTCTCTCTCACAGGCTCACAGTGGCAAATGCAAGGCTTGAAATATTAAACAACCCCATTAGACTGAAAACTGCAAGCCAAATGGAATAAGGATAGCTAATTTCCTAAAGTTTAGACCATCTCTAATTATTAGACTAGGAGACACAATAAAGAACAACTTACTTGCAAAAAAATAGCATTATGCATTTGTACCTTTTGCAGCATGATAAAGAAAGCAGAAAACCAGGAGAGTATCTTATTCTGTGACCCTTCCTATTGCATCTTCCTCTCTTTACCAACCCTATTCTTCTGACTACAAAACCCATTATATTGAAAACTGCTCTTCACAGAGCACTATAGAATTCTCAAATGATGCTGGAGGCCTTTCAATTTCATCTTCTCTCATTCTGAAAAGCTTGTCTAGCTACTAGATTCCTCAGTTTACCTCTTGAAAGGGAAAAAAAAAACCCCAAATGGAGTAGAGCTCCCAGCACCCTCTCAGCATCACATAAACCTGCTCAAAGTTCTGTCAGGTCTTGCAACCTAAAGAATGTGTTTTCCATTTCTAAGCCACAAGGAGCCTACCCTGCACTTCATAAAGTATCAACAGAGGACACTCAGGAGCCTCTTCCCTCAATACATGAATGACATTGCACAAAAACAACACCTAAAAAAATGCAACACTTGTTTCTAAGCCAATCAGACCTCAAAGTTCCCTTTTGCATCTGCAAGAATATGTATTTACTACAGAGTACTGTCTAGGAGATAAAAGAATCAGTCAAAAGTATAGGCAGAGTGTATCAAGAACAGCCCTCTAAGGCCCACTCTCTGTTTCCACAAGGACATTCTGGCAAAAAACTGAAGCAAGAGAACATGCAAAGAACAAAGCATGGCTCCTGCAGAAAATTTAGGTTCAGAAATGGCCATTGAGACTGGAAACATGACTGCATATGTTTGGGATACACAATGTGTAAACAAGTCCTGTTCATTATTTAGTGTTAAAAGATTTGTTTAACAGGACATGAAAAACAAGAGGCAGAAGTAGCATCTCCCTAACTTTCTGAAGGAGGTAGCTGCATCTTCATTAGAGCTGAGATAGGAATTTCTTCTCTTCCCATTCCATGAAGCTGCCTTTTATATTTCACACAGCTTTCCCTGAAGGCATGTGTGGAACACTGCACTGGTGCCCTCATTCCAATTGCCATAAGTGAGAAATACAAGATACTACTATACAGTCACATAAAAACATGCCTGCAACTTTTTTTTGGTCAAAACCAAGAACACACAAATGAAAAAAGCTGTATGTCAAAAACATGCACAATTTGAGGTGTTCCCAATTCATTTCAAAGCAACCAACCACTAAGAGACATAAAATAGGTTCAATGAAAGCAGTGTGGGTTTGGGGTTTTTTCTCTAGTTTGTGACTACCTTGGAGAAGGCAGAAACCATCAGGCAGTACAACACATCTTCAGTCAAATACAATATAAGTCCACTGTCCCTTAGAGGTGCTTTTAACACATACCTAACTTTGCATCCAAGTTACCAACTGACATCCAATGTCAGTTTCAGTCTTCAAAACACTAAGCATGACCACTAGCCACTGCAGTGCTGTCAATATTTCAGGGTCTGCAGGGACCCTAAAAACATAACTGTCATATTCAAAGCTGTCCAAAAGTTGCTACCCATAAGCCAGCTATCATACTTGTATTAACAACTACACAAGTTCTCAATCACTCAAAACCAAAACTGTGTAGAAAGCATATACAATTCCAACCAAATATACTACATAGATCTCTACCAGTGCTCCCATCACATGCTCCCTGGGAAAAAGGAAGATGCTGTCAGACACTTGGAAATTGGTTCTTCAGTACCAAGAGCCATTTCTATAGGACGTTTACCTCACTTTTCTGAGAAATTAAATGCTCACACAAGTTTGGAAAATGCTTGTCTAATAACTGCAGCTGGCTGGATAAGCACACTCATAAAGGATAGGAACAGCAGTAGCATAGGAATTCTCAGTGCATCGAAGACGATTATTTATAAGCCTTAAAAGATGACATCCTCTGACTGCTGACAAACAGCCTGATGAGAAGCAGTTGGGACCCTGAGGTTTGTCAGAAAGAATGCTCCTCTCAAAACCAGGCCTTGGGATGGACTTAAATAGCTCTTCATAAAATGATAGGTTGCCTCTTTGAAGACATCAGGTAAATGTTAAGCATGACAAGAAGTCTCTCAAAGAAGCCCCAGGTGAGCAAATAAATTAGAGGACAAGAATAGGTATCAGTCTTGCACCTGAACAATGTGGTCCTGAGCTTAAGAGCTGATGAAAAGCAAATGATAGTCTAAAGGTCACCACCCAGAACTGTTTAAATAAAATACTGCTGCACACAAAGCACAGGATAATGTTGCAGCAACGATTTTAGGGCAAATTAAACTCTTCCAACAATGCAGAAATTTACACAGCTATCTATGCTCTGCTCCCCTAACAATAACATCAAGATATTTTAAGAGAACACAGTACTTAATCCCCTACAGTATCTGGCTGAGGTAATCTATGCACTGACAACACTAACATATTCAATAGCTGCACACCTGACACTAATGTTGACCTCGCAGAATGCAGTCAAAGCATACTTGAGAAAATTTGAACTGTAAAACAGTATGTAGAAGGTGAAACATTTAGAAGACCACTCAAGGAGTCACAAAGCAATAAGCATGGCCAAAATGTAGATTTACAGAATAAAGCTACTAATACTGAGTTTGCTCATTTATAGAAACAGTAAATAGAAAGGTAAATACATACACTGCCAGAAAGATGTGGTATGAAGATGTGGGTCTGGCACACTTTAAATAGTTTGTTATCACATTCAGTAACAGGTAGTAGTCACCTTTGTAAGAATCTCAACATTTCCAATTCAGAACTGAAACTGATGATTTACTGGCAGGTACACACAACTCTGCCCTTCCTACGTACTATCAATACCCAGATGAACGTGACAGAAACAATGTGAACAGAAGGTCTGTAGGAAACTTGCTATTTTGAAGTAGAGATCAATGGAACCACATACAGCAGCACTGAACAAAAGGGAAATGGTTTCTCAGTTTTCCCTTGAGAAGTAAAATGAAAAAGCTCCTAGCCAGGTAAGACTTCACTGACTGGGCAGAAGAAGATCCTGAACACCACCTCTCTGACGATTCATGAGAAAGAAAGGAAAAGAAGATATTTAATCTTTCAAATACTCTCAGAATGTGGAAATAAAAGCTTTCTCAAGTTACAAGATGACAACAGGACTGGCATGATTTTCAAGTTCAGGAAGCATTTGGTTATATTCTACCTTTAGCAAACCATCAGAAGATGGTTTTCATTGAAATTAAAAGGACGCAATATGCCCCAAACCAAAGTTCATTCAAGTGTCTTTAACAACATATGAAGAACATGAGTACTGTTAACAGAAAGCAACCTGAAAAACCAAAGTCTCTTAAGACAGCCTATTTTCTGATCCTTGATATTCATACTGTTCCATCAATCAAAATCAAAATCTAGGTCATCAGTATTTTCAGCCAGGATGCAGGGACATAACCCAAAAAACACCCACAGCACATCTTAAGAACCAAAGATTTCCAGCAAATTATGCACAAGATCTATTAAGGCTTGTGACAGACACTTCTGGTAGAACTTCAATCCTCTTATACTCCACCTCCTAAATATCAGTTCATTCCAACTTCAGTGCGAAGCAGTATCTTTCTGCCCAAAGAAAATCTTGGCCTGAAAGCCATTTTTAATACATACACTATTCTAAACTCTATTTTTAGATACACACTTTTCTAAATTGGACTGTTTCACACTTATCCACCAATATTCCAAAAGTAACTAATCTATCTCAGAGGATTTGATCAGTGTCAGGAAAGATACGCTCTCAAAACTAGGTTTTTGACCAGAGCTTCATAAATACGGTTTACCCAAATCTGCCACTTGAAAGCTACAGTGAAATATATTAATATTTTCTTGTCTTGAAATGCAAGAAAAGCATCTCAGCATAGAACCCACTGACATCCATGGAAAGACAAAGAATTTCAGATGTTAGCTGAGACAAAGACACTGCTCAAAACTTTTGTTTCTGGGAAACCGGTTATACTTCAAAAGACAGGGAAGGGATTACCAAGGGCTGTGGGTTCCAGTCCTTGGAAAAGGAGAGCAGGGCGGAAGCACCACCCAAGGCTCGGACATCTGCCAAGGAAAAAAGAAGGGCTAAGTCAACCCACCTGGCTATAGGATGAGGCACATCCTTACCCCTGGGACCATCACACAAGCCCTTACAAGTAGTGAACCAAAAGTCATGGGTGGAAGCAAAACCAGACTCTCTTACAGCAAAGAGTTAAGAACCTGTACATAGTTACAGTGGACTACCACAAGTTTTTATACAGGTAAGGGGGCATTTCAACTAATAAAGTTCCCAAGACAGTTTCATGTATTTTGCATTTTCCATGTATTTCAAAGAGACACCAATTCTGTTATATTGCACCTGGGACACCATCTGGAATAATTTTTTTCACCTGCTACTGGTAAACACCTCACACTGTCCTAAGCAATACAACCAACACTCGTGGCTTTTTGATCCACTTGGTTCTTCAATGTCTTCTGGCTAGATAGCCACAGCCAGCAAGTTACTGGTAGGCCTGAAAAGGTCTGGTTTTACCACCAAAAGTCTGTCCTGGGTAAGAACTTGTTTACCACATTATAGCCCAACGACAGATAGAAAACAACTAGATCTTTGCTACCTTTGAACAGGTAGTTCTACTACCTATTCAACAGGGCAAGTCTTCTACTCACTCTTTCAGTGATTACCCCTTATAACTGGCACACCGCAGAGTACTGAAATATAATCTGCATCCAAATTAATTTCTATGGAAGCATTTTCTTTCAGCCTGCAGTTCCCATCGGTAGATAGAGGCCATGCATAAAAAAAAAAAAAGAAAAGCCAACATTCAGGCACAGCAACAGAGGAAAGAATATGAGGCAGGTACACTGGCTTGGCAGTGGAATAAGAGTTTCAATAGACCTGGAAGAAGAATAATGGGTGACCAAAAGGAAGAAACATACCCAAATAAAATTCTGAATGTCACAGAACATTTAACCTCATTTCTAGCAACTGGAAGGCTCTTATGAACCATATGCAATTCAGAGTGACAGTCTGCTGCAACAATGCTGTCACTTTCGCATTAAAACTTTTCCAACAAGATTTCCCCCCCAAAAAAAAGATAGGAAGAATTTCTAGCCCTTGACAGAAAATTCTAGTGGAATTCAAGTAAACCTAGCCTATGTACAACCAACAGCCCAAGTGTGTTTCAGATGACTTACATGACACCTTGCAGGACTTTCTGAGGATCAAGGTCGAATAATCTATCAACATAGTGGCGGCTACTCGCTGTTACCTCCTGTGGAGACAGGAAAAAAAAAGTAACACTTTAAATATTTCATATAAAATTAACTAGATATTAGGAAGAGGTTCCTCCTTTTGAGGGTGCTGAGACACTGACCCAGGTTGCCCAGAGAAGGTGCGGCTACTCCAATCCCTGGCAGTTCAAGGCCAGGCTGGATGATCTTGGAGCAACCTGGTCTAGTGAAAGATGTCCCTACCCATGGCAGGAGGTTGGAATTATGACCTTTAAGGTCCTTTCCAACCCAAACAAGTCTGAGATTATATGATATATTGGCAGACAACCAGAAATAGCTAATGCAGCAGCAAGTTTACGAAATCTATCAGGCAAGATAGCAGCAAACCCACAGAATCATATTTAACTGTGTAGTATGTTACTGCTGGGCAACACTCACGCAAAGAATTAAGCCTATGTTTAAGTGCGATTTAAAGATGATATATGTAATATACATAACATGTTATGATTCAAAGCAAGTTAACAGTATCAGTTACGAACAAGGCATGCAAAAAGCATCTAATTCAGTTACATTAAATTCCAATTTTATTATGTTGAATTACTACATAGAAAAAACATGAATTCCCGAAATAAAGTTTTAGGAGCAGTTAATGCTGCTTAAGAATCACACCCACAAACAAGCTCCTGAAAATAAGGAAGCTTGTATCAAGGCATTTTTCTGTAACTTACTTTAACATGACATATCTGCACAATTCAGAGACTGTCCTTCTAACAATGTCCCATACAGCTCCAACAGGGACAGCAGCAAAACACTCTGTATACATTCCCACAGCTACTTTGTAAAACAAAGTGAACTCTCCTCTCAGCAACAGGACCATGCTTGCAAGCTAAACATTTATGAACCAATGAATTGTTACTCCCTTTGAGAAGATCCAAAGTTGCAGATGACAAGCTTTAAAAAAAATAAGGGTGGGAAAGGGGAAGGGAATTTTCCCTCCAGGTTCTCAGGAACATGTGCCAGGTTGCTTTTCCATTATGTCTTGGGTTTTTGTTTTGGTTTTTTTTTTTTTTTGCCAGCTCAATTTTTCATTAGGGTTTTCATGTATTTTTTCCTTCTGAATTTTCGCTGAAAGCAGCTATAAGGGAATTGACATCTCTTCCTTGCTTTTGCAAGTATCTACTCTCAAGCTGAATCTGCTCCTGCTTCCCCACCCAGACGTCAGAAGTACCATCAGCATCTTGCCTGTAGTCTTAAAGAGGAGAATCATCTTGAGGTAGCAATGCTCCTCTGACTCCAGAAATACTACTAAATTATGCAAAATAAATTCTATAGCTTCACATTCACTCTGTAATGAAAGTATTTTCTGAGGAGAGCAGTAGACTTTGATGTACCTGATCTATGTATTTATACACAAAAGTCTTCTAGACTTCAGAGATCCCACTGTTTTCTGTTTCTAAAATACCCTAGCTTTCACCCTATCAACTATTATGCTTGCAATATGTAGAAGAGCTTTCATATCCAGGCAAACAAGTTTTTCAAGTAGTCCCCCAAAACAACCTATCAACATCATCAGTTTCATGGTTCTAATAACCACTAAGAAATAATATGGGAGGAAACAGCCCCAGAATTCAGTTCTTTTAAGCAGCATCTACACTACATCTTTTGCACTGGTACTCCCAGGTAGCAGAACCCTGATGAGCAGCAGGACTGGGCAAGCAGCACCGTCTGTTCTGCTCACTCTAAGCTTCCCCCAAGGAAGCTAGCGGTAGTTGTCAGACCCCCTTCTGCCACACCAGCGCCCTGCCCACAGATGCAACCCATCAGCCTCCTCCCTTCAGCACAGGCCGTGCCGGGAGATCCCCAGTAGCTCCTACGAGATTAGCCTTTCGCCACCAAAACACCACCCACATGCTCCGCCAGCCCGCCGCGTTCGGGAGAGAGCCTGTTCAGCTCTGCCCTGCCGCAGCCGTGCTGCTTCAGCGCAAAACAATGTCAGCGAAGCCTCTTTTTGCTGAATCGGAGTTTCGGGGGACTGAAGGAGAGAGTGGCAAAAATATTTACAGAAAAACAACAGCCTAAGTCGTGTCAGGAGATAAAACACGTTCAGAAGACCGGCACCTTTAACAAGAACAGGAACGGACTCCTCTGAAAAACAGAGAATGCCGTTCTGAAATCTCCCTCTGTGAAGAAGTTATTGCCACAGGGGATGACGGGGTACACGCCACGCAAAAGAACGAGCGCCCTACCGGCCTCCGCGCCACCCTTGCGGCCCACCACAGCCCGCCAGGCCCACCCCCGGTACCGTACAAAGGGGCCGGTCAGGTGTCGGAAGGCCAGCCCCCCTCCGCACAGACCAAGGTCAGGCCGAGGAGCGCAGCGGCGGCGCAGGCCCCGCGGCACTCACCGAGAGGACGCTCATGCGGAGCGGCGCCTCCAGCACGCACGCCATCTTGGCGGACGCAGCAGCAGCTCCGGCGGCGGCGCCCTCACGCTCGCGCGCGCACCGCTGCCGCCGGCGGCGGGCACAGCCTCATGGCGGAGCGCAGCACAGCGCCGCCGGGCGGGAGGAGAGCGGGGGGAAAGGAGGCGGAGCTCCGCGGCCTCCCGCGCGGCGAATCGGCCAACACAGACACCACGCTCCCTTCCGGCAGCCCACCGCCAGCCCGCATGCGCCGGCCTGGCCCATCCCGCCCCGGGCGGGAACCGCGTGAGGGTGCTATGCGCATGCACAGGACGCTGCAGAGGCGAGCCTGGCCCTGGGGCAGGGGCTGCGCAGCCTCAACGCGGGCTGCTCTAGCAACACCGAATGGGCACGGTGCGGGACACCGCCACAGCCCGACCTTATCGCGATCAACCGCGTGTAACTTCAGCTGCCTGGAATAGAAATCACGGAATTCTGCAGGCGCTCCTGTCGCCCTGCCCCTGCCTGTGTGGAGCTCCTGAGACGTAATGATCGTGAACAGGGCGTGGACCTGCGGTTCATCCACAGAGCTAGAGCGTTAGGAGAACCGGTTACTCTTGCAGCATCTGCATCTGGGACACGGGCATGCCACACTGTGTCCCAGACTCTGCCTTGCTGCACGGAAAATGTGTCCCAGACTCTGCCTTGCTGCACGGAAAATATACGGCTTAAGAACTTTAGGTTTGGTTATAGCTTTTGTTGCTTTCATGGATCTTTTAGTTTGGGGTTGTTGTAGAAAACGCCTCAAAACACCCACTTCACACACTGTAAGATTTGATATTTTTGTATTAGCACCCCTGTATTTAACCTCTTGTGGCAGGGGATTCCAATTCTATCAACCATTGCTCCTGACAGCAGAATTAAGGGGGAAGCGGGTAGGATAGTAAAAGGCGCACAGGTCAGGTTAACTTTCGCTGTTTCAAGTTAAACGCAGGCTTGCCAGCTGTTAGAAATGGCAGAGGAGAATGGGAGCACAATAGCTTGGGATGCTGTCACACACTGACTTTAATATTTGAATTAAGAAGAAAAAAAATAACCCAAAACTATTTATGAAGCTCTGAACAAAACACTCGTGTGCTGGTCTGGAATAAAATAAGTGAACACTTTTCTCAAGCACTTTGTAGGGAATAGCACATATAATTTTAGACTAAGTGCAAGTCTCTCATGCTGAAAAACTGTGGTACACGAGAGAGATCCTGACAGAGAAACAGAATTTCTCAATTTTCTCAAGAAACAAAATTTCCCACAAAAATCTAAAAAGTTCTCAAAATCCTCTAAGGCTTCTTTTTAAAGAGGGCTGAAGCATCTGGGTCTTAAAAGCTGAATAAACTTTGTCAGCCTTCTCTGGTGTTTTACATAATTTGTGGAGTACTTGGTATTCACTGGAGATGGTTCAAGTTCAGAGCTTCAACTGAATTCTACATGCAGCAAAGAAGCTTGCTGACAGGGAAAGCCCATCATGGACAAAAGCACAGTAGGGGAGGACACTTCAGACTGCAGAGAGTGTGAACAACTGCAAGAAAGGGCGCAGTGACATTACACAGATCACACGTTTTGTACTCAGAAAAAAGTTAACTATATTTGCCAGCTGAACTCTGCTCAATGGAAGCCAAAATACTGTATTAAAATATATTTAAATATTCAAAAATCATTATTCTATCTTGTCAAAGTCTCCTGCTTTATGGAAAGCAGAAACACGTACCAGAAACTGGGGGGGGGAGGGGAGGGAACGGAGGGACAGACATGGGACAACACACAACAGTTTGTTTTTAAAACATCAAATAAGACTAAAAAGTCTATTACATGTAACAAATGTACTCCAGTTCCCAGGCAACCTGACAGCTGAATACCACGCTCAGGTATTTTGTGAGACTTTCCAAGTTTGCAACACGTTTTATGCTTAAAATACTTTATTTCCAATATAGTCTTCAGATCATGAGGCATGCTTAAGATTTTAGCACTGCAGACTCAAGACCCTTAAAGATAGTTAAATATCTACAGTAATGTCGCTAATAATTCACAACTGCTTTAGATAACCTGAGGGTTACACCAAACACTTCCAGTTTTTCCATCACATCTTACTACAGTTCTCTTTGGTGGGTGTTCTGAGAGATAAGCAGGCACAGACAGACAGACAAGGAGTATTTAACGGGGCTCAACTAATTGTTAGTAAACAAGATAATATCCTTTGGAAAAAAGCCCAGGATGTTAGTAGCCACCAGTATAAAGCTGTTAATTGAAGGTGGAGAACATTAATTTTGCCATTTAGTAGCCCCTGAATACTTACACATATTTAGTTTTCACAGTGAACTGCTGACAGGAGAGGAACCAAGATGAATCCCACAATGCAGAAAGACAAAGTCTTGCCCTTAAAGTGTTTCCCTGCAACATAACACACTCACCAATCCATTTCACTCATTTGTCCCTGTCCAGTTCCCTTTTCCTGTCAGGATGCTTTTTTCTCTCCATAGTGCCTGTGCCTCAGAGGAGCAAAAGCACACAGGAGCTATTTGTGCTCTCAAGGGCAGCACAGTCATGAGGAAGCGACACTCTGTCTGGACTCCAAAACCTCAGCACAGCACACCAGCAGTATTTGATAGGAAGACTAACAAGTGTAAAGACATACGCTTGGAAACGTTGTCTTTCCATTAATTCAGTAAGTTTTGTTATCCTTGGCCTTGTAGGCCAAAAGAGTGTAATCAGTTTGCTAATAATTCAGGACAAACTGGAACAGTAAACAGAAAACTCCCAAGAGGGTCTCTCTTCTGGCAGCTCCTGTCTTCCCTCAGCTGAAGTTTGTGAAGGTATTGTGGAAGATCGCAAATCCAGTGGTAAGAATATGGCAAGTCACAAACTGCTGAAGAGAAGTGACAGGTGAAACCCCAGGCTAATGACAATGGTAGGCATTATTGTCTCAAGCAACTAATAATTATAAACATCAACTACCTTATCTGAAACCAGCCTTAATTAAGGCGAGATAGTGATGATGTCCATGTTTAGGAAGCTCTTCATCCTAACTACTTGCATTTTAACTTCAAGACATTGTTTTCAAGTTTTAGGAAACAGCACAAAAGTGAGTTTTTGAGAAGAGATGCACTTCTCCATGGTCCACATAAAACTGCCATGCTTCAAATTAAGAGACACTGTTCTCTATCAAACAGTAAGTAAAAGCCAATACTGGACAACAGACATTGTTTTGTTTATGACATTTTTCTGTGGCATGAATATCATCAGAAACAAAAATCTTCACTCTTCTATTGCTGTTTTGTAATCAAGGGAATTCTATTTTCAATTTAGTTCATGGAGTTATTGCATATGCTACTTTGTATTAAAAGTTCAGTATAAAACAAAAGCAGTAAAATCAAATAATTCAGTCTTGCAAGTCAGATTTCCTCCTACTTTGACTTGAGTTGTAATTTAAGATTCCTTTTCTTGTTAAACAAGCATGGTGAATTCTTGTATAGCAGTACAGCGAAAGATAAATAATATACACTAATAACCAAGAACTGAAGCAAAATCAGGTGATTATATATAAGCTTTAAGTCCTTTGACTTTCTTGGGAAAGTCTGCTTCTGACTTAGATGTTCAATCCAGATAAATCTTCCTTGTTAGAGGTACATAGAGCCTCTTCAGCTTAAGAAAGTAGTATCAGTAAGATCAAGTAACATTAAAAGCGTGAGTAATCCACAACAGTTCTTGCCATCTTCCCATAAAAAGGCAGGGTGAGAACTTAGTTACACATCATATGAAGTATTATTCTGTTTTATCTTCATCCTCTGCAGCATAGATAGCTTGATTCCTTCTCTTAATTTTTTTAATGCCAGTGTTCCCATTTTCACTACCACAAATGCGCTTTAATGGTCTCTCACTTAAGCTCTTCTCTTCCACCTGCTTACTCACACCAGATTTCTCCAGTTCCTCATTAGTGGAGTCCATAGCATCATCAGATGATACCGCCATGGAGTCTGGCATGACCCGAATGTCAGAAAAACTTGCAGAGAAGTCAGGAGGATGGTCAGGAGAAGGATCAACAGAACATGTACTTAAGTCTTCATCACCACCTTCTTCATCCAGCATTATTTCATCTGGATTAATGGATGAAAGTCCAGAATTATCTGTACTATATTCACTGGGTTCCTCTGCTGACCCAGTACTGTCCATCTCCTCTTCCTCCTCCTCTTCTTCATATTCACCTCGTACTGAGCACTCATCTTTAGCTTGCTGGATCCTGTCATTGATGTCAGTGAGACCAAACCGGGCACAAAACTCAGTGGTCTGTGGATTGATGGTATGAACTGGTTCCACATGTTTTTGGGGCTTGCTGGGATCATAACAAGCAGCTGTCAATGTGAAGTTACAAGGAATGTTGAGGTTATGATTCATCTCTTCTAACACCTCTTTGATGGCTTCTTCTGATGCACTGTAGTCCCACCTAAATAAATGTATAAAGTTTAAACAAGTGCAGCTAATCAAAACCTATTTCCTGCTCCCACTGCAAAGAGAATCTTTATAAAATGGATATTCATCTTACAACAGACACCTAATTCCTCAAATGATTTTTCAGTTAAGTAGATTACCTTTGTTCAGTATTGATATTCCCCTCTCCCCATTTGTGTATTATGTCACCCTTGTGTATTGCGGCACCCAATAAACATTAACCCACCCACCCCCATAATCCAGCCTGATTTTCAGTCTCACAGTGTAACTGCCAGGATGATCAGCCACCATGTATATTTCACCCCTCAAATGGTGGTGTCTAAGTTTGCAAAACAAAACTAACTGCCCCTGCAGAGCAGCAAAGAATTCGTATGTTCTAGAGTACAGCTCCTGTCAATATCCCCTTTGCTCTCCAAGCCATTCAGCAGGACCTACAGGCATTATAAGCTGCAGAACAAGAAACACAATTCGAAGGTAAGTTTGCTTCCAGTTCAGCAGAAATCACCCTTTCCTCTGTTTTGCATGCAACTTACTTTCCATGGAGGCCATTCTTTTCAGGCATATTCCATGAGCTCTGAGTCACATTACCAAGATTGTTGGTGGCCTTGAGGACTGCAATCCACTCAGCATCATACTCCAGCGAATCACCTGCACTAGGATCATGTTCTACATCTATTATCTGTTTACAAAACCACAAAAATGCATGAGGTGAGTTATTTCTCTTGACATCAGAAACTGATTAAAGCTTCAAGTGTTACTTGCATGGTTTAAAGTTTTAATTAAGTTTCAGGAACACTGAGACAGTGATCTCAAACAAGCTCTCTCAGTCCTAAAGTTTATAGTAATAAAGGGCTAAGAAAGGACAATCAGCAATAGTAAAAAAGGCATTACTGTGTTCTACTTTACAAGCAACTAAAGCAGAACATCCTCCTCCCCACTGCCACAGCTACTGGACAGTTATGCAACTTGGAAAACAGAATTTGCCTATTCTTTAAATTCATACCACCTTCTAGGCAAATATATAATCCAGAATTGATAGCAATAGTCACTCTGCTGTATAAGCAAAAAAGAGATACACTTTAAACCAGAGCTACATACAGCTGAATCCCCATGCTGTTGGAGGCAGTATTACTCCAGATCAGTTTTGCTACAGGATTCTAAGTCTGGGCTAGCACCCCAGTGTACCTCTGCATAGCAAAAACTCATTCTCTCTCTCATCTTCAAAGGTAGCAACTAGGGCAAATAGATACCACCACACATCCAAAGGACAGATAATGAACCATCTTCCCTTTAAATTGACAAAAGGGCTACTTTAATGGAAGATCACTGAAATACTTCACTGTATTTGAAGAACTCGTCAGCAGCTCCCTCTCATAAAAAAAGATTTTACATCCATCCATATGAGATTTTACAGGGGACAACCCCAAACAGCACAAGCCACAGACATGAACATTGTTTTGCTCATAGTTTGGCAGTTGTACTAAGAATTCCCACAATCTATACCTCCTGCTTGTCCACTACCCTTCCTAGGAAAGATATGCACTAAACAAAAAGAAGCAGAGCCATTCTCACAGGAAGCCACAGCAATTCCTGCTGGAATTAAGAAAACTGAAAGGAAATTATAGTATTCAACTTAGGACTCAATCCTGTCTGAATTTGCGAATCCAGATCAGAAGACAGAGGCCTTAGCTTACCCAGACTAAACCGTGAAAGAAGAAAAGCCTCAAGATGGGCTTTCTTTTTAGGTTTGACACCTGGGGAGGGGTGGGACCAAATGAAAAAACAAAACCCAAACACCATAAGAGGAGATTCAATTCAGGTTAAAGTAGGGCTACTCCTCCAGTTAAGTATTTGTTCTAAGGTGGAAGGAAATGACAGGAATAAGCAAACACTACACCTGAATGACAGGACACAAGATTTGCTTATTTTAATACTATACAAAGAGCATTCTACACATGGACCATTCCTAGTTTCTCTCTGATTCCTCCATTAATCAGAACTATTCTTATGCTTGTACCCAGGAACACCACTTAGCAGTCCAGACAAGTGAGGCACTTCAAGTGATAACCCACTGCACAAAGTCATCACCTGCAGAAAGTCTCTGTGTGGCAGACATTTATCCAGAGCCAAAAACTTTGTTGCTTTTGGTAGCTCTTCTTTGGAGTTTGTCTAGGAAACAAATGGTGTTAATATAGTCATTAGCATTTCTGTGAAATTTGACCATTCTAAAAAAGTTGTAAGAGAGATTCAAAGGCATACTATATACAGAAGACGACTTTCTGAAACAGAAAATCAGCATGGGATTGTAAGAAAGACATGGTAGGACAAAGACAGACTTTATGGGAGTCTAACAGGAAGCCAGATGCAAATGACAGCAAGAAAAAGCAAGGGGCATACTTCATCCTTAACCCAGGCAGCTGAGCACGCATAGCCTTGAAGCAAAAAGAGAAGCTTTAACATAATTCGAAATAGACTTGGTGAGAATAGAAGGTCTAGAATTACGGATTTACAGCTAAATAATCTGCAAATAGGAATATCATGTAACACCACTTCCAGGAATAACTCAAACCAAGAGAAACTGCTACCTACAGGGGGTGGTTTTTGGCTTTACCCAGGCCACCAGACAACCTGCCAAGCCATACTACAGGTATCCTCCCATCACCAGTTAACCGCTCTGTTCTTGTTCAGTTGCTTCTCTATCACCTTGTTTTATAGTTGTCTCCTTCCTCAGTGAAGTGGGAAAGAGATTGATTCTCTATAAACTTTAATTAACCAGTTTCAAGTGCAGTAATGTTAGCTGTTTCACACTGTCCCTGAAAATTAGGTACTTCCACCACTGATTTATAACATCTCTTTAACTTACGTAGCTTAGTAGTCTTAAAACCTCTCAATGTTTTGCAGCTTAAGCTGAGCTTTAATAACAGAGCAAAAATATTAAGAAGTTGCTTTTCTGGACATGATTATTTGCACTGGAATTCTAAATGAGCTTGGGACATATACATTCCTGATACTTTCCCCCCCCCGCTCCCTTTACCTGGTGTTGCATGAAAGCTGCAAATTTAACATGAAGGTGTGCTGAGAACCAGTAGGTGGGTTTCAGATGCTGCAGAAGCTCTGAGGCAGCAGGGCTTCCTAACGTGTTGTTCTCCACTTCTTGTCGGAAGAAAGATTTCATTTTAAGAAGCTGTTTCTTGTTCCCATAGTGATAGATGCTCCTTGGCCAATCATGTGACATAAATATATCAATTGGACGCTTTAGCTGTCAAGCCAAAATTCATATAATATAAATAAAACACATATGGTAACTTTCAAAATTACACAGCACAAGATGGAACACGTGTAACATGTTCTACCTCAGATCAATGCAGAGATAGTTGTGACAATAGCCTCACTTTCAAAGCAAGGAAGCACACCACTGAGCCCCATCTTTCAGGTGGCCTTTGCAGTTGTCGAGGGACTCTAGTCTCCATGGTGTGTACTGCACTTTCTTGAGACAGTCAGCTGTGGTTTATATATACTGCCTTATAAAAGAGATCATATCATCACAGTAAGTGTCAGGCACTCTGAAGGAGACTCTTATAAATTACAATTATAGAGCAAATTCTCTACCCGCAATCAAAGGCATCTTCTTCCTCCTGAAAATTTTTATACAGCTTTGTTTAAAAGGGATAATGGCTAAGCCATTCCTCCTCAAAGGAAGCACCCTCAGAAGTCTACTCCAAACCCAAGTCTAACTAATAAGAAACTTAAAATGACAGCAAACCTTTGTCGTATGTTCAGCATCTACTGAATGCTTAAGTGTGCAACTGCAACCTGAATAACCATTCACAAGATGCTTATAAATACATGTATTTACACCACAACTTAAACCAAAGAGAGTAGCCCTTCTGACAAAGCAGGGAGTAGTCAACAGCTCAAAATTAAAGCTAATCTGTCTTTCGAATTTCTCGTCCTGGAGTCAAAAATAGTTCAGCCACAGAAACCTGGGATCTGCTTATTCAGCTGGTTCAATTTTGGTTAGTTAACTTTTCACCAGCCATCTGTTAGACAAGGTAGCACCCCATCTTCCTAAAGCTAACAAAGGAAGAGAGAAGTATAGCTGGAGTACCTTCCATTCTGTGAATTTTATCAAATTAATTGAAAACAAAAAACAATCACTCCTGCCTGTGCCCAATTCAGATCAAACCTGAACTGCTACACAAAGCTTTAGAAGAATAACTGTCCCTGGAAGTGTTCAAAAACTGTGTAGATTAGGCCCTTAGTGACATGGTTTAGTGGTGGACTCAGCAGTGGTGGGGAACAATTGGGCTTGATGATCTTAAAAGTCTTTTCCAACCTAGTTGATTCTATCATTCTAATAACACCCAGTATAAAATGGCCTGTCCAGATTAGCTAGGAGTTATTGATAAGATTTGCTTCAATAGTGTATTTGTTCAGAGTAGCTTTAACATCTTACTTCTAAATTAATGACAATTATTTACCACTGCTTAAAAAAAAAAAAATTCACTAACCTGCTTGAGTTTGAAGACTTCAATATTCCTCACATGGTAAGCACTTCTGATTGTTTGCTGGTTATATGGTGGACACTCAAAGTGGCCTGAAACGTTCAGGAAAAAGAAGAGTAGTTGCCCAGATTGATAGTTCCCTCCTAAAGCTATTGCAAGCTATCTTCTTAGGGTTATATAGACACCTACAGCAATCTCAGATACAAGGCTGCCAACCAAAGGAGACGCTGTATTTCCTTTACACAAGGCTTACACCAGCAGGTGTTGCACAGAGCAAGGCTCTATGAGTGGTCAGTGATCAGAACATAAGTTAGGACCTCACAACTCAAAAAGAAGTAGAAACCAAGAGATCGCAAAGCACTTCATGAGTCCTGACTTGGGCCACTGAGACTGTGGTTTTTTCGTGTTTCTTCAAGATTGCTACTGCCAACCATGAAACTACATCTTAACAGATTCAGCAGCAGTTTGAACATGTAACTGCCCACAGGCACCAAAGAATCTGGAACTGCAAACACATACCCTGCCAAAAGGCATGGAGTCTCCAACTTTCCCCCAGGACAAGAAACCTGAATGCCTACCAGAGGTCCCATGGACTCTTAAGAATGAACAAAAAAATTCATTTTCTAGTAGTCAGTGCTATTGTCAACAAAGCCTCATTTCCCACATGCAATACCCAGCATATCAATCAGGTATGCTGATAACAACAAATTTAATCAGCATTGATAAACATCTGACAGAATCAGTTCTCTGAAGCACTGCATTACTAAACGTAAGTAATCATAAGTAAAAGACCACTGTTTCATGTGTTGAGGAAATCAGAAAGCCTAAACTATCTTCTACTTTATATGAATGAATAAATTCATAGATATCATAGATATGAATCTATGATTCAGCTAGATATCTTCTAGCTGATATCAAATATCATCTGTACAATAATGGAGACCCTTCCAAGGAATAACTCTAATATACATACATTAACCAGGAGGAACCAATCCCCAGATGCATCGATACTAAGCCTCAGTCCATTTGTGCAATATCATACTTATTAATTGACTGTTCCACACAAGGAGAACAAAACAACCTTGCACTGCATGCTAAAAGGTCGCTACCATGGAAAAAACAAGACTATTCCAACAACAACATTTAAAAGGCGCACTGCTTCCTGCTGTGTCACCACGCATCTACCGACTCATCTACCACCTCCAGAAAAATCCGTGTTGAGCCAAGAAAGGCTTCCAGCATAAGAGTCAGTCTAGAGGAGAGGAGGCACAGACAGACCCATACATGACAGCTCGGGCCTAGTGCTTCCCTCCCCACTACCCACTCAGCCAGGCCTGCTCTGTCCAGCCATACCTTTCCGGTAGTCGTGTGACTTGAAGATGCCAGAGATGCCGCCAATCCTTACTCCGCGATACCGCACAACACCCGCGTAACCTAGGAGAGACGGGAGCGCAACTTGTCACGTCAGAGCTGGGGCAGGGCAAAGGGCTGGAGGGGAAAACGCCTCTGGGAAACCCTACCGAGGTAGTAGATGTTGGGCGCCACCCACCCGCCGTAGGGCAGCTCCTGCAAGTGGTTGGATGCCTCGTGGTTCCCACCAATGAACACCGTGAGGACCGGGGCCTTCTTCTCGCCGGAGTAGTACCTGAGGAGAAACGACAGATGCTGTAGCAGGGTGGGCCGGGCCGGGACGCGCCGGGCCCCGGTGGGACAAAGCCGAGCCGGTCGGCGCTCACCGGTAGAAGGTCTGCATATGGCGGTACTTGGCGGGCACGGCCATGCAGTGCAGGTCGGCCTCGTTGCGCACGGCCTGGAAGTCGCCGCAACAGAGCAGGAGGTCGGGCCGCACGTTGTGCCGCCGCTGCAGCAGCTCCAGTGTCTCGTACATCTTGTCCAGGGCGCCATGGCAGCACCCCGCGACCGCCACCTTCATCGCCGCCGCCCCGCCACCGCGCACGCGCCGCGCGCGCCTACCGCGTAACCATTTCGTCACCAGCTACGTCACTAACCACGGCCCTCCGCGGTGCCGGCACCGCGGCGTAGCTCGGCCCGGGCTCGGTAGGTGCCCCCGGTCCCCGCCAGCTCGTGTAGCCGCCACGGGCTCGGGCGCCTGGGCCCGCCAAGGCCGCGCCAAGCTCCCGGCTGTCAGGTTGGCTCAGGGAATGTAGCGCTGCGCGTCTCTCTCCCCAGCAGCCGCGGGAGTCACACCGCTGGCAGGTGGGACCTGCACAAAGGGGAGGGGGGAACTACCCGGCACTACGAACCGTAATCGATCAGAAACGCCAGTCTGTTACACACAACCGAGCTTCGCGAACCTGCGATGGGGCAGGAGGCCCTGCAGAAGGAACGCTGCTTAGCTCGCAAACCACCACGCAGCTCTCTCCGCAGGCAGAGTCGGTGGGTGGAGCCCACACTACCTGCTAGCTTAGCAGGGAAGCTCACAAGGCTTCACTTGGTTCTCATTGCATGGCACAAGAACAACGAGCAAAGATGTTGGTGGAGCAGCAACGGAGCAAGCAGTAGCTGTGCATGCTTTTGCCTGGCATTTGTGCCAATAAAAGGCAGGCTTTGGGCTTGCATAGGACATGGCATTCCTTCAGTGTGTTTGTCCTGCCACTTCAGCATTAGGCAAGCATATTTTTAGCATATTCAAGCACTGGCTTCTTGTAACTTCCTAACACAGAAGGACAGGAGCAGTCAGGGCCTTTACCAGGGCAATGGGGCACAAGGCAGGGCAAAAAATCGGGCATTGCCATTTTACTCACAAGAGTGTTGGGCTCCCTCATTTGGAAAGCAGTGATTTCCTTGGTTTGAAGGGCAGTGAACTGGATCATAGGGTGGTACCTGTGTGTCACAAAATAAACCCACTCCAGATATTTTCCACTGTTTGGGTTTGCTGTTTTGGGGTTTTCTGAAGCAGTCCTGAGGGATGGAGCAAAATTACAAGAACATAATTAAGCATGAACTTCCTACTGCTTACTCTGTAATCATGAAACCAAGCAAACATTCCTGTTCCCCTACCATAGCAAGCATTACATAATGATCCCCCTTTTGATACTGAGAAAATATTATGAGTGTTCTCTGATACATGTCATAATTTCACAATCTCAGGTTACTGTGTGTTCTTTGGGGCTCTCATCCAAGCCCAGCTGAAGTGAAGGGGAAAGTTCCTCTGGCTTTTTAACCCCACAAGTCTCCACGGTAAAAGCACACACAGGAGCACTCCTGGGTGCATGGAACTCTTTCACTAATTATGCTGACACCTACCTGGGTGTACTGTGAGAATTTGGTCAGCCCCACACATCTGCTGGAAATGTTTTCCAGGTTCTCTGGGGAGAGCTGCAGCCCCTCGAATTTACCACATCTCAGACTTGCTGAAAGGAAGTGGGTGAAAGACAGAAAAGGTCCATGAGTCTCTGGAAATCACCACCCTCCCCAAGGTATGCTATCTCAGGGAGCAGATGCTTCTCCCGCCTACCCAAATTCATCCCCAGTCAGTCAAGATAAGATGATACCGCGATTTTAATTCCTGGATTTGTTAGCTTGCCTCATTTCTCATACTCCATGCGCCACTCATCCCAAGCAAATTGGTGCACAGTAAAGTCTGTAAGGGTGGTTTGGTTGGTTGGGATTTTCTAGTATTTGCATCTCAACATCCCTAATTTAACTCTGGGTGTTCACTAAAGCAAAAGTGCCCCGAACTTTCCACAGCAGTCAGACCACAATGGGAAGCAGCCGTGCTACTATGTACAGGGTAAGTAGCAGCAAGTTAATGTTTAACTATGTTACTGTAATTCTATCCAATCCTTCAAGAATATGAAGGTCCTTCACCCCTGTAACTTAAGCGCAGTGCTCTTCCACTTCATATCTGGCTATGGACTGGGCTTTGCAGTCATAGTCCCTTGCCCTGAACTGCTCATGCATGTCTCTTGTTTTTGCATGTCCAGTCCTACAGCAGAGGACCTGCACTTCTTGGATGTGACCAAATGCACCTGTGCAACAGGTGAAGGAACTGTGAAGCCAAGAGGGAAGAGTCCCAGCAGATCAGTGGATGCTTTGGATGAGAGGTATCTGCCTTTTTGGCCTGACAAGTAATGATTTTTCCGGAGCTAACTATGGTAATTTAGCGACATGGAAGTAATTAAGTTTTCCTCCCAGAGAAAAGAGGAAGAATGAAAGGCATCCTAAGAGGCTGTGGATGACAAGATTGTTTCCCTCATCTCCCAGAACAGAATGAAAGGTGTTCTTGGAGATTTTCTTCCCAAGTGCTTTGTAGTGCTTTTAGAAGATATTAAAGGATTTCCAGCACATTTAGAAGATACTAAAATGAAGAGGAATAGCAAAAAGGAGACATCTGTTTCAGACTTTTGGGGAGGATAGTGTGGCTGAGAAGGAACTTCTAAGGGAGAAGTGCTAGGAGGCAGTAGTGTACGTGTTGGTGAAGAGGAATATAAAATGGAGGCACAGGAGGCATACCTGTTGCGCTCCAGCTGGGATTTTGAGGTGTCCCTGTAAGCTGCGAGGGAGCATGGGGCAGCATCTTGGTGTTCATGTGTGTAACTGAAGAAAGAGGTTAATGCAACTAAGCAAGAGCCCGTGAGGTTGTCTTAAACATCACAAGGCTTACCTGCATCTGTGTTCCGGTATCGCTGGGCACCTCCTCCTGCAGTACTGGGAGTTGCAACGTAAAACCACGACCTGCAGCGTAGCAAAACACACTGTCAACACAAGCACCACTCGGGGCCTCACCACTGAGGCCCTTCCAATTGCATTTTGGCTTTTTTGCCTCTTAATTTTTCTAATTTTTACCTTTTCTCGGAGGCACTCATCACGCTGCTTTGCTGGCGGACACTACTAATGGCCTCCAGCCAAAGGAGACTGAAAACCCGATGAAGCCAACAGATGAAGCAACGGTGTATTGCCGGATTTCCCGAGTGGCTGAGACACAACACAAGCCACCGCCCGAGGACGCTACGTCCTGGTACACCGGGGGTCCGCCCGGTCAGCGCTGCAGTACAAGCGCTCAGGCGAGGGGCCCCCATCGCGCTCCCCTCCTCACACCCGCCGGCTGTGGGGAGAAGGAGGGGCGGAGCAAGGCGCATGCACGCGCGCTGGGGGGAGCGGCGTTCTCCCGCCTCCTCCTCTCCCCTCAGCGCGGGCAGCGCCATTCCGCCGCCGCCCCCTCATAGCCCGGCCTCGACCTGAGCGGCTGCGGCCCTCCCGCCGCGCCTCTGGGGTGGGGTCCCCCCCGCTGTGCGAAAGGGGCTGGACGGGGCGGGCAGTGAGACCGTGCCTGACGGCGGGGGCAGAGGCTTCGGCATGGGACGGGGAGCTGCGCCGGCGGGTAGGTGTGGTGCGGGGCCGCTGAGGGGTGGGCGACGACGCGGAGGTGAAGTGGGGTCTGAGCGGTCGCCGGCTCTCCCCAGTTGGGGACTGCGGTTGCTCCCCTCGGGGCCCGGCGGCAGGTGCCGGGCGGGCCCCCGGGGTGGGGGGCGCCGGTATGTTGTGTGTCGGTGGTGAACCATCCCGTCGTAGTGCCGGTGCTGACAGGGTGTGTGAGGGAGCTGCGGGCCGGGCCGGGGGCTGTGGAGAGCGGCGCTGTTGGCGGGGTGCCTCGGGGAGTGTGGCCGGGACAGATGGGCTTGTGGGGAGCGGTGGCTGGATGGAGCCACCAGGTAATACAGAGGGTGGAGGGCGAGGGAATACTTTTCTCGTCGTACGCGTTTAAGACGTGAACACCAGTACGAGGTGTTGTGGAGCGCGAGGCTGTAAATTGTCTGAAATTGTTTTGACAATGTGCTGAGAGGCATAACGGCTTTTTAGCACAGTGGGCTGGGTGTAGTTTCTAGTTCGGGGTGGCCCGAAGCTGTTAGTTGTTGTAAAGCAGGAGGTTAGCACCGCTGAAGGATCACTTCTACTTAAGCTATTCTCTTTTTAAGTAAATGCTTGCTACTTGCCACAGGACCCTGTGTGTCTGGACCTTTGTCTTCAGTGCAGTTGTTAATACGTGGTCGTGAAAGTAGAGCTGTTTTTTCTATATGAAGTATTTTTTTGTGAGCAAGAAGGGAATAGCGTGGCTACAAGGCTCCTCGGTTTGTGCATAGGCAAATCCAGGTACTAAGTTGGGTATAAACTTGTAAAACTGAGATTGAACAACTGAAGGACATATCCCTAACGTAGTGATTCTTTCTGAAGGTTATCACACTGCACTGTCTCGAGTAACGTACATGTTTTTAAGGCTGGTTCTAATTTTATTCCCTCTGTTCTTCGCACTAGAGAAGCAGCCCTAGAAGATGTGCTTTTATGTGCCCACTTTTCCCTCTAAAGGCAGCCTAGCAGTGCAAAGGGAAGAACTCAAGACACAAATAGTCCCAAAGTTGTTTGCTGTTGAAGTGAAAGTCTGGGTACGTTTTTGTTGGTGGTGGTGTCATGGCATTACCTCATATGATCTGTTGCCAGCTTCAGGAAATAAATCCAGGCATTTACTTATGATAGCCACCTCTTGTCTTGATTTTCTTGTGAATCTTTCAAGCTTGGTAAGTCTGCACTCACAGGTTACACGTGGGGAAGTTATTTCAGTGAGAGCTTTGAAGAAATTGTCAGTACTGCTAGATTTCTCTCAGTTGTGTAAAATTGCATATTAAATGGCTGTTGTATTCTGAGAAGTTGAAGTAAGAGAGAGTAGTGGGTTGCTTTTTGTTGTTGCTTTGGTTTTGTTTTTTTGTTTTGGGGGGTATATTTGGTTGTTTCCGGTACTTATGTATCTGGAAATGGTAACATTGTGTATCAGCTGAGACTGATTTACATTTGACTTCATATATAATAAAAAAGTTGCTCTCTGATGGCACATAGCCATTTTCCATTACGTAGACCTTTGCAACCACTGTCATGTGTCATCCTATTTTGTACTTGTAATTTGCACAGCAGTGCAGTGTTAAAGGTAGCTACGGGCAAAGTGCCTCAAGTTCAGAGGCAGAGTGCAGAGATTCACTGGTACAGCATCTACTTCATTTCCTTCAGCTGCAACCTGTGGAGAAGGTGAAGCATGTTGTGACTCAGGCACTTCAGAAATCTCTGCAGTGGACCCATTTGGTCTAACACTCATTGCTGCCATCCCTGGAAGTGTAAATATGCTGCACAGTGGAATTTGCGTTTTCATTTTAGTTCTTTCCTCCTTGTAAAAGAGGAGAAAAACCCCACAAAACCCAGAACTTTTCTCCATCCTTCGAACAATACCTCTTGAGCTAAGTGCATGTTGGTCCAGCACAGAGGCTGCTGTGCAATCTTGCTTTACTTCCTTTGTATAAATGTTTTCAATATGTTTTACTTAAATAATTGCATGCTGTTCTTCCCCGTAAGACTAGGTTTTGTTCTGTTACCCTGAACTGAACTTTTCTGAAGACAAGAGTTTAGATCCTGAGCTCCAACGCTGGCAAAAACTGGACAGCAAAGCAGAACTGTGGGAGGAAGGGAGTTTTCTCATTCATAATGAGACAGCTTAAAGACAGCCAAGTGCTGTCTTTAAGAACTGGTTTAATTTGTGTAATGGGACAAGCTTCTACCAGACTTCACTGTTGTATTTCCTGAGCTGTTTATGTCCTTGGACCTGATCTGTGGAATGTCTGATGTGCAGCTGAGCAGGTGCTGTGCCTTGACCACATGAAACATGCTATTATGTCACATACTTTGGAAAATCAGGCTTTGAGCACCAAAAACTGATGTATTCTCTTTGCAGCTATTCTTGCAAGGTAAAATGAGGATAATAGTGGAAAGTAAGTTAATGATTAGCTAGCATGTAAATACTGTGCTGATGGAAAAAAAAAAAAAAGAAAAAAAGAATTCTGATTCCGGGATTGTGTATGAATAGGATGCAGGGAGCAATACCTGAGGTCACACAGGTAACAGGCAAGCTTGTGAAAAATGACTACTCATTTTAAAGACTCTTAAGATTCATGAATGTGAGCACAGCTGTTCAATCAAATTAGAATAAGTCAATCTTCACTTTTATTTTGTTTTCTGGTTTTTGTGTGTATCATTTAGCTTTCTAACCTGTTTCTTTTTAAATACATGAGTTGGGGAGGGAGATAGAACTGGGTTGGTTTTTGTTTGGGTTTTTTTTCTTGTTTATTTTTTAAATGTCTGAGGTTAAAGATACAGGGGGAAGCTACTTCCTCTGTCTTACTGGGATGTTGGGCTAAACCACCTTTTCCTTGGTAGAGGAAACGCATTAGAAAAGTTAACCCTCACTTAAGTTACGTATTGCTTTGATGGTGCTGCTTTTTGCCTCTGGTGTGGCCTATATCACAGTCATAAGGAGTAAAGGCTGCAGCAGTGCCAAACCTCTTGAATGCTAGGACACTTTGCACCTTTTGGCATAAATTGTTACATTTCAACAGCTGCTCCTCTTCAGTGTGAGATGGAAACTGGCAGGAATGGGCTTGTGGAAGATATGACTGGTGAAAATGACTGCTAGCTTTGTACTGCTGTGGTGATGCATCAGAGGAAAGGATGGGTGTGCAGCACAGAACTGGATCGCTTCTCTCCAGCTTGGCATTTCACTGTTCTCATTGCTGACCTGCTCAAGAGCTGGGGCCAGATATGGGCTGGGAACTGAGGCTACTTTGGAGAAATGGCATGTTACTTTAGACAGAACTTTACCAGAACTATTGAATGCATGAGGAAATAAGTGAATAAAGAGCAATGAGATGCAGATAAGACACATAAGCCAAATAGGGCAGCAGTGAGAAATGTATGTGTTCTGAATAGATTGGCAAGGAATGAAAACAAGTTTTGGTTTTAGTTATTAATTTAAAGATTTAATGTACTTTGTAGATGATTAGCAAAGGGCTGGGCAGCTATGGAGGAGTTTTACCTAACTCGGAAGTAAGTTTCCAAAGTGTGTTCAGGGAATCTGTATATTGGAATCTCAGTCTCAACAAAGGTTAATTACTGAGGGAATGCTGCCTTGGACACAGCTCTTCCTCTGCTATTTTAACAGTCTAATAAAATCACTTTGTGTCAAGTAGCTGGATACTGTTAACACTAAATTAACGAATTCCAGAGAAAATAAATGTATCTTGCAAATATGAAGTTATCCCCTTCCATATAAGGTTATAACCAGCCAAGAGATGTATTACTTAATCAAGCTGGCTCTGACCCCTGCTTTGAGCATTGCTAATTACATGCTTTTGAAGCTCTTTCACCTCCTGTTTTTTCTGGTTGGTCGCATTATTTTCTGTCAGCATGACAAAGCTCAGTTAGGGTTACACTTCCTACAGTGTGTTTTGTTGGGGGGGTTTGTTGTTTATTTTTGCTTGCACCTTGCTAAGCTTCAACATGTATATTAATGTATTGGGGCCTGATAAATGAGCTAAAATTAAATAGTAGCTCTAGAGAGACATGGGGCTGGAACAAAAAACAGTTAGCAAGTTGTTTCTACTTAACAGATTGGTGTTGTATGGAAAAATGCTGTGAGCTTTTACTCTTTTGCTGTCTCATCTGTAGAACTGGAAACCAAGTCTCATGGGACACAAATTCCTGTCTGGTCAGTTTTTGTTCCAAGTCTCTGCAAAGGAAAAGTTGAAGAAAGGTATTTCAGAAAAGTTGAAAAAGGTGAAATCTTTCATATTATTAACTATTCTCCTCCCCAGCTAAGGCAAATAATTACAGGCTTTACAAGGTCCATACAACTGTTGTCCCTAACAGTTTCTAGTATACTGGTGTTCAAGGATCCTTCATGCTGGTGTTTGCGAAGGGTATAGCAGCACTGCAATATTAGAGAACCCTGTGACTTAACCTGAAGGAATGACACTAAATAATACTGCATTCACTAACTGCAAGTCAGTGGTTTAGAACAATAGTTTAGTGTCTGATGCCAGGTTTGTTTTTTAAGAAGTGTAGACTACTGTTATTTATACAAGTATAAATCTTTTGGAGTTTTGGGCTTGCTTTACATCACTGCTGCTACAAACATGGAGAGCTTGTATTTTAGTAACTGTTGGGAGATTATTTTTACGGTAAATCTACTGAAACAAGATTTCCTAATATAAAAATTGACTTCTCCAAATCTATACAGACTACAGAGCAGTATTTATTCTGCCAGGGACAGTGATTCTCAAGGTCATGTCTATTTGGAAGCCTGCCTTGATAAGTGCTCCTATTGCAGTGACCTTCATGGTTCACTGCAAGAATGCTGAAGTCCAGCTTCAGATGGTAAAGGTAGATGGTCTGAAGCTATTCAACAGGAAGACACAAGAGGTGAAGGAGTATTCTGCCTTTTCTGGATTTTGAGAGAGAGTTCTTTGCTAATGCTTTTTAAATGAAATGATTTGCCATGGAAAAGGAGTGTAGGTTTTTCAGCAATTAATACCTGGTTAAAGTGTAGGAAGTGCTGTCAGCTTTTCTAGTGAAGAGTAATCACTAGTGGAATCCCATGAGGATCTGTGTTCAGGCTTGTGTTGCTCAACATAGTTATAAATGATCTGGAAGAGAGGCTGAGTATGAGGTGATAGTGCTGAAAATCACTATTCATGGTAGCAGAAAAAAAGAGGTGGCTGGGGCTGCAGAATGTGCTTGCAGTACTTGCTTGTAGGCAAGTGGTATTTGATGCTAGTATAGAATTCTGTACACAGGGAGAAATAACTGTGTCTACATAGCAATGAGCTCTTAATCTGTGCCATTAAAGAAAGATCTTTTAAGTAGTCCAGATAATGCTCTGCAAAACTATCATCAGGAGTCAAAAAAAAAAAATAAAAGGGAGGGGGCAGGAGGAGCAAATAGGAATAATGGAGATCTCTAGGAAAAGGAGAAGGAGCAAATCAGGATGCCAAGCTGTAGATCTGTGTTATGCTTCTGTAATGAATAATATACCCTCCTCAAAGTTAGGGGCAGACATTGTCCCCTCTCCAAAGAGTTAGAGTAAGAACAGGGGGAAACACAGAGGAGCATTATTGAAGCAGTTTTTAGTAAGAAGAGTAGCCAAATAAACTGAAGCTTAGCCTGGAAAATACATGACTGGAAGTAGAATGGATAAGGGGGGGGATTATGATAGTAATCTGCCACCATGGGAATATGAAGCAATTCTTTCCTGTTTATTTTTGTCATACAGACCAGTCAGTCTCACCTCTGTGCTTGGCAAAATCTGGGAGCAGATTCTCTTGGAAGGCATGCTAGACCACATGAAAAACAACAAGGTGCTTGGTGACAGCCAGCATGGCTTTACTAGGGGGAAATCCTGCCTGACCAATTTGGTGGCCTTCTATGACAGGGCTACAAAAGTGATGGACGGGGGTGGAGCAGTTGACATCATCTACCTGGACTTGTGCAAAGCTTTAGACACTGTCCCACATGACATCCTTGTCTCTAAATTGGAGTGTCATCAATTTGATAGGTAGACCACTCGGTGGATAAAGAACTGGCTGGATGGTCGCACTCAAAGACTTGTGGTCAACGGTTCAATGTCCGTCTGGAGACCAGTAACGAGTGGTGTCCCTCAGGGATCGGTGTTGGGACCGGTCTTGTTTAATATCTTTGTCACTGACATGGACAATGGAATTGAGTGTGCCCTCAGCAAGTTTGCCAATGACACCAAGCTGTGTGGTTCAGTTGATACACAAGAGGGAAGGAATGCCATTCAGAGGGACCTTGACACACTTGTGAGGTGGGCTGATGCCAACCTCATGAAGTTTAACCATGCCAAGTGCAAGGTCCTACACATGGGTTGGAGCAATCCCAGGCACAGCTACAGGTTGGGCAAAAAGGAAATTCATGGTAGTCCTGCGGAGAAGGACGTGAGGGTGTTAGTCAATGAGAAAATGAACATGAGCCAGCAGTGTGCACTCACAGCCCAGAAGGCTAACCGTATCCTGGGCTGCATCAAGAGGAGCGTGACCAGCAGGTCGAAGGAGGTGATCCTGCCCCTCTACTCTGCTCTTGTGAGACCTCACTTGGAGTATTGTGTGCAGTTCTGGTGTCCTCAACATAAAAAGGACATGGTACTGTTAGAACAAGTCCAGAGGAGGGCCACGAGGATGATCAGGGGACTGGAGCACCTCCCATATGAAGACAGGCTGAGAGAGTTGGGGCTGTTCAGCCTGGAGAAGAGAAGGCTACGTGGAGACCTCACAGCAGCCTTCCAGTATCTGAAGGGGGCCTACAGGGATGCTGGGGAGGGACTATTCATTAGGGACTGTAGTGATAGGACAAGGGGTAATGGGTTGAAATTTAAACAGCAGGGGTTTAGACTGGATATAAGGAAGAAATTCTTTACTGTTAGGGTGGTGAGGTACTGGAATGGGTTGCCCGGGGAGGTAGTCAATGCTCCATCCCTGGCAGTGTTCAAGACCAGGTTGGATGAAGCCTTGGGTGATATGGTTTAGTGTGAGGTGTCCCTGCCCATGGCAGGGGGTTGGAACTAGATGATCTTGAGGTCCTTTCCAATCCTAACTATTCTATGATTCTATAGAGGTGGTGACCTGAAATACAGCAAGAATTAGAGGGCATAAAGTGGTACCCAAGCGAAGATGGTAACAGTTGACAGAGGAGGTATTAAAACAAGACCTCTTGATTGCCCGCAACCTTTCTGGGTCCATGACATCCTTTGAGGCATTTCAGAGGTTTACTGCATGCGTGCTTGTTTTAACCTACTTCCTGCATTGCCTCATTGCACCTGTGTCTTTGGAGGAGGAGGTGAGGAGTCAGACCATATCTACCCTTTCCATGCTATTCATGAATTTGTAGAAGAATATTATATTCTTCCAGAGTCATCTCTCTTCCTGTCTGAAATGCCTGGTCCTGCTCAGTCACTCCTGACAGACAACCTGCTCAGTTCCTTTAGATCATTGTTGTTGACCATCTCCCAACCTTTCTATAAGACTGTATGAAAATTTTAGTCTTTCAGAGTGAAACCCTTCCACTTACTTAGAGCATTCTATCATTAGGTAGCTCCCTGCACATTTTACAAAGGACAGTACTGTCATTGTTTCCCCTTGAAAGATGGGTTAACAAGAGGGACAGAATGCATGATTTAACCTGGGTGGCCATGAGAGTGGATGCTTTGGAATGTATTATCTGAAAACAGTGAGGCTTGGAAGGTGAGGGGAGGTACTCTACAGTGATAATCTGTTCTGGATATTGTGCACAGTTTGTATTCCTGTATCTTAAAGTGTGTAGCTGAACCAGAAAAGCTTATTAGAGGGACAGTGTAAGTGATCAGAGGTGCAAAGTGGCTTCTATACAAGAGCAACTGTGTTATCAAGGATTAATAATCCTGGAAAGGAGAAGACAGTGAGGATGTGGAATTCTGTAGATTCAGGAATGCTGTGGATAATGTGCATACAGGTCTAGTGTTTGTTTCAGTACAAGATCTTGACATACTGAAGCTGGTGAGTAACAATTGAAAGAGGTGGTCAGTGATGGAATGCCTTGTCAAAAGATGCAACGGGTTTCTGTTGAATCTGAGGGATGCCCAAGCACATGGGAGGGAAATCCTTGGAAGGTTCCTGTGTTACAGAGAAACCACATCCACCTTCACAATTTTAATGAGCTGGAGAGAGTTGGAGGCTAGGAGAGTGTTCCTAGGAAATACTGTGTCTTATAATACTGTTACTTGAGCATTGGCATATTGATGCTTTGTTTGGTAAACTGCAAACAAAAGTCACACATTTGTAAATAAGAGGATGCAGTTACATTGTGGTTTTTTTGGCACCACAATCTCCTCTAAGAGGGTAAGACCTAGCACCTGATTGTGTAGCTAGGATAATACTTCTGAAACTATACTGATGACTGTCCAAATAGCAAAGCTGTTCTGTCTTTCTGTTTGTCCTTTGCAAGAATACCAAACAGCAGAGTTTATCCTAACACATTTTCTACTAGAAACAAGCACACTTGCATAGTGATCTTCATGCCATGTATTGGTACAGAAAGGGCTAGTTTGCCCCATAGTCCATGTTATGGTGGTTCCTTCTAACTTGTGATTGCCTAATACTGTTGTTGCTAGTGCTGGAGATAAGATTTCAAGAAGCCTTCACTGAATCTGAGACCTTCAGAGGTAGCAGAAGCCTGTCTAATAACTTTTGGGACTTTGGTTGACAAGTAAGACAGTCCCCATCCTAACAGATAATCATGATTCAGTTATTTAACTCCAACATAATCTTTGCATGAGTAGAATTTCTTCTGTGTTTTATAGAATAACCTTTTATATAATTAGTATCTGCAATAGTTTTTTCCTTTGAAAAGTGATTCATGTCATCTTGCAGATAGGAAAGACATAAAGCATTATTCTGCAGTCATACAAGAAGCCCTATTCATTCACAGTTTGTATTGTGAAGCCAGTCCCATATCCTCGGGGTTGGAACTGGTTTCGTGGCAGCAGTCCTATTTACAGAATCTTTATGCAGTACATCTGAATTGGGGGCTGTTCTAGAGCCCCAACTGGAATGAAATGACAGGCTGAAAAGAATGAAGTATGAGTGTTTCTTCATGCAGTCAATCTTTCCATTGTTGCAATTCATAACTAGTAGATTTTAGTCAGCAACTGAAAGTCACAACAAAAGTCCATTCAAGCTAAGCTTGGGTTCAGGTTCCCCAGATGGTAACAGGAATACTCTCTGCTTAGGTTTTGTCTTGACTAGGTTTATGTGCTGGATCATGTTTGATGGATCACTGGAAAATAAAGGTACGATCTGTGCTGTGCTACCTTGTTCAAGCCAGGAAAAAAATGAGGAAAATAGTTTCTACTCTGTATCTACATGCTGCCTATACAATAATAGGGTTCGGTTGGGGGGGCTTTGTAGTTCTTCTGTGTGTGTTTTTGTTGGGTTTTTTGGTCTTGCATAGCTGGAATGAAGTACTCCAGCACCTTGAATAACCTTAGGGAGAAAATTACCCTTTGATTTGTATATAAAAAAAAGAGATAGTAATTCTAATACCTTATTTCTCTAATTAAGGAATAATTTAATTAAGATGTATTTATTTCCCAAATTAGGTGTAAACCCAGTCTGTTCTTTCCTGAAGACTACTAGTCTCTCCTTGCTGTGTGTGAGACAGAAGGAAGGAGCTCAGAGAAAATCCCATGCATTTTCAGAAGCAATATTAATTAATCAAATCTTTTGTCCTGAAATACTCTACTTGCTCTAAATACTATTCAGCTTTGATTTCAGGAAATGCCAGAAGGTTTGTTTGTATTTGATGAAGTCTCAGAAAAGGAAAAGCAGAAGACCTCTTACCCTGAATGTATTAGAAGGCACTCTCAGGGAGTTGGTGGATCATTTAGACTTTTTGGAGGCCTAGAAGTATGGGTTTTCCTGTCTGAACAAAGCCCATTGAGTCCTGTAAGATGAAAACATTCTGAAGCCAACACTACTTTTTCTTAACTGAGGCTCTGATTCAGCAGAGCATTTAGCACATCCCATAGTGAAGCCTGAGAGTCAGTGGCTGCAGGGTATGGAGTCTTATTACCTGGGTTGATGCCTGGTAACACCTCAGGGTTTAAAAACGGTTCTGTTTACGCCCTTTGTGCCCAGCACCCTGACTCACTGCTGTGGCTGGGGCACACCTCATACTTCAGATCATCCCTCTGGAAGGCCCTCCCATGCCTATGGGGCTTTGGGGCAGTGCCAGTTGGGTGTAGAGGGGAGCAGGACAGGCACAGAAGTGTACTGAGGAGCTGGCCCTGGCACAACATGCAGCTTGGCCTGTAATGTTTGATAGGCAGGTGGCAGCCTGTTACAGATACCGGTGTAGTAGTTGGAGCAGTTCTTCATCTTGAATGCAATTGTTTCAATGCTTTATATAATCTAAAGAACAAATCAGGAAGGTTTCTTTGCAGTGTGCAGATCTACCTAATTGTGATGAGCACATGTAGCAGATTACAAAGTCCGTTGAATACTCCTGTGAGTGCTGCTCAATTGCAAATTAAGGCTTCAAAAATACGTCAAATGTGGAAGTTCAGCAGTCATCTGCTATCCCCAGTTCTTAATTACAACAGCACCAAACTCTAAGGAGCTTCCCTTTTGTGTGATACATTTGTACAGCCTTATGAGCTAGGATAGGTGGGATGTAACGTGAACATAGGGCATTCTTTTCATCGGGTGCAGGTCTGGCTTTTCACTTGGTGCTAGATATTTACCTTTAAAACCTACAAAATAAACCCATGTGGTAGTGTGACTTAGCTGTGAGATAAGCATGTTTGATGAAGTGGTTTTCTGTTTGTACAAGGAATATAGAGGATGCTCAGAATTTCATTGGGGTGTTCTGATTATTGAAGTATTAAAGACAGATGAAGCAATAACTAAAATATCAGAGTCTTAAACCTGGGATTTTCTATCTTTTTGTAACAAAGTTAAGTAACTTTTGTCTTTTCTGGCGTACATCTGACTGATGAAGGGAAATGCAACTCAAAATGGCTGTGCTAAGTGTAAACCACTCAATTCCTAGTTTTCACAGGCTTAACCTTTTTGCAAATATTGCTTTCTGTTCTTGATGTCTTCACAGAAAAGTGTAAAGTATGCTGCTATTCATGAGTTCTGAGAGAAAGGAAAAACAGTTATTCCTCCTTAAAATATTTTGCCATGGTCCCAGGGACCCTGGTGAATGGCTAATGGAAGACCATGTGGCCTTTCCTAAAGGCCAGGCATTCTTAGAGGCATTCATCTACTTTGCTCCAGGCTGTTTGCAGCATTTTATAATCCAGAGTTTGGAAATCCTGAAAGTACTTTTCTCTACTGCTCTTTGCCTTATCTTTAGAGCCTTGGAAAATTCAAGTCAGAAATTCATGTGATCCAAATGTTCTGCTCCATTAGAATTCAAGGTAATGTTTTCTTCAGGCTGTGGAGGAGAAAAAAGCAAGTCTGAAAAAAGTGAGTGGTTAAAATAGAGCTGTTAAAATGGCAACACGCAGACAGCCTGTGTATAAATATAGGCTAGCTCTTCAGCAGTGTTCTTATATGGTAGATCTGAGTGAAGGAAAAATATCAGCCTACTCTTACTCTGTACAAGCCTGTGTGTTGGTTGTTACAAGCTGGTGCCATATGCTTGGTAGTAGACAAGTCTGTGTATTACATGGAAATCATAATGACACCTTTTTTCTGTTGCAGGGACCTACCTTACCAGTGTGAGAGGGGAATCTTGGAAGCATACTGTGGATTTTTTTGCCTGTACATGCTACTTGATCTATCTTTTGTTGACCCACGAAAAAGTAAAGAAGAGTCAAACAAAAATCATTGTCACTTCTGCCTAAGAACCGGCTGAATATGATGACACCTGCTGGAGAAGCTTCCTGGACCATTAGAAATAGAGCAGCTTGTGCTGCATCTCTGGTCAGCAAAGCTTTCTGCATGGAGTACAAGAATCAAGTTGCCTTAAGTTAAACCATATGCAAGTTACACATTGTCGTAGCTGATACCACTCCCGACTTGGCATTTCCAAGTTTTCATGTAGTTTGAGTGTTTCCAACTGACATTGGAATGTTTTTATCAAATCTGATGTGGCTGTGAAAAGTGTATGTGTGGGATGAACTTTTTCCTGTTAAGTTCATGGTAAATTTTGAAGCCTCATTTCCAGGTGTTATCTGTGCTATGGCAGCAACCTACAGGCTTATGGTCACTTCTGTGAACTGCTACAGCAGTGTAGTGATAGACCAGCACTTTCGGCACACTGTTCATTACTGCACAGGGACTTGCCAAGTGTTTAAGCAAGGGGTTACATGCCTAGTTGCCCACCACAGTGTCTGTGCAGAGCTCAGTGTCCAAGATGCCAACCAAGACCATAAAATTCCTGTCCCTGAAAATGGACTTGCCCTGGCTGGAAATGAAGACTATCACCAAATCCTCCCAAATAATCCAAGAATCAAAAAGGGGTCTTCAGTGCAAGCCTCCAGCAATTTGAAGGACATTACTGGTGAGACGATAAACCTTGCCAGTGGTAAAATAAAGGAATTCTCCTTTGAAAAGCTCAAAAACTCTTCCAGCCATGTGGCCTACAGAAAGGGAAGGAAGGTTCGCTCAGAATCCTTCAGCAGACGTTCATTTGATTTTGACTTGATTTATGGGCATTTCAGCAATAATGAAAACTGCCCTCCATGTGGATTTTTGCAGAGTCACTCACCTGTGGAGAAATGGCAGGAAAGCAGTGATGCTCCGGAAGTCACCATGAATAATCCCATGGTTCCCTTCTTGCCTCCTTCCTTCTCTGAAGAAAACTTCCTTACCCAGATTTTGGAAAAACACAAGCTAGATGGTGGTTCTGGTGGAGATATTAAGGTGTGCTTAGACATCTTGCTCAAGTGCTCAGAGGATCTGAAAAAGTGCACAGACATAATAAAACATTGCATCAAAAAGAAATCTGCAGACAATGTTAGTGGAGGGAACAGCAATGACCCCCTGGCCAATTCAGAAAGGATATATATGAACCTGATGACAGGATTTTCTTCATACCTGAAAAAGCTACCTTTTGAGCTCAAGCACCAAGGACACAAGGAAGTTAGTGACTTAGCAGATCTGGTTAACTGTTTTCATGGCTTGCAGCAAACTCCCTTTCCCCCAGTATTTGGAGATGAACAGCCACCTAGGTATGAAGATATTATTCAGCAGCCATCCTCAAGTGCACTTTCTCTCAGACCAGGTGATCAGTGTGAGATGACAAGCACCTCTCAGTCCATCCCAGCAAGTACTGTGACCTTTACCTCAAACTCCCTTCATAGCATCCCACAGGAGAACAGTGAGAGAGCTGTGAAAGATGCTTGTGCTCTACCTCAGTTACCAGCCACAAGCCCTTCTGACTGCACATCCTCCACTGAGGCTCTGTACATTGAGGAGGAGTATGATGGGGAAAGGACATTAGGGAAAACAAAGAAAGCAGAGCAGAAAGGGGGCTGGGAGAGTTTAGAGCTCAGCTACCAGCTAGCTGGTGGTTCAGATCTAGCTGCCAATGCTAAAGCAGAATGTGCCAGAGTGGGAGATGCTAAACTTTCCCACCCCTCTGAGAAAATCACTTTTTTAAAACCAGCTTCAGATTCTGTATTGTGTGGTTCCCAAGCTGATGTCTCCAAAGGAGAACAGATGTGCAGTAAGATAGACAAAGATGAGATAGACAAACTGCTGCTGGACTTGGAGTGCTTCTCACAGAAAATGGAGCGTACTTTGAGGGAACCTTCTAAAAAGGAGAGTGAACCTGCCCATTTGCAGATGTTTGGCTGTCAGGGTAGGCAGGTACTACCTTTGTCTCTTGAACCTAAAAGTAAACCAGTTGACCCTGCTTCCCCTTTGTCAAAAATCATGGAAATCAATGGACATAAAATGGAAGAGGATGATAAAGCTCTCTTACTGCGTATCCTGGGAAGCATTGAGGACTTTGCCCAGGAGCTGGTGGAATTCCAGACAGGCAGGGGGAGCTTATCCAAGGAGTGGGAAGTGATGCAAATTCTGCAGGAAACTTTAATGACTTCTTCACAGTCCCTCCTTGCAGGGCAAAAATGCTGTGCTGGGATTGCCTCCAGAGACTCTGTTCCAGCTTCAATTCAGCAAGCCCCAGAAGTGATTAAGGTAAGAGAACCGAATCTTTTATGGGGTAGTGAGTAAAACAAACATGGGAAACTTGTGTAGAGGGACACAGTTACCACTGTTAAATGATTCACTGTGTTTAGGATGCTGTAGTGTAGAATAACATGCTCAAACTGGCAGAAATGGAGCCCTTATTTAAATACAAACCCAAAAAGGAAATGAAACCCCCTAAGCAAACAAAGTATGTCATGACATGGTTTTACCCTTGAGCTTGTTCCTTTCCTGCTCATAATCCTGTAGGCTGTTTTCTTGTGGTTTAAATGGGTCCTATATAATAGCAAATGGAAACTATTTCAGCTAGCTACTTTCTTCCTGGAAGCAGGTATTGGATTAATGAGAACTGAATATTCTACCTGTGTTGTTCTCCTCATCTCTAGCTTCTAAGGAGAGAGATCCTCCACAGCACAAAGGTCATAATTTAGGAGGATTTAATATACCTCTCCCTGTCCATAGTGCGTGTAGTCATTGTGGAGCCTGCATTGCTTGTATATCTCAAATGATAAGTAGGCTTTCCCAGGAAAAAGGGTCTTAATGGGAGCCTATTTTAGAGGGAAGCCAAGGGTGTTTGTCCATCTCTTAATGCTTTTTATATGAAAAGTGCCGAGTTTTCAAGACAACTCCTTCCAGGTGCACAGAAAGTGTAGAGAGGGCTTCAGTTTCCAAAATTCACCTTTCATACAGGCACTTAAAAAGTGCCGAGGTTGGAAGCGTACTTTCACAGGTGCTTCCAGTGGAGCATGATGTACATGTCTTCAAAACTGTCTGCTTTTCTGAAAATACAGGAGTTTGGTGCAATTTTGAAAGGTTGCAGTATGTCTGACCCTAGATGACCACTGAGATCTTTGTAGACAGGGTTTTCTGAGTGTTTCTGATGTTTCTCTGCACATCTTTGCTTACAGAAAATGGTGAGCATAATCTTGTCTGATATCTCCAGCAAGGGAAAAAGTCTTTTTTCGTTGAAGAGTCTAGAATTAAGAACCTGCAAAAGCTCTAAAGTGATTTTTTATAATAGCTATCTTGCCTTGAATAATAATTTAGAATATTTTCTAATTTGTGAACTTCAAACAAAAATGAGTTTGACAGCGTGGCACCAAGTTTGTGGCAGATTTTCTGGAATCCTTGAAAGCTGGATGCATTTACACTATTAAATAGCTTATCGGTCTGGTCCCTTGCCAGCTTCTGTTTCCCTAATCACCCACCTAGCCTGTGTGTTAGTTTGCTCCCAGCCTGCCTTCTTTGGACATAAAACATGCACCCATACTACAGGAGCTCTTCTCTTCCATGCAGCAGCACAACCCTTGCTTTGTGTAGATGCCTAGAACCAAAGATCATAAGAGAAAATAACTCCCGTGGGGACCCAGGGAAGCTGGAGAAGGCCTGGGCTGAGCACTGTGCAGCATGGATGCAGCTGGTAGGCTTTGGAGGGAGTCAGCCCTTGGCGGAGTGGACAAAAGTCATCTGAACTGCTGGCTCTATACTTATTATGAGGTTTGCTGTCATTTATAGTACAGATGTGACCACAGCCAGATGTGTGGCCAGAAGGCCCTCTCTAGGTATAGCATCTAGGCAATATATCCATGTTCCTGGATAACTCTGCATCTGCCTTGGAGGTCCATATGGATTCTGATTCAGTATTGCACATCTGCGTTTGAGTAAATAATATGTAAAGTATTTGTTGTATTTTATTAGGGCTCATAAAACTCTTATCAAATGGTTACATGCACAAGCAAAACCCCAGAGATCTAATACCAATGAAAATGCAGTCCAGCTTTCTTTTATGAAGGCTGTGACAGTTTTAATATGCCTCAAATCCTAAGTAGTAAAAAAGGAGAGGGAGAAGTGCTTCAAACAGGACTGTTTTCTGACTCAGTTGGCCTATCTGTGCTGAAATCTCTGCTCATGTATATCAGCAATAGACGTTATCATAAAACAAATTATGATTCTCCACAGAGAACAATAGAATTACTTGCCTCTTCATTTTTAAAGCCAAAATATTTAGAAACTCAGAAATGAATACTCAAGAAGTCCATCAACTTTACAGAGCACATAATGAGCACCTCATGCTGCTTTCAGGCAGGCCCGGAAGTGTTGCATACTTTGAGACTGTCCAACATTTCCCATTCTGAGATTCAGTTTTCCATTGCTTATCTCTAAACCTTCAAGTATTTGTTTTAACATTTCCTGTTCTGTGTGCCTGTCGTAAGCTGATTATTTTAATGTGTTGGCTTTGAAAGAAATTGTTGAGTAAAAACAGTTCAGTTGTCTAGTAGGGGCTAGCAAAAAACCTAAGTGTTTTATCTGTAGCTTTGTCTCTAGATAGAAAGGCAATAAGGAGTCCTGGGTGGACTGGCAGGTGTGAGGGAGATTGGTTGGTTGTTTTGGGGTTTTTTTTTTGAAGGCAAAGGGTGCTACCTTTGGGGTAAACTGTTGTCTTGCATAAAGTCCTTTGAAAAATCAGTGGTAGATGTTTTTGACTTTAGCCTCTCTGTGCCCTTGGTCTACTGCCTGTACAGGATGGCTGATTTGACAAAGTATTTAGATCAGTTAATTTTTGCAGAATACTCGGAACTCTAGTGGAAGTACCCTAGAAAAGCCTGTAAGGAACTACCCTGTTTTCGTAGTGCAGGGCTCTGATGCAAGTCCTGCTCATGCATTTTGTTTTAAGAGCTGTTAGATAAAGTTTGTGTATAACTTAGCAGAGACCATGACCAGAGTTTGATACAAAAAGAGATCACTCTTTTTGTCTTTCCTCTGTTAGGTATATCTTCTCAAGAGGATTACTCATGGCATAGTGAGCCAGAAAGCAGTCCTGCTTCCTGTTTCTCTCTTCCCCATGCCTCTACCTGCAGTTGCATGGTTCTGAATCTTTATGCCAACTCTGATGCTTTGTGTAAGATAGAAATTATAGATAGGCTTGTTTTCTGCCAGATTTTGAATGGAATTGCTCACAGAGGTCAAATGGGTGATACAGCCATTCCTGGACAGAAGAGGGTGGGTCTGAGAGCAGAGGGTTTACAGTTTGCAGGGCTGATAAATGGTTTCAGACCATTTTGTCTAACTACATTGTATCTGACTGAGATAATAGAGCCTGAACTCAAGTATCCAAGAGACCACTGCCTGCTGCCACGTTTCCTCTGGGCTGGCTCTAGGTAGTGTCTATCTAATCCTGCCTCTCCTTTATGACTGAGGTGGGTATTGCTGGGATCCTCGTAAGCGTTCTTAACTCACTGTGCTCTAGAACACTGTCCTGAGGCCAGGCACCTTGTTTTTTTTGTGTTGAAATGTCTATATTGCATGCTTAAACAGGTGGCATGCATATGGCTCTGAGTGGAATTAAGTTTCATAATCATATAAAGTTGAAGCTGACCTAGCAGCTTCATAGGTTTGCCCCTTCAAAATGTTGCTTCATAATTCTGTGCAACTTTTCATTCAGCAAATCTAATTATATGATTATGAAGGATCTTGTGTGGGGGAATTAATTTTAAGAAGTGACTTCTATAACATCAGTGTGACTTCAGCTTTGTCAGGAAATAATCACATTTTCTCAAAATGCGTCCAAAATACGATGTAACACCACTTGTGGGAAATCAGCTTTCATCTCTTGTATTATAAATTGTTTTGATCAAATATTGATAATATCTGTCAAGCTTGCACATAGTCTGCGTTCTTTTCAAACATCAATTATTCATTAAAGCAAATAGTAAAAAAGGTGCTTTTTTTGCCCTTTTTTTTCCATCTGCTTGGTAATAATTATTAAATGAAAATAGGAAGTGAATTTTAGATCAAAGATGCTAGAGAAAGAAACAACAAAACATTAGATTGGATTACTTGGGGATATGTTCATGACATGTGGGCACCTTGTAGTCAGGGACAGATACAGTCTCTGCTTGTGTGAAACTCGTTTGTCTTGAAGTAGACGTCTAAAGGCAGCTGAAACAGTCTAGTGGCAGACATTGAGGTTTTTCAGCCTCATTGACTCTAAAACCAATAAAACATCATGCTGTTGCTGGAAAAGTTTAACCAGTTTAGGAGGCAGTTGAAGCTGGTGCCCTTCTCAGCTGCGCAGAGTGCATTGAATTGTTGCAGCCAGGCTTTGGGGTCAGCTAAGTCCTGTGATGATCAAATCGTACAAGTATTTTGGGACTAAGCCTCCAGCTTTAGGTGCAGGTTTTATTCTATATTCTGGTGGTTAATGAAGGCAATCTGACACCTCTTTAGATTTGACACCTATCACCTTCGCATTTTAAACTGGGTCAATTATAGTAAAAAGGAATTTCTTAAATTTTACTTGGTTTCTTCAGTTGATCCATAGGCTGCTGGTATCAGATTTTTCTGTTGTGGATTTTGTCTAATTGACTTTGAAAGTGTTGATACAAGGTTCTTTTACTGTTAATTTCTCACAGTACTGTATACTATGTTTTTATCTGTACCCACCTTATGTCTTTTGAGTGTAGGAAGTACCATGCTAGGAATCTGCTATAGTGCAAAGCGTTGTCATTCAAACATAGCAAGTCTTGCATTCAATTTATTTGTATTTTTCTAGGTTATCAGTGCAAAAACCCCAAACTTCCAGGATCTTTTGTGGCTGGTTAATTTGTGAGTGTCAAGTATGTGGCTGTTTTTGGGGGGGTAATTTTAAGTAGTAGCTATGTCTCTTTCGTGTATTCATCTTTTAAAGTGTTCTGTAGCTGGTCTGGATGCAGCTGTAGGTACCAGAGGTTCTTCAGAGAGCATTTCCTCTGCAGTCTGTAAAAGGAGTAGCAGTCTGTAAGCTTGGTTAGAGTTCAGTTGAAGACAAAGTAAGTACACTTGCCACAGATGGTATAAATGCTCCTTCGGACATGCTGCTATGTCTGTGCAGAACTCTTAGTACAGTGGAGCTTTGTGGACTCTTCAGGCATTGTCTTTATGTTTAGAAAAAATTCTTGGAGTAAGGAAACAAAAATTTATTCCAGAGCTGTTGCACATGGATCTGTGTATCCTTCACTTAGTGGCAATTCCAGCTAAAACATTTCTGCCTGCATTTTTTTTTTTCTTCCCTAGGGCTTCCTTTTCTTATTGTCATTGTCATCCTACCACCCTGTTAGGCTTCATGTTCAGTTGCAGGACACAGAAAAGTGGGCTGATGACATGGTAATAACCTTGCAATTCTTGGGACTTGTAGCTGTGAAGATATATTTGGGATTAAAGATTTTCAGTTGCCAGGCTGCACAGTTCAGTGACCTAAAGGGACGTGAACTATGACACATTCTTGTTCAAATCTTCTTTCATAAAGAACTGGGCTCCCCAGCCTAGGTTTTGGGACCATGACCTGGTGATTGAGAAACAAGAAGAGAAAAAATCAACTTGGGGGGTTTGATACACATTTACAAAGACATTAAAAAAGTATTTTTGTGAATGTCAGCTGGAGAGTCTCTGTCTTTTAGTAAATAGCCTATTTAACTGCACAAGAGCAAATCTGTGGTAAGAACAACCTTTTGTACTGGCTGTTTCTGTGTCTACCTGTAGTGCAGTAAGTTGCATTAGGTAATGCTGCATTTGAATTAACTTCGGGCCTCCTGCAGTAAATCAGGAAAAGGACATCAGAAGCACATGTTGAACAAAAGCTTTCTGTTACTGAGGCCTACTGAAACCTTTTAATTTCAAATGCAGTATGTTGGTGAAAGCGAGCCCTGCTAGATAGAAATGGGATGTTCTGTATTACTAAGCTTAGAAAGTAAACTGGCCATGTAGCTAGAATTTCTCAAGTCAAGTAGAGAAAGCAGTTCATGGGACTAAGTATTTGTTCATTTGATGGAGTAAGAACTGGATTTAGAACTTTGTTCTGTGCCATTGTCATGATAGGGGAGTGAGAACACACTTTTAACAAATCTAGACAAAGTCTGAGCAAGAGTTTGAAGTCTGTTTGCTCAAAGTTGTGCAGAGAAGGAGTAGACTATTGTCCACTGAGAAATGCTCTGCCTTTGCCTTGAGGGTTATGTGAAAAGTGAATAATGATGCATTTTGGTGTCTATATGAAACCTTTTCTTAAGAACCATTTTAGAATGCCTGAGCTTATTATCCAAGATCATCTTTATGGGCTTGCTTGGTGTTAAAGAAAATTGATCATTTGCTTTTTTCAAGCCAGAAGAAAAAGTTGACGTTTCTTTAAAATTGCAGCCTTTGGTCTGGAGTGGGAACTAATGCTGATCCTCTGCTTCACCACCTTGGAAGCAGGAACCTCAAACCGCTAGCATCATATAGGCACAGGCCTTGGCTGTGATCATGTGGTTTAACTCTAGCTGAGTCTGATGTAAGTTTGCACCTAAAGTTTCAACACTGAAGTGCATAAAGTAAGAACTATTGGGGAAGATGGTATATTTAGCCACTTCTGCAGTGCGTCTAATTTTAGCACTCTTGGTAGTGGTGGTGGGTGCTTCCTTTCCCATATTACCCCTGGCCTATTACAAGCCAAGGACAGATTGTCTGTCATGTAGCCAGCAGGGAAATAGATTCTGTTGTATATCATGTTTCTCAATTAAACTATTGCAAGAAGACAGAAGATCCTTGTGGTACTGAAAGATACTTTGAATATCAGTTAAAAAAGGGAGCTTTGGCTTCAGGAGTGAGATAAAATCTCTAGAAGTTGTCCTTGTGAAGAGAGAGAAGACGTAGTATGTTGAAGCCACTTGGCTTTTTTTGCCTATAAAAATCAAAACCAAGAAAGCAACGTGCTGGTCTTGACGTGGTCTCCTGGAAAGGGCAACATCTGCTTAGGAGCTGACCAGGATGATGATCAAGGAAAGTTCTCTGCGGAGGGACCCAGACTTGGGAGGGGAGCTAGCTTTCCTTGCGAAGGGCTGTGACTTCGTTCTTCCGTCTCGATTCAAGAGGAGGCTAAAGTCATTCCAGCAGGCCCAGGTTTGAACGCTTGGCATTTCTTTTCCCCCCCCCCCCCCCTTTTTGTATTTTTTTCACTGGATCAGAGAATCAAACTGTCCCCCCCTCTAGGCATGTCTATTTGCAGAAAGCTATTTGCAGCTAGATACCAGCAGGTTTAAAAATAAACCTTCTAGGCTTAGATTGCAGAATTTGTGTCTGTAAACAAGGGGGAAAAATTAATAGCAAGGGCAGTGATTGAATAGTAAGGAGAGGTAGTGTAAGACACTGAAGTCTTTTCTGTGTTTTTCTGAAACTCTTTGTGTGATTGTTCTGAATACTTCCTGTTGCATATGAAACAACCACAACATTCTGTTGTATTTAGTGGGTTGCATTCTCTACTGTACAAATCTGTGCACAGAGCAGCCTACCTGGCTTTGGCATTTGTGATTTTATCACCAAGATGCTTCTTTGTGTTGTTTCGTATAATCTCTGGGCTGGGGATGAAGGAGATCATAGAATCACTTAGCTTGGAAAAGGCCCTTAAGGTCATGGAGATGTAGCTGAATAACTGGAAACTGCACCAGGGCTGTATGTATTGATCAACCCCAGCTGCTGTATTCAGTTTCTGGGACAACTGTCAAAAGATTGGGGTATTTTATGCTAGGACAACAAATGGTCATGTAGCCACCCCAGATTTACATTGTGTCCCAGTATGCTGGATCAGTCAATCTTGAGCTTCATCTATATTTAGGTAATCAGTGACCTGTTAAGGAAGTTAAAAAGTTTAAATTCTGAGTGGTGCAGCTGCTTTCCGAAGAAACAGCTCTTAAAGTTGCTCTGGAGTATATTGTAGTGCTTTTGTTTTTGTGATTCCTGGTGACAGGCTAAAGTACATATGAGGTTAATCTCTGGAACATGTTTTTTCACTCCCTAGAGGAGAATTGCCTGAAGTAATAATCCAGATTAATAACTTGGGTGGGGACCATGAGCAATTCAGGAGACTAACAAGAACCACTCAGCACAGTGAGGTTCACTCTCCAGAGCTGGTCTGATCACCTAAGGACATAATCAGGGAATGAGTTGTAGGGAGAGTTAAGATCTCCTGGTAGACCAACTGGAAAACCTGACTAGCCTTTGGTACACAAACCCTGTGCCAGGGCTGAAGTTGGAGTAACGCCTTCACTGCTAAATGCATCAAGAATAGCTGCTCTGGGGCTGCAGATCCAAGGCAAGTGAGCTAATGCAGTGGCCAGTTGCAGCTGAAAAAATAGCGTCTTCCTTTCTCTTATCTTTCTTCCAGTACTTGTTCCCTCTTGCTACTGTGTGTCACCCCTCTCTTGCAGTGGGCCCCATGGGCCTTTCTGTGGACTGGCTTAACTCCTAACATGGTAAAATAGCATCCCGCAAGTCTGTTTTCCACCTTTTAGTGGGTTAACTTGGCTCACAGAGGGCAAGCTTGGAATCTGGCATTTAGTACACAGTGGCAGTGTACATTTGGGGTGCAGAGACGGGAGCTCTGCCGCTTGGCAGCATTGAGATGTTAAGTTTTGTGTCTTGTGGGGCTATACCTTGTGGTTTGGGTTTATTAATGTGAAGTGAGCTGAGAGTGGAGGTAATTGGGCTCACTAAGTAGTGAAAAAATGCTAGCAGGAGAGAAGGTAATAAGGTGGTTGCTGGGAGCAGAGAGATGTTTGTGGAACACATAGGTGTTGGCCTGAAATGCAAGGGAGAAGTTTTATTGTAAACCCATGTCTCAAATGCTGTAAATTTCAGGTTTTGTGCTCATCTCTTGCAGGACTATTTATGGAAGGATCAGAGAACCTCCCTACTAGTGTTGGTAGGAAGGGAGGTCTCTAATCCAAAATCTCACTTACAGGAAGACTATTCCTAACACTAGGTCATATTAGCACTGGCTTTCTTCCAGTCTTGAAAACTCCCCAAGGACAGGGGTTCCCCTCACCCCTTTCCAGTGATCTCTTGCAGGCTGTAGTACCCTCAGTTAAATTCATCCTCCAGCCTCACCTTCCCAAGCTGCAGTTTATGGCTCTTGCCCCTTTTATACCATTTACCATCATCTCCACCCACACTTCAAATAGATGTATGCTGTGGTTAGCCTGTCCCTTAGCTTTAATTTTGCCTGGCTAAACAGGCCCAGCCCCTCAGTCTCTCCTGCCAGGTGATCCTGACCCTGGCTGTCTGATTTGCCATCTGTAGATCACTGTCCAGTCTCTCCCCATCCTTTCTGAAGGCCCAAAACTGGTCACAGTAATGCTGATGCAGCCTCACTAGTGTCAGGCAGAGGAGGTGGTAACTTCCCATGTTCTCCTGGCCCTACTCCTAGTGCAGTTTGCCTTGTTTATAATTAGCCAGTGCTGCAGGCTCATGTTCAGCCTGGTGCACCCATTGCCCCCACATCTTTTTTCAGCAGGGCTGTTCCTCAGCCAGTGGGTCCCCAGCCTGAGGTGGTGTTTGGGATTGCTATATTCGGGTGGAGAACTTGGCACCTTTACTAATGGAAGCAGTTGAACGGTTTGTCAAAGCCTCTCTGCCTGAGAGGCCTTTCATCATGGCAGCCTTCCTCTAGAGAAGTGTCATCTGCAAATCAGAACAGATGAGAATTGCAGTGGAGCTTCTGAGAGGAGTGGGGATTTATGCCCACTGTTGTCCTTCTGTCTGTATTAATTAACACTGGTGGTTTTCTCCATGGAAGCGAGGAAGCGTTTGGAGAGTGGGGTGAAGTATATCAGTTGTGGGAAGGGCATGTGTAAGATCTATAGGCACACCTGTCAGGCATGAGAGGCCTGTGTTTGCAAAACTCAAACTCAGTAAGTCCATGAGGAACTTGATCTAACCACAGAGTTAGCCGTGTGTCCCTTCTCACCTAAATCCTTTTGTGATTGTGTTGCTTAAGTAGGGTTTATTCTCAGTTTTGTTTTGCTACAGTTGGACTTTATTTCTGCCAGAGAGTTTACAATTCATAGTAGAAAAGAGTCTATACAGAAATGCATTTTCTCAGAGCCTGACTTTCTTAGGCTGTTTGGAGCCATTTGCAGATGAACCTTTGCTGTTCTTACTGTCCTTAGAGATGTGTGAGAGAGGCAGCGGATCAATACAATGAAGGGAAAGAGCTTCAAGGAAGGAAAGGAAGAGAAGGTCTCAGGTGATAGACACAAGTCAGCTTTGGAGAACTGATGATCTTTTGAGGATGGCTTGTGTCCAGTTACCATCAGACTTAAGCAAGACAGACACTATAAAAAAAATTGAAGGAGACATGATGTCAGCAGTGTGGACTGCGAGAAACCAGGCTGAGTCACTGTCCCATAGAAGAGATGATTACAGAATCTAGTATGGGGAAAAAAATCAAGAAACTGCTAAATTTATTATCTAGAATCCTGTTGGAGCTTCGGGCCAGGAGGAAGGAGTAGAAAGTATCTGAGCACTTGATGTGATACTGCTTCCTTCTGCAGTTTTCTGCTGGGACTGGCAGAGGCTTATTCTCTGTGCTTTGTGTAGCTGCAATGAGGCTGCAGTTCTGTCTGGTTTATTTATAATCCAGATGTCAGTGATTTAGTCTGTCCCTAAATAAATTGTATGACTGGCAAAAGGTGTTATATGGTGGATAGAGAGAGTTAAGGTAAATTGCACTGTAGAGTAATATTTAAAAATGGGCTTTATTCTCGCCTTCCTATTTGGCAAAAAAAGAAAAGCCCATTAGCTTTTGGTAACAAAGCTAAAAGATTATTATAGTATTTGTAGCTTCCATTCTTAGTTTCCCGTTCTGAAAATGCACATCCCTGTTAGAGGAATGTATTCAACTAAGCAAATAGCACTAAGGTTAACTTTTTGCAATAAGAAACTTTTTTCCCCAAGGAATTCCCACAGAATTACCCCTTGTGTTGCTTCCTTTGTTGTTTGTTGGTTGGTTTTGTTTCCCACAAACAGTTGTAATTGAGTCCCTGCTGTGTTCAGAATGGTTGACATCTGGTTATACCATTTCCAGAATATTCCCTTGCAATATTGTTCTAGGGAATGGGATCCTCAAGAGCTAGCTGCTGCTGTTTTCTCTTTATGTTGTAGACATAAAGACTTCTCTTAGAAGGAAGAAAACAAAGTTCAAAGATTTTATTTCTATTTCTGAAGTAGATTCTTCTGAAAAGACGCCGTCTGCAAGCAGTGTTTCCACCTAGTTTGATTTGTACTGAGTAAGAGTGAATCAGCCTTATTGGGAAGGTCAGCTGCAAACCTGTGCCTGAACTGGCACTTTACTTTGAAACTTAGCAGCATTCCCTGTATATATTCCCCATAGATATGTGACCTGGCTGGTGTTGTGGATCAGGAAATTAATGTAGATTCTGGACTCCTGACTTGTGGCTTGTGTGAGCTGGCACCGAGTGTTCCTGACTTTGGCAGTACCTGGAGGTATCTGCTCAGCCTTTCAGAAGGTGGAGGCCAAAGAAAAGTGCAAGAGTTGTGGCAGAAGACTTAAGCTGATCGTCCTGTAACACATCAGGATGTATGTGGTATTCAGAAGAGGAGGAGAATGGCATAGTGCTGTTTTAGTCTCTTGTACCCTAAAGGAAGGAGATGTATTGTTCAAGTGAAGAGGTAGTGTCCATGGAGAGAACAACATGTTGGTTTGCTTCCTTTTGGTTTGTGGACCATTTTATTAAATTTGAATCACTTCTAGTTCATCACAGCCCTGATAGCTGGGCATGCATGGGGGCATTAAAGAGAGTAGAGAGCAATAAACCTGTTTCTGAGAAGTGGATCCTCAGGAAAGACTCATGTTAGGTCCTATTATAGAAGTCAAGAGTCTGCAGTTGGCACCTTGTTGTCTGTTCCAGCTTTGCATTTTTTGTATGAATATGGTACTGTAAGAGACCAGCAGGGATTTCCCTTCTGCTGGAATCCAGAAAGTGAAAACTAATGAGTGCAATCAGATCTTGGCTGGAAAAGCTGCTAGCTAGGCAGGGCAGGTGGGGGAGGCAGATTGTAAAAGCAGAAGTGATGGTGTGAGAGAGTTCTCCAAGTCCTAGCTTGACTTAGACACCAAGGTCTGACTCATTAACACACTATTTACCAGTCAGATGAAGACTTCTTGCAAAGGCCTGTCCTTGGGAGCTCTATTCACCCCTCTTGATTAGCCTTCCTTTCTGAAGCAGCCATCCATGGGAAGGAGATGGATCTTCATCTACCTCTAATATGCAGCAGTGTCTGCTCTAGAGGCATGTTTTCCCTCCCCAGATACATTCAACGTGTCTGGGTTTTGCTTTTGTTACTATGGGTGAAGAGCAAAAGGAACCCAGGAGGAGTGTTGTCTTGTATTAGACTTGTGAGCTGCTGCTCACAAAATGAGTGAACAACTGCCCCCATCTTAACCCCTGCCACCATTTGAGATCACCTACCTGCATTGTCATACAGTGGGACAGAGTAACCCAGGCTGATGCTTACCCTGTCCCACAGTTCTCTTCAGCCCTAGTAATACTTTGAGCCTCAGACCTGGCCTGCTCCCGTGTCACTCAGGATCAGACATAAAGATGTGCAGTATGTGAGAGAGTAGGAAAAGTCAAGGAAGATGGGAGAAAGAACAGATGGGCTTGTTCACCAGAAGTTAATAGCTATATTGAGGGCTACATAGACTGTGAGTACTGGTCTTGATAGCCTAAGAAATCCTGAAGGCTGAAAGTGATCTTCAGCTTTTCCTGTGTTGTTTAAGACACAGGAGAAGAGGATTTCAAGAAACTCAATCTCCAGGCTAATGTGTTCTGTACAGAGCAGTTACACTACAAAAGTATGCTTTGGCTGGTATATGTGTGTGAGTGTTCCTGCTACTGAAATGGGACAGCATTTGGGAGAAGGAAGACGTCCTCCCCATTTAAAGAAAGATCAGTGAGGGAGCAGAAGGAAGATGGAATCCTTCCATCTCTCATTTCACAGGTCTTTGAAGAATGGGTTATGATATACTCTTCAGTTGCAGGTAAAAACAGGGCTTAAGGACACTTTCATAATTCTCACTTGTCACTTTCCTAAAAGGAAACCCATGGTAAATTGAGATAGTCAGTATGTGTTAAGGAAGAAGCTCCAAGTTTCTGGAAAATAAGGCAAAGAGTTTAGTCAGTTCATCATATACATTCTTCTATATTTAGTGAACTCAGACTTGGCTACTTTACCCTAAAATCATTTTGGTTTGAAGCATTTAGAATAAACAGACTGAAAGTTGCAGCTGTGTTTACTTGACTACTGCCTTATTAGCCTCTTACCACATTTGTTGTAATATTAATAACAACTCTTGCATTTGAACCCTTGTGCAATAGGCAAGCCTGTCGCCCTTTCCCAAGACAGAGTGTATTCATGGGGGAGCAGGAATTTGTCATCTCTTGGCATTCCAGCGCCTGAATTATCTTATACTGTAACTACTTTTTTAGTTTAAGAAGTATTCTCTCCCTTGTCTGAAAAATTACCTGTTTTAGGCTCTCATTATGTACTTAAATACAAATACTGCAACTTATGAGAATTCTTGATGTATAGCTAGAACTAGAAGGTTGTAAACTCCCATTAGAAAGGGGATCTAGTGGGATCACCACATCAGCCATATGTTTATTACAGACAGGAGAGGAGTGGTAGGCTCATAGAACTAATGAATATAGAGGAGCGAGGCATAGGAGGAAAGACCACCCTCAAACAGGCAAGCAGAAGGCCTACTTTCAGTTCCCTGTTTTCTCGCCAGACAGTGTAGGTGCTGATTCAGTAATACCTTTGGGTGGTTTGGCTGCAAAAGGGTCCTTTTCAACTGGAGTTGAAAACAGACCTTTTGCATTTTGCACTAGCTCTGTGTGCTATGTCATGTGAGTGCCTAATGACAAACTGTGCTGGCTACTCCTAATTCCTGATGTAAAAATTGATTTGCCAGTACTCAGTACTTTGAACAGAATCAGATCTTGGGCTATTAGGCATAGAATAAAAAGCTACATACATTAAATGCACAGAAACTACATAAAAGCAGATATGTGTCCTAAATTTGCCATGTTTGATATTGCAGAAACATTTTATTTTCTACTTAATATGTGCATTTTTATCCCTATGCTGTAATTTGTTGTTGGCTTCCAGTATCTTCCCAATCACTGGGAACACAAACTCCTTCCTCCTGCTCTGTGTGCCATGCTGTTAAAAAGTGTCTGTTATTCATTATCTTTTCAGGTTCAAAGTAAACAAGAGAAGAAATCTGGAACTTCACCCCCAGTCTCTTTGAACTCTGCAGTTAGCTCTTGCACTGTTCTGCCTGTGAATAAAACCACCAGCAGTACCCCTTTGTCCATAAACATTCCACGTTTCTACTTCCCTAAAGGACTTCCGAATGTCTGCACTAATGATGAAGAAATCATTGCCAGGATTGAAGAAGCCTTTAGAGAGTTTGAAGATGAGAAAGCAAACATCTGTGAAATGGGGAAAATAGCTAAGGTAACTATTCTCTAGGGTTTTAATTTTCTGAGAGACAGACTGAAACTAAAGCTAATAAAGTATCTCATAGCTGTTCTCATTTTTTTTGGGGGGGGAAGAACCAATGTTATTTTGCTCTGAATCATTTTGTTTAGATTAAGAAAACAGTAAACAAAAAGGAGCTCATTTTGCTGTTTGCCACACCTGATGTATATGATCTTTCTTGCTTTGATTTGCAAAATGACTCTTAGATTTCTTGCTAAATACAAACGGCATTTTTGTTTTTCTGTTCCTTCATAATTATGCTCAGGATATAGTGGAAACTCAGCCTCTTCAGGTAGTGCTAGCTAACTGCTTTGTGATTAGCTGCCCCACTGATCTGGCCAGGATCCATGTATGCTCTTGCAGTGTTGCTTGAGAAGGCCGTTTGCAACCTACAGCCTCCTTGGATGCAGAAGAGAAAAATGCTTAGTCAGCCCTGAGCCACTGGGATGTGTATGCTCAATATCCATAATTCAGGTGTCAGCAGACTTGGAGTAGCTGCAGTCTGCTAATGAGTTCCTGGCTTCAGGGAACAAAATGCAGCACTTTTGTGGGAGCATGATGCATATGGGTGGTTCTATTTTCCTCTCCTTCATTCATGGTTTTTAGTAATGCTGATCTAAAACTAGCAGTTGTCAGACACATTTCATATGTTCAGTTTGCCCTGAATGCATCTTTGGCACTGTAGATTGAGAAATGAAGGTTCTGTCGAAGAGGAGCCCTTTTCTTCCAAGAACTAAGATTTTTCTGAAAGGAGAGCCTGGGTTGGTTTTTGTTTGTTGGTTTAAAGAATTCAGGAGCATTATTTGTACACTGTCTCTGGAAAAAAAAGCCACCAACAAACCAAGTTCTTTGCTCAAGCGAAAAAAAAAACAAAACCCGTTTGAAACTGGTTTTATGGCAAGACAGGCAACTGAGTGTGGCCTGTCATGTTCAAACTGAGAAAAGCAGGATGGTGATGTAGAAGAGACCTCTATCTTTCTGTCTGGTCTCTGCATCTGTCCCTATATGGATATGCTCCATGCTATTTAGCTATTGAAAGGCTTGTTTCTGTTCAGTGGGATTAGCAATAATGGCACAAGTTTGGAGGCTTTGAAAGAAATGCTACAAAAAAAAACCCCAAAACCAGCAGAAAGTAAATGGGATATTCTGAGTGGAAGACACTACACTGAAAACTGTGAATTTTCACCTTCAGACATTTAATCATTAATTGTATATAATCAGGCTTGAAGTTTCCTTGCTGTCAATAGGAAGTCAGCTCATATAGAACAGGTCATCCTTTTCTTAGGCAGGTCAGTGAGGCAGCTGGTATGAGTGCCCTTCTGGAAGGAGGTAGCTGTTTTTTTCCACTGTGCTGGGTATCTTGCTGAACAGTTCAGTCAGAAACAGAGCTTAAGAGCTTGATAGTCTCTGATCCATTTCCTAGCCTCACAGGACATTTTTCTCAGCTACGTAAAAAGGCAGAAAGTTTTTGTTGGATTCTGAACCTTGGCATACATTAAAGAGCTTTCTGACCAACCTGTGTGCCTTACCACTTCCTTTCCCTTACGTAAAAGGATCAATGGTGAATTCGGTGTGTAAACAAGCAAGCTCCTCTGGTGATTGCTATTGTATTCCTCTTTCTTCTGGTGTTTTATTACAGATATGTGGCTGCCCACTCTACTGGAAAGCACCTATGTTCCATGCATCAGGAGGAGAAAGGACAGGATGTGTATCTGTACATTCTATTGTATCTGTGTGGAGAAAGTAAGTATAGCAAATGCAGAATTCTCTTTCTGGAATAAGAACAGCCTACCATAAAAGTCTTTCTCGTTCCTCGTTCCCCTTTCCCCTTGCCCCCTTCTCTTTCCACCAGACTTTTCAAATCACTGTCTGTTCTTTAGAAGAAAATAAATGGCTTAAAAATCTCCATTGGCCTGAAGTTATTTTATATGCCAGCTGTATACTTATAGTTGGCATATAAAATATATTAACATGCTCTCTAGAAATAAGTCAGCTATTCTGAGATAGCTGATAGATGTCAGTGGATTTTGGATATATTTCTCTTAGGCCTTATGTGTGTACTGCTACATTAAACACAGAATCACAGAATCCCAAGGGTTGGAAGGGACCTTGAAAGATCATCTAGTCCAACCGCAATGAGGTTGTAACTGAGTGAGTGCTGTTCGGGAATGGGAAGAGGAGGCATGTGATAATGTTCTAGGACAGGAAGAAGGAATGTAAAATCAAGACGCATCATACAGGTGAAAACTCTGGGAGCTTTAGTAGATACTCCTTTCCTCAAGCATATTGTGTAGTAAATCCTTGGGGTTTGACAGTCACTTCTATATATCTTCGTCAAGGCTTTCCATGTATCTTTGCCAAGGCTTCTTTTTGAAATTGAGAGCTCTGGATATATTGTGATTGAAGTCAGAGCTGTGAGATGGAACGGGCTTATTCTTTTGCCTGACCTTTTTTCACTCCAGGACTATTCAGTCTACTTTGTGAAACACCTGAAAAATGTCTACATCTCATGTCTAGAGAGAATTGTAATTTTTCACTTAATGGTTTGCTCTTCAGATTCTTAAAGTAGCCTTTAACCCTGGGTTCCCAAAGTATTTCCTGTGATAATATTGTTAAAACAGCTTCTAGTTACCCTGGCAATATTTCAAAAATGTTTGGAGTGACTGTGATCAGTAAGTTTTCCTTGACATAGGCAACATTTTTTCCTTCCTTAGGTTCTTCCAATTACTCTTAATTAATCCCTCATGTATGATATCACATATTTTCACTCCTCTGATTTTCACATCCTTCAGATATTTGTACACTGTGGTCATGCACCTCCTCTGTATTCTCTTAACCGCACCATTCCGAAGACAAGTTTCATGTGCTTTTCTCACTATAATTGCTATAATGCAGCATTTTTAAAAGTCAGGTTCCTTAGTATGTTGCTGTGAATGAAAGTAAGAGCAGTCTTCAGTAAGAAACTGTGTTTATCACTGCAATGTTAACATGAAAAAAGCTACACTGGCTTGAAGTACTTTGGTACTGCTGAAAGATATTGAAGAAAATGGGTGCTGGTTGTCTGAGGTCAATTTTGCATCATTCACAGTGTAGAAGTATGGTGTAACAGAGAATCACAGAATGGTTTGGTTTGGAAGGAACCTTGAAAATCATATAGTTCCAACCCCCCTGCCATGGGCAGGGACACCTTCCAAACATATAATAAAGGACTTCATAATCAATCTGTAGTTCATTATTGTCCTGCAAAGTACTCCTGTGTGGTTGGAGTAACTTTTTCTCTCTCTCTTGTAGAATCCTATGTAACTGCCATGATGATGCATCCAGATTCATATCCCTTTTAGCAAAGCCCAGCTGTGACTACCTAGAACAGGAGGACTTCATCCCACTGCTTCAGGTACCTGGCAGTGAATGGATGGGGAAGCAGGCTGTGTTTATTTTTTAACTACTTCATTTTCATGCCTTTAAATCTTTACAAAGGAGCTGCAGACCTTTGCTTTTAGCAACTCCTTGGTGAGGTTTATTTTGGAGTGAAATAGAAATAAGCATTTGCAGTGGACTGTTTTACAAAAGTACCAACCAACTACATGGCTTGCTCTAGTCACTTAAGATTGACAAAGCTTTATTTAGTTTCTTCTTAGGATTAGTATTTATCAGTATCTGGTAACCAGTCTGAAAACTGACCCATTTCTCTAAGTTGTTATTGGGAAAAACGCATAGTGCTGTTGATAGTCAAGCACAACATAAAAGCTTATTAGGAAAGTTATAAAAGTTGCTTGATAAGACCATTATAATTGAATTTGTGTAGTAAGACTTTCAGTTACAATATGTGGAAATGTCCAATTTTTTTTTTTCAGTTCCAGTTGTTCTGTATATGCCCCTAAACCTGCTAGTGCACAAGTCTCAGTGCTGATTTATCGTTTCCTAATATTTAGGCTAAGTGTGTGCATCCTGATCTAATTTCTTTTCCCGTGTGATGTTTTTAACAAAGCATAGTATCATTCTTTAATTATTTGTGGCCATTTAGGCAGGTTCTGGATATGGTTCTTCATAGTTTCTCTATAAATCAGGTCCATCTGCTCCTCAGATAATCTGTTGATACTTTTTCTGAACTTTCCTACGTATCTGTAGGTTTCTCACATTGTGTTGCCCTCTGTACAAAACCTCTGAGGAGATGCTGCTCTGGAGGGAGGTTTTGTCTGCACTGAGTATTTCTGTGTCTCAAAACCAGGACTGTGATGGGCATATTTTCTCATGTTGCTTTTATCTTTTCTCCACTGGGCACACTGCCTTTGCTGATTGCAGCTCTGCTTTTTAGGTACTGGTGCAATCAAAGGCATGTACAATCTTGTTTGTCAGTCAACCAGAGACTAGCAATATTACACCATCATATTAGATATCAAGTTAGACTGGCCAGTATTTGGTCATATCGCACCCCTAAGGGCACTGTGTCTGCTCCATCCCTTTGCCATGTTGTGCTATGGACAAGCAAAACTTTGAACACTTCTTTAAAGGGTAGAAGAGTCACATATAGAAATTACATAGATATTGATTCATACAGGATCTGAACTGATTCATTCAGGGCCTGAGCAGTTTTTCTATGGCTTTGGTCATGTATTCAGCTTGCAAGAAGCTGATCTTGAGAAAGAGGCATTTCTAAAGTAGTTCAAGTTGGAAAAGCACTGATCATATCTGTATGCATTCTGAGGCTCACAAGAGCTTTCATTGTTGTGGAGAACAGAAAAGGTAACTTTCTCAACCTTTCAATGAATGTTTTCTGACATGTAGCTCTAATAAATGTTAATAACTTCAATGAATGGAGGAAAAAGATCTTGGAAAGGAGATAGTTGCATGGTCAACTAACTTTTTGTCTCATTCAATGAAAATGAGTTTTCATCTACTCACTAACTCTCTTCCTTTGTTTTTCTGTCCTTAAGTAAATCAAAATGGCCCAACAGGTGCGTATTGCCCAGAAAATGTATTCTACTTATAATACTAGGTTATAGATAAAAGATGTCATTTTGGTCTTACTGTTAATGTTGCAAATACAGTTTCAAAAGTAAGCACAAGTAGTGGTTTATAAACCCAGTAACTTCTAAACCTTAAAAGGAGAAGAAAACCTATTTCATTTTATTTGGTCTTATCTTGCAGGACGTGGTGGAAACACATCCTGGCCTGACGTTCCTGAAGGATGCTCCGGAGTTCCATTCGCGGTATATTACGACGGTAGGCTGGCTCCTTTGATCTCCTATGATACCAACCCTCCCTTTGTGATTTGTCACTGTTTCCATCAGTGAATCCTTGGGTTGTTTTTGTTTTTTGTTGTTTTTTTTTTTAAAGGTGTTTTTAATATTATTGGCAATGAGTTATGTGAAGAGCTACTTCTAAAGGCAGAATCTATGCAAACATAAAAGCAAATCTATGAGAACAACTTCTTTGGCCTTTAATCCTCATGAAAGAAAATGAGATATCCTCATTTGGTCTTTAAAAGTTGCTAACTTAACCCTAATTCTGCTGGGCTGTGGAGATGTGGAAGGCTGTATGCTTGAAGATTTCTGTCACTTAGACCTGAAGAATCTGTGATTGTTCCATGGTACAAAGTATCCATTGCATTTAGTGGTCTCCTGACCAGTCCTCTGCCTCTTGCTCTCACCAGAAAGCCTATCAAGTCTGAGTCTTTGAGGTTTCTACTGTTTGTTGTTCGGTTTTGTTCTGTAGTTTTGTTCCAACCTTGCAGTCAGCAGTTAGACTGTAACTTTACATAATAAGTTGTATTTTTTCTAAGCCTTTAGCCTGTCTCATATTGAGTATAAACCTGGTAAAAAGTATAAATGATAGACCTGATGGAAGATCTATCCCAGCAGGGCTCTAGATCTTCAGGCTTCTCCTATTTGCTTTGAGGTCTGCATTGGGGCCAGCTGCACCATGTACTGGCAGCTGAGAGATTACTGGCAGACACAGGCTTGTTACTGTCATTTAAAGCACTGATGGTGGAAAGACACTGTTGTTCTGGGTTAACCTCGATCTGTCACATTAATATTTTATGAAAATGTGTGATAAGAATCAATTCTAAATGTTTCAGATGCACTTGAACCTGACAGTGAACCTCTGTATATTATCAACATATGTAGTCCCTATGGAGCAAGGCAATAGATTCATTAAGCATAGTAATTGGACAGAATAGGTATAACAGTGGCAAGGGGATTAGAGGCACATGAATGGGAGAGTGGAAGGTAATTGGCATGCATACCCTTATACGTGTTGCTTAAAGTAAAGACGAGAGCTGAGAGATCTAAGGTCATGCTAGCATTGGTTTCAAACTGCAATATCAACCAGTTGTTCTTTGCTGGTGAGTGGGTCATGATACAGTGTCTTGTTGCTAACTGTTTGCTGGTGACAAAGGCATTTCTGTGCATCTGCCTTTCCTCTTCTCAAGTAATATGCTGTTTCTTGTATATTTCAGCGTTTAAATGAGGGAATAAAGGCAAGAAACAAATATCTTTGTAGAGTAAGCCCTACCTGATCACCCTTGCTGCACTTTTTGGACCTCATTGGGATGCAGTGCATGTTCTAATCTGAGAGACCAGCTGTGTAAAGCTGAGGTTCCTCTTCAAGATATGTGAAGTGAAGGCTGCTACTAAAAACAGCAGCGCCTTTTCCTTCCTTTCCTTTTCCACAACTTCCCTTGTGCCTGGCCAAGGTCCTGTGCAACCACCACAAAGCAGTCTCAGAACCAGATCATTCATGAGGATGTGAAGCTCCTTAGTGCTTCTTGATTGTGCTTGTCTCTCCACTGAAGAGTTGGGGCCTTCAGGCACCATCACTCACAATACTCTGACAGAGATGGCTTCCTAGGCTTGCTCCCATGGGAACAGGAAACTTGTGGTTGAGTTGGAGTTGAATGCATATAGCAGCAAATCTTACAAAGCTGAGAAGTCCCTTTAGACTTCTCACATTGGCAGGCCAATGCTGTTCTGGGTGTCTGTGCTGACAGATTCCTTCTGAGCTCAGTGTTTGGCCTCAGGCAAATCACTGAGTTGGAGCAGAGTCAAGATACTGGGAGACAGGCCGCCTATTGGGTCAAGTTGTTGCCATGTGGAGTGGCAGTACTCGGCCCACCGCAGCAGTGGCTTTCCTCTGATACCAGGAGTTCCTATTTCTCACATCTCCTTTCACAGACAGATTGGCACTTTTGTGTCTTCAGTATTACAAAACTCAGTATTTCCACCAGGAGGTAATGAAGGAAACAGCTTTGTCCTTGGATTTTGAGACTACTTGGATCCTTTTGATTCCTTCAAGGTAGAGTACCTTATACCTACTTACACTGACAGAATGTTATATTTGCTGCCAGTGCAAGAGTTTAAGTTTATTTTTGTGTTACAGAGAAGGGCTGTAAGGAGACTCTGACTTGTGTGTCCATTGCTGGATACAGCATCGCTTGATTGAAATCACCTGGAGCATCAGCTAGCAGTCTAGTATGGGTAAGATGTGTATATATGCTTCTTTTTGCCTACCTCTGCATCTTTTAGAGGCACCTTTTGGATAAAATAAGCTGTAATTTACCTATATCAGTATCTGTGAGCTGTCGTATTGCCAGTGTACTAAACTACTTGTGTTTGTTTCAACAGAGACAGACTCCTGAAGCTGGTGAGGACAGTGCAGAATATCATGTGGCATTTATTGGGAAATCTTTAAAATGTGACTTTTGGCAGAATGTTTAGACAAGGCTCTGAGTTAGCACTGCATGTTGTTGTTGAAGAGCTGAATCAACTAAAAACAGCTTGGCAAAACATATTGGTTGTTGAAAAATGTTTTGGCTTATGCAGTATTACCAATGCAGATGTGTAAGGGGAGGGTTTAATAAAGTTTTATGGCTTTTTCCAGAAGTTGTATTGCTTTTGTTCTTCAATGGGAAAACTGGGGAAATGTGTAGAACTGACCTATCAATGGTTTGGTTCCTGGAGGTGGATTACATGAGGATAATGGTTAAATAGAAGGGGTTCCCCCTTCCAAATGCTGTTGTACTGAGTTTAGAATAAATAATATTTCATGCTGGGAAAAAATAAGCCAGTTCTGGCTTTCAGTAAGGTGTAAGGCTTGAATGCTGCATATCATCTCAGGCTGTGTAACTGTGTTCTAGGATGTTTTCGAAATGCTTTTTTTGACAGCTTAGTTTTCACCACCTGAAAAAGAGAGGTATTGGCATTTTTCTACTGAAATATACACCATGTGCTAGCTACTGAAACTGGACCATTATTTGAATAACAAAGGATGCACTGAGTGACTTGCTATGGTAAAAGATGAAAGAAGATTCCATTTTACCTCTGAATGCTAAGTGAGGACAGAGCAGCTGGAATATCTGTATGAATAGGATCTGATAGGGGAACTGTTTCTTAGATGTCATAAATGGGGTTATTTTGTCTTTCCTGAAGGCAGAGGAAAAAAATGCTGATTAGGTGTCCTTTTTCTGATTCTTGGGATTGTTATTTTTGAGTCCTTGAAATGATGTGAAAATTATGTATCTTGAGGAACAGCTGCAGCATTGTCAGGTGTGATAATATGAGGTGAGACCGATTTCAGTCTCTGGGATCTTGTGCAATCTGGAAGTAAAGACCAAACAAAGTACAACAATGTAGTCCAGAATGGCAGGGACTGCCATAGGCATTCAAAAAGAAACAAGCATACAGTTTTTTCATTGCGCTTAAGACCAGAAAAGAACATTGTGAGTACTTGGTCTGACCTCTTGCATTACACAGGCCATAAAACATTACTCAGTGACTCCTATAGTTAAGTTTGCCTGTTTGTTTTTAAATGAGTTGATACCTAACTCCAGAAAAACATTCGTGTTTGAAGTCTGGAGTGATATTATGCAGCATTTCCTTAGGAGTGGTCCCAGTGGTTAATCAGTGGCAGTGTAAAAGGAAGGCACTCTTGCCTGTCTGAATTAGGCTGATCTCAGCTTCTAGTTATATATTTCGTGAGACCAAAAGTCCTCTTGCTATCCCACATCTCTACATGTAGGCTTTCAAGGACCAGAATAGTTACCAATAGGTATCATGTTCATCTAATTTGAATGTATTAGTTCTCTCTCTTGAGGATACATTTTAAGTCCTCAAATCATTCTTGTTGCTTTCAAAAATTATTTGTGCTCATCAGAATTTACTGGCTTACTGATCTGTGTATCCCAAAGCAGACTGTTAGCAGCAATCTCATACTTGGTTTCAGATCCGTTCTGGACTAAGAACCAGCACTTGTGTGACTGATCCAAAAGCATGACCCTTAAAGGGTGATTGCCTACTCAAAGCTAGTTGTAGCTATGAAGCAAATCCATCCCATTTAATTTAACTGGCTTAATCTCTATAATGTCCATATTGTTGTGTAAACTTGTGTGTTGGAAAAGCATGCATTATTAAGGTTTACCAGGATTCTATAATAGCACGTCAGCTTGATGTTGGAGACATCAAAGGCTTGTTTGTATTTGGTTTCATCAACAAGAACTCTATTCCATATCTTTCAGTGCTGATGGTCAAGTTAGTTATATTTCTTATTTTTCTTGTTGAGTAAATCATTGATTCCTCTGTTAAGTTTATTCTTGCATGTGCTTGCTTGATCACACATTACTTTTTCCCCACTGTGATATTTGGCAAGCTAGCAAAGAGCAGGGTATTCAGGGTTCAGCTTACTTTCTTTAGGTGCTTGGGAGTATACTGTCTCTGGCTATGAACTGTTTCTCTTGGGTTCTCAGAAGTCTGTGTATTTCCCCCCATGCTTTTTACTTTCACCAGAGGCAGATCAGTGAAGGAGACAAATGAGGTTGACACCTTCCTAAGATAAATGCAGAGAGATAATCCCTGTTGCTTACTTTCAGTGGAGCCACAGAGAGGATGAGACATTGTTATAGACACAATAGGTCAGACATCAATTGTGGCTTTCATTTACATGTCCTGTTTCCTCTCCAAAAGTCCTGATTTTTTTTTGCTTGTGCAGAACACTCAGTTGAGATCTGTGCAAACTACAGTGCCTGAAAAATTCTTTCAAAGTAATTTGTCAACACTTTAAACATATTTCCTGACATAAATAATGCATCTGCATGCTCAAAGGTGTGAACTAAGATCAATGAAAATACTTGCAAAGTCAAAATGGATAATACTGTTTCAGAAACAAATGTTCCTTTCAGACTGCATGGGGAATTAAGGGTAGTAGTAGCTACAAAAAAGATCACAAAGTGATTTTCAGAAAGAATTCCCCTTAAGATGAGTGAATAAACAAAATAAAGTTTCTGCATTTATGTTCCCAAAGTGGTATATTTCAGGACTTGACTTCAAGAGCAATGTTCATTTGTTACAGGTTATACAGAGAATATTCTACACAGTCAACCGATCCTGGTCTGGGAAGATCACTCTAACAGAGCTGAGGAAAAGCAACTTCTTGCAAGTATGTTGGTTTCTATCTGGACAAGATATGGAATGCATCATACTTTTGTTCCTGTAGCTTTATACTGCATAGTGAGGGAGCTGTGCCTGGGGTATAGTGAGGTAGGCCAAATGCTCAGTGCCAGGAGGTAGCTGAAGGTGGTGGAGGAATTCTGTCTGAGTTGAGGTGAGAGAAGACCAGACAGACTGAGAGAGTTGGGCTTGTTCAGCCTGAAGAGAAGGTGCTGGGAAGACCTTATTGCAGCCTTCCAATACCTTAAGAAGCCTAGAAGAAATCTGGAGAGGGACTAGTGCATATAGTGACAGGATGTGGGGGAGTGGCTTTAAAGTGTCAGAGGGGAGATTTAGATTAGATAATGGGAAGAAGTTTTTCCCTGTGAGGGTGCTGAGATGCTGGCATACATTGCCCAGAGAAGCTGTGGCTGCCCCATTCCTGGCTATATTCAAGGCCAGGCTGGACAGGGCTTGGAGCAACTTGGTCTAGTGGAAGGTGTCCCTGCCTGTGGAAGGGGGATTGGAACTGGATGAGCTTTAAGGTCCCTTCAAACCCAAACCAGTCTGGGATTCTCTGAGTGGAGTAGCCAAGAATACACTTGATGGAAGGTCAGGGGTGACTGTGCACCCACTATAAACCTACATCAGGCAGATTGGCTCTTGGCTCCCAACCCAGCCAGAGAGGAAGAGAAGCAAGACACAGAAGTGCACTATTTTTAAGTGGCTCATTGAGCAGCCAGGAATAGCTGCTGGATTGCCTACAATAGGTGGTGGGTAGGACAGCCAATTTCCTGACTTCCAGCCAGCAGTCAACCCACTTGACAGTAGGTTAGGTATGTATCTCAGGAGCAGATCCCCACTTCTGCAGTAGACTCCTTCAGAAAAGTTAATAAATGAAGCTTGGTTCTTGTTACAGTCCCTGTGGTGTGTCGTTACATTGGGCAGATGCTTTGGGATTTGGGTATGTGTTCCCTGTGTACTTTGCCCAAGAGTACCAGGTTAAAACTGTCTGAGGCTGCTGAAGTCCAGCCCAACCTAAAAGTTGTTAGGCTGAAATGTTAAGGACTAAGCTAAAGCAGTGAGGCTTCCCTATTGCATCCTGTTCTCCCAGATACAGCATGCTGTCTTCCTCAAAAGCCTCAAGCATGAATTCACACTCCTCCTTTGAGACATCATCTGCCCTACTAATCACATCAACTAACGAAGACATCAATGTTCTCTTGAATTCTCATGCCAGTTCAAGCGCTCTGATGCTAGTTCCTCCCTAGACTCTGCTACAAACAAATCTTCCCAACTTATCCGGCATCTTTATTCACTCATTTTGTCCCTTTATGCACTCTTCCCATTTTTCTCCTTGCATATCTACTTGTTCATCTCCTGCTGCAGGGAAGTTCAGCTGAAGGAACTTAATTTTGCTCAGGCAGTTCTTTGCTGTATTTGTATATGGCATATTTTGGCATGAGCTATGAAAGAAAAAAAGAGTTATTGAAAAACCTCCCCAAGTGCTTATCATCTGCAGAGAAATGGAGAGAACAGGGAGGAATCTGAAGAGACTAGTGAGTGATTGATCAGAAGTTCTTAGATTTGAGAAACAACAAGTCAGAACAATACATGTGGTAATGTCTGAAACTTCACTGAACCTTGTGGGTGGCAGGATGTGAAAGTTTTGTTGAGACTCAGTTGGGTTCCTTGAATGTCAAGATGACTGAAAGCTGATGTTGAACCATCAGTACCTATGTATAGCACAGCATCTGTTTTTCTGGTTATGGATAGAAGGGCCACTAAGCCTGCCTGCTTAGAGGCACAACTTCCTGGGATACAGCTCTTGGGCTGTGTTTCACCTCCTTCCTTCTGAGGGGCGGTGAGGGGAGGACAGACTTACAGCTCACTGGAGTCTGTTAGCTTTTACTCATTCCTGCAGCCATAATTTATTAGACAGAAAAGGCAGTCTGGTATCCTCTGCACTAGGAGAAGAGCAAGCAGTGAGCTGGCACTGGTAAACATGTGATACCCTCACGAGAGGGAAGGGCAGACATTGATGTGAAGTGGAAATGAAACAAGGAAGTTGTCTCTAAATGTTTTCTAACAAGCCATGCTAACAGATGTCATGGCTGGAAATCTATCTAAGCTTCCCAATTAAACCAGACTAATTCCTGTCAGCTGCAGCCCAGGAAATTCAGTGTGATTGGTTTGAGCTGCTTGGGATCCATCCCTCCTTCCCCATTTCAGGCACAAGTCTGAAGCAAGACTTGATTTTGCCCTTTGGGAGCCAGGCAAGGATGTGCGATGTGTAAAGATGGATCTCAGTTCTTGCATAGAACTATGGACGTGCTACTGTAAATGGCTCTAAGAGTCTTTGGTGCAGGTTAGAAATGTTCCACAAATAATGGATCCCATCTGAGACAGCAGTTGTGTTATTTCTCTGCCTCACTTTTCACTTTAGCTGAAAATTAGCAGAAACAGTCCACAGGAGTGGCAGAAATATGGTGCATGTATATATACACACACGCACACACTAACCAGGATAACCAAGCCAGATGCCCTATAAATGCCTGTTAAGGAATGCAGCAGCAAAATCTCCTACAGGGGAAAAAGGCTGTATTTTTGGATGAGCTCTTGGAGCTGTGTTCACCCAACTTCCCCAGAGGCTGGAGGACTTCAGCTGCTGAACTGCCTCTTTGTCTAGGTTTAACTTCCCACTTTATTTGTACTCTTTCAGACTCTTGCTCTCTTGGAAGAAGAGGATGACATAAATCAGATCACAGATTATTTCTCCTATGAGCACTTCTATGTTATATACTGTAAATTCTGGGAGCTGGACACTGACCATGATCTTTACATCAGCCAGAAGGATCTGGCTAGGTATAGTGATCAAGGTATGTTTCCTGCAAGCTGTGGTGGGATAAAGGGGATGGATGAAAATAGAATGTATCCACTAAAGAGTAAAGCCTAGCTTTAATTTGGTTGATTTGATGCCTCAAAAAATTTAAATGGAGCCCTCCATTTCTTACACAAATGCTGATTTACAGAGCCAGTTGTAGGGGCTTAGACAGAGACATGCAGTACGAGTTATTTTCTTCGTGAGTAGCTAGAGAGGGAGTTTCTGTTCAGGTGTGAGCCACTGCTAGAAGGAGAAGCTAATATCATGTCTTGAAGCTTGCTTATTATTTATTCTGGATTTTGCTGGAACTTGGAAGCAGGGAAAAGGACAAACCCGTATGAACTTCAGAGACTGCTGAAGGGCAGTCTCATTACGCATGGGAAATATTCCAGAGTCCAGTGGAGCTGTCAAGACTTTAGGATATAATAAAGAGCTTGAGCTATTGACCAGCATCTTTAATCCTGAAGACAAAGCTTTCTTGGATTCTTTTTGTAATAGCTGCATTTTTGGGGAAAGTAGGTCTAGGACAGACAATCAGATTTGGGAAAATTAGTTGTTTGGACACATGTGACTGGCAATGGCAGGAAAGGTGAAGTATGTGGTAATCTGTTGTAGTATGTAGGGCTACAGGGAGCTGCGGGTGTGACAAGTTGTAAGTCATTGCTGGAGCTCTGGGATGGGGATACTTTGTACAAGCCGAGATCATAGTGGGCTGAAGTAAGAAAAAGTAAAGGGGCGTGAGAATGACAATGCTGTAGGGGTGTGCATGTGTCAGAGTGGTTTGGTGGCCCACATGTTCTGAGAGCAGATATTTATGGGAAGGCCATGGAGGTTCTGGGGGTGAGTGTGGCAGTGACAAGAGTCAGGAGCATTGATAATAGGGCTGAATGGGGCGAGGATGGACCTGACTTAGGGTAAGTGATACGGGAGACTTGGTCCCTGCTGGGAGGGTGGAGTGTAGAGATGAAGTATTTGTTGCACAGGAAGCTTGAGAGCACTCTGCACTGGGAAGCTGAAGACAGAAGGGGTGCTATAGGCAGGGTGAAGGGAAGAAGCCATCAATTCAATGCTACAGCAGCCTGTCAGCACTATACCAGGGGGGTATGAGGGGCAGTACAGGTTGGGTCTGCCTGGCTGGTGTGTCAGAAATGTTCCAGGACTAGAAGACTGATGGAGAATGTGTAGAAGGAGCTAAGGTAGGGGTCTAAAGAAGGGGTGTCAGCAGTCTAGGAGGATAAGGTTGGTGCTCAAGACTTCTACTTGGTGCTTGGCTAGTATGTCTTTGCGTAACAATCTACAGCACACATTTCCTGAATGGCAAAGCCTTCCCATTCACCTAAAACTATGCTTGATTTCCATTGTGCTTCCCTGCAGCAGAAATGCTGCAGCTTGTGCTCTGCAAAGTTTTTTTAAGGATTTAATGTGTGGTTTTTGCTTGATAACTGAACTTCTTTTGCAATACACAGTGAAATAGTCTCCTTCTATCAGCAGGATTTGCTTATGTGACAAATCCTACTGCAGCAAAGTAGGAGTAACAACACTGCCCATGTCCAAGAATCAAGACAACACAGTTCCCATATCCGTGGGAAGATACCGTGTTTGGGAGGGTACAAAGGCAGATACACTGCAGGAGTTATCTTTGGTTTTTACAAAATGCTGACAAAAAAAGACCATGAAGTGGTTAGACAGTGTAGGTAGAGCATTCTTTTAGTAGTGGGGAATTGCTTTGTATAGATTCAGCATAAACAACTGACTAGGTATTCCTGTGACCTGTAGCTTCATTTTCTCCATGTTTTGTTTCCAGCTTTATCAAACAGGATTATTGAGCGAATATTCAGCGGCGCTGTGGTGAGGTGAGGAATAACATCCTGGCTGGGGATGGAAGCAAAGGGAATTTCTGTCTGGCTGATGAGAAATGCAGGATACTCTCAGAAATCCCACTGATCAGAATGGTTTCCAACATGGTGCTGCAGTTGCCTGAAAATGGAGTGAGACTTCTGAGTGTCTTAAGAAAATAAGTACATAACTTCCATAGGATGACCACCTATAGACCTCATTTTGAAATAAGCTGGGCATAGCTGGAGGGAATGTGGAAGCACTGTGTGTTTGTGCCCTGCAGTGCACAGGGATAGCTGGAGAGCCCTGCTTTAAAGTCATTGAAAACTAAACAGCCCAGCACTTGTTGTGAGAGGAGATGTGGTAGATGAGCCACAGCTCTGCAATGACAGCAGGGCAGCAAGTGCTGTGCCTGTGGGGAAGCACACAAAGATGGGTGCTGCAGAGGGCATGGAGTACAGGCTAAATGCATGACCATGCCCCATTTTCTCTTAGCAGTCATTTGGGGCCTTTGAAAAGTGTGTTTAACATCCTGAGTATTTAGGAGCCTGGTGGTTTGGGTTTGGGTTTTTTTGTTTATTATTTTTCTTCATGCACCTTTCAGAGGCAATGAAGTCCAAAAGGAAGGCCGTATGAGTTACGCTGATTTTGTGTGGCTCCTGATTTCGGAGGAAGACAAAAGGAGTGCTACAAGGTCTGACTGATTTCTGTGTCTTAGTGAAAGCATTGATATGAGCAGAGAAGAGTGTATAAAACTTCTGTGACCTACTGCTTTCTACAAGAGATGGCAGCTTGGGTTCCAGTGATTATTAGTAAGAAAGCAACTTACTGTCAATGTTTGATCAAATAATTTGTCTGTCTCTCAGAGAAATTGTGTAGAAGCAGAGTTTTCTTGTAATGTTAAAGTGTCTTAGTCCCTTTGGTCACTCCATGCCATGAAGCACTGGCTTTGAGGATAAACCCATGATATGTTTGCAGCGGATGGGCATGTCCCCGTCATGTACATAGTAAATGTGTAAGAATGGTTTGTAGGAAGACTTTGCTGTGTCACTTTGTAGAACCTGCCTGTGTATGTGGTTTGTACAGCCACTGGGAGACTTGTACAGAGCTGAACTAGATCTGCATGTGATTGTGACAGGGATTCTTATGAGTGAAAATGAGAAGACAACTTCGTAAATGTTGGACTATCCAGAGGTGAAGGGAGGATGTAGCATGCATCTGCCTCAAAGCATTGTCTTCTGTATTAAGCAGTAGAGAAAATAAGCACATAACGTTCCTCCCTCATCGTTCACCAGGGTCACTTGGGGACAACCGGTGTTCTGGGTTTAGAGTTGGTTGTATTTGGCCAACTTTTGCTGCTGAATCAGACAGGGACACCCTAACCCACATGAGCCACTTGAGCTGCAGCACAGTGGACACTTGCTACAGTTACCAGGTGAAACAGGTCATGAGTATGACTGTGCTCACAAGCCACCTAGGAGGTTAACAGGAGATGCTCTTGAGTGTTGGCATGTGTCTTGATTCTTCCAAAGGGTATTTTCATAGCTGGTTTTATGCCATCATTTGTGCAGAAGAGGATTAGAGGATAAGAAAATGGGAATGTGCATTGCTCAAGGCCAGGTTGGATGAAGCCTTGGGTGATATGGTTTAGTGTGAGGTGTCCCTGCCCATGGCAGGGGGGTTGGAACTAGATGATCTTAAGGTCCTTTCCAACCCTAACTATTCTATGATTCTATGATTGCTACAATCTCTGCTGTACAGATTTCCTGGTGCAGTGCTGTGCTTTCAGTAGTCTTGTCTCTTTTTCCTAGCATTGAGTACTGGTTTCGGTGCATGGACCTGGATGGGGATGGAGTGCTGTCCATGTATGAACTGGAGTACTTTTATGAGGAGCAGTGTGAGCGGATGGAAGTGATGGGCATAGAACCACTACCATTTCATGACTTGCTGTGTCAGATGCTTGATCTCGTTAAGCCAGAGAGGGAAGGTAAGTCCTATTTAATGGGAGTTTCCATCCTTTTTGATCTGTGGTGAATTGAGAAAGTAACGTCCTGTGAAATCCATCTATAAGTGCTAGAATCACAGGGCTGAAATTACTGCACAAGGTCAAGGTCTGAACACTGGCTACTGTCCCATGTTATGCATCAGGAAGTTTGAAATACGGAAACAAGAGACCTTGTGAATTAATTTGCTGGAACTGGAGCTACAAATCTTGTATATTGCAGCTGTGGGATGTACTGACAGCTTAGATTATGAAACTGGACCATCCCCATTCACATTTTTTCATATTTCTCATGAATATAAGCCTAATAAATACATGCATTTACTGAATAATGTTAAAATCCTTTACTGACTCAGGAAGAAATGTTGTAATATTGTAGCATATTGGTGTTATAATTAAAACTTTTATGAGACTGACAAGGAACGGGTCCAGTCTCTAAGTAAAATCTCAATAGCGCAATAATGTGGGTTTTTTTTTTTGTAGGAAGAGTAACCCTGCGAGACTTGAAGAGGTGCAGAATGGCTCATGTATTCTACAACACCTTCTTCAATTTAGAGAAGTATCTGGACAATGAACAGAGGGATCCCTTTGCAGTACAAAAGGTATAAATCATCTTTATTTCTAAATATAGCTTTCTAAAAAATCCCCATATCTGAAATGCTACTAGATGTAGGGGAAAATCCAATTTAATATAAGAATACTTTTTCCACGAGTGGTCTATCAGACACTGGAACAGGTTGCCCAGAGAGGCTGTGCAGCTTTTACTCTGAGGTTTTCAACTCAACTGGACAAAGCCTTGAACCCGCTGATGTGACCTCATAGCAAATCCTGATTTAAGCAGAAGCTGGTACTAGACACCTCCTGTTTCTCATCCAGCACAAGTTATACTACTACATAAATATATATATATATATACTGTAGTATATATATACTTTATATATATATTACTTGTATAGTAGTAATACAAGTTATGCTACTATATATATAGTTTTATACTACATATATATATGTGTGTATATATATATATATGTAGTTATGCTACTACAGTTCTGTGATTTGGTTGCCATCACTGATCTTACTGCACCAGCACTGGCAGTGCAGTGTGTAACTCTAGAGCGAATGACCAGAGTCTGCTGAGTTGCATTGGTTCAATTCAGAGCAGGGTGGGTTCAGCTGCACTGGGAAGGAACCTGGTTGTCGTTGTTTGAGCCCAGCCACACAGCCTCTCTCTCACTCCCCCCCCCTTCCTCCCTCTGCTCCTGGAGGCATGGGGAGGAGAATCAAAAGAATGTAATTCCCAGGGGTTGAGATAAGAGCAGTCCAGTGACTAAGGTATAACACAAAACCACTGCTGCTGCCACCAATAATGATAGTGATAAGGGAAATAACAAGAGAAGAGAATGCTCACCCCACCCGCCAATGGTACCCAGCCTGACCAAGCGGTGATCTCGCCTTTCTGGGTAACTCCCCCAGTTTATATGCTGGGCATGACATGCTGTGGTATGGAATACCTCTTCGGCTAGTTTGGGTCAGGTGTCCTGTCTCTGCTTCCTCCTGGCTTCCCCTCCTCCCTGGCAGAGCATGAGACTCAGAAAGTCCTTGGTCAGACTAAACATGACTTAGCAACAACTAAAAACATTGGTGTTATCAGCGCTGTTCCCAGGTTGAGTCAAAAACACAGCACTGCACCAGCTACTAAGAAGAAGAAAAATGGCTGCTACTGCTGAACCCAGGACACTGGTTCACTCAGTTTGGAAAGGAGCTGTGAGTTTCAGAACTTGAGATCCCCTTTGTCTCTTCCCATCTCCCGTACACAGCTGTAGGCTACGTGTGAAGTCATTAAACATCTGGGCTGGTGCCTGATCCTTAACACAGCACTAGCAATTTTCCCATAGCCTAAGCAGAACGGAAGAGACAGGCCTTCTTTACAACACAGGGGCTGAGGCAGATGAGATGCCAGCTTCATGATTGGGTCACACATGTGGCAGACTAGATGGAAGCTTTGGATGTTGCAGATTGTGCCTGGCTGCAGTTATTCATCATCCTCTCTTCCCAAGCAGATAAAATACAGGAGGAAATTGTGGCTGTTGTATTTTGAAGTTGTTGCTCACCACTGTGGGATGTTCAGAGACTGGAGTTTTGTCAGCTGTTGGTGTAAAGTCCCTGATTTCTGGCTCCTGTTGCACATCCATTGAAACCAGCTGTGACTATAGCTTAGAGCCTATCTCCCAGAAGCCTCTTATCTGGTCAAAGTACAGTAAAGTGAAGGGGGTGCCAAAATCAACTCTGGTTCCCTCCCAGCTGTTCCCATGTAATCCATGATGGTTGTTCCATGATTCAAGGCTTAAATATATCTCAGGCCAGAACCACCCTCTTTGTTTGTTTGTTTGTTTGCTTGCTTTCTTAAACTGGGTCATCATAAAAGCAGTCAAGTGGGCCCTGGGGGATAACTTATTTTCCCTGTCCTATAGTAAATGGCAGAGAGCCAGATGTTTATAATGATGTAACTCTGATACCTTCTCACAAACTTAGTGTCCTGGTTTAACCCCAGCTGGGAGCTCAGCCCCCCACAGCTGCTCACTCACTCCACCCCAGTGTGATGGGGGAAGAGAATTAGAAGAGTTAAAATGAGAAAACTCATGAGCTGAGATAAAGACAAGTTAATAGATAAACCAAAAGCCACACATGCAAGCAAAGCATACCAAGACAGGAAATTTATTCACTATTTCCAGTGGTCAGGGAGGTGTTCAGCCATCTCCATGAAGGCAAAGCTCCATCATGCCTAACAGTTACTTGGGAAGACAAGCACCACCACTCCACATGTTCCCCCTTCCTCCTTCTCCCCCCAGCTTTATATGCTGAGCACAATCTCATATGGTATGAAATATCCCTTGGGTCAGTTGAGGTCAGCTGTCCTGGCTGTGTCCTATCCCGCCTTCTTGTTGGGGTGGTGTGAGGAGCAGAAAAGGCCTGCGTTCTGTGTCAGCACTGATTAGCAGTAATCAAAACATTCCTGAATTACCAGCACTGTTTTCATCACAAATCCAAAACACAATCTCATGCTAGCTCCCATGAAAACAAACTCTATCCCAGCCAAAACCAGAATACTTAGCAAATTGTGAAAATTTCCTCAAAACATCAGTTAAAATTGACATTTAATTAAAGATTTTAAATCACTAAGCTCTTTAACCAATTAAAAACTGCACAGATGCAGGGCTTGATGTGCTGGAGCAAAGAAAATGTGTGGTTCTTCATGTTCAGCAATTCTGAAATTAAGTAGGCTGTTTGTTGGCAGCTCAGGTCAGTTTTATTGACTAGGCAGACCTTTTTTTCATAGTCATTTATGGGCAGATGTTAAGATAACTTTAAGATAATTGTGAATCTTTCAGTTATAGGCAATTTTTGATTAGCTGTTTCTATAGCTGCTTACTGTTCCTAGCATTGCAGTAGGTCTAAACGTGTGAAACAGCTGTATGGACGTAGTGTGCTTGACTGTCTCATTTCTTTAGGACATTGAAAATGATGGCCCTGAACCCTCTGACTGGGACAGATATGCTGCTGAAGAGTATGAGATTCTTGTGGCTGAAGAGTCTGGAAACGAACAGTTGCAAGAAGGGTAAGCGCAGGCATTGCTCTGCCCTTAAGATGAATTCCTTGGCTCCAGCTGAGGGTTAGTAGTTTGTGGATGCCATTTTTAAAAGAGGTTTAGTGGACTTCTCATTTAAACTCTACACTGGAGCATGTGAAGCCTGAAACAGTGGCTCCAAAACGCAGTGTTGGTGAGGTTGTCACAATGGGCTGCTTTGTGGGCAGCCATTTGAATCAGCTGCACACACTGCAGTAATAAAGAAGCTGAGAAAAAGGACAAAGCCTTTTTCTTTTGGCAACCACACAAATAAAGCAATCAAATTACTTTGGCTGGTCTTGGCCATGCATTGACCATGTCACACTACCATAGATTAGAAGCTAGAGCTCTGTTACATTAATTATATCAAGCAGAGATTTTCTTTAGTCAAGTACTTCTATTTTTGTCAAACTCCATGCCTGTCAGCCTGTGCTCTTAGCTGTGTTTCAACATTTTAACTAATATAATATGTTTGTTGAGATGTTTTCTTTAAAATACTCATGGTTTCTGCAGTAACTACAGACTTTTTTGCAGCCTTCTTAAAATTGTGGACAGATACTCCAGCTGTCTTTAGAGTCAATAAATTTAGACAGAGCAGTTGCTCCGTAACCTCTCTGTGTACAAGGGCTTCCTGCACAGGCTTTTGATGGAGACTCAGTACAATTGTCTTTTTTGAGTTGCATTTGTGTTAATATGTTCTGGAGAATATTTCTCTAAAGTCTCAAGGTTAATATAACAAACATCCAAAGAATGCTTACCCCATGTTAATCTTGCATGATTCAGGATTTCATCCATTCTTGAACAGTATTTGCTGAGTAATTAGAGTACTGAGAAGATTGCATACTTGTCAAATTTCCCCCACTGAAAACTGCTTGGACTAACAATAGCACCTACAAATTAGCCACAGAGATTTGCAATGCTATTGAGACCAGTGTTTCCCTTTCTCCCTATGATATGCATCCAAACAGCTATGGGCTGTTCCCTCATCTTCTTTGAGCAGCCTTTTTGTGGCCTTCACAATGGAAGATGAGGTAACATGGATGAAAGATAAAATTGCTGTATTCCCTGCAGCTGCTTTGCAACACCTGTGTCCTCAGCACAGGAAAGAAATGGGAATCTGCCATAAGAGCTTTGCAGGATCATGAATCCCTAAACTCACCAAAACCAGGGGAAAAGTGACAGGTCTTGTCAGATATTTGAAGTCTGTCTGAAACAGTTCTGTGTCTTCCTGCAAAGAGCATGTCAGCAACCTTGCTGCTTGCTTTTAAGAGCCCCTGGAAAGCTCTGTAGTCATGGCAGCAGGATTAGATCTCATTTGTGGAGTGTAGCAACAGACCACACAGGAAAAAAGGAACGGAAAAGGAAAAACAAAGAGCTGGATGCCCAGACAAATTTGCCAGAAACAGGCATTGAGGTTTTGCATATACATTATTTCTGCTGTCTTTTGAGGATGACAGAAGCAGGGAGTGGGGACAAAACCAAGACAATTTATAAGCTCTGTGATACCAGAAGGTTAGCTGACAAAATAAGAAAACTGATATTTGTCATATTATTTGCCTTCATATTTGAAAAATAGCCATCATCAAGCAATCACAGATGAATTCGTGTGTACCACATTTGTGACATAGCCCTGTTGGTAGTTTCTATGGATGGAAAGTTCGAAACCCAGTCAGTGTCTGTCTGGCTGTCTGCAGGCTTGCCCATGTGTGAGCACTGGTCCTGGAAGAGGAATCTCATCAAGATGTAGTGGATACTCAGTGACTTCAAGGGTGCTGTCACTGTTGAGAGCTGCAGTCACCAAAAATAAGATGAGAAAGGTGTGGTCTTGCTGAAGACAATAATGAAGTATCATGTTCCACTGGAAGCTTAAACTCATTTGAACACTTCTTAGCCATGCTCTGCTTTATACATCTGTGCATGAGATTCAGTGAAGAGAGTCTGTTCCCTGGTGAATGTACACACACATTGTTTGAAGGCAGAACCAATAGCTGAAGCTGACCAACTCAAGCTTTTTGTGCAGATATAAGCATTTGTTTTGTGAAAGTCCTTTTTTGCAGTCCAGGCTGCAGCCTACCTCACAGAAGTGGGCACCATTTCGTTCACTGTTCCAGAAACCAGTTTCAGCCGGCTGATATACATGGAAACCACAGTTGATTTCATGGAAAGAGATCTTTCTCCATAGGAAGAGAAATAAGGAGGCAGAGGCCCTCTTATATCAGCTGCTGGTAGGAGAGAATCCCCTTCCCCTGAGCAACAAGGAGCCAGGACACACAACAGAGCAACTCTGCTCCGGGGCAGGACAAAGACACAGAAGCAGATAAACCTAAATAAGGTTTAGGCAGCTCAGGCCATTTTTCTTGCCTCCCTGATGGCTCAGTTGCTTTCACGAACCCGGCAGCATAAGCGAAAGGGGGGAGAAGCACATTACTGAACCACCCAGTGGCAAAATGTGTGCTTGCTAAAAAGATGGACAAAGAATTTCCTGGAATATTTTGCCTTCTCTGAACAAGCTAGAGTTGCCATGTCTGAGTCTTGAGGAATGGATGTTTAATCTACATGAGCCCATATTTGTATTTATGGGACTGTGACATTTTTAGACTCGATTGGAAGGAGAGAAGGTGACTATTTTTAGTGATAAACTTGTGGAAAAGCTGTCCCTTGGATGCTTCTTGGCCATAAAGGTGGGATATTTTCAAAGACAGGAAAGGCAGGCATTGCTGAGACTTAAGGAGCAAAAGAGCGAAGTGGGAAGGCAACTAACATGGAAAAGGACAACGGGAGGCCCCTTTTAAAGCAGACATGAGAAGGTTTAGTCTAGAAGCAAAAGGCACTGGAAAAAAATAGTAGAATGGAGCTCCAAGGGCTAGTGTATGTGCAAGATAAACAATACAGGACAGAGGTCATATTTCACATATAGAAGGAAGAAAGCTGACAGAAGTTGGTGAGATTGAAGGAAAAGGGGACACAGCAGGAACATCCTTAAGAACAGTGTTCAAATGGAAATACAGGTTTCCTCAGGTGCATCATCTTTAACCAGGGAAACCAAGGCACAGAGAGACATGCACAGTTCCTTCCCAGGTAGGGGTGGAGGAGGCAGAGCCATGCCAGCTCCCACAGGTACCATGGAAGCAAAAAGCATGCACATTGTGTACTGACAGTCTTTACATGCATGATCAGAACACTTACTGGTGTAGGATCCAGGCTGTTCTTTCTCCCACTTATGCAAGAATCCAGAAGGTGGCAGAATTAGTAAGCAGGTGCTTTCCTTTATAGAAGAGATAACAAGTGATGTCCAGGAATATCTCTGCTGTTTGTTTCTATTTCACATAGGGATCACAAGACCATAGCACAGAATCCTCCCCACAGCAGGACATACATACTGATAGGCACCTGAGGATTTCCTCTGCCTGCATTTGGGTTACTGAAGGGAAGAGCAGCATAGGACCAGTTCTTTCTTGGCATCATTCATGTTGGGGTAGCGGAGGAGTTAACCTTTGTGCAGGACAGATTACCATTAAGAAACTAGAGTTATTCCTGTGCTTGCCATTGGAACATCTGCTGCAACATTTCCTTCATAAGCAGCACTGCTTTCAGAACAAAAGGAAGAATTTAGTTTCTTGGGAGCCCTGAGAAACTGACCTGTAGTGTGCTGAGACTGAGGACTCTAAAAATGGCATTTCTCAGGAATAGGAATGGGATTAGTGACCTAAAGCAATATCCTCTGCTGCAGAGCACAGAACTCAGCCAGCCCAAAAAGAGTAACTGGCTGGAGCTAAGGATTCACAGCCAAACCTCCTCAGACCATAAACGCTAGGGCCTGGATATTAAAATTGGAATGAGAGAGTAACATAACGGCCACAACTGTTCATTTGTGGATGTTGAAACATACCCTAAGCCAGAAGATGTTTTGGAAACCAGGTGTTTCTGAGCAAGTCTGAGCAAGCCAAGTCTCCTCTAGGGCCTTGATGAGTGGCTGGATGACTTTATTTCTACCCTGAACTACTAATGCTACTTGTGAGCTACTGACAGTTGTTACTGAAACTGGATTCAAGTTTTAGAATGCTGAACAGCAGTGAAAAGTTGTTCCAGAATTTAGGAATGAGGATGGATGGGAGCACAAAGTCATATCAGCTGTCAGAATACTGATTAATATCACACCATTTTCAGTGTCTTGTTAACCTGGATGAGGATATATATATTTTGCATGCAACTGCATTTTAGGCAGCTGGTTTAGTAACCACTGAAATAACTTACCTGAAAACACTTCCAGCAAAACGCAGCTTTTAAAGACATACCTTTTTATCTTTGCAGATCATTTGAAGAAGACTATGACACAGATGAAGTCATATCTCCCCCTGAAACTGGAGACAAGTCAGACAAACTAGTCGTTATCTCAGATCTCTCAGCATAGAGAAATGGAAGACATTTAATCAGTATCTTTCAAACTGGATAGTGTTCTGTCCCGAGATACTTAGGGATTTTTCTTAAGTCCATCATTGGAGCAATGTGCTTTATTTTGTACACTGTAACTTGAGAAACCCTTTTCCTGTGTAATTGCAATAAGGTAATTTCTATAAAAAGGCTTTTTACAATGTGTTATCATGCACGCTTATTAAAAATGGTGATTGCACCTTGTTTCATTTATATATAAATCCTGTTGTGTCCCCAGATGTGCAATAAATGCCAGCATCAAATGATTAACTGTAATAACTGCATGTAACATCTACAGTGGTTGTTTCCTACTTCAGTCCTCTGCCATTCTGTCCCCTTGACTTTATACCAGGAGTGACAGAAGAGCTGCCAAATTCACTTAGTTTAAATGTATGTCTAGAAACCTTCTAAAACCAAGTCACAATGAAGTTCTCTTTCTTTCTCAGTGTCCTGGAAACCAAGGCAACATGCCTGTACATGGGGAGAGGGAAGTCCCCTGGTGTGCTTTAAACCACAAGCTCTTAGAGTTGATATTCCTTGGGTGATATGGTTTAGTGTGAGGTGTCCCTGCCCATGGCAGGGGGGTTGGAACTAGATGTTCTTGAGGTCCTTTCTAATCCTAACTATTCTATGATTCTATATTGGACATATTTTACTTGTATGAATGTGTGGACAGTTAAAGCATTACATGATGTAATGTTTGTCTAAAAATCTGAGATACAGATAACATTTCTACATATTCTCCTGTGCCTAAGAGGATCTTCCTCAGGCTAGTGTTTTGTCTCTGGAGAAGTATCTTGTAGCATATTTACAAAACAAGACATATGCTGCTCAGCTGGTGTGTTGAAACTGCCATGTCTTGTGTGCACCATTTCCATCCATTCCCTGTGTTCTCCTCCTCTCCTGTATTGTTAACCTGTAGCCTTCTCCAACAGCCTAAGCTGAGATAGTGAAGAAAAATTCTAACCCTCATGTGCTATATTTCTGTCATCAGAGGGATCCTTTAACTAGTGAAAGAATTGGTCTGTAATACTTTCCACCCCTGTCTCAGAGAGAAAACTAACTAATGAATTATTGCTTTAAGTGCAAAATTAACCTTACTTTCTTCATAGAATCACAACTGGTGGCTCTTGTAATAGCACATACTCTGCTGCTGGAGATGTTTCTCCTTGCTGACCAGCAGCTGTCTGTGATTCAGCACAGAGGTGATTATAACATATTCTTACCAGTTCTCAATTTTAGCCATCATATACACACAAGCAGTGTCTGGTACTTACCTTCTCCAGCTTGGGACAGGTTTCAGCTGTCATATTTTAACTGTCATAATTGTGCCTAAATATGTAATGCTTGGTTGGTGTGTATACACTGTATTTCCTCTTGCCTCACTGTAAGACTATCAGACCATGCCTCCTCAGGACATTGCCTCCAGAATACCCAGGAGACAACTGCCAATGCTATGATGAGTTCTTCAAGCACTAAAGCCAGAAGCCATCCAGTTAATAGAGAACTTGTGTATACACACACAGACTATTAGCTGGGTGTGTTTAGTATAAACACACTAACACAATGGAACACTAATCCCTAGATGATACCTCTGAGCATTAATAACCAAATAAGTAATGGGCTAATCACTACAATGCAGCTTTGACTTTTCCAGGAGCCTTTGAAGCACAACACCTGCCTGCCAGTGCCCAGGTGGGATACACTGCTGCCTGGTGGAGGTTGGTGACTCAGGATCAAATTCCAGAAAATAAGAAGATTTCAACTGTACTGAGCTTGGAGATCTATTTTTCCTGAATGAAGCTGCTGTTTTATCCAGAAGCATAAACACACCCCCAGGATCCTGGATTTGATATTTGGGAAACTTCTGGATGCCCAAGTCATTAGGAAAGACACTGCAAGGTAACTTCCATTCCGTAATAAAAGATGTAAGCAGGAGGGAGCACTCTAACCAAACTAGGATAAGTTTCTACTAGGATAAGTCTCTTTGAATGCAGCAAGCATGTGAGCAGCTCTGTTCAACACCAGGGTGCTGGAATCGCATCTCCATCATGACTATAAGCTTGAGGGGAAAAGCTTTACTGGGGCTGATTCTACAAAGACCCAAATGCAGAAGAAACTAAGTCATGACTGCAGAAATGAACATGGGATGAAAGTCACACAACTGCTAATTCTAACAAGTTCCATTCACGTTGTAACTGAAGGAACCCAGCCGAAGTAGTTCTCTGCTTTTCTTCACTGTTGAGGTCCAGAATGGCCTTTTAGTTTGGTAAAATTTTACACCTCTCCAAAGACAAAATTCCTCAAAGGAACAAGAAGAACCTGACCCTATTCTGGGCTGAAATTGAACCTCCATGTTATGTCAGCATTACTAGCTTTTAACTCTGTAAGCAGCAGTACTGGAATGTCCAGTTTGCAAATTATGTACAGCCTCAATCCAGAATAACTTGGTGATTGTCTCTTTTAACCTGGAATAGCCCTTATGCCTCAAAGGAAAGAAGCTCTCCCAATGCTGTTGTACAGATTAATAGATTAAGTCAGGTTGGAAGGGACCTCCGTGTGTCTTTAGTCCACCTCCTCACTCAAAGACAGGCCAGCTTCAATGTTAGAGCAAGTTTCTCAGGACCTCATCCAGCCAAATTCTGAAGACTCTCCAGCGATGGTGATCCTACAGCCTTTCTGTGTATTACATTTCTTCCTCCTCCCTATGGGAGTTCAGAGATACATCCTTTTCCAGGAAGGATCTATATTCCTTGGAATGTACAATTCTGTTTTCACACTAGGAGGAAGTTGGATGAAGGACTTGAGGACTCACCAGTTGAACAAGTGACACCCCGTTCTCAAGCAGCAGATGTGTGCTGGGATGCAGACACAGCCTGTGGTGGCCTGAAGAGCTGGTACCCCAGCATCCCTTGGTGCATTGCTCTCTTGGTTTGGCATTTCTGTTTCTGCTGGGTTGTGCCTCAAGCACACTGCTGCTGTTCCTGCTCACTCTGTTCACCCACCGCTTCAGGATACTTTGTCTTTCTCCTTGTACACCTTTTGCAGAGGGGCTTTACCTCAACCCATCAAATCAGTTCAGCTCTCCATCTCACACCACACCAGTCTGCCTGAACTGCTGCCTTTTTTTGGAAGAAGCTAGTAAAAATTGCCTGTTACCTTTTCAAGGTTTGACTTCAGTCAATTCAGACAAGCCTGTAGCTGCTCTGCTGAGCTCTTTGGTCCTTAAACCCAGGGCCCTCTTCTACAAACAGGTTCACTGCTGCTATGACAAAGTTAAGTGATTCCAAACCCTGGTCATGCTTTGTACTACATCAACACAAAAAGCTAATCAAAGCAAGAAACCCAAAGCCCATTTTAAACAAATGTTTTACCTTATATGTGACTATACGGACAAGCTACAGCCACCACTGCTAGCGCAGTGTCAGTGCAACACTGGCAACAATTCATTTTACTCCTAGAGCAGAAATCCATTCTCTCTCACTAATAACTTCCGCAACAGCTGAATTAAAGGAGATATTTTCCACCCCATTGGTGAGTTAGCCCTGTCCACAGCTTCTCTGGGTGGAAGGTTTCTAAATCAGCAAGGTAAATTTGGGAGTTCCTGTCCTACTTCTTTTCTTTTGGGGATAGTCCAGAAGTAAGAAGATGGTTTGTGAACACAGGCACCAGAGCCAGCATAGCTGCCACACAGGCCAGCTTCAGAGGTCAGCAAGCACAAGAATAAAGCAACCTAAGGATCACAACACAGAAAAAATCTTGCAGGAGTCCGCTTCAGACTTTGCCTCCATCCCCAACTGCCAACACTTTAGATGTTGCATACTTTTAAAGAAAGACAGATCAGGCAGTGTTCATTGTAAACCAGCTCAAGCTGAAGTCTTAGGAGCTGGATACCTTTTTCCTTATGAGTAACCAGAAAAGCAAGTACAATTCAGTTTTGCATGATAAAAACAAAATACCCTTTTGTTAATTTGTTCTCCCTAGTCTGCTTTTGTCTGGTAAAGTCCTGTGTCCTTACAAAACCCTTGCTCTTTATCTGTATATTTGCAAGTATTTTGTCTGCAGTACTAAGACTGGAGGTACAGCTCAATACAACCGCAGCTCCTGCTGCAATGATACTAGCTTAATTTATTTTAATTCTTCCAAAATCTCAGCAGTAGCTGCTGCATGAGTTTTCCTCAGCAAACCTGGCACCGATACAGGTCCCATCCTGCGGCCTGCCACCGAGTGGCAGTGCTGCAAAACAGACGTGGATAGCAAAAGAAATCCGTCAGACTCCAGCTGACAGGAAACTGTGGAAAACATTCCTGATCTCCTGAACTAAGGATTTAAGAATGGTGACTCGAGATACTCTCACAAGGGTACGGTGCTTAGCTTTGGAAACAAAATAGGCCTGAAAGGCCAAAAACATGGTCACTAAAGTGTCATTTAAATGGTTGTTTTGGAGGAGAGCTTTTCTAAATCACAGTATCTTAGGTCTATGCAATCAAGAATGAACCTCAGCAAAAGAGCATGAGCTACTGTAAGAAAAAGAGGCAAACAGTGCTTACTCTTGTGTTCTGAGCTCTTCTCTCTATCACTGGGTGATGGGTTTAGAAACAGAATATTTAATAATAAAGGTTCTCATTCTTTGTAGAAGTAGTTTGGAGACATTTTGTGCTGGCATGGTTTGAACTTTGTATTTTTACTTTGTATTTTCTTCTTTTTTGGCAAATAAAAGACTTCTGAATTTAAAGTGCAAGCCCTGCTCAGTGGTGGGGCAGCGTTACTATTCACTTCATCTCCAGCTGCTGGCCAAAACTGCCTTCCCAGCTGTTGCTGAGCTCACACCATCCAGTTACCTGTCAGCAAGCCTACCAAAGCTAAAATTCCAGGCTTGCTTCACAGAAATACTGGAGCAAAGCAAGGTGACCATTGTTAACAGTTAAGACCAAAGAAGCTGTGTGCACAACATTCTCAGTACCACTTTAAGAAGTAGTATGTACCTTTCAGAAGAAGTTTCATCAGCTGTGCCACATGGAATTATTTTAACATACAAAGCCACTCTTCTTGCTATTTCACTTGTCAGATAGTTAGCAGAGTTTTTTTAATCAGTGTAATCTGTATAAACATGTCAGGGAGGGGCTTCTTCCATCAGGTAAAAAGCAGCTTTCATTTTGGATCATGTCAGAATCTTTGCACAATTCATGTGCCACATCTCTATCATCTCTTCCTTAGAAATCTCTCAGTGTTCCATTGAACAGGCAGCTTCTTGCCCTGCCATAAGTACCTGCATGAATGAACTACAGGAAGAGCAGCAGTTTTGTTCCTCCTCCCTCTAGGATTTAATCCCAACCAATGATTTCACTCACATTATTATGTGGAAACAGCCTTTCCACCAAAAATGAAAGCTTAGATGTCTTGTCTTTCTTGAGCAAGCATCTTCCACCTGTTCACATCAGGATGGGCAAAAGCACCAGACTAATTTGGTACCACTACATGTGACCCTAAGTCCAGAAGGAGCTCTGTTCTTCCCATCTTTGCAACACACTTTCAGGCAGGGAGCCTCCCGCAGCAAAAAGTTTGATGAACTGCTTTCCTTTCTGATGCAGCGCTACGAACTACAGGATTTTCATAAAGTTTGGAACTCAATCACTGTCTTCAAGCAGATTGGGAAGAAAGCTGAAACATCACCCACTTCCTATATGAAAAGAATCCCCCAAACAGCTTCCTCTACACTAATGCCAAGAACGGTTCCCAGCTCCAGAGGCCACAGGAGGAACACCCGGCAGCCCAGCCTAAACTGGAGCTAAAATGTCCCTCGACTGCTCTCCATGAGTGATTCCCAGCATACAGGCAGCAGGGGGCAAGTCCTTGCTATGGGCTGTATTGGGCTGAGTTTCCACTCAACTCTTTTGACCACAGCTGAGGCTGGAAGGTCCCACACAGTACTATTGCTATAAATCAGAAACTAAAGTTTTTCAGAGTAGAACCACTGCAATTATTTCCACCAACATTCTGATCCTTTCCATTACTCAGCTTCTTCAACAACAGTTAGCCAGGAGGTTAAGAAAACCAAACCAAGCCAACCCTAATTTAAACAATTACAGAATTAGTCATCAACGGACTAAGTGGTATTTAGACAGCAAGTTCAACATATGCCACACTGATGCCCTCAGCAGTTGCAAAATAGAATTAGAAAACTAACATTTATTAAATCAATTTGAATTTTAATATACATTTCAAGAACGTGGCAGCATAAAAGGAAATGTTTTTAGAAACAACCTGAATCTACCATTTGCAATTTTACATTAACGATCAGGGCTCTCCTGTCCAAGGTTCCAAAACACACTTGACCTAAATTCTCCAATTTTTGGTACCACATTTAATGCAGCAGTGAGATACTGAAGATTCCAAGTTCTCCCACGTTTCTGGAGCAAAGGTACTATGTATTTCATTTAATGAAAGTCCTAATAAATGTACCATCAACAATCTCAGCAAAACTTTAACAGCTCTGCAAAAGCATTCAGAAACAACCCACACTGTGCAGTTCACTCCCCTTAAATCAGACTCTAGTTCAGCTACTTTGCTTACATGTAGTGAACTAATAAACAGATTTACATTAGTAGGTCACCATCAAACCACTGAGTTAGAAAATGGCAGGATCCTTTTGGGCCAACACAAAAATCACATACAAGTTTAACTAAATACATTTTAATAGGACATTGTTAAATCTCATTCATGAGGGCTAAAAAACACAGATCCTGGGTACTTGGGTTGGCAAATAAAGACAAGAATACTAAGAAGCATTTTCCACCATTTACTCATTATCAAAAATATTTTTTCAACTCTTCTTGCAAAACAAAAACAAAAAAAGTACAGACTGGACACGTACATCACATTTTTCTTCCTATGGCTTTAACCCCCCACCCTACCCACCCCACGAAAAAGACGGGGGGAGAAACAAACCAAAACCAACAAAAAGATCTGACCACATTCACAGAGAATGACACCACGGTACACTACAAAACAAAAGGAGGTGTCATTTGTGTCCAAAGGTTTTTGCTTATTTCTTAGGTGAGGAACCATCATTGTACATGCTTTGTGCCAAATCAAAAACACCTCACATTAGGTCAGAAAGCACGGCAGAGTTCACTGCATGAGTAAAAGCAAAGGTAGAAGCAGTAAAGTAACTAAAAAAAATCACATACTATTTAACATGCTGTCAAAACAGGAATTAGCTTTTAAATCAGAAGGTAATGTTTTGTGTTCTAGTCAGCCCATGTTTCCTTTGTGCTGCATCATCCAAAGAAGAGAAATTTCACGAAGGAAAATCACTTTTTTTAGGCTGCCAACGAAGCCCTAAATTCAAGACTGAATTCTTCCGCTTGTACTCTTCTTATTCAGGGATTACACCGATATAAACTTTTGCATAAAGCTCAATTCCTACTAAGACGCTCTCATTTTAACACTTCGACAACTTTGTGGGATTTTTCCCTTTTGGAGCCTTTTAGCCCATGTTGAAAAGCACTGGCTTTTGAAAGCTGCTTTCAACAATAAGTGAGACAGATTCTGGGTAGAGTGAGTTACTGTAGCTTGTTCTGATAAACGTTCAAAATACTTGACCTTAGATAGCAATGGATCTTCTGACCTACCTGAGAGAAGATAGCTGTCAGTGAAGAACTACCCTCAAGGGGATAGGTCCCAGGCCACCTATAGTACAACTTCATCAGACACACAATGCCCCCGTACCACTGGGGATAACTGCTGTGGAAGTCTGCCTGTATCCCAGGCACTGAATGGTACTACTAAAACTTGAGCCTTCTTTGCATACAAGTAATTTTCTCACCCCAGCCAAATAGTCAGGAACATGACCTGTAGAACTGTCAAGAAAACAGGATAATGTTCTTAAAGAGGACTCACCATTCATATCTGACCAACTGAGCTTCCTGATCCTCCTCTGGAGCCTGAGCTGCTTTTTGGGCAATAAGCTTTCTCGATATATGTACTAATCTTGTTTTATTTTTAAGCTGTTCTGCAGAGTAGATAACCAATTCTCACACTCAGACATTATCTACCCCTTTCAGATTGTATTCTCCAGCTCAGGGCTGTATATCCTACAGGAATACCAGGTTATTTTCTAGTCATGGTGACAGTAACTAATCAATAATTATTTACACCATAACCTAGCACAGTTTAGATGGACTAACTAGATACCACTTTCTGCATTTAAGCAGAAGCTTTGACTGAGCACAAAGCATGACCAAGTACAATGAGGTTAATATACTCCTTGCCAAAGATCTTGTGATAAAATCATTTACATCAGGAATTGATCTCAAACTATGAGGTGCTGTAAGAACTAAAAACAGTTTTAGGGTAACTCCTCCATTTTCTGCAACTATTTCCCAGACACTAATACACATAACATAGCAATGAAAAACACTTGATACAAGTGATCTAAACGCAGGAGCTCCAGCAAGTTAAACAGAACCATAGCTGCCTTAAAACTGTAGCAGTTCCCCTACTGATGGCAGGGAAAAGAAAGATTCAACAGTCATATCTCATGTCTATAGCTTCATCCAAACTTTTATCATCGTGTGTACTGGCAGCTAAAAACGTTGTTACTGGTGACCCTGTCACATTGATTACACTGGTGCTTGTGCTGGCATTGCGCACTGCAATGCTTGTCACATTAATGCCCAAAGTAAGCCTAGTCTGCTCCAAGGCCTTTTCTGGCACTGCAAATGCCTCCAGCTTCTTCTCCCCATTAGCCATATATGAGTTTTGGCAGCCACGGCATATGCAGTCAAGGCAGGCTTTGCGGTTAGAATAGCAAGGGCAGCGTTGGCCACGGCATGTAAGAACACTTGGATTTTGGGTGGCACGACCACATTTACACCCTTTCTTTTCTTGTGGCTTTTTGTACACAGTTTTTGTTGGGCTTCCCGGCATAACATTACTGCTAGGAACTTTCTCCTTTGCTTTGTCTTTTGTTTTCAGCACCCCTGGTTTGGCTTTTGGGTGAGATTTCTTAGGGGCATGTTCCAAATTCTTTTTCATGCTTTTGTTAGACAGAAGCACAGTTTTGCTTATTTTGGGAGTGGTGCCTCCATTAGGTACAGTTGCAATAGGCTGCAAAGACATTTTATTTTCCTGTTTCACTGTTACAGGAGCTGATGCTCCCAGTGTTGGGCCACAGATGATGCTAGAAATGGGCAGAGGTTGAACTTTCTCACTGTCACTTTCTGATCGAGACCGCTTTCTGTTTAACTTCACTACCTTGGGCGTCGCTGCTGTACAGGAAATCCCGTGAGGAGAAGCGTCTGTGGACATGAAAATGCTATGGCTAAGAGGAGGGGGAGAAAGCTGTAGGAAAGGGCCGTTAGTCATGTTTGCTTCCAAGCTGGGCTGCAAATTAGAATCACAGACTTCAGTATTTGAAACAGTCTCTAAGCTCCGGAGAACTTCTTCAACACTAAGGAGGAGTGAGCCCCCTGGTTTTATGTCTTCACTGAAACTGCAGATGTCAATGCCTGTCGTACACAAGTCACTACTAGAAACTGTATCGCACACAGGCTGCAGGCTGCTGGAGATGTCCTCAGTTTTTATATACTCTCCAGTACTACAGACATCAATTGTGTTTGCATGCTCAGGAGAAGGAATATTCACTCCAAGTTTATCTACCGAAAGCCCATTACAATTGGGCAACCCGTTGATAACAGAACCTCTAATATCGATGTTGTGTGTGCTTTCAGGGATTGATGTAAAACTAGCTGGAGGATCAGTTGTGAGTTCTGAGGTTGAAGGTACTGGGGAATGTGTCAAACACAAAGCCAAGGCTGTATCAGAAGATTTGTCTGTCTCTTCATGGAGTGGCGATCCATCTTTGAGCAAAGCCAAAAGATCTGCAGAACAATCAACTGCCTGGATAATATCTCGTGCCAGCGGAGTTTGCGTTATGTATTCGCAGAGTTTCTTATAGCAGTTCACTAAGATGCTTAGTTGCTTATTCTCCTCAAACTGTTCGTAGTCCTTGCACCAGCTACATGATGGTTTCATCATCATCTTCTTGCCTTTACACGTTTTGCAGACATAATGCTGACATGTGGAGTTGGTAGGAGCAATAGGGTCTTGTAGCAAATTTCCTAAGGAGAGAAGAGAGAGAAAGATTACAATGAACCCAAGGCATGTTTCTGGGATAGTATGGGATGAATTTTTTGTACTATCAAAGCAAAATATCCTGAAAACCTTCAGCAGGTCACAAGAGAACACAGCATCCAATCACTGTCCTGTAAAAATGTTCACAGCTGCCATTATCTGGTTTTAAAACAACATTAAAAAATCATAAGCAAACTATCACACCATCGTTTGTTGTGCTTCTACAGCCTTTAGAAATATCTCAACTAAACCATTACCAAAGCCCTTGTGCCCTTCAGCAGCTTCTGCCATTGCAGCTTGTAAAACACACAGGATTTCTATGAGTTTACCAAAACTGCAACAATAAACTCCCATGAAGTGCTACTGCAGAGATTGTAAAGAAATTAGTGAAAAAAAAAATGGCAATGGAGCAGAGGGAAACTATAAAAGGAATGTGAAAATTATGAAATCCCAACCCCTAAAGGAAAGGAGACACAGCAGACTTTGGTTTACTTCTCATTCAGCTGGGACTAAAAATAGAGCCTAGCTTTGTGACAGTCATTGCAATGACTACACCACAGAATTTCTAACTTTGCAAGGGAGAGCAGTTAAATGGATCCCATAAACTCTCACAAACACTGAATAAAGTACCTAGTAATATATTTGAATAAAGGGGGAGATATATTTGAATAAAAGGGGGGGGGGGGGGAGGGGGCAAATACTATATTGCTCTGGAATTGCCTGTGCCAAAGGAGAAGGTGCAACAAGGCAACTATTAACACATACTGGGGAGTGGTAGCTCCTCGTTTTCCCATTCACAGACATGTATCAGTGCAATAATCGTTAACATAGTGGTACTGTCACAGCCACGATGCTTTTAAATGCTTTAAGGTGTCAACAACAGCTCATGGCCTAGCCAGGAGTGAAGACCTCAGAAGAAAGGATTTTCTCAGAAATCTTCCTGTTAAGAATAAAATACTAATAAAAATCAGTTGCTAAAGGAACTGACACACCTGACAGCACAGGGAGTGTCAGACACCCAGTGCTGACAAGCTGGCAGGTTATGTCTCCAGAGCTCTGAAACTTTAAAAACCTGAAGAATGTTTTGGGTTTTATCTTAAGAACAAACTAAATAACATATAAGGATAAAGTGTGAAAGAACAGAGGTACCTGAAATCCCATATACAGATAAACTGAGTAGTACCTATATCCAGAAATGACACCATTGCTTTGCTATTTCTAGTTGGCTCTAGGCCAAAGATGTTCTAACACCTAAATTAAATTTCAGAGTATCTTTAGGCATCTACAGGAATAGGTTTCTCCTCCTTTCCAAGCAGCAGATTTCTAGCTTTGATCAGACCTTTCTCCCCATAAGGAACCTTTCACAAGCAACAGTGAATTCTCACACAGATTTTTCCGAAGTGAAAACAATGCTGCTATGAACACAAGAATACAATTAAACCATTTGGAAAGAGAAAGCAAAGTGCATATATTGAAACAGACTGAGATTAAAAAAAAAAAACATATCAAGTGTAAAGATATTTTCCCTCATCACTCACCAAGGAAATTTTAATCATACAGTCCTGTAACTGATTGTCCTGACAGTGCATTGAAGGGCTGTAATTAACTGGACCTAGTTGAGTTGCCCAAGTTATCAGCTACAGAATAAACCCTATCCTTTCTACCTTATATTACCTTAGTCAAGAATCTAAGCTGTCAGGTAGAAGATCAAGACATTATACTAACCCTTGGTTGTAACAGCACTTACAATACAGAACTTGTCCCCCACTCCGCAGCTTTTCACAAAAAGTTCCTCATCCTTTTCCAACATTTTCACTGTTCAAACCACTTTTGAAAATTCAACTTTGTGCATTAGCACAGTATTTCTGTGACTCCTGCATTCCATGACCAAGCAGACTATTCCAACTTCCCTTTCAAATCTCAGTTCCCTAATACCTCTTTGGGAAAGGGCTGATCCAGGCCTCCAAGTGAGCTGCCTTTCCATAGAGTGGGTTGATGTAACCTGGTTTTTGATGACTTCAGCACTTATTGCTCATTATGTTGTATTTTTTTATAACTTGAGAGAAAATGTGATGGTTTAGGAAGCTGGCCAATGGCACCCAGCACACATCTACACACCGTCAAACACGGGGAACTGTCATCACTGTGAACCTGGAACAGTGGCCACTGGAATAGTGCAGTATTTGAACAAGCCAACCGAAAGAAGTGCAGGAGAAGCACTGAAGAGAAGACAGAGAAAGGTTCAAAGCACAATTACAGCAACACTTGATAGGAAATGCACTTCACAACCAGAGCCAAGGTATCTAGCTTTTCTTTGCTGATCTAGTGAGGAAGGGCTGACTGAGGAAGAGTGACTTCACAAGACCCCACCATGAGAAGAAGGAACAGAACACTCTTCAAGTTAAGCAGTGAAGATTTCAAGCCAACAGGTGGAACATTAAGCCACATAACCCAATCTGCAGTGGAAATTCTGATTTCTTTTAAAAGTTCCCTTTAAATGACATTATGTAAGCAGCAACATAGGCAAAGACCTCCACCATGGTCTTGTGAAAAAACTCCCTCATTCCCATGGGGGGGGGAAATGAAACGAACGTATTTAAATCACATTAGTTTCCAAAGTCACATCCTTCAGCAGGAGTTCACAAACAACTGTCCCTCCTGGATCTTTGAGTTTTTCCAGCAGGACAAGCAGAAAGCCATGCCCTGACCAATGCAGGAGACGAACACATCTAACGCTCATTCATTTAATGCTTTCAAACCTTAGAAGCCACCATACAACTACGTGGATCCACAGCGCTTCCAGGACCAAAATCCAGGACCAACATTACACCCAATGCAGCACAGTTGGGTGCTCCTTGGTTTGTTCTTAGTCCCATCATAAGTAGCAAAAAGACGCCAAGGATGAGTTATGATGATCAATGCTTCATAGATTATAAAGCACTTCAGAGATGAGACCAAATAAACAATATACCATTTTAACTTTTAATTAGATTTAAAAAAAAGTCATCACCAACTGTGCATTTTATTTCTCCCAAAATAAATTTGGCTGGAACTGTTGAATGGGTATGAATGCTGAAAAAGGATACTGAAAAATTTAGATTTCCAGAAGCCATGAGGAAAAAAACCCAAACAGATGGAGAGACAAGATAGAACACTTCACATGCTCTCACTGAAGAACAGGGCGAGTTACTCTTGGTAAATGCCAGGCAACCTACATGAGAGAGACATCAGGAATGCCTGTGCTGTGGGAGTGTTTTCAGCTTCAGTTCAAATCTCATTGAATATTCATTCTTCAGTTAGAGTCTCTCTTGTATGGATTCTGTGGCACCTATCACTCTCTTCAGCTTTAGTAATGTTAAGATGAAGAGTCGCCCATAAGATGCAAATTCACAGAAAATTAAGTTTCATTATTTTAATACTCAGAGAACGATAATAAGCCAGCAGCAATTTCCCAGAAAGACACCACCCAGGTTGCTACCCAGAATCTTGAAGTACTAAGCTCTCTTACACTGCAAACTGCTGGATTGTAGGGGCTACTAAACCATAAAACTCATTTGGTGCTGCGAATTTCCAGATGATGATTATAAACTCCACCAGGAAAATAAAGCTAAGATGTTACCTAGCCCATCCTCAAATTCATATAATCATACTGAGTTAAACCAAAGATCCATCTAACCCAGCAGGCCATATCACTAGCGGCCAAAACCAGACGCTTAGGGGAAAGAGTAAGAACAATGCAAATAAATTTCTAATACCTGCCCAGCTTTTAACTAACCATTGTTAGCTGAGAGAATTCTGATGCAAGATGGGGTTTCCATGGACTCAGTACCCCTCAGATGCTCTTCTTAGGTTTGCCTCATCTTTTCCTTCCCTCTTTCAAATGTAGCTGCAGCAGACTTTGACCAGAAGGTCCTACTGTGCTGAGAATGATGTCTTATTAGTTCCACTGTCAATTTCTGGTTCTCATGTTCCATGAGGTTAACAGTCAACCCCTACTTCTCTCTTCAACACTGCTCACAGTTTTACGGACATTTACCACATCAGCCTCAATGTTGTCTCTGTTCCACAGTACAAAAGTTGTTCCCTACATTAGGTCACCCTTCTAAATCTTCCACAGTTCTTTTTTTGAGATGGGGTAGCACAGCATAAGATATGGGTGAAGCACAGCCTTATACAGTGCCATAATGAAGTTCTCAATTTTATTCTCTATTCAAGTCCTGATTTTAGCATTTGCTTTGCTTTTCAATTGATACTCAGTACTGAGCTGTTACTCTCATGGAGTTTTCCATCACAAGGGCAAGATCTCACTTTTGGCTGGCAGCCATCAATGCTACCCCTTCCTATAAATTTACAGATGTAAATAGATCTGCAAGATATAAAAATGGTAGGCTCTGAGAAGTTAATATTTTTTTCCATGCTTATAATTTAATAGTTATCTAAGCTAAAGGTAATTTGACTTTTTATTGCACACTCATTCATCCGTCCAAGATCCTTCCATAATTACCTAATGCAAGCCTTCACTTTTACTACCCTAATACTTGGTATTGCTAAACTTTGCCTCCTCTTTTGCCACCCTCTTTTGCAAGGGGTTTATTAATACACCAAAAGCAACATCATGTTCTTACAAAGCCTCCCGTAAAAGACCTTCCCTAAACAACATCAACTCTTTAACATCTACATTAATTTGAGCACTTACAATTAATAAGAAGCATCTAACAGAGGAAATACTTTTAATATATTATTTACAAAATATCACAGCTGTCCTGGAAAGGCTGCTTACAGGAGGGAGGTCATTGAAACCACAAGGAATACTTCCTATTGTGTTCCTTAATGAGCATTACTTCACAGCTGCAGGAAGAGGGGAAGCATTGCAAATTGTCTCTCACAGACCAAAGGGAGGAAAAGAATTGGCAATCAAAGCAATTGTTAGGTGTATCTATCCAGCAAATGTGCTCCAAATGAATTACATTCACTGAGAAGGAAGACTTGAAACAGATCACCTTCCATTCTCATCCTTAGCAAAGGCAGAAATACAATGCCCAAAAAAAGAGGGTAAACATAAATAACTAGTTTGGCACCCTTGGAAAAGCCTGCTGAAACATAATATTTTGCCTTTTTTTAACGACTCAAACTCTTCATAATGGTATAGCTATTAAATCTAAATATGCAGAACTAGAAAAAAATTTGTTACAAGTAGAATTAAATGTATCACTGGGGCTAATCTCTGACAACTTTTGTCTGCCAAAGAGCCTTTAATCCTCAGGTGCCTTCGTATCACCAGGTATCACCTTAATTCTATAGTGCACAGCAAGTGAGTGGAAAGCTCAATAGCCTAGCCCCCTACTCCTTGCACTCTCTACCTGACTGAAGGGGCATATCTGCTCCACAATGCAAAAGCAGGTGTGCCGTCCATGAAGAAGGGGAGAAGAAAGCTCACCTGCACTAGTTAATCTGTTAATATCAAACATTACAGTTACTGTGCTTGCATTTTTAAACCAATATTACAAAAAGCTTCTGTGAACTTTAGTCAGATGAAAGCAATTCTACAGCACTGTGAATCTAGCAAGTTTTAAAAATCACAAAGCTATAATCAATATACAGACACTTCTATGTTACACTTAATATTCAGCAAACACCCTGAAGTAACAACCAGAAGATTAAGATTTAACAGTTGCTCTGCTACACTTCCAGCATCTTTATTTCTGGATTAAACATGATCTGATTGTTTCAACTAAAATAATTAGCAACAGGCAGTAAGCTCTAACAAATTACTACATTCAAGCTTCAGAGTTAACCACCTCCTGAAGGATGGCAGGTAGTTCTCACTTCACAGCAATACCATTTGGACAGGCTTTCTGAAGTCCATCTACTACTTCATCTGAAGCACTTCAGCTGAAGCAGCATCTGAAAGGAAAAGGATGCTTCCCCCCCACCTTCTCTGCATTACTCCCTTCTCAACCCCATACTGCATCTTTTCATCTGAGAAATAATCAGCTAGATCCAACTGAAGAATCAGTAGCTCAATGAGGTTTCAAAGCAAAACATGCATAAGAGTCATAAAAGCAGCAGCTTTTGCAAAACTGATGATAGGCAGGCATAAGTACTAAAAAGGTCTAGCATCTGTAGAAAAATAAAACAAATGTTTTAAGATCTGTTTTACATGGGTGAAATATCCGGGTACTTATTAGAAAAGAAGATCACTAAATCCACTCAAACACAGAGAAACTTCAAGAGAGGTTTGTGCAAGGGACAACTTCCAAGGACAACAATGAAAGGTCTTCTTCCACCAATCTCAAGCCCCTTCCAAACTGTATGCTTAAGATGGTGAGCCCAAACCATGGTCTGGTTGATCCAGCTCACAAATACAGCACTGAAGTCAAGAGGCAGGTTCACCAGTGGAAAGTTTATCCTATCCCTGGACTGACAAACTGCCCAGTTAGAAAAATGGTTGTCAACTTCTCTCATCATTCAGAAACCTACTGGATCACTGGACAGAGGTGCTGCCCATCACCCAGGTATCCTACACCTACTTCCCAGTGTTCAGAACACAAATCAGCATTTGTAGCCACCACACTCTTGACAGAGGCATGAAGACACAAGGTATGTACAATATTACTAGCACGCAACTTTGAAGCTATATCTACAAAGCACAGATTGTAATAGGAGTTCACAATGACAATACTAGAAATTTATTTATCCTTTAATGTTCTTTGTGAGACAAGGTTTTCGAGACAGAAATATTTTTTTTCTGCCAAAAACTACAAGTAGGAAATCTTGTTCAAGACTTTCAGCATGCAATCCTTTTTCAGATCTGAGACAGTAAGAGTTTACCTGTGAATTAAATTATAGTATTTTCTTCAACCAAACAGTAAATAAAAACCTTGCTTTTGGATCACCACAATTACAACAGTGCCTCTAGAATTTCTCCAAAGACATTCATAATTATTAATAGGTTAACAGAATCCTCATCAGATGAAACAGAAACATGGAGGGCACACCAAAAAGGCATTTAAAAATAAATAAAAAATGAAAGCAACAACTTATTTCAAAGTTTTATCAGAGAAAATATTTTGGTAGCTGCTGAATAGATCTGAGCATCCTCTGTCAACAAATAATGAAAAATCAGCTACAGAAATTACTACCCTCATATAGGGATGGTTGTGACTAAAGAACTAAGTATTCTACAACTGTTTGGAAAAATAAAAACCTGCACTATTTTTGTCTGAACACCAAGGGAACCCAAATTAACCATGGTAAGAATACAGTTGGCCTATTTTTCTGCATAGAAATACAGTCAATGCCTTTAGCTAAAGTTCAAAGAAAAAAAACATCACCACAGAAAATAACAACAAATTGCATATTAACTGTAGAAGGGCCTGCTTTGTTCTCTGCCTCCACCGCCTGCACAATAAACAGAACATATTTTACCAAGTCCGATGTCAAAGTTCCATTTCTGCTTGAAAGTCTTTTTGTTTACAAAATCACAGCCTAGAAAAATTCTATACGTATTTTTAACAAACTAGGTGAAGAAGCTCAAACTTGCTGATGCACAAACTTCAAAATGATAAAATGTCAGATTTCATGTAATGATGGTTTTCCAGAAGTCAAGGTTGCTGGATTTTAAGAGGTTTTAAATAGCAAAATTAACATTTCTCCTATGGGTATAAGATTAATGTAACATGCTTCCATGCAGCATAACTACTCCTAAAACTTGCTTTGAAAGTTATAGATCAAGTTGATCATATTCTCTGGGCAAACTAAGAAGTAATGAAAACTGATCTCTGCCCACCAAACAAAAACATTCACACCATGAACTGCACAATCTTAAAGTAAACTGTCCTCTTCAAGGCCACTGGAGAAGGAGCAAGCCCTGGGCTGTGACCAAAAGGCTCAGGAAATAACAAATTACATCACTGTAGGACTCTAAGGTGAATTCCTCCATAAAAGCAGGGAAATCTTTGGAAAGCACTATCTGGGAAGCACACTGATCAAGAAAGGATGTGGTGTACAGTATTTCTCAAGTCATATATGAGTTGGAAAAAATCTTTTCTGGCCTCACAAAAAACTCCAACATAATATCCAGCAACTGCTTACTCCGTATGTTGTCAACCTAACCTGCAAATCGTAACATGATAAGAAAACAAACCCGAAGAAATCTGTGTTTGAACGCACTATGTCCATAGAACCAGACAACTAAGTTGTCCCAATAAAGATGCCTTTTGGCAACACATTAACTTTTCTTTAAACACTCTGAAACGCAATGGGTTTAATCAATATCCTCGGGCAACCATCAAAACCCCATCCATCATTTCCCACTGCTGTAATGAGAAACACACTCTCATCTCAAAAAAATCAGAAGACACTATTGCAATCTCCACTTTGTGACCTTCTTTTGAAGCCCACTATCAACCAGTTGGAAACAACAGTGGAAACCGGGGCTACTTCTCTTCCTACTCCTCAATTTTGTTAAAAGACAGAGGAGTATTTTTAGGTTAGAAACCAATTTAAATTCAAATGGTACATCTTTATGTTATCAACACTTATTCAGTACAATGCAGACAACCTTGAAAAACCAGCTTTCTTAGGAGTCACACACAGGATTTAAAAACAGGAGATAGCGAATTTAAGTTAGAATATCTTAGCAGGAAGAAAAATCATACAACAAGTTCCTGGCTAAAAGTGGGTGTATTCAGAGATGATGGAGTGAACATTTTAGAGACAACTGCCCATGCTGGCTATCTCCAAAACAAGAATACCTATAGCAAAAAGTATTTGATAGATACTTAGTCCTGTAGTCCATGCTCCCTGATTATTGTTTCAAAGGTTCTGGATATTTTGCACATTCTTCAGAAATTCTGAAGTCTTTTGGCAACCACTCATGTAATTTTTAAGGGCAACATAACATACTTTTAAAAACTACCAATATGTGATAGCTGGACAGCATTTTTCATCATTGAAAATGGAGAAAAGAAGATAATATCAATGAAAAATATCTTAAAAAGCACTGATCCAGATCACTTTTCGAACATAAAAGGCTGCTCATCTGGAAGCACAGATCATGAATCAATCTTCACTCTCCTTAATCTAGGGAGAATGGACAAGAAATGAGATCCCCATCACAAAACATAAACATGCCTTCTCACTATAACACTCTTAATCCAGACTGAACTCAATCATGGCTCACATCCCAAACAGAAAATCCAGTATCATGCATATAATTAAGATTCATTAGTAGTGGGAATTGGTTTCTTCTGCCTTCTTCCATCTCAGCGACCGGAAATTCTAGAAAGCTTCAACCTATTTAGGTGTCACCCTACACTCTTTGAAGGACATAAGCAAGATGGAAATAACATCCCTATGGTAATCTTTCTATAAGGAAACAAAAAGTCAACAATTCTTGTGTTTTGGTAATCTATGCCATTTCCCATACTTGGGAATTGCTTCCATAATGCTACTTTACCATTTAGCCTACAACCATCTAACTAAAACTGTCAAGAACAATCACAGAACAACCAACAGAAGCTGTGTAAGGTACCAGCCAGTACTGGCACATTGTTTCTTTGTTCTGTCCTACCTCTTAATCTCCCTTAAGCCACATGTTGTCTCACATCCCCTTACTGAGCTTACAGGATGTTTAAGGCAGGAACTGTATTCTTATCCTGTATTTCTACAGCTGGGTTCCTGGTCAAACAAAGTGTTGTCCTAAAGCCATGCTCTCTTTCAAGCACTTTCACATTAGATATGAGCAATAACAATCTTTCACACACCTTTTTAGTATCTTTCTGAGGTTTCAGGATGAAGTTTTCCACTTAGCTTTGTAAAAAGCTAAGCTGATCTGACTGGCAATGTGCCTTTCACAAGCATTGTAACTGAATTTCAAAGAAGGCTGTTAATGCTGAAAAGCCAAATGAACCTTTGGATGACTTGCAGTAAGCTACATGGTATTTGAAACAGAGAAAAGCACTTTCTGAGATTTTTATCCCAACAGACAGTTATTTTAAAGCACAGAAGTTTGCTACATAAATTCTATTAAGCCATTTTTAAATTAAATATGGTATTAACGTGCAATTTAATAATAATCACTTTAGTCCAGAAACTGAAGCTCAGATTTCACATCTACTAAACTATTTTTAAATTAAATATGGCATTAATGTGCAATTTAATAATAATCACTTTAGTCCAGAGACAAAAACTCAAGATTTCACATCCCCAAAACATATAAAGGCACATACCTTCTGTCTAATGCACTCAGGAGTGGCTATTTTTATGTTTTAGAAGCTCTAGGAAATACTGTCCCTGTAAAAGGATGATGCATTATCTACAACACCATCTAGGAAACTATCACATGATCCCACTTAAATCCTAGAAACATACACTGCCGTATCATCAACATAATTTCACCTTTATAACCCATTAGGCAATAGAGAAACCTCAAATCCACCTAGAACAGATGTAACTGACTTACAATGGCATAATGGATTTACATTATGCTTTTCTACTGATTGAACTGCATGTGTTGCCAATCTGAATCTTAAATCAGAGCTTTAATTTCATAGTTATGTGGGTCCAAAACTTCTGCCACCCTTACTATGTGAGCTGGTTTAAAAGACTATCAGATCAAAAGAAAATGACCTGGCTTATGACTAGTGCATTGAGAAAATAGTGGAAGCATAATAATGTTAGTTGATTTATATAGCTGTCACTAATTTCTTCTAAAAACAATCCTCTAAACATAAAGGGACAATCTTAACAGTAGAATTAATAACTACATCATAACAAAGCATTACAGAATGCATTCAGAGACATTAGATACTGAGAAAAGGCTGATGACATAAGAAGCACTAATTCTGGGAGTAATTTCCAAGGGGAGGTCCTGGAAGCCCAACACTTGGGACTAACCAAGTGTAGCAGTTTTACTCATTACTGGCAATTCATGCAGCATTTCTTCAACAAATCATGATTTTTAGACATCACAGTCAAGAACGCATCCTGCTAAGATCTGTGCAAGGGAAGTACCAGACGCTTGCAAAGTTCTGTGTACATGAATGAACCCATACCCAGATATTTGCATCTTACAGCCTAAAAATACAAATAAAGTAGAAAAAAAATGCGTATCTGAAAACCTCTTAAATGCTTTTAAACCCTGTAAAATATAAAGGTTTGGATCATCATAGCATTTACATGACATGTCACAAAGTAATCACAGAATGGGTTAAAAGAGACCTTAAAGACCATATGGTTCCAAACTGCCTGCCATGGGCAGGGACACCCTCCACAGCTCTTAGTACTAATGTGTACAAAGAGAAAAGGATTTAAAAAATACCACAGCAAGGTCAGAGGGCCAAACATCAAGAGGCACCAACATTCACCTATGCCAGAAGTGGGAGAAAAGGAACAGAAAAGTCCAACAGGAAGGTGAATTTGCCTTTACCAGCCTCAGCTTAAGATTTATGACTGCTAGCCAGCAGTTTTGTATCAGGCTGGACCACTCTCCCATGACTGACTGCCTGCAGGTTCAAGATAGACGCTACTAATTCTGCAGGACAGAAACTGTATTTTACAGTATGGCTTCACAAAGAGCCTGGTATTTACTGAGGCCTCTGTATGCTACCATGCCACAAAGGAGCCCAGGACACAGGGACATAATACTGGGGAATTCTAATTTGAAACAAATAGCAGCTGCAGTTACCTGAAAGCTAGCAACAGTAGGAAAAACAAACAAACAAACAAAGCTGAAGCAGTAACATTAAGATTCAAAGAAAATAAAGGATGAAGAGAAAGTGGTACCATCAAGAAGCAGTTTGTAGATAAGAACAGTCAATAGAACAAACTAAAAAGCATGGTTTGCTCTACCAAACTGAGAGTGACAGAAAAACCAAGCAAGAAAAGCTGAAGAAGAGTAAAATAGCTTTGGAATTTGAGCAGGGACAAATTAGACAATTTCAATAGCACAGAGTGTAAAAATAAGATTGCAAAAGGCCAAGAAGGGAACAAGTCAAGGCAAAGAGAACAAAGAACACATTTCAGAAGAGCATTCTTACACTGGAGAGACCAGAGAGTACAGCAGTTAGAAGCCCACAGTCCCTACATAAATATATTAAAAAAAAAACAACAGGAAAATATTAGCATATTTTTAGGCATATTTTTGCTTTTAGGCAAAAGCAGTCTGGTGACTGACCAAAAGAAAGGTGAATTTATTGAAAAAAATCAGTTAGAGATTGGAATTAACAGGGCTGAAGGTAATAAGCAAGAGCAAAAGAGTAGAGGTGAATCGATATATCAATATTGACATCAGGGTTACATGAGGAAAAAAACCCAAACCTTAGACAAATTATTGCAGGAAATGACGACGCAGTGATCCTGGGAACAGGCTCCCTCTTTCCCAGTACAAACAGATCGCTATTTTCTAAGACTTTAAGTGGGAGGAGCCAATAGCTACAGGATAGGAAGCATCCAACACTAGTTTAGCAGCCTCAACAGTTGAAATCCTGATCCTGTAAATAAATTATCTAGCTTTCTAAACCCCAGTAATTCGATTTAATCTTAGTGTGACCACACACATTAGTAAAGATAAACACATGCAAACATAGTGGATGTAAGTCCACTCAGTTAAGAAAATACAAACATACACAGGGCCAGGACTTAAAATTACCAGAGGGAAAAAAGGACTGATGAACTGAAATAGCTAAGAGCTCAGTCCCTCTCCCAACACTAACCAAGGCTTCCAAAGGGAAGTTCAAGAAAGGCTGACAGCTTATTCCGCAGCTTCCTACTAGGAACGGACACATGCCCCCACTTCATAAACACAGCGAAATTCAATTCCTTCCCAATGTTCCCCAGACTGCAACACTGAAATTCCAGATACCTGCCTTTGCCCACAAAATGCAGAATACTCTTTCTTTTGGGAAGAAGCAGGGAAATCCCAGCAGCCTTTCAGCCTATTTGCTTTTATGGTAATTACTGTTATAGGACAATTACATATACTGCACCAAAAAAAGGGAAAAAAACCCAAATCCAAATATTGTTTCTTTGTACTTAAAATTCCTGGCTTTCCATCTGAATTATTTTTTGTTCTTTACCTTTCAGGGAGGTAACAAAAAAGGGGGGGGGATAAAAAGTTATTTCCCTGCCCCTATGCTCCGTATATTGTTTTGAGTATCTTTTACCATGCTTTCTTTTAGTCATCACTTTTTGAAAGCAATTAACTCCACTATACCAGTGCATCCCAATAACCACTAATAACTACCACAGCCTTCAGCAAATAAAGTGACCATAATAAAGCGCTGCATTTTAGACGGAAAACACAGTCCCTCAACAACAAAAAAACCCAATAGATTATTTCCTGTGTAGCTTGCCAGGCTATTAAACATGCAGACCCCTGACACCTCTCTTTATTTTTTACCAATATTGCCGCAGGCTTCCCCCCATTCGGGTCGAGTTTTTGCCCGGGAGGAGGGGGCGGGTTTAAACCAGCAATATTTCCACTCCGCCTCTCCCAACTGGCTCAACAACCATACCGCTACCGCGGCCCCCCCCGCCGCGCCCCACGGGGCTGCTTCCCCCACGGCGGGAGAACGGCGGCCGCCCACGTGTGCCCCCTCCCCGGAGGCGAGAGGTTCCCCCGGGAGCGGGGACACCGCGGCCAAAGGCTGAGCAAAGTTTCGTGTGCCGCCGCCGTGCGGGGAGCGAAGAGCCCTGCTGCAGCGCTGCCTCCGGAGGCCGGGGCGAAGGCAACCCAGCGGGGTAACACCGAGGCGGGTTTGCAAGCAGCGCGGCCGAGGGCCGACCCGCAGCACCGTGCGGTGAGCCCCGGGGGGGAGGCTCATTGTGCAGGGAACAAAAGAAAGATCCTCACCGCAAACGCAGCAGGAGAGGGACTGCCTGAAGTAGGGCAGGAGCTTGTTAATCTCTGTAAAGGACTGGGGATCTCCAGGGTCGTAGTTGAGCACCAGGCGGCTCGCTGAAACGTAGAGAGCAGTGGCATTCACCGGGTTCATCGCAGCCGCTCGCACGCCGCCGGCTCCGGGGTGAGAAGAAGGCGCGGCGCCGAGTCCGTGCTGGCCGCAGGGGCAGGTGGCCCCGGGGCGGGGGCAGGCCGGGTGTCACCTTGGTCCGGGGCCACCTGGAGCCGCGCGGCGGCGGCAGCGCGGAGGCCGCGGCGGCCCGGCGGCCCTGTCAGAGGGGCCGCGCTGGCTCCTCCTCCGCCTCCAGCGGGGCCTCGCTCCCGAGCAGCGGCCTCGGCCCGCCCGCAGCCACACAGCGCAGGGAAAGGCGGCGGCGCTACTCCAGACTGCGGGCCATGCCGGGCCGCCTTCCCCGGGGCCCTGCTACTCTCCGACCGGACGCTGCCTCAGCGGCGGCCCGGCATGACGACGGCCGCAGAGAGGAACCGCGAAGCCAGCTCAGGGCGGCGGCGGGCCAGGCCGCGCTGCCCGCTCCGGCGGCGGGGGAGGGAGGGAGGGAGGGAGGCGGATGCACCTGGGCCTCAGCGCGGCCGCATCACCGCGGCACCGCCGCGGCCTCCTCCGCGGGGCCGGTGGCTCCTGGTTGCGCGGCCGCCGCTCGCGGGGCCAAACCCGCCGCCTGATCCGCGCCGCAATGTCAATAGCAACCGTTAGGTCCAACCGTCACTGCGGAGCCATCGCCGCTGCCGTCCAGCACCCTGCACTGCGCATGCGCGGCCGGGACGCTGCCCTCCCCGCAGCGGGGGCCCATCCCGCGGGGCGGGGGGGTGAGGGGGAGTGGTGCAGCGCCCTCTAGCGGGAAGCGGGGCTGCCCCGCCGCCCTCGGCCTGGGCGCGGCTCCGGCCTGAGGGAGCGCGCGCCGCGGCGAGCGGTCGCCCCAACGGTCGTCTCACCCCTCTCCTCTCAGTGGAGGGCGGACCGCCACTGCCGGTCCCTCGCCAGGCGGGAGAGGTCGGCTGCCGGCAGGGCCCCCCCGGCGCCTATGCTGCCCCGTTGCCCCGGTTGATCAGGCTTATCCCTGCGCTCAGGGCCTCCACCTCACGGGAGGCCGTGACTCTGGAGCGGCTGGGCACGGCCACTGGTTCGTGCTCCTGTCATGGCGAGTGCCTCCGCTCACCTCTCGAGCTGAGGAATCAGGCTCCGCCTCTGCCTTATGTCATTCTGGAACCTGCAGCCAGGCCTGTCAAATAGATCGAGTTTCCGTCTGGGCTTGAGATTCCAGGGTGCCGACTGGGCCCCCGCCTTCCACCTAGCAAGGAGCAAGTCCAGTGTGTATACCTTCAAAGTGAGAGAGCTGCAGGGCCTACGAGGTCCTTAGAAGATATGGCACAGGACCTGCAAAACACACCCTTCTCAGATGCGGTCTGGATGCCCCAGTGGACACCACCAGCTGCCTACACAAGTCTGAGTAGACAGAAGCTTACCACAAGTGTTCTTGCTGCCCATACCAGCACTCTGGAGACCCTAATAATAACACAGCAGTGGATCCACAGGTTTTGGCAGGTATGACCAAGATATGGGGACAGGAGGGATTTTTTTTTATCTCCATCAGGTTTTAGGTCACTGGTGACCTGTGGGAGGAACTTCTGATATTTCCACTGGAAGCACCACTGTGGCCATTTCACACATCTCCAGACCCTGTGTTGCAACAAGGCCACTGCCATCAAAGCAGTCCTCTCCTACTTGGCCTTTTGGGAAACCATCTGATAGAACCTCTCTTTTTTCCCACTTGCCCCTCTCTGTGTTCACCTAGAACTGCCCACATTAAACTAATCATAGGATAGTTAGGGTTGGAAAGGACCGTAAGATCTAGTTCCAACCTCCCTAATGAAGGAGTTCCACCTCTATCTTTTTCTTTGTTTTCTCTTCGTGAATGCCCCCCAGCTTTCCAGCCCAACTCAAAATGAGTGTGCATACAAAATTAAGGAATTTGGGTCTTGACTACTAATACACAGTTAGCATTGCTGGTCCTCATCAAGCTGTACAGCTCATTTCCTACCTGACACTGTTTTAACGTAGCCCACATACAGCCCCTGTGTGCTCACTCGGTGCATTTCTCATTAATATGCATATTATTAATATTCTCATATTAACATACACCCCCTTCTCCCTTTTGGCCTCTCAGCAAACACTCAGTATGCCATCTATGGACCATAACTCCTTGGACATGTTCAGTCCCTAGCCCAACTCTATTTCATGGCACAGCATCCTCATTCTCACCCTCAGCCTACATGTATGTTGTCTGTAAAAGGCCCAATTCCTTCTTCAGCTTACTGCCAGAAAAACGTTAAGTGCTGAACCAAGCCAACAAACTACAGTTTCCCAGAACTTGCAATTTCAAGCAATTTCCCACCAAGCACACATTCTCATACCTCCCTGTATCACATCTTCTGCCAAACTTCATTGTCCTGAACACTCTCATCTCAACCCCTCCCAGCTATATCTCACACTGCTCTCTGGCTGTTATGCAAGGAACTGACTTGACACCCAACATCCAAAGAGTTCTACCAGTCTTGGCTAATTTCTGGGATATACTCCTCCTGGGTATCATGCATGAGCTGGATTCAACAGTTACCATAAGAAGTGTTCCAGGAGCAAACCTCAATACCTCATCCTCAGCACTATCCTACACTATTCTCAGATTCCCTGATAGAGCTAAATAAGTAGGTTTGGATTCCATCTAAGAAGAACTGCATCTTCTTAGAAGATTAGAAGAAATGCTCTAGAACTGCAAGCAAAACTTATTAAAATATTGAAAATTATGGTAATTTGAAATTGCAAGAATAGCAAGATTGATTAGGTCATACTCTTTTGGCCAAAGGAAGCCCATAATGCTTTTTTCCTTCCCACTGTTGCTGGCTGATGTGCTGAATTTGACTTTTCTTGTAGTCAGACCCTTAAGTAGAGGGTTTATGTTTCTAACAGTGTGGTCGAAGAAGGAGATGTAATTTTTTCTACCTCTATTGATTGTGGTCTACCAGCATAGCTATTCTGAAGAGTAAGTCATGCTACCCAAACATTTTGGTTTAAGTCCTCAGCTGTTTGAAATCTAGGACAAATAAAGTGGTGAGACTAAATATTAGAGTTTTGAGCGCACCAACAAGCTCTGCAACCTCTTCCCCCTGCCTTCAGGGGATTAGCTAGACTGCCTGCGCATTAGGCCAGCTCTGATGGGGTGCAGCTGTGTGACCTTGGATCAGGCTGAGAACTAGCCTAGATGTGGAAAGTTCATTTAGGCCCTCTCAGCTGTGCCTTAGAAGCTGCCTTTAAGCAGCTTTTATGCTTTTTTTGAACTATACTGCATCTGTCTGTTGACTTCCTGCTTTGACCTTAGACCTGCCTCATTGTGGATGTCTTGCAAGTGGTCATGGGGCTCACCCTTGTTCCAGCTGCTGGACCTTACTGTTCTGTTCTTCTTATTCAGGTACTGTGGGACTGTATTTGTTGTCAATGTTAATACTGCCTTGACTGCTTTGCTGTGACTTTTCTGGCTCACCTTCCAAAAGTAGCCACTTGTCCTTCAGTAGAGCTGCTTGTCTGACTGACTGACCCTCAGTAATATCGTGGTCATGGACTAATTCAACTGCTTCAAGTCTGAGCTTTCATGCTAATCTTGATTTACATCCCTTCATCTTTTCAATTGAAAATTAATCTGAGTAAGGTCAGAATAGGGATGTTATCCCATTTTGCTGTTCCTACCAACATTCTGCTCATGGCTGCATTTGGAAGAACTAGACATTTCATTCAGATTAGGTTAGAATAGGGTGTCTGAAATCTGCCAAACACAGATATTTGCATTAATGTCCAATGTCTTTGGGTTATAGTTTAAGTCCTTGATACTTTACTACAGTGCTTGAATAAAAAAAACACACAAAAAAAACCTAAAACCAAACAAACTACCACCACTCCCTCCCCCCCAAACCAACCAAACAAAAAAAACCTCCACAAACATGTAGGTTTCAATTTAAGGTTCTTTGTAAATGTGCCAGATAAAATATGAGGTGATGAAGATGCTCCCTCTGTCAAGACAGCCTGCTCTTGTGGAATTGGTGCATCTTAAAGTGTGTAATTCCTACAGTGCTGTAACTTTAAGGGAAAGTTACCAACTGAGCACACTTTAAAAAGATACTGGTCACCACATACAGTGCCTTTGGAAAGCTTGCACATGAAGAAACTGGCGGGGTTTGTTGTTTTGTTATGAGATTTGTTTGGGTTGTTTTCCCCTCAGACAATGGCAAACTTACTTCTAATTGTTCAACTTGCTGTATGTTTCCTTCTTTGTCATTGTATTTTAAGTATCATGTCAAGAAAGGCAGGATAAGACCGGACTGATTGTAACACTTCTAACATAGTCACAGATACTCATGTTTTCTGAGCTAACTTTATTAATGAATTAAAAAACTAACTCAAACACTAATAAATATGAAATCACAGTAGCTACAAAAGAAAGGAACAACAACAAACCCTCACAGTTTCTAAGGAAGACAAAGATTAAACTTTGCCAAAAAGCAGTCAGGAGGAACTGAAGATTGTTAGTGTCATTCTGCAAAGCCTGTGGGTTTTCTGGGAAGTGATCCATGGCTACCTGCTCACCCTTGTTACCATCCCAACCAGACACAGCTGTAGGACCTCTCCTGCAATACAACCTGCACCAATTGTGCAGGGTTTATTTGTAATTCTCCCTGATTTTTTTTTCTCATAGGATTGTCCATTTAGCTTTGTAACCCTCAAATGCACAAGGGGGGGGGGGGGGGGAGGGGCAGGCTGGGGGTGTCTAACTATGACATGGCTTCAGAATCCTGGGGAAACAGAGCATACTATTACCCCCCAGTCCATTGAGTTTGCCTTATTTTATATCCATAAATGAACTGTAGACTTTCCCATTATTTTTCCCTGTCTGTGTTCAAAAGCATTCTCATGTTATTCCAGAACAGCCACATTTCTGATCTCTTATTGGTATCTCTCTCTGATGATTGTTATCTTTGAGAAGTTCATGCCTGCAATGCCACATCTGGGGACATCCTATTTTTCCAGATTATAGGAGTGGCTGCAATAGCCCTTTCATTCAAGTACATATTCACATACGAACAAGCCAGTTCCTGCTTTTTCATTTGAGTGTATTTTTGCAAGTAGCCTTTTTTTGGAGGGGAAAAAAGGCATCTACATCATCAAGCTTGAGACCTGGAGTAATGCAGTACAATGTGTATTCTTACTGGTGCAGAGGAATTCCCTGTTTTATGCCAGAAAGTTTCCTACACTGTTGTTGAACATTGAAACATATGGTGCTGTACAGTTTTATAACAATGTTTTGTTAGGTCCACCAGTTCTTTGCAACTGTATGAGATTTTCTTTTTGGTTGGTTTTGGGTTTTAGCAATCTGCTGCTTGTCAGAAACACCAAGAAAATAACCAAGAATTTATTTCTGGTTTGGATTCACAAGGGCTTGAGAATGAATATTTCCAAGAATGTAAAGGTCCCCACGATCTTAGTATAAAAACCCACCCACTAAGTCACTATTGTTACGAGTTTTGCTTGTTGTTCTCCACAAGCCAGTCACCTGCAATTCACTTACTTCATTTGGGTGATATGTTTAAAGGGAATTTTCTTAGGTTGAATTAATAGGACACGTCCCCCAGCATTTATTATTCAGCATGGCTTTTTCCTTTAGTTCTCCCAGCACTTCTCCAATGTGAAACAGGCCAGTGGGTGTAGCTGCAAGAGCTTTTCTCCAGCTGTGTGAGCATGCCTGGCCTGATATTTGTTCTATTTGAATCAGCATCAAGTACTGTCACGCATTTTGCATATCATATTAGATCTTTGGTAATCAAGTTCCTCCTGTTGTTGTTAAACTGTGTAGGTATAAGCAGAAGTCATGAGGTATCTCTTTGCAGCTCCTCTCTCAGAATGAGATTGATTCCTCCTTTTTTTCCAGAACTGGATCTGAGAGCTTTTACCAGATACTAAACATGTTCTATGTTGATCTCCTTCATATTTACAAAAGTACCCTTTTCAGCTATTATTTCCTTGTGGTGTTACTTACAGGAATTGTGTCAGTAAGCTTTTACTGTTGCTAATGTAAAAAATCTGTTTACCTTACCTTTCAAAATCATCACAAAACAGTTTTCCAACATGCACATTAGAAGCAGAAGGGTTTCAATAAAGCTGACAGCAGTCCATCTCCTCACTGAAACTGTTTCTTTCTTACTGGTGTTGCCAAGCAGCTAGCCATTGAATTTTGTTTCTAGGGGCATGGTTGTTTCCTCTCTGGTCATTTTCCCAACTGCCCACTGAGCTGTGAGGTTAAGAAGTACTATAGAAGCTCATGCAGGGAACCCCTCTTTCAAAAAATAGACTGTTTTTAGCTTGGTGGTTCGTGGTGGTGACAATGCTGTTGTTATTAAAGTAGGAATATTTTGACCTCTCTCTTTTGGGTCTTAGTTGTAAGTGGGACAGATAAATAACTGGAAAACACTGTCCTTACTTGTTTCCTTGACTACGTTGTTCCCTATGTGGGCTTTTATAAGTATTACTGTGACTTCCTAAGGGTGACTTCTTAGATCCATATGTTCTCTGTGCAGGTTTTCTTTGAGCAAAGCATTTCTGCTGTTCTATAATGAAAACTCTTCTGCCAAAAGGCAGATAGATTGTTAATCCTCTTGCTGCTTTTCCTTGTCTTGACACTGAAAAATTTCAACTGCTTTTTTCAATAGATACTCTGTAGTTACTCTGCTGACAAACATTATACCAACATTATATCTTCACAGGCTGTTTTTGAGAAAGCAGTATAGTACAGACTGATTATTTCATTTTATCAGACAAAGAATAAAAGTTTTCTTTTCTCTTTTTTTTTTCTTTTTACAGGATAATACCAGTATTTAATAGCTGATTAAAATACACATTTCAGAGTATCTTGCTGAGACAACCTCATGTCTGACATGATCACAGCAGTCATTTCTGGCTTTTAGTATCTATGAATTCAATTTTGGCTTTGTATCTAGTCTGAGGTCTGCTTATTTTTGTGAGTCTTCAGTTCATCAGTGGTGTGAGTTGTGAGTCAGTTTAAAACCTGAGCTTCCAGGAGTGCAGGAGTTTTGTTAGAACAGGACTCTCAGTGCAGTTTGGAATGGCACAAAGGAAGTAGAGATGATCTGGGATTAGCACTAAATATTCAAACTTATTCTGAGACAAACTGCTAATGTAGAAATACTGGTTCAGCTCTGCATGTGTTCCAGCTTAATTTGGGTTTAGTGAGAATGCTACTGTACATAATTATCTCAGAACAAGAATCTATACACTTTATACACTTGAGTTACCCCTCTGACTTAACAAATCAACCAACATTGACCTTGGACTGTTTCTTACAGGCATACAGATGAATGATGGAGCTGGTTTTTATTTTTTACTGACTACTTCTGTATACAAAAAAATATACACAAATTACGATTTGACTTAACATGAGAAAATTGAATAACAGGAGACTTTTCTCATAGTTAAAAGTGCTCTTGTAGATGGATTTGGCCTCAGAATACCTTTTCCTCTTTCACTGAATTGCATTGTGGGGGCTTCTTGAGAAACTGCTCGAAGAATTTTTGTGTTCTATTGCACATCCGAGACAATCTCTAACTAAACAATTCTAACAATACAGGACTGTCTCAGAACTAAAGTCCAGTATCCTGCTTCAAAAAGTAGGCAATGACAAATATGTAGAGAACACTAATAATATAGTAAGCATATAGTGTTATTTTCCTAGCATAGTCTTTCAAGAATTTGTGTCTTGAACTTTCAAAGACCAAAGTGACGTGTTTGCATTTTATAGCCCTAGATAAGTGTTTCCAAACCCTTTTGGCACGAGGGTACCCTGTTGTAAGTAGTTCCTTAGTTCAACAGTGTAGTATAGAGAAGTACCTTTTTGTAACAGATCATCTATCTGCCTGTTCCAGCTGAAGCCATTAATGCTTGTGTTGAAATAGCTGATGAAGGATCAATCCCCATGCCCCCCTTTTGTGTTACAGCTGATTTTGCAGGTTTCCATCATTCTACCTCAGCTATTCCTTTTCTAGGCTGAGGACTATTTGCTGCTTTTGCAGAAGCTGCTTCATACCCTCAATCAGCTCTGTTGTTTTTTTTTTTCCTGTCTTTCTGTATATATATATATATATATATATATATGTATGTGTATATACTAGAGAATACATAGAATCATATTTCTGTATCTCTTTTCAGGAGTGGGGCACAAAGTGCAATGGAGGGCTAGAGCTGCATGCGGTACTGGTGATGTGGATTTACCATACAGGTATTCTGTAGTATAGTATGTTTTTTATTTTGTTCTTTTTAGCAGTCATTACTAATATTTAATTTACTTTTTAACCACTATTGAAACTCAAGCTGATGTTTTTCTGGAGGTATTCTGAACTTGTTCCTTTTAGTACCAAACAGTTCAAGCGCCCAAGGTGTATGTGTTCTTGGGATTGTTTTTACCCAGTGCATCACTTGACGTCTGTTTGAACTTCTCGCTCTGCACTCTGTGATGTCCTTCAGTGATTTTTTATTTATTTTTTTTTTTTCAGTCCAGCATCATAACTGTTAAGCAAACCTTTTGGTCTTGACAGGAAATTGCACCTAAGTCCCTTTTCCAGATCTTTCACAGCTGTGTTGAACAGAATAGATCTCAGTGCAAGGAACAAAAGATGTCCTAGCTCAAGAGCCCAGTGGGATTTGCTAGTTAAATTGTTTCACACTGAAAATTTACTTTTCACTCTTCCTTTCCTAAACACCTTTCCATGTTTTACAGGACCTTTCTTTGAACCTAATGGCAACTTAGTTTCAACAGGTTCTAATAAGGGACACTCTCAAAAGCCTCTGGAAACCCTAGGAATTATATGAACTGAATTTCTGGTGTGGGTGTTTGACTTCATTAAATAGGGCTACTAGGTCTGCATGGCATGACTTTCTGTACAAAACCTGTGTCAGTTCCTCCCTGGTATATCCTATTTATTTGCATATTCACTAACACTGGGGTTTGGTTGAGTGTGGGGGTGTTTTGGTGATTTGCTTGGTATTTTTTTTCCCACTTGGCTTCATAATTCATATTGGATTTACAGGTTTGCAGTTTTCTTCAATCTGTTAATGCCTGTCTTTAAAATTGGCATTGCAGTAGGCACCTGCCACATGAGGTTTGTAGCAAGAGACTTGCAATTGACACTAGTTCATGTCTGAATTATAACACCAAGGTGGAAAAAAACTCATGGAGACTTGTTAATGATTTGTTCTATGGCTTAATTTTCTGCTGTTCAGGGTCAAGGAGGTCCTCCAATGTATCCCTTTGTCAAATAAAAATGGGGTTTGGCACAGAAATAGTCTCAAGTTCTTTTGCACTGAACTAGATGGGGGAAAAAACCAACAAAAAAACCCAAAATAGACTTTTCTGCAATGGTTGTATAGGCTCTGAGTAATCCCTTTAATGTTGATGTGTCTCATTGCCAGATTCTCTGGCATGCTTCCTCTTTCTCAGGTATTTGGAAAAAGCATTTACTAGCTTTCCTACTTGTAGCAAGCTGTTCCTAAGAGTATTTTTCAGCCTCTTCACCCTGTTTTTTTCACAGGTAACCAGCAATATTTTACAATTCTGTTTTACCCTGTACTCCTCTCTTAGGCAGAGCTTCAACTATCTGAACAATGTGGTGTTTTTGTTTTTTGTTTTGTTTTTTTTTTTTCCTAGTAACTCCCATTGCCATGCCGTTGAGGCATGCCACCTCTGTTTTCCAGGATGGGCTCTTTTTGAAACCCCTCTGTATCCAGAATGTAGATTTTTTAACCCTTTTTGCTTGTGATCCATGTTCTGAATAGTGATTATTTTCATTTCTGAAGTTGCAGTAGCCAGCCTGAGTGATACCTAACCAACCATTTCCCACTGAGAGACAGTGGAGGCTTTTGCTTCAAACATTTCCTGTTGTCTGTTTCCTGCTTGGGCTATTTTGTGATCAGGGAACACTCCTAGGGTTTTCACTGAGCCTGATGGGGAGTGTTAAGTGTCTATTCAGCTGCTGCAGAGGAGCAGCTACCTCACAGATAGGCAAGAATGCAGCTAATAACATTTTGCAGTTACTCTGGCTGGGGGCTGAAACAGTCTCATGCTAGGTAGGTGTGGACTGAGGTACTCAATGCCTTCCTTGTCTTGGTCTTCACTGACAAGATGTCCCCAGGCCTTTGTGCCTGCAGGCAGGGATTACCAGTAATGGAGGATGATTGAGTTGGCAGTTACTGAGAAAGTCTGACTGATACAGTCCGGGGGAAACAGAATGACCCAAGTGTGCTGAGAGGGGTCATGGAGATCAGGGCAGATCCCTGATGACTGGGGAAAGGCTGAGGTTACACCCATCTAGAAAAAAAACTAGGGAGGATGACTGCAAGGCAGTCACCTTCAGTTTGGTTTCTGAGGAAAACCATGGACTAAGTCTTTTTGAATGCCTTTTTCTGGCACAGGTGTTTGGAGGTGTTTGGTAATAGCCAGCATAATCTAGGGTAAATTAATCTAGGGTAAATCATGTGTGACCAATCTCAGTGCCTTCTAGTGATGAGGTGATTAGCTCTGTGGATGAGAGAAGAGCAATGAATGTCATTTACCTTGATTTGTGCAAGGTTTTAAACGATCTCTTACTGTACAGTTGTACCTAAGTTGGGACATTATGGTGAGGAGAGATAGCACGGTGGTGAAGGGCTGGAGTGACTGGCCTTCATCTTTCTTAACCTCTCTTTATTGAAGTGCCTAGTCAGGACAAGAGACAGTTGTCTTAAACTGAAACAGGGCAGGCTGCTACTTAATAGAAGGGGTGGGAGGGGAATTAGTTTCTCCATCGGGCCAAATCTTTGCAGACTTTTAAGATCCGGATAATGCCCTGAGAAAACTGGCATGAATTCAGTGCTGACTCTGTTCTGAGTAGGAGGCTGGACTGGAACCTGAGAACCCTTCTAAAATGAATTTTTATATGCCAGCTTGTATATGCCATGTAATCCAAGAATTTTAATTCTTGGAGATTCTTCTTCAGAATTACCCTTGTGCTGTGTCCTTCTTTGCGCTTAGTGTCTGTGCATGTAAGGTAATATTCAGCTAGGGCTAGTTCAGTTCTTTTCCAGACTTGTTATTTCTTGGTTGTCGGCAGTTACAGGGGTAACAAATGATCCGCTATATGCAGACGGCTGCTTTTGCAGAGCAGGCAACTGCATGGGAAGCCATGACATCAGATTTCTGGATTGCGGATACGCTGCAGCTAGGTCACTTGGTCTGCGCAAATGTGTATTCCCCAAACACCCTAATCCTCTCCCTTTTTAAGGGGGTCTTTATTTTCTTCATCCTTGTGAAAGTGTGATGTGACGAGAGCCAGACTGCCCGTTAATAGGGGGAGAATCAGTGCCTATGTATTACAGGGACAGTGTTTTCATAAGAAATACTTTCTAGCACTCAGAACAAAGAGAGGGCAGCTAATCTTTCAACACTTGGGCTTGCCGGCTCCGTTTCTGAAAAGCAAGTTTTCCAAAGTCCTGGTGGTTTTCCGGAAGCCAAAACAGTATGTCCACAAAAGAGGAAAAGGAGACCGGGAAGAGATGATGCATTTTTACATTGCTCTGTCGGAAAGCTTTCCTGCGCAAAGACAAAGGCGATTAACAATCTGGTTGAGGAAATCCCGGCCTTCACGTCAGGCAGCTGCCTGTTTGCGGCAGCGCCCGGCTACTGGCAACCCCTTTCCAGGCCTCCCGGCCCGTAAGGACCGCACTTACTGGTACCCCCGAGCCGCCCGTAGGCCTGTCGTCCGTGGGGGCCCCGCCCCGGTACCCGCGGGCAGCTCGGCCGTGCCCGCGCACCGTCGGGTGCAGGCTCCGGCCCAGGTCCCCGCGGCCGCGCGCAGGCGCTGCCGTGGCTGGTGCGTGACATGGCGGCGCTGCGCGTGTTGAGGCGGGCGGCGGGGTCTCGGGCGCTCTGCCTGTGCCGGGCCGCCTCGGGGGGCCGCCCGCCCTCCGTGCCTGAGCGCATCGAGGAAAAGCGGCGCGCCGCGCTGCTTGGCGGCGGCCAGGCCCGCATCGACGCCCAGCACAAGCGGGTGAGACGCGGGCAGCGAGGAGAACAGTCCCTTCCCCACTGCAGTCTCCCCTCGCGGGCGGGGCTCTGGCACGTTCGTCCTGCCGCCGGTCTCCGTAGCGGGGCGTCTCCGCTTCGCGACAGGCACGGTCGGGAGGGGACGGGTAGTCATAGCGGCCACCGAGCCCCCAGGGTAGGCAGGGAGTGGTGCTGTGCCGCGGGCAGGGCTCAAACGGCCTCCCGCGGTCAGAGGCGGAAAACGCTCAAGTCGTAGAATCACGGAATGGTTTGGGTTGGAAAGGACGTTAAGGTCGTATACTTACAACCCCCTGCCATGGGCTGGAACAGCTTGCTCAAGTCCTCGAAACCAGGGGCGGCTTTGCTTTTCAATTGCAGAAGCCTTTTTTGCTGTGGAGCTATACTGAAGTGGCATTAGAGACAGCATTACCTGTTATTCGAGGCAGGAAAAAAATTAGCTCAGCTCTGTCACCGAGATTGGCTGTAATGTGTGTGTATGAGGGGTACTGCTTAACATGTGATGGCAAGTTCTAGGTTGCTTAATACTTCGTTGGGCTTGGAGGCATACTGTGCAGTGCAGTGTCATCTTTGGCACTGCTGTTGCAGATCTAAGCTGATCAAAAAAGAGTGGAAATAAGGCAGAGAAAAAGGCAGATGAGAAGGGTGAGAGCAGCTGGATTTTTAGTCTCTTGTTTATGTTATTCAAATTTTAGGCAATACTGAAGAGGGTGACAATGTAGTTTTCCTGTTTCTGTGTGTTGTTTCTTGCTGTGATGTATTTCAATTTTAGTGCAAGGATTTAGTGATACCATGATGGCTTGTAGGCATCGAGAAGATGGGGATAGCTGTTCATGTGAAGACTGCATGAATGATCTGTTTGCCTATTAGCAGTTTGGTTCCTGTGGCTATACAACATCTGAACACTCATAGGCTCACTGAGTTACGTTTAGGATACTGACAGAATCGCAGAATGGTTTGGGTTGGAAGGACTTTAAGATTGTCTAGTTCAAACCCCTTGCCATGGGCAGGGATGCCTTGCAGTAGATTGTTATGCAATTATTTGTGTGTCTTGGGGTGCCTCAAACATCTTACGTTTTATGTAAACTGAATCTCTGGCTTACGTTAGTCTTTGCTGCATTTATTGATTTTTCATGAACTTTCTGACTTAGTGGTCAGACGTTGAGTAGAGAAATCAAGCTATGCTTTAATGTCATGTTGAGGTAAGGTTATACCATCCCTGAAAGAAGATAACCCAGCTGCCCTGAGCTTTGTAGACAGATGCTTACCTGCACTGGACATAATACGTTTGTTTGGAAGGTTGAGATAAAAAGAACTTTGTGATAATTTATTCCTGCATGGCATCATTGTTACTGAGCAAGGGACAATGCATGTCTGGTCAGTTAACTTTCTTGGCTCTTACTCCACTTTTGCTCATACCAGTGTCCAGCAGAAAAAAAAAACAACCACCAAAACAAAAGGATTTTGTCAAAAATTCCCTTTTTCTGTCATTTGCTGCAGTCAGATATGGAGCATAGTGAATTGAGCCCTGAACTGTTGGTAAGGACTGGTTTAGCTGTGAAAGAGTTCCATGTTTAAGAATAGAACAAAGACCTTAAGAGCGGCATTTAAATGTGTCGGCAAAAATAGCTGTGATGTTATTAGATCTTGTTGAAAAGACTCTGGTATGGTTTCCTTTATCTTGTGGTAGTGCTGCTCCAGTAGTCAGCCTTTTCAGTGTGGCTTGCATGATGTTTGTTTTCAATGGGCCAAATGTAGCAAATGGAATGAGGCCATGTTTGATTAAACTGTATCTGCTGGTGGTCAGTAAACTGAGCCAGAACCACCTCATGGCTGTAGTAATTGTTGTTTGCTTTGTTTCAGGGAAAGCTGACAGCAAGGGAACGAATTCTTTTGCTGTTGGACCCCGACACTTTTGATGAATATGATATGTTTGTGGAACACAGATGTTCTGACTTTGGGATGGACTCTAGTAAGAATAAGGTAATTTTACTTCCTATAACTCTTATTTCTTTGTCCTCTGTTCTTCAGCCATCTAGCCAGCCATCTGGTTGACAGAAAATAGGCCGTTCTGTTCACATGTAATCTCTTTTAATTATTTTATTGATTTTTTTTTTTGTTTTCCAAATTTTCTTTTATTACTCTCAGTTTCCATTTAATAGCTTATCTGGTTTACTTTTCCATTGTCTAAACTTGATACCTTTTTTTTAAGGTCAGATACCTCTAGGATATTGTCTTAATTTGTATTTTAAATAATAGAGGAAGCTGCAAAGCTTTGATGTTAAAACTTTGTTAATCAAGATGTGTATGGAGGACAAACATGGGTAGATACTTCTGCCTCCCTGCAGGTGACATCCAAGTTATAGAATGAAATGACTGGGATCTAGCCAAACTAGGGAGTAATAAAATAATTTAGGGCCTTAAAATCTGCTGTGTTAGGAATTTCAGGCATTCATACTAAACTGTTAGCAAGTCTGAAAACTGCATAGAAAAATTCTGCAGTTTTCAGATATACAGCTGTGTATCATCAATTGAAATGGTACATGAGGCTCATCACATAGAAGGAAAATTTACGGCTCCCTAAAGTCTCTCACCGTAACATTGATGCCTGATAAATTACTACATGGGAAAAGTATTTTGTTGTGATTTAAGTACAGAAAGGACAATGAACACGCTGGGATGTGTGGATGTGCCTGGTCAGTGTGAATCTTCCTGTAGCAAAAGGCCCTATTTGCTGTGGAGTGTTCTGGTTTGGTGTGTGGTGAGAACCTGCTCTATATGTACCACTACCCCATGCTGCATACAATGACTGCAAGTTCTGTTTATACAGTTATTAAAACTAGTTTACTGGTTTTCAGTCCTTCAAGTCGCAGGGCTGCATCCTACAGTTGAGGGAGGATTCAGCAGGCTTCCACCATGAGCAGCTGGGGCATTGGGAACTGGCAAAGGTGAAGAATTTGGTGTTGGTTTAGTAGCCAGGAGTCTGATGGGACTTGGTGTTAGGAAGGATATCATGTTAGACCTTCTCTTTTCTCAGGGAGCATAGGAGTGAACTTCTCTAAGTACTTTTTTCCCCTCTGTTCCCTAGCAAACTCAAATAACTGCCTCTCATCATGCTACTCAGCACTGCATCCCGCAATTATAACAAATGGCTGTTTCTGAAGAGATGAGGAGTGGCTGAGTCCTGAGAGTTGACAAGAGGGTTAATTTTTTTCCTTGTCCTTCAGAATTCACCTTTCAGTGAGCTGCATATTGTGTTTACAGAGTAGGGTTTCACAACAGATGACCTAACTGTGGCCAGTGAGCTGGAATATTAGTTTAGCATTGAATTTCTCAGAGTTCCTGGAACTTTCTGAAGGTAGGGTAAGACTTGTACTTACACTCAGGCCACTCTGCAGGTTGCTTGGGCTTTTAGGACTCGCCTGCATCTGGAACTACAGGTGTGTTTCCTGCTCTTCTATGTGCTAAGAACTATGGGTTGGTAGCAGTGCTGTCTGTACAGCCTGAGAGAACTCCCCAGACTTGTATGACCTTCCTGAATACAGATCACCTTGAGCATAAGTATTCTTTTAAATACCTAACAGTAAGAAGCATTTAAATATTTGGAATTCCTTTGTGACAGACAGCCCATAAAGTTCCTTCTTTACTGTTATCTTGAAAAATTTCTGTGTATTTCCTTTCCTGAAAAGTGAAACAAAGGTAAGAGATCTTAAGATTTACAGGCTCCATTTCCTCTTCCAGCTCTTTCTTCTTCCCTTATCTACAGGATGGCAAATGGAACAGGTCAGGTTGAAGTGGTTTTGACCTTTCCAAGGTTGTTTTTTCCCCCTATATCAACACCTCAAGAAAGGTTTGTGTTCTGTGTCCGTTCTGTGAAAAACATCAATTGGTTCTGATAAAAGGTACATCCTGTCTCTAAGAACATGAATTTGCTTTAACTCCAGATGTGCTGAGATTCAGCAGGGAACTGCAGAGTCCAGTAATCTTGACACTAATACACAAATGATACTTGTTATTACCTCTAGTTCCCCTTTCCAGGACTGGGGGAGATGCTGGTGGAGCTCCCACTGGAAACATGTCAGGCCAGTCCTCTCTGAGAATCAGTCTTGGTATTCAGTAGAAGTTTGTTGAGTTTTTAGTGGATGTTGTCACTGCTTGGATTTTTTTTTCTAATTATTACTTTTAATTAATTTATTTGTTTTTTTAAATGCAGTATCCTGGAGACAGTGTGGTGACTGGCCGGGGACGGATTAATGGGAGACTGGCTTATGTTTTCAGTCAGGTATGGTTTTACTTGTTGGTTTGTTTTTTTTTTTTTTTTTTTTTTTGGGGGGGGTGTTGGGGTATTTTTTGTTTTGTTTTGTTTGTTTGTTTTTTAATAGCATGAACTCAAATATTGTGAATTTATTGTGAAGGATCAGTGTGGCCATGTATAATGTACCTGTTAACCTTCTAGCAATAAGTGCAAGATAGATCTAACATCCTGGGGGAGGAAACAAGGGCACCTTCAGACAAGAAGAAGAATTAAAAAAAGCATTTCTGAAACTTTTGTTGAATGATAGAAGCAGTTGTGATAAAGGCGGGGTGAAAACATGAAAGAATGCAAAGCCAGTGGGAATGTTTTGAAAAGACAAAGTGTTATTATTTCATTAGGTATTGACATGCTGGAGACTGGAGGAGTCCTCCAGAACCACAGTTTTGATAACCAAGAAGTGAATTAATGGGGAAGTCAGTGACTGAGCACTGTGTGCTTAAATCAGCTTCAAGCTTTGACTCTGTCCTTCCAGTTGGATGTGTGTGGATGAGCTCCTGCAGGCATGTGGAGACCTGCAAGTGTCAGTGGAAAGCTTTGCAAGTTCTAAGAACTGCCTTCTGGGTTTCACAGTGCAGAATAGGGGCTGTTTGCTGGAGATAGCAACTGGAATTGCAATGAGTGGAATTCATGACAGAGGGCACTTGAGCAACCTTGAATTGTTTCTCAGGTTCAAACTCTGAATAGTTGAAGGGATTATGGTAGTATGTAAATAGAAACATAAAGTATACTTTTAATGTTAAGATATGCTTTTTATGTTTCAGTAAAAATATTTTAGAGGAATCATCATAGGTAAGATACTTGTTTTGGTTCATCTTAACACTGTGAAAGAGAGGCTTTCTTTCAGATCACTGGTAACTGCTGCTCTGTTCTGGGCCACAAAGTAGCCTTTGTTCAATTTGCTGTCATGGCCAAAATGATTGTTTCTGTGTGACCCCGGAGAAAGTCATACACCCTGCTTTTTTTTTCTTGGATATACATTTCTTCCAAGGAAGGACACTGTTATGTGGGCCTGAACATAAGACAGGAACTGAACACAGACCTAAATTTTACAAGAACACAAATAGAGGGCGGTTTTTATACTAAAAGTATTTAAATGTGCCCCTTCATGATACACCTCTCATATTTCAAGACCTTTTTCCCCCTCCAAATTGAGATGCCACCTAAGATGTTCCTTCCTTTTTGGATTAACTGCTACTTGTAGTCATCCACGCAGTTTTTAGAGCTTATCTGAGAGTAAGACTTGGTGGGTATACATCAGAGAAACTCACCACAAGTTGGCTCTGGGCTCTGTTGGTGCCAGTACGTGTCAATGTCCCCTTTCTCTTCTGGGTCAGTCCTAGGGCCTCATATTGCTTGTTAAAGATCTTACTGCTCATGCTTAGGGGTAGCACCAATAATCAGATTTTGGCTGACATAGTCCCTATAGCACTCATGAAAGAATTATAAACTCTTGAAGCGTAACTCATGAGTACAGAACAATGGCATATATTTCCAGGTTTTTACTTCAGCCTGTCTGCAGTCATGTCTTGCCACTGCCCCTTGCAGTGAGACCCTCCTCACCGGTGAAACTTCCCCAGACTATTCCACTGTTGATAAATGTTGACAAAAAAGGAATATACATTTGTAGAAAGAGAAAATGTTTCTGTAGGGAGAAAAAAAGGGAGGGAGCAAAACTAAGTTTGTGATTTCAACATGGAATCCACTGGCAAATACATCTAGTAGATCTTTTTTCTTGTAAGGAGGTTTGAATAGAGCAGGATTGATCTGCAGGCTGCACTGAGGGACTCCAGTTGTTTTGGAACAGCATACCAAATATAGAACATTGTAGGATTGTACTAGATTTACTTGCAGTGATTTTACTTAAATGATTTTTTTCCCCCCCTAATCTGACAATTTGTTTTCCCTCCAGGATTTTACTGTATTTGGAGGCAGTTTATCTGGAGCTCATGCCCAGAAGATCTGTAAGGTAATATTTCACAGGTGAAAATAAACCAGAAAAATTGTCAGAGTCCTTTTCTCAATCTGTTGTCTTAATGACTTTGGAGGAAATAATTTGTGACTGGCTTCAATGGACTCTGGCATGTGTCTTGACAACCTGAAAATACCTGCTGCCTCATGGCAGTTCAGATGTGAAAGCACAGGTGAGCAGAGAGGTACCCTTTGGAAACCTTCCAGGTATAAGAGAGCTTTTCCAAGTAATACCTTGTTTAACCAAAGCTGCCCTTTTTACTGTGCTGTAGAAGACAAGAGAGACTTGCAAAGTACAAATACGAATTAACTAGCCATTGTCTGCTGGAGAAATGTCAAATGCTATGTGGAAGTGTGTGGTATTTATAAAAAAAAATGTAACAAGTGAACAGTCTGAAGAGAAACAGTTTTACAACTTGGAGGTCACCTTGATACTTGGAGCTTCTGTTATCAGGCACTTGTGGTCATTTATTCTCATTTGTCCGCTTGTTTCATTGGAAAAGCTGGTGTTTGAATCCCATGGGGAGGAAAAGAACTTTTTAATGCATGAGTGTTCAGTGGTGTGGACTGGTGAAAACTTCCCAAATTTTCTTGCTAATGGATCAGAAACAAGGTTTTTGATGCCCAAGGTGTTTTCTCTTGATGGAAGTAAGTACTTTTTTTGGCATAGGCTCCTCCGCAGTGAGGAGGTATAAACTAAAAAACACAGACTTTGGGCTCGATAATAACAACTTGGCTTTACTACGACTTGATATTGGGAAAGATTTGATATTGGGAAAGACTTGATATTACCCTTCTACACTGGAGTTTTGGGAAGGGCTGTAACGGTACTGAAATGGTAGGATGCTTCCCAATGGTTCTTTTGTCTCTTATTTCTAAAAATCCCAGAGAGAGCACAAATAGCAGAACCAGAGAAAAATGTGAGTCCTTTCTAGCTGGTACTGTTCTTGGTTGGCATCAGTGTCAGTGGTAGGCTCTAAAGTTTGAAGGCCCTGGATGCATCAGTTGCTTTGGGGCTCACAGTCTTTGAGGCTGCAGCCTGTGCAGTGCAGAGTTGAGAAGAGGCTGGCAGAGTGGTGTGGTATCTGTATTGCTTCTCTGAGTTCTTACTGGGCTCAATTCTGGGAAGCAAAAATCTGTTCAGAGAGAGATGATCTTGGCTTCTGCAAACCTTATCAGTGGCATAAGGGTTGTGAAATGTTGTGGAACATGGAAGTGAAGTTGTTCTCCCTCAGCTGGGCTTTCCTGGGGATGTGCCCCATTGGTGATTGTCGTTTGTCATTTGGGAGTTTTTCCTGGAGCTGCAGAGGGGCAGGAGGATTTGGCATCTTGCAGTGATGCTTCAGGCAGGCTGGGTAGGTCTGGGCTACAGATTTCCAGTTGCTTTTGCAGAAGAGTTTCGTGGTCTTTCAGACCACGTTAAATGCTTGTAATGGTTCCTCTGAAGCAGCAGAGACTGTGTGGCTCTTTTGAGAGTAATAGGTTCTTGCTTGTGGTGGGGAATGCTTTAAAGCCTATATGCATATGGGCTTCTATGATGTTGTGTTTCAAGGCAGTTGTTGAGTCTGTGAGATGAAGAGAAGTGTTTTTGAGAATCAGTTCTGAAATGTTCCCTACCAATACTAGTATGTCAAATAAATGTCTGATCTCAAATATATTAACATATATTTAGTAGTCTAAATGTGCATTTTGATGTGTGATTTAGGAAGAACTTCAGTGTCTGGAAAAGCATTGAAATAAATGATTAATCCATGTGTGATTCCCTGGAAAACAGCAAAGTTGTGTCAGTTAGCTTGTCACTAACCTGTTGTAATAGGATAATAGGCCTTCTAGGAAGAAGCAATAACTGTGACTCAGCTGATCTTTAATAAGGCATTTGCTAATGTCTTGTGTAACATTCCCATAAGCAAAGGAGGGCACTCATGGCCCACAAAGCCTCTCTTTACAATCCACACAGATGCTTTCTAAATGTGGATTTGTATTTAAACTATAAAGTCATTCTGTGTGTCTGCCACTGGGATGTTTCACTTTATAAATGAACATATAGGCACGAAGCATGAAGAACCCCTGTTTTGCATTGAATGACTGAAGGGAGGAACAAAGCCACTTTAGAACTAGACAGAGATAGTTATCACCGATTCATGCTGGAATGTTGGTACTGCTGTGATGCCATTGATTTGAACAGGACCGAGCGTGGTTCCTGCAGCATCAACCCTGAAATTTATATTGCCAAGAAACACAGTAGTCTGAAAGACAGGACTGAAGTTTTACAAATCTTAATTAATTAAAGATTGTCTGAAATAAGATGCAGTCTTGTAACAATGATTGAAAGGGCTAATACCAGGCAGGGAAAAGCAACTTTGAAACTCAAAATGGGTATTGGCTGACAATGTGTACTTTGACAGAAAATTATTTGGGGGATAAAGCTGGTCTTAAAGCAGATTTTTACATAATATGTCAGTGCTATAGTGTTATGAAAATGGCAAACCTTTTACTTGGATCCAATAAGCATGGATGTTTTATGAATGTAAGGAATGTAATTTAGGAATGTAAGGAATTCAGTCCTCCCACTTCAGCCTCTGTTGAAGCATTGATCCTGAGGCATGTAACCAAATGATCAGAGATCTAGAAAATGCGATGTAAAAAGAATGGTGCTTAGTTTAGAAACATGAGGAAAATACAAAGACTGAAGGGACATTTGAGGTACTTGAATGTTTATGAAGATGGAGGCAATGAAGTAGTTACTTGCTCCCCCTGACTAGTGTATTTCAAGAAAGAAGTAATATTTCTGAATTTACAGAGGAAAGATCTAGTTTAGTCTTTTGAAAGAACTTCTAAGAAGGATAATCAAGCATTAGAATATACTGCTTAGGGAGATTACACAGTGGCCACTGCAATAAACTTTTATGATCAGAGGAGACATATACGAGGGAATGTTTAAGGTGCAGTTGAGACCTGTTATGTACAGTGATAGATTGGTCTTCTCTGAGCCAAACTCCTGTGATCATGTCACTTGGCACAGGGTTTGGGTAATACAGTGAGTATGGAGATGTGCAACTGGTAAGACAGATAAGTATGAAAGAGCTTGCGAAAGATTATGTGTATCTTTTAGCCTCCAGTCTGAGTGAGTCAAAATGTGATACCTCAGTAGGCAGTTGGTGGCTGTGGTAGTTAATACAGAGAAGCTGAGTGCTATGTAAGCAGTTTGGATTCTGGTACATAAGGATTTTTTTTTAGGGGATTTTCATTTTGGGTTTTTAGCTTATCTAGGTCAGTAACGAGTTTGTATTCATCCTAGGTCATGGATCAAGCTGCTTTGGTTGGAGCACCTGTGATTGGGCTGAATGACTCTGGAGGAGCCCGTATCCAGGAAGGAGTGGAGTCCTTGGCAGGCTATGCAGACATATTTTTGGTAAGTAGACTGGTGATTGACCAGGAAGCTTCACATCCACAAAGATGGCCAAAGTAAGCAAGCTGTCAGGTTATCATCATCCTATTTCAGCCACTGTTACCTGGTGAATGAAACAGTATATACAAGGGCTTGTGAGACATGGACTGTCCTCTTGGTTCTCTTCTTGGCTTTGGACAAATTACTGTACTGCTTAGTTCCATTTACCCATGTGTTAAGGGTAATGCTGGGCCTTGTAAAATGCTGTGGTCCAATGAAAAGCCTTGTAGGAGCTGCACTATATAGGGAGCTATGTCATAAGGGTGGAAGAATAGGCAATATATTTAATTGGAAGAAATCTCTAACTGTTAGCTTTCTCATTTACGCTAAAGTATGTATTGCCTGCATTGGGATGTAATTTCTCTCAAGTGTTTATCCATTTGAGGCAGGTGGACACGCTCTAGTTCAGAATGGTTTGTTAGGTGAGTGATGGTTGTGATCTACCACCAGCTGTCTCTGTGTCTCCTCTGAAATACAGACATGTTAAGAATTTCACACAGCAGATTTGTTTTTAGTAGGGCTGATAAAAGGTGGAATATTTCCACTGCAGAAAGAGGGACTTAAAGTAAATCTAATACTATGCACCTAAAGAAAACTTGAGAAACTCTGAACAGAAGGACCAAGTGCCTGTTCTGTCAAGATGGTAGGGTGTGGGGGGAACTTCTGGAAAGGAAAAAAAAAATAAGTTAGAGGTTTCTGTTCTAACAGTGTTAACCTCACCATTTGGGGATTTCCAGTATGGATTGGACTGGTGAAAGTCTTCTTCTATAGTATTTCTGTGGCTAATGCAAGAATTTTTCCTCTAGAAATGCAACTGATAATTTTTTTATTTTTTTTCCAGAATGGCATTATTTTATATGCCTACCAAAACACATTGCTTTAGATACAGAGCACATAAACATGATTGTGCTTTCAGTAGAAGTGCAGGCAGGTGGGATGACAAGTTAGTCAGCTGCCTGCATTCTTATGGATTTGTGCAATCTGGGATGATGTAGCTAAGCAGTTACAGAAGTCAGTTGTAATCCAGTTGATCAATGAGCAGTGTAGACCGTTTCTGGACAGCAACACTGTTGGTGGACAGCAGTTAATTCACCATTGTGTCAAACTTGCGCCAGTGCAGGAATCCTGATTTTAAAAGAATCTCTGCCAGAGTTGGTTAGTAAAGCTTACTTCTACCTCTGAGGGGTAGTGTAATGGTGTGTTCACATTTCAGATACGTACACATCTTGCCACTCCAGGCTCAGTGCAGTTTTTGCCTCTGCAGCATCTGTTGAGGTCACACATTGCAACTTCCTTTGCAGTCATTGGGTGGTGTAAGAAATCAAATGTATGGGAGCAGAAGGAAGCAAAACAAAAGCAGCAACATTATTTTGGTTATAGTTGTATCAAGGTGTTTTCTCTAGATATTTATCTCCCACTAACTGAAGCAAGCTCTCCTCTCCTGTGTGTGATTGTGTGTTCTTGCAGAATCTGTGCACAGATTTAAAGAGAGACCTTTTTTTTTTTTTTTTGTAAAACTAGATGTCTTTTTTTTTTCTCTCTATTGCAGAGGAATGTTCTGTGTTCTGGGGTAGTTCCACAGATCTCCCTCATTATGGGTCCTTGTGCTGGTGGAGCTGTGTATTCACCTGCTTTAACTGATTTCACATTCATGGTAAAGGTAAGAGTGGAGTGTATCCTCCCCCACGGCTGGTAACATTGATCAGACACAAACTAACTCCGCATGACGGGGTTTTGAAGTCATCTCTTTGGATTAAACTTATTCTTAATGAAAAGTCAAGAAAAACTTTCCCAAGTAACTTGTGGCTAATTGCGTTTTAAATATACCACATTAAGGATTGTAAAGACTTTTTTTTTTTTTTCCCCAATGTTCTACTGTTTTCTTATTTTGGGGCAAGTCTCTAGAGACTCTGGCTTTTCCTTAAGTGCTTTTGCAGCTTGGGTCTAGCATTTACTGCGTGTGTTTGCTTTCTTCCCTTCCCCTAGGACACATCCTATCTCTTCATCACTGGCCCGGATGTTGTTAAGTCTGTTACCAATGAAGATGTCACCCAAGAGCAGCTTGGGGGTGCGAAGACTCACACTGCTGTGTCTGGTGAGAGCTGGGTAGTTTACTTAACACACTAATTGTTCTTTAAAGGCAATGACACAGTTGTTCTAGCTAAACAGCTGATTGTACTCCTGAGTGTCACTTGAGTCTAAGTGATAAAGCCTTAAGCACAGGATCTTACTCTGCATAGGGATCTTGCCAGTCCTTTTAACAATGAAAAACAAAGTAGGAAAAGCAAGGGAGCACATGAGAGTTCAGGAATTTGGAACAGAAAGTAGCAAATCCACAAAAGATTATAGAAGTGGAAAGATTGGTGGAGGCAAGGCTTATCAAAGCAGGCTTGGTGTGGTGTGGAGTTTTGTTGTTTGTTGTGCAGAGATTTTCATGGGTTGAAAGATTCTTAACAATCCCTTGTTTGCTGATGTGCTTGATTGAACTTCTGAACTATAAACTGAGTGGCAATGTGAGATAAAGGATTTTTCCCTGTCCTATTTGGGGAAACTTGGTGACTCATGGATCTTCTTGAGGCTCAAAATGACTGTGGGATCTCAAATCCTATGTGAACTGAGCTGATGATGAACAGTACCAAATACAGAGATGCTGCTCAGATCCAGCCTTTAGAAAAGATCTTGTAGTCCAAAGCTTGAGTGCAGCAAAGTACCTGGACTGAATTCCAGAAGGCTGGAATCCAGCTAGGTCTGTAATAGCTGATAAGTCAGTTAAAATTATTTTGAGATCAACAGTCCAGACCTGTTAAGGAGGAAGTCTGATAGAGCCACACATTTTCTAGATATTTTTAACTGGTCAAATTTGGTGGCTTAAAACTCCCGATTGTTAATACCTCAGGTTTAAAAATTCTTACTGTTACTTCTTTGTGTCTTTCTTCATACATAGTTGAAAAGGAAACTTTGCAAAATAATTCCACTAACTGCTTAATAATGTTTCTTTCCAGGAGTTGCACACAGAGCCTTTGAGAATGATATAGATGCTTTACTTAATCTCCGAGAGTTCTTTAATTATTTACCTCTTAGCAACCGTGATCCAGCACCAGTCTGTGAATGTCATGACCCCAGGTAAGTGGAGACTGAGATCTGTGGTCCCTGGCCACTGAATTTCATGGCTTTTCTGCCTCAAGTAGCATACAGAAATGAGCATTTCGTGCCTGGGATCTCGGCTGATAATTCTGCATTGTGTGTGAACATGGGATGTGTTTCATCATGCATGTGTACATGCATACATGCTCATTGTTATGTTTCATGTTTGAAAGCGTCATGCAGGCTGACGTACAGAATTGGGGAAAAGTAATGTCTGTACAGATGGGCTGTCACAGTTCTTTGAAACAAGTGAGCAGGGCAGAAAACAGCATAGTGAACCAAAGTGGGGAGAACTTTCCCTGCTTTTTAAGTTATGTGTCTGTTGGGCAAGATCTGCTTGTTAAGGTTTCAGGTGGGAAAGCAATAAGGAAGCAAAGGAGGCAAAAAGTTGTATGTGTTAGGTACTTGTCTCTCAGCCTCCTTGTGCAGTTGGCAACATAACAAAGGAAGGACTTGAGTCATTTCAAGAGGAGAAAACCAGTGACTGTCTGGACTTTTGATCAGAGAATTTTCCCAAGAGTTTGAGGGACAGCTGGAGAGGCAGCATGGGGCTGTTCAAGGAGTCAGCCTTGCTTAGTAGTGCTAACGACAGGGAATGTCAATGAAGTAAAACAATCTTGACCTGAGATCCAGTTTCATGCCCAGTTCAGCCCTTTCAGTAGGAAATCCATAAAGAGGCTGTCACCCTCTCTTCTACGGGAGCTGTGCCTGACTTGGGTCCTTTCAGCTCTATAGCTGTGCCTGATGTATGTCTTCTTGTTCTTACTTGCCTAAAGATGTTTCCATGTGAGACAGGAAGGTTATCTTCTTTTCATGCTTCACTGTTCTTTGCAGCATCTTTGAAACAAATAGTTTGTGGAGGTGGTTTTGGATCAGTTTTACAAACACTGCTCTGGTACCTGAAGCACATTGTTCACTATTAGGCACCAGATACATTGTTAGAGGATCACAGTATAATAAATGCAATTTGTACAAAGAGCTTGAATTTACTGTCCTCTATACATGTAAAGATAGATCTGTCAAATTTACTTATTTTTATAGCAGCATCTCCAGTATTTATCCCATTTGTACTCTTAATGTTTGCATTGGTATTATGTCATCTGGACATGCTGACATCTTAATAGTCCTTCAGCTTTGAATCGATGCATTTGATCCTTACATTGCTCCAGTCAAAGCCCTTTCCCCTAGAGTAATTTCTTTCTGGCTGCATAATTTTTAGACCAGAGAAAATGGGCATAAATTATGCAAATTAAATGTAATTTTTTAGCTAAGTAGGTTCTTTGTGGTGCTGAAAAATCCCAGTCTTGGTTGCTGAAACTTCTGTTGGCTGGAGTTTCGGGTGTCAGTGGCTTGGGCTCTAAAGAGTCAGAGGGCTCCTTACAGTACCAAATTGTCTAATGGTGAATGCTCTGCCTTTGAAGGGTGTATGGTTCATTGCATTTGGTATATTGTACAGTGTGATTTTTACCTTTGTGTGTCTTTGACTATAAAGAGATTCCATTTCCTCTAAGGCCTGAAGTATGCACACAGATTTCTGGAGGAGGTTATTATTAGTTCTAGGT